>NC_135934.1:8205692-9405692 GCF_964058835.1 Carex rostrata
GATTTTGTAGAGTTTAGACCAAGAATTAGATGTGAGGACCCGAATGCAGATTTGTACGCTTTTGTGGGTACCATAGAAGTCGAAGAAGAAGGTCATCCTCTCTCAATTCAACAACTCCTCTTGAGAGATTCAAAATTGCGAAATACCGATTACATTTACGGCGTGGTAGTTTTTACCGGGCATGACACTAAAGTCATGCAAAATTCGACAAGTGCTCCTTCAAAGAGATCCACAATCGAACGAAAAATGGATAAATGTATTTACCTCCTCCTAGCTCTACTTGTTTTTATATCATCCGTTGGGTCGGTTTTTTTCGGCATTTGGACGAAAGAAGATCTCAAAAATGGGAAAATGAAAAGGTGGTACCTTCGACCAGACGATACCACTATATTCTTTGACCCGAAGAAGGCCGGTATTTCGGCACTTCTCCATTTTCTAACTGCTATGATGCTTTACGGTTACTTCATACCAATTTCTCTTTACATCTCTATTGAAATAGTGAAGTTGCTTCAAGCACAGTTCATCAACCGGGACATACACATGTACCATGATGAATCTGATACACCGGCACACGCACGTACCTCTAATCTGAACGAAGAACTTGGTCAAGTCGACACGATACTCTCTGACAAAACCGGTACGTTAACATGCAATTCGATGGAGTTTTTAAAGTGTACAATTGCGGGTGTTGCATATGGCCGTGGAATTACAGAGGTTGAAAAGGCCATGGCCAGGCGACAAGGGTCACCTCTGATAATTGCCGAAAGAGAAAATGAAATACCAGATGGTACCAAAATTAAAGGGTTTAATTTTACTGATGAGAGAATTATGGGAGGAAATTGGATTAGGGAGGAAAGCAGGGGTATCATTGAAAACTTCTTTCGTCTGTTGGCCGTCTGTCACACGTGCATACCGGATGTGAACGAGTTATCAGGTCAGGTTTCGTATGAAGCGGAGTCACCTGATGAGGCAGCCTTTGTTGTGGCTGCCAGAGAAATCGGTTTTGAGTTTTGTCAGAGAACTCAGAACACTGTCTCTCTTAATGAACTCGACTACTTGTCTGGTACAATAAAAAAGAGGTATGTACCGATTTCACTACTGTATCATTTTTATTTGTACCAGTAATGGGGTTTTGTGTGTCTACGTGCATGTACTACTCAAGTCTAAACCTTCTGATACTGCACTGTTTTATGAACAAGATGTTATTATGCCATTGTGAGATTAAAAAAAAAAACCACAACAGATGGATACAGTTTTTTCATGAAACAGTTATTAACAGTTACAATTATCCTCTTTTTTTTTGCAGAACATATGATCTTTTAAATATATTAGAATTTAATAGCACAAGAAAGCGCATGTCAGTTATTGTCAGAGATGAGAATGGCAAATTATTACTCCTCAGCAAAGGCGCCGACAGGTAAATAACTGTTTTCGATATTTTTCTTTACCTTTATTATTTCTTTCCTTTGACAAATATTAAACTAACCATTGATTTCATCTCAAACAGTGTAATGTTTGAAAGATTATTGAAAGAAAAAACCGACTATGAAGAAATAACAAAAGAGCACGTAAACATGTACGCCGATGCGGGTTTGCGTACTCTCGTTCTTGCATACAGAGAAATCGATGAAAACGAATATGCTTATTTCAACAAACAATTTACCGCCGCTAAAAACTCAGTAAGTGCTGATCGAGATGAAAAAATCGAAGAGGCAGCTGATTTGATAGAGAAGGATTTGATTCTCTTAGGTGCCACCGCAGTCGAAGATAAATTGCAACAAGGGGTATGTTCATAAATATCTCTGTTCTCCCGAAAGTTAGCTTGTATTTTATGTTTTTCTTTCATTATCTTAATTTCTCGGTGATTATTTTAGGTACCTGAATGCATAGACAAGCTTGCAAAAGCTGGAATAAAGATATGGGTACTTACCGGGGACAAAATGGAGACCGCTATCAATATCGGGTACGTGTGAATGATACATAAGTTGGTTTTTCTGATACAAAATTATTAATCATATTTCCTTGACATATTCATTGATGAATGTTAATTATTTACTTTCTTTTTTGTATGATTTCAGATATGCATGTAGTTTATTGAGGCAAGGAATGAAGCAAATATCAATTACTTTGGATGCACCTGAAATTGTTTCCGTGGAGAAATCTGGAGACAAAAATGCAATTGCTAAGGTAAAGAAAAATTTAATACTTCATTTATTTTGCTTATATATGTTCAAACTTCACATTAAAAAATAGCAAAAGAAACAAATCTCAAACATGGAACATTTCTTGTCTTTTTTCTTTTCAGGAATCAAAGCAGAGTGTGGTGAAACAAATAAATGACGGGAAAAGACTTGCAAATGAATTCCCAAATGAATCTTTCGCTTTGATAATTGATGGAAAATCACTGGCATACGCATTACACGATGACACACAACAAATATTCTTGAATCTAGCTATCGGGTGCGACTCAGTTATTTGCTGTCGCTCCTCGCCAAAACAAAAGGCCCTCGTAAGATCACTTCTAAGCATTATGTCTTGTCATGTTTGAATTATGTATGTAATGAACATTTAAATTAATTTTGTGAAAAATGGTAATCAGGTTACCAGATTGGTGAAAACCGGTACCAAAAAGGTGACATTAGCAATTGGTGATGGTGCAAATGATGTTGGCATGATTCAAGAGGCTGATATCGGAATCGGTATCAGTGGTGCCGAGGGAATGCAGGTTAGTTAATCCAATGATAATAGATATTATACCTATTTCAGAGACTGATAAATTAAGGTCTAATTCATGTA
Organism: Carex rostrata; assembly: GCF_964058835.1. Lineage (NCBI taxonomy): Eukaryota > Viridiplantae > Streptophyta > Magnoliopsida > Poales > Cyperaceae > Carex > Carex rostrata. The sequence continues at coordinate 8,208,489 of NC_135934.1, forward strand.
ATCCGATGATGTTAATATTTATTTCATTAAATGAACCAGGCTGTCATGGCGAGTGACGTGTCGATTGCACAATTCCGTTTCTTGGAGCGCTTGCTTCTCGTGCATGGCCACTGGTGCTACCGAAGAATTTCCTCCATGGTAATTAATTTTTAATTTACTTTTTTTAAGTGTTTTTGCGACTTTAAACACATATATATAAAATATCATTCTCATATTATGATATGATAACGAGAGAAATATATGAGTACATAAACCGGTCATTCCAAATTAACAACCCAAAGAATATAATATGCATGATTAAGGTTGGACGCCTTAAATCTTTATCTCTGTTTTCAAAGTCTAAACAATCAATTCGAAACACTCAACATGATCTCCATATTAAAATGTGCTTGGAGACCAAATTGTGTTTTATTTTTGAAACTTTTTTTACTATTTTCTTAGATAGGTACAAAATCACTGTCTTGTTTAATTCTAATTCTCTCTCTATATATATGTAATTAATTAACTTCATCTGTTATTGTTTCGCTAATCAGTATGTTTTCTCATAACTTATGCAGATATGTTATTTCTTCTACAAAAACATAGTATTCGGGATGACGATGTTCATATACGAGGCACACACATCATTCTCAGGCCTGGCGGCATACAATGACTGGGCCATGGCAGGTTACAACGTTATCTTCACCTCCCTCCCCGTCATAGCCCTTGGTGTCCTCGACCAAGACGTCTCCGCCCGCTTTTGCCTCAAGTTCCCCATGCTCTACCAAGAGGGCCCACGCAACGACCTCTTTCGCTGGTCCCGCATCCTCAGCTGGATGTCAAACGGCGTCATCACAGCTGTCATAATTTTCTTCTTGGTGACTTTCTCTTTCGGACCCCAACCATTTCGCAATGACGGGCAACTTGCCGACCTGGCCCCACTCAGTGCTGCCATGTACACATGCTGTGTCTGGGTCGTCAACTCTCAAATGGCGCTTTCGATTTCCTATTTTACCCTCATTCAACACATACTCATCTGGGGCAGTGCCGGTCTCTGGTACCTCTTCCTAGTCATTTATGGCGCCATAACACCGTCATTTTCGTCCACCTATTATATGGTATTTGTACAAGAGCTTGCATCGGCGCCTTCATACTGGGTCGTCACGCTCTGTGTATCGGTCGCGGCGCTTGTACCGTACTTTGCATTCAACGCGGTGAAAACGAGCTTCTTCCCGGGGTTGCATGATTTTATACAATGGATGCGGTACAAAGGAAGGGCCGATGACCCGGAGGTCGGACAAGTTATTAGGCAGGCTTCGGTACGGGCCACGGTCGGCGTGTCGGCGAGATATGATGCGAGGACTAACCAGCTGACAGGGAGAGTGCACCATGTAGTTCAGACACCATAAATGCATGCATGCACGCGCGTATATACATCCTAGTTTTGTGTATATAATCATTGATTAGATTAGGAATAAATATCTGTAGGGAAAGATATATTTCTTTGTTTTTTCATCAGTATTGTTTAATTTCTTTTGTTTCTCCATTTTAATGTTTTGCACATATCTTGCAAATAGAAAGCCATTTTTGCTCTCCTTGTACAAAGCATGTATGGGTTTACCCCTATCTAATTATAATCTTCTTAAATAATGCACCAAGTTACTAATTAAAATTAAAATGCTGATCGTTTATCTAAACAAAACTTAAATCATTTAAATAAAGCATATCAAAAGCAATTTGTTGTCAGTTGATCCAGCTTGACCCGGCTAACACCAAGGTACTAACAAATGGATCATCAACAGGCCGAGTACAAATTCGGTTTTTATTAATCAATAAATGGGCTAAATGTAAATTTTCATGAAGTACAACAAAAGTATATTCAGAGTATATTTTAGGAAAAATTACTAATTAAACCAATATTACCCAAAAATAAAATAGATCCGCAATGCTTGTTCACAGCCTACAAATTAGTTGGGTCAGTGTTCAACAATTTATTTTGTGTTTGGTTCCAGCTTTAATTTTGATTCATTAATTGAAATTTAGGTTCCTTGAGGGTCATGATTTTATAACATAGCTTGCAGAAACAACTTAATTACCAAGAAGTTTCGCATCATTTATTGCCACTGCCAAAGTTGGCATCAATTGACCTTGCATGTATAGATATTGACTATGCATTAATTGATCATGCATATATAGATTTGAAATATTGACTTTGCATGCATGACTTGACGAATGGCGAGTCATTGTCTCCGCCTTGTTAAACATTTATTTGACCATTAATTCTCTTCTAAACTCCTTCAACTCTTAGTGCCACGACAGGCTTCTCTCCAATCAAAAAGTTATACCTTATTTATTTTTAATTTTTTTTCTGTCGAGTCAGGAAAAGTAATTACCAAATTAAAATAGAATATGTCTTGTTTCGAAGTACTATTCATTACATGCTTAGATGCTATCGAAACTCGTGTAATCCACCATTTTCTCTTATGAATAAATATCAAAAGAATTGGAATTTAAAATTGCAAATGAAATAAATTTAGCACCATCCACATTCATTTTGGAACGTCATTTTATTTTTAATTAAAGGGCCAAAAGTTCAACATCCGTATATACTTATGTTATGCTTATATATTTATATCAAAAAAAATTTAAATAAAAAACACACGATTAAACGAATTTGAAACCCCCCCCCCCCCCCCCCCCCCCCAGAGGATTAAGCACAAGTATAGCAAAAAAGGATTTAAAAGATTAACCAATCTTGATGTTTATAGCTATTAAATTGTTGTTGTAATGCTTTGTTTAGGGATCTTGCAGTACTAGTCAATTTAAGCGCTATATTGTTCTGAAAAAAAAAAATTGTAGTGCCCAAGTACAAATTTACTGCATTATAAAATTAAAATTTATATCTTTAAAAATGTAAAATATATTTGTTATATATTAAGTTGAGACATGCATTATTCATGAGAGTACTATTATCATGATTTATGGATCACATGATCTTAATCATTAAACCGTTAAATAACCATCCACAATCAAACCATACTAAATTATTTAGAAACTTGCTTAATCTAGAAGACTGTAACTAAATAATTTGATGTTCCAATTTTAACAATATTTAATTATTGTTGTAGATTGCTTTTCGTGATTTAGGATTCATCCCTAGTCTTATAAAATGTAAAGCTCTTTTTGTTATGTATAAAAGAGGTAAAAGTTTGAAACAGAGAAAAATAAATAGATCCAAGGAGAATAAGTTGGTAGGAAAGAGACAATGGAGAGGGGGCACATGACAACACCTTTCAAGCATGCATTATTATCTTACAAGTCATTACATCACTTTTATAATTATATGTACATGTGCTTCATAACTATTATTCCCCTTTGTCTACTACCATCCTCACTCACACCACAGAAATATGCTAACAATAATGGCGAGACAACACGTTTCTTCTGTGAAAATTAAAGTCAGATGCCATTGCAGCCAGACCATGAGAAAAAGAGAATTTTTTTATTTATAGAAATTAATATAAATATTATAGGGTATTTGATTGAGTGTCTTAGGTTTTAGATGCCATAGACGGACCGTAAAAAAAATAGCTCCATATTTTTGGCCCAATTTTTTTATTCAAATCCATTAAATTCATCACCCACCACAAAACATAGAGAATGCAAACATTGGAGCCGAAAAAATTAGATCTATTGTTTAGAGCTGAATTTTTTTACAGTTCCATCTGTGCATCAAAATATTTGGACAATCATTCTAATACCCTATATTCTTTTATATTAATTTCTACAAATAAAAAATTATGTGAGGAAAATATGATAAACCATTATTTTATTTTTTTGGTAGTTTTCAAAAGAAAACAATGAATAAAAGAAGATAATAGACATCGCAATTTCCATATATTGAGCATAATAACTACACAAAGTTAAAAGAAATTGCGACAAAAACTAAAAAATAAATAAATAAAAAAATTAGATAAGATCCATAAAACCTGAGTACCTATATATCAACTATAGTAGATTATGGTAATCTCTCCTGGTATTTGAATTCAAATTCACAGTCGAACTGGTGCTCATCTGGCTAAATTCCGAGCTATAATCGTAGTCGTGACTACCAAATGCCATCTTTTGAAACAACCTTATTTCCGCCGAGTTTGCAATGTTAAATAATTCGCTTTTACCGGGTTGAATTCCATTTGTTAAATCCACATCTGATAGGCTATCCAGCACTCTCACCACCTAAATAAATTATTGTAAGGTTAAATGGTACATTATGGAGTTTCAAGCCACCAATTGAATATGAGTTTTCTTTTACAAACTTTAAATATATAAAAACAAGAGTGAGGCTATGGTACTATGCACAGCATTTATTGGTCGATACTATTGAAATATACTTGTAGATCTGAACCGTTCAACATGATTTATATATGAAAATATTCTTGTAGAACTAATTTTACATTTTTTTAGAATTTTTTTACTATTTCTTTAGATAGGTAGAAAATCACTTGATCTAAAGGATTCTAGACCATTCAAAAGTAGTAATGTTCTACCTATTTAAAAAATAGTTAAAAAAATATAAAATTTAGTTTGCAAGTACATTTTCATATGAAAATCATGTTGAACAGTTCACATCAACTATTTGGATTTTGAAAACAAAAATATTGATCCATAGTACGAACCATTCTGCGCTATGCATAGTACCAAAGCCTCACTCTAAAACCAATACCAATTATGACATTATAAAGTTCCACAGCAAAAATAACCCATATTCTTTTGGAAAATAAAAAAGGTGCTTTTGGAGGAAAAAAGAAAAGGTAGTTGGCAGTTGTTGCTTTTTTTTAAAATGACCACACCTGGCTCATGCGGGGTCGTCTTGAGGCGGAATGGCGTACACATGCGGCCGCCGCTTCTATCATGCGAAGCATTTCTACTTCATTATAATTTTTTTCAAGTCTCGGATCGATTACTTCTTCCAATTTTCCCGTCTCAAGTGCTTGAGTCAGCAATGGTCTTGCCTAAAATGAAACAAATATTGTGTGTACAAGGAATTAAGTATTAGTTATATAAATTAAGAAATAATGAAAGAGCCGAGAGCTTACCCATTCAACAAGACTCTCATCGCCTAACGGGCGTGAGGTGTCAACGGGTCTGCGCCCCGTAATAAGCTCCAATAAAACCACCCCGAAAGAGAACACATCAGACCGTTCTGTCAACTTTCCACTCGATGCATATTCTGGTGCAAGATAACTATATAACAAAGAAAAATCACATTATTTGACTTTTCCCAGATGATAATCATAACAATAAATAACAACAAACTAAGAATATGTTATTTGAAAGATTTCTAATAACACAAGTACCCAAATGTCCCCATGACACGTGTAGTGACATGTGTGACGGCATCCAGTGCTAGCCTCGCAAGACCAAAATCAGCGACCTGTTTAATTAAGTCGATGATTTAAAATTAGGTGAGATTTTTCAAGTAGTACCAAAACATTTTGTAGGCCATAATATGAAAAGGAATGTATCTATATAAATGAATATATTACCAGAGCCTCGAAATCATTATCCAATAAAATATTCGATGATTTGATATCTCTATGTATTATTCTTGGGTGACCTACAAAAATTAAATAGATAAGAAAAAGAACGAAAAAGTAAAAAGTATAGATAATATTCATGAAAAAACATGCTTTAAAAAAAAACTTACAATCCTCGTGTAAATATGCAATGCCACGAGCAGCACCAGCTGCAACTTTTACCCTAATTGCCCACTCCATAACGGGTCTGTCATGCCCTGCAAATCCAAAAACCGTTCGCAAGTAAATTTAGCATTCATCGAAATTATAAAAGTAAAGAAGCAAAAGAAGAGATGCATACTAGAATACAACTATAACCATCTCGCTAAATAATAGTAACATTTAGGTACTTTTAACTACATTTTTATTGTTCACATGTACAGAACACCCCTCAAAAATAATCCCTAGTAAATTCTGTCTCTTATACACAGACTTATGAGTAGGTAATATATAAAACAAGTGCAGAACACCCCTGAAAAAAAATCCCTAGTAAATTCCGTGTCTTATACACAAACTTATGAGTAGGTAATATATAAAAGAAGTACAGAACACCCCTGAAAAATAATCCCTAGTACATTCTGTGTCTTATACACAAAATTATGAGCACCTCTTTCTAATATTCTTACCATAGAGAGCATTGAACCAAGAAGGAAACATAAGTGAGGAAAAAAAAAATACAGAGATTGATATGACGTACCATGGAGATGATAATGAAGCGTATTATTTGCGACATAATCATAAACAAGCACTCTCTGCTCATTTTCTATGCAATACCCAACAAGAGACACCAAGTGCCTATGATGTACCCGACTTATGATCTCTACCTCAGCCTGAAACTCTCTCTCACCTTGACCACCACCACTCGTAAGTCGTTTTACTGCAACTTCCCTCCCGTCTTGCAACTGTCCCTTGTACACGCATCCGAAACCTCCCTCACCCAACACATTATTTGCCGAAAAACCATTGGTGATTTCATGTAACTCCTCATATGTGAAGTATTTTGAGTTGCCAATGCTCATGTCAGTTAATGCGCCTTTTGGGCCTAGACTACCCGAAGTGTAATTCGAGTTGTATGTAAATGGGGTTGTAGGGCCCCGCTCTAGAGGAGATAGAGTACCGCCTGAGTAGAATGAGGCGAGGAAATAAAATATTAGGGTTTTATGAGACATAATTTTGGATTAAACAATATATATATATATAATATTTCTCTTTTTTGGCCTATATTCTCTACAATTGGTAAAATACTCCATGGCTTAAAATTCAAAGACAGCATACACACAGTATAAGCTTTGCTAAAAGAGTTAAAGACAACAGATGTAAAAGTACTATTTACGGCTAAAGATTTACAGTAGCAAAGCACACGCCTAAAAGAGATTTACAACTATTATAATCATTTCTAATACTAAGTTTCTTTAATTATAGAAGAAATGTCAAGGGGTATTTATTTTATAAGTGCATTTCTAATTTTAAGTGCAAAAAAGGGGAAAAAAAAACAGAGAGAGAGATTACCTGATTTTGGTGAGGTCATAATAGGAGAAGGCACGACAAATACTGAATTGTATCCATCAACCGGCCTTCTCTTCTTCTTCACATACCACACACCAGCCACAATAAAACTCGCCACAAGAAACACAATTACAATGGCTATAGAGGCGGCAGCCCCCGCACTCAGACCTTGCGCGCCAGCTTGCCCGGAACTATTATTACTTCCTTGGTTGGCACCCAAGTTTGTATTACTATTTATGCCGGGTGCATTTGGGGAACCAATGGTTCCATTCTGGGGAGACGAATCAGGAGTTGCACTGGTGGGGGTTGCCAATGGAAATTGACTTACAGGAGGTGAAGCAGTTGTAGTACTTGGAGTTGGTGGGGATTTGGCAACTGAGGAGTTTGTGCTTGGAGATGGCAATGGAGGGGAGGTAGACTGAGAAGGGGTAGAAGGTGGCGGCGAGGAGACGGAAGGGGAATCAGGGGCTCTTGTTTTAGGAGGGGGAGATGAAGATGGCCGTGAAGGGGGCGGTGATGACTGTGCCGGTGTGTCAGGAACCGGTGCGGGCGGGGATTTGGTTGTTGGTTGAGAAGGTGGTGGTGAAGAGAGAATAGGTGGGGGAGGAGAGGGAACAGTTGATGAGGGAGGTGGTGAGGTGGTTAATGGTGGCGAAGGGGTAGTTAACTGGGGTGGTGGGGCCGACGCGACAGGTGCAGTCGGTACAGGTGGCGGTGGGGACAGTGTGATGGTCGGAGGTGGAGATGACAATGGTGGTGAGGGTGGTGGAGAGGAGGGAGGTGGAGAAGAGAGAACTGGAGAAGAGAGAGGTGGTGAGGCCGAGGCGGGAGGTGGGGCCGGGAGGTCAGGGGTAGCATTGGGTTGAGAAATGGGGGGTTGCGGGGGTGGAGAGGAGAGAGAGACAGGTGGTGGTGCTGAGCCTTGTGAAGCGGTTGGTGACACCACCGCCGAGTCCTTCGCTGGAGAAGGAGCTGAAGGAGCTGAGGCCATTTCTTTCAATTCCTTTTTGTGAATTTGATTTTTCTCTGAATTGGTTTTGTTGATTCTTTTGGAATTAAAAAAAATTGGTGGAAATGGCGAGGCAAGATCACACAGTAGTAACAATGGCTTGAAGGGCTTATTTCCTACCCGAAATAGCTTAAAAATTAGCTCAATTTCAAGTAAAGAACCCAACTTTACCAAAGAGAGAAGCTAAAAAAAAGCACCTTAATTACAGAAGATATTTTGATGATAACCACATTGCAGTAGTAACAACCCAAAACAAAATTTGGAAAAGGGGTTGAATTGTAGCGGAAATTAGACAGCAGAAAAGTGTAAAATTGAAGAGGTGGTAGAAGAGAAGTTAAGTCAGATCCAGCACAATTGTTAGTGTAGCAGAGAGCACCGGTCGAGTGAAAGAGAAGGAAAGCGAGAAAGAGAAAACAAACACCACACCAGCGAAGAAAAAAGTGAAAGCAAACCAACGACGCAGAGATCGATGGAATGAAATGGGACCCACCACTCTGCAAATTCTCTCTCTACTGTAGTTTGTGGTTGCCTCCAAAGTCCTACCTTTTCCACTTGTGAAGTTGTGAGTTGTGATCACTTGAGAGAGAGAAACGTGCCTCTTGCACGAATCATGGGTTTCATTTTCTAGAGTTAAAAGGATAAAGAGAGAGATGCTATTGCTAACTTCTCGCTCTCGCTCGCTGTAATGCTGGGTGAAATCCGGAGAAGGTACAGGCTAGAAGGTGGTGTTATCAATTAGTTTCTGCATGCACATGGTTTACACGCATATTCTTAGTCGTTGCAAGTCTTATGGAAAGGAATGGTAGTCGTAGACCACGTGTTGGTAAGGAATGATATAAAGGTTTATCAATTATATTTTATAATGGAATCCAGATAATATTAGATGAGATCAAATCAAGTGAAATGCTGCAGTGTGTGTGTGAGTGTGAGATAAGTTGAGATGACAGAATTGGGGGCCCACCACACCGCACCCTAGCTGGTAGCTACTGTTTTACTGTCCCTGCAACAACAATTTTCACAATAAAAAAAAAACAAAAACAGCAACAATTTTCTCTTTCTCTCTCTTTCTATTTTTAATTTTTAATTAAAAGTGCTCAATATTACTTCACAACGGTTGTTTTGACTTGAATCAAAAAAATATTAAAATTAAATTTAAAAAATTAAGAAGTAAATATAAGTTTGTTATTGGACATTGTATATATAATCTAAGAATAAAATTTCATAAAATTTAAATATTATTCACTGATATATCAAGTAGGGGTGGCAACGAACCGAACCGAATCGAACTTACCTTAGGTTTGGGTTTGGCTTGAATTAATTTCGAACCGAACCTGGTTTGATTCGTTTCGAACCGAATCCATTTCGAATCGAATTAATTGCGAACTACACATTTTTCGAATCGAACCACGAACTAAATTATTTTTAGCAGCCCTAGTTATACCGGTAGTTTATACATTAATTTTTTCTCGCGAGACAAAATTCACATGGCTTCCTTTTACCGATATGAACAATGAAATGAGTGTTTTTAAGTTGAAAAATTATTCATGAAACAATACATTAGAGACGGCTTTCCTGGTATGAACTATGAGAGACGACCGAAGAGAGAGGAGAGACAGTCATCTAGGCCGAAAAGAGGAGTGACAGCCGGAGAGACAGCTAGTCGCCGAGAGTGTCGACTAGATTTTAGAGCTAGAGGGAGAGTGAGTTAGGGAGAGGTGGAGAGAGAACTAGGTTAGATTTGAGAGTGAGGGAGTATCGGCTAAGTTAAATTATGACACTCTATCTTGGATTTTAATTTCATCAGGTAAATGGATGGCTGGTGATTTTATGAGATTCGAACCACAAAAAAATCACGAACCTATTTCGATCGAACCAGGCTAGGTTTGAGTTTGGTTTGAATAAATTCCGAACCGAACCTGGTTTGGTTCGTTTCAATTCGAACCTATTTCGAATCGAATTAAATTCGAATCAAACCCGAATCAAACCCGAATCAAATCACGAACCTCGAATTTTTTTGCCAGCCCTAATATCAAGAACGGTTTCCTGTAAAACAAATACTAAATCTCAACATTTTTATGAACATGATATGTGGATAATATAATTATGTCTATAATATTATATTTCAAATTTATATTTTAGTTAGTAAGATTTTATAAAACATCAAAATAAAATAACATCAAGTGATTTTTCCCCTTTTTTTAATAGGAATTATTGGAGAGGTAAAATTTATCAGCTACCAGCCTACCACCATATCAAATGAATGTTTTCTATGCAGAAGCAAATGAAACAACATTTTTTTTATTCATTCTAATGGGTATCAAGGTCATGATAAAATAATATGTACAAATTGTCAAAGTCAGCTGAAATGCAAAAATATTTAAAACTCAATTCCCAACGCATTTTAGTCCAGCTCATGTTTTAATAATATCACGGAGAGCTGATAATTGGCTTTTTGAATGAAAGAGCTTAAATTCAAAACTCAGATAACTATCATTTATAAATATCTATGCTAGTCCGATACTTCATCTAAGATTATGTATTCGTATTAAGTGCGTATCGGATCTTACGTAAGCTGGTGTATCGGTTTATGTGGCATATTCTTAACATATATGGTGGTTGATACGAATTGGCACTGCACCGATACGGCTATGTTTGAACTGGGGGAGCAGATTACCTGCCCGGGGTGCAGGATTTTCCTGCCCCCTCTGTCACTGTGGGGTGGGGTCGGGTTTAAGATGGGTGGGGCCGGGTTTAGGGTTTAGAGTTTAGGGGGCCCACTAACAATGACTCTGGGGGCAGGAAATTCCTGCCCCCAGGGGGGCAGGAGATTCGATTCCTTGAACTGGATTGCATCCGGATACGGAGCAGTGCACAAGCGCCAGACCCATAAACCACGCGTGGACCAGCGCCATAACCCAGATTCGTGAACCGCAATGCACCAGCGTCAAAAAATCAATTTTTTTGCACTCGGCAAGAATCAAACCCGCCATGATATTTAATTTATAAGGCCCTGTTCGGCGCGCTGATGGAAATGGGTGTGGGCATAGAAAAAGTGAAAATTTAAACTGTTTTTTTATTGTTCACGTAGGAAAAAATAAATTCAGTTGAACTGAATTTATTTTTTCCACGGGAACAGTAATGTGGCCGAAAAGGATCTAATTGAGTTATTGTATGATCCCTATCTAATATTTTTGATATTATTTAAGTATTAGAATAATATTATAATTATAATAATAAAAAAAATATTATATTTAATAGGTGTATCGTATTTAGAATTTTTGAAAATTATCGTATCGCCGTATTCGTATAGTATCCGATACTTCAATGCAACATAGATAAATATTAATATTATAATTGAATCTTGATCTTTAGTCTTTCTAAAAATAACACAGAGAGCTTATTTAGTTGGTAAATATATGTGTTTTTTTTGGTAAGCGCTCGCCAGTGACCACCAAACAAGGGAATGTGGGACCACACTATTTGTATATACTGATTGTATTAAACAGGTTGACTCATTCAACTGATTAATTTGATTTGCACGTTTGTATCAATACAAATAAAACAATAAAAGCAGACATGAGAATTGATTTCTTTTTTGAACAAAAGGTGGAAGAAACTATTTTTGACATTGCAATATCAAAGGATCTCAATTCTCAATTCATCAAATACGTAAATTAACTATCTAAGCGATCTCATTAGAGTATATCTGCCTGTTTATCTATTAATTCCTTATGTGGGATAATTGTGAGAAGGTGTGATGATATTAACGCAATTAATTTTATTAAACATAACAACTTCAAATATTATTATTATTATATGTATCATCCGAACAAATTTGTCTATCATTCATTCAACCTCTTGCCAATGTTATATCAGCAAGGCTTTTCGGTAATTAGATGGATCAAAATCATGCATTGATTTTAATAAAGAAAGCTAATTTTTCACTTAATTTTAAAAATAATAACTCTTCGGTCTCCTTCATACTAATTCAGTGTGCATATTCAACAAAATAGAGAACTTCAATTTTACAAAAATACCAAGCATCCAAATTAACTGAACATAAAAAATCCGCATTTTATTTTTATTCAATTTAATTTTAATCTTTATATAGTTACTAACAAAGGAAATCTAAAAATCAGAAGAAAAAAAGTATATAATCATAATCTGCCGAATTTTTTAAATATACCATACTTTCAAAACAAATAAACCAAACAACCACAACTTCTGAAAAATTCAATTTTTGACATGGCCGCATCCCCTAGATGCGGCCACCTTTTTTCGGATGCGGCCACCCCTTTTTTTTTCCCGTTCAAATTGAACTGCACGAAGAAAAAGAAGAAGAAAAAAAAAAAAGGTGGCCGCATCCCCTAGATGCGGCCCGCAGAAAAGTGGCCGCATTTTGGAAATGCGGCCATGTCAAAATTCGAATTTTTGAGAGAAAGTGGTGGTTTGGTTTTTTTTTTTTTTGTATAATGGTATATTTAAAAATTTCGGCATAATCTGTCCACCAATAACAACATAATTAGATTTTTAATATCTCTGATATGTATTCCACAAAATCATACAATCACTGCAATAAGAGAATTTTTTTTTATAAACCATAATTAATAAATGGAAATTTACTAAACCAGCATGATTACTTTTTTTTTCAAAAACCACAAAAACCGAATGGCCATTTCGGTGTCCACATTAATTTTTTCCCCAGACCGAATTGGCCACTCGGTCTCACCAATTTTTCCACTTTTCCACAACTGCGGCCACAGAAGATCCCTTTTTTCTGCAGATCGAAATGAGGACTCAGTTTTACCCCAGACCGAAATGAGCATTCGGTCTCCAGAATTCCTTTTTACCCAGACCGAATGCTCATTTTGGTCTCCATGTTTTTTTTACCTTCTCCCAGATGCGTCCCTCTTCTCCATTCTCTGCGTGGCTCCTTCCTCGTTTTCTTCTTCCTTCCTTCTTCCTCTTCCTTTCTTCCTTCATCCATTTTTTGTTTAAACTCTCAAAGTTCGTGTAATTTTTATTCTAATCACATAGGTTTATACAATTTTGAAAGGAAAACAAGAAGAACTTCAGATCTACAAATTTCATTAGGTATGTGTTTAATTATTTTATTTTTGATAAATAATCCGAAATTATGAATAAATGGTTTATGTAGTAATTATAAATAAATAATTTATGTGTAATATTTTCTTTTTGTAGTATAAATGGTTTATGTGTATTTTTTTTAGTACTATAAATGGTTTGTGTAGATGCATGTACTAATTGTTGAATGAATTATTTATTTGCATGGTTTATGCGCATGTAGTTTTTTTAGTGTGGATGCATGTAGTAATTGTTGAATGATTTATTTATTTGCATGGTTTATGTAGATGCATGGTTTATATGCATGTAGTTTTTTTAGTGTAGATGCATGTAGTAATTTTTGAATTATTTATTAATTTGCATGGTTTATGTACATGTATTTTTTTTAGTGTAGATGCATGTAGTAATTTTTGAATTATTTATTTATTTGCATGGTTTATGTGCATGTAGTTTTTTTTAGTGTAGATGCATGTAGTAATTTTTGAATTTTTTATTTATTTGCATGGTTTATGCGCATGTATTTTTTTTAGTGTACATGCATGTACTAATTGTTGAATGATTTATGTAGTAATTTATTTCCATGTAGTATAAATAAATTTTTTATGTGTATTTTTATTTTTAGTAGTATAAGTGGTTTATGTAGTATAAATGAACAGTTTATGTAGTTTGTTAGTATAAATAAATGGTTTATGTAGTAATTGTAGTATAAATAAATGGTTTATGTGTAATTTTTTCTTTTTGTAAAATAAACGGTTTATGTGTGTATTTTTTTTTGTAAAGTAATAGATTGCATGTTAATATTGAATCGGATTTGCATGTTAATATTTTTTTTTATGTATTTATTTATATTGTAGTGAAAAATGAAAGGTGAAATGCAAGGTGAACAACGTTTATTGAAGTTGCTTCCACATCAACATAAAATATATGTGGCTAATACGAGGATATTTGTTTAATATCGGTTTGGATTTAAATTTACTTATTAAATTTTTGAATTCGAAATTTAATTTTTTGTTGAACTTTTTTTGCATTGCAATTATCGTTCCAACCTAATTTCCAACTGCGTACTGGTAGTTGCCAAATGGGAGTTAACTACCAAGAAAAGATGAAAAAAGGTTTGAAGAATTTAGGCTTGTATTAGATGAAAGATGTCCATCATTGTCTGATTGATAAAGGGTTGATCACTGCTCTCGTTGAGAGGTGAAGGCCCGAGATGAATAGTTTTCATCTTCCGGTGGGTGAGTGCACAATGACATTGGAAGATGTTAGCTGTTTGTGGAGCTTCTCTGTTACTGGTAAAATATTTTTTGTTGCTAATTTTTACTTTAGTTATTAATTGAAATTTTGTATTTAGGTTATTTATATTTAACATATATGTTTACAGGGAAGACTATCTCTGGAAGTACCGATGATCATTATTCACAATTGATCTTAGATTGTCTAGGACATGAAGTGTATGATGGTTATGAATGTGATGATGATAATGCTTTTTATTATAAAAAGGTGGAGAATTTTAGTAAACCCAATGAGAAAATATCAATCTTACAAAACTATATGCATCTTGCATGGTTGATTTTTTTTTAACAACACGAATTTGCAACAAGTGGATAACCAGGAGACAATCAACCGGCACACACAAGCATGTGCAATGGACTTGTTCGGGTCTACAATGTTTTCGGATTCAAATTCAAGTTTTGTCTCGTTAATGTACTTGCAATTCGTGGAAGATTTGAGACTTCAATGTGAGAATTACTACAACTGGGGAGGTGTTGTGCTCGCTTGCCTGTATCGCGAGTTATCACGGGTATGTAGATAAACCAACTTGAATTAATGGTCCATTACTACTGCTTCAAATGTGGTATTGGACTCAGTTTGCTATAGGCCGGCCCATACCACATGATAGTCCATTTGGCGGCGATATCATAGACGAGAGACTGGCATATGGAGCAAAGTGGACTATTCCACATCAATGTGATGGTAATCCTGTGAGAGGTACATTTTAATAATAAATATTATGTTTTTTCATATAAGTTTGTGTTAATTCAATATGTAATTGTCATGTGTTTACAACTTAGGCACATCGCAATTTCAGGATCAGTTTGAGCGTTTGAAGTCCAATGTTGTCAATTGGAGGCTGTACAGAGGTTACTATGACAATCTACCTTGGGTCGGGATAACAGACCAGGTGTTTTTTGCATGTCACATGCGGTGCATCCATTTCTGAGAGGTAGAATATCACCTTCCCGAGAGGGTTTTTCGGCAGTTCGGATTATTTCAAGAAGTTCCTCCGCCGGCTCTGCCACCCTTCAGCTATCTTGAAGAGATTCGCAAATGGCAACGAGCGAACGGGTTGTATGATGACAGACTCTCTGCGAACTGGAGTGAACATTTTTGTGAATATATCGTGGCAGCTCCCAGTCTTTTGCACAGCTTTCTGAAAATGAACAGCATATTCCTTATCTTCCATATAGGTACGATTAAATTTAAAATAGAAAATAAAATATTCACATTTAATAATGCTAGAAAATATTTATTAAATTTCACATTTACCCAAGGTATAATGTGTATATGGAATGTATACAGTGTTTCCAAATCAAAACAAAGAAGAAATTCTAAGCCAGGCAGTGCCCAAATAGGAATGAGACGTAGCAAAACTTGGGTATGTCTCAGATGCCATACTTCAAGCTCGTGCTGTAAGTATTTTTATTTTTAATATATTATTTTATTTTGTTGTATCACACAAAATATCTTTTAAATATATCATTTTCTTATAGAGATTTCGCCTGTTGAATCAGACCGCAAAAGGAATTAGCATGGTGCAGACACCTGGACATAAGGCTTTTGGACTTCTATTGCTTGAACATAGTCGCGATATCCTATTCGATCTTGGACATATCGCACTGTTTAGAGCCATGCTCGAGAGTCTGCCACACTGAATGGTTATTTCGGCTGGAGGCATTACACAGTCCGCCATAAGGGAAAATGGAGAAAAGTGGTGAGACCGAATGACCAATTCGGTATGGGGCAAAAGCTAATGTGGAGACCGAAATGACTATTCGGTCTTTGTGGTTTTTGAAAAAAAAAAATAATCATGCTGGTTTAGTAAATTTTCATTTATTAATTATGGTTTATAAAAAAAAAAATCACAATAAGAACCGCTGTCCTCAGAGTAAAGTGGGAGTACATAATCCTAATAAAAATAATTCGACAAAGGAATACTATTCAATTATATTTGGAAAAGTACATATAATTTCAAGCTTTTTAATAAAATAGTTTCAAGGTCTGGACTTGAAAAGACATGCAACCTGCCATGTATCCTGTAGCTCATATTTAATTTTTAATTTTGCTCTGACAACTTTTGCTGTTGAATTTGGAATCGCAAACAGCCTGAAAACTTGAGACAAACAAAGCCAGCTAAGAAAGTTGGTGTCACTTTCCAGCAGGTTAACCAAGTTTGACCTTAGTTTTCAGATTTGGGATCTTTTATGGCCTTTTTGTCCCTAATTTGAGGCACTCAACATTTTATAATAATATTCCGTTCTCCTTTGACTAAACGATTCATCAAAACCTAAACTATGACCCACTCCAACGATCACATTTCGGTCGCAGTACTGTACTATAAGTCTATACTTGAATAGATATGAAATTGCAAATTTCAATTATAAATAGTAACTAAATACAAATAATACTTGGGAATTAAATGGTTCTTTTTTATGAACATCTTTTTATTTATAAAAATCGAATTTAATTATTCTGAGACCTATTGATTTGAAAATAATATACGAGTGATTCCAAAAAAAAAAAACCCTGTATAATATTATTTATGACAAGATTAGATGGAAATCAGTGCAATAATTTCTCTGGTCGATAAGCTAAGTACTGGTGAGACTTGGTACATAACAATTAATCAAACCAAAATAGCAAGTTTCAAAGTTTCAACGGCATTGAATCAATTATTTGAGCGCAACGCGGTTACTAGCACCGCTATCGATAACTATTTAATGCAGGTTATATCATATATTATTTTCAGAGTGAGTCTATGGTACTATGCATATTACGATTTGTTATCGTGCAATGGCTCTATATTTGAGTTTTCAAATCCCAACGGTCGATCCGAACCGTTCATCTTGTACTCCATATTAATGTGTGTTTGGAAACCAAATTTTACATTTTTTGAAATTTTTTTACTATTTTTTTAGATTGAATGAAAATCACTGTTTTTGGATGGTCCAGAATTTTCAGATCAAGTGATTTTCTAAATAT
The DNA here is from genome assembly GCF_964058835.1 of Carex rostrata. Taxonomy (NCBI): domain Eukaryota; kingdom Viridiplantae; phylum Streptophyta; class Magnoliopsida; order Poales; family Cyperaceae; genus Carex; species Carex rostrata. Next base: position 8,225,904 of record NC_135934.1, read on the forward strand.
CTAAAAAAATAGTAAAAAAATTTCAAAAAATGTAAAATTTGGTCTCCAAACACATATTAATATGGAGAACAAGATGAACGGCTCGGATCGACTGTTAGGATTTGAAAACTCAAATATAGAACCGTAGCACAGTAACAACCCGTGATATTCATAGTACCATAGACTCACTCTTATTTTCATATAAAAGTATCTAACGATGCATAACCCAGGATCTCTTGTACCGTGTGTTTGTGTGACAAATTACAAAAAATGGTAAGAGCGTTGCACATGTATCGTTTATATGAAACCTCAGAATTTACTTATCTTACATCTAGAAAATTCTATTTTATTTTACTAATGCTATTAGTGAAATGCATTTTCTTTGGTTTTGAATGCAAGGTGCACACATCAATGGTACAACACAAGAGAAGGTTCCAATGTCATAAGTTTTTTGTATTACAAAATGCCACATACTTTCTTTTATATTTATATTACAAAATCCGGAATTCAAATGTCAAATTCAAACCATAGGTCTAAAATTTTATGATTTTTTTTAATTTGTTTATACTAGATGAAGAGGTAAAAAAAATATTGAATCTAGTTAATTATAATGGATTAATTTAAGAACCACTCACATTTTGATTTCTGAATATAGTACAAAATAAGCTTAAAACATTAGAAAATTTGCATGACCGCATCTCTCGTGAAAATAAACAAGACCTGCAGTTTGAATTTGACATTTAGACTCCATACTTTAAAATAAAAATATAAAACATAGTATGTACCATTTTATGACAAAATAAATTTGTGATATATAAAATCCTCATAAGAGAATTCAGATTTTGTTTACAAAAAGTCCAATCTCAGTTTAAATCGGCGGAGAGTCACTGGCCGCATGAAAAGTTGTCCACAACTAACATGATTAGCAATAGTAAAATATTTTTTCTGGTAAATTATTGCACGACATGGATTAATTAGATAGGCCTAAGGCTAATAAGAACAAAAATGGTAGGCGCGCCATCTATTTTTCGTCTCCCCCCTCTTAGATTCGTTTTTTACTTCTTTCTAGGCGTTGAGAAACATAATCTCAAAGTATAACAGCCCAATTCAAAGGGATGAAATGGATAGACAATAGGATTACTGGGCCTTCCAGGCCCAATCAAGAAAGAGATCAATAACAGTTTTAGTACTACGTAGTCTATTATCTTGAAACTAATAATCTCAAAGTATAAAAGACCAATTCAAAGCGCTAAAATGGATAGGCAATGAGCTTACTGGGCCTGCCAGGCTCAATCAAGAAAAAAAATCAATAACATTCTAAGTAATACGTGGTATCTATTATCTATTTATCTTGTCTAAAAAAAATTACAACTGCATTAACAAATATCAACACCATCTTTGAGCCTATATACGTATATATGTATCCTGCTTTCTCCATATACCATGTAACACCTACGCATCTACTACTTAATTTGACAAACTTTTCTTTTTTTATAACAAAAGGGAGTAAACTATATGGCCTAAAAGTTAGAACCTACGCTGTTTTTTCTTCTCTGGTGTATCATGTACCTGTGCCTTAACACCATACATTTTCATCTGAAAATTCTCAAATGCTTCTGATATGGCCTCAACCTGGATAATGTTAACTTATTTTAAGAAATAAAACTATAAACTTGAAAAACAAATCAAAGTACTGGTAGAATTAGAGATTTGAGAAAAACGTAGGGTGTAAGATATAAAACGAACCAACTCAGGCTTCTTGGCGTAAACTCTGACGATTCTGTCCTGGAAGTTAGATGGCAAAAGGTGACTGACACACCCATCAGGCACTGGGAACTTATCATTGCTCACATAATCCTAGAAACAAACAAAAAAACAAGGATTTACAACAGCTGCAAGGAATCCACATATACGCTTTTCTTGGAAATAAAGAATAATTCATTACCTTGAAGAAGTTGATGCTGCATTGGAGCGGGTAACCAAAAATAACAAAATATACAAGTTACAAATGAACTTAGATATAAAATAAACCAAGAAAATATACTTGATAGAACATAAATATAAAAAATAAGTAGAGTGAGGCTATGATACTGTGCACAGCGCAGATTGGTTTGTACCACAATCATAATTTTTGTTTTCAAAATTCAAATAGTCGATATGAACCGTTCAACATGATTTCCATTTGGAAATATATTTGTAGACTACATTTTACATTTTTTAGAATTTTTTTACTATTTTTTAATAGTCTAGAATCCTTAGATCAAGTAATTTTCAACCTACCTTAAAATTAGTAAAAAATTAATAAAAATTGTAAATTTTGATCTGCAAGTACATTTAAATATAGAGATCATGTTGAATGGTTCAAATCAATTGTTTGGACTTTAGAAACGAATATACAGACCCATAGTAAGGACCAATATGCTCTATGCATGGTACTGTAGCCTCACTCGAAATAAGTAGTAACCTCTCAAGAGGGTTATTCATTCCACGAGTCAAATCGATTTTCACATTGCTTACAGCCACATCTTCTTCCTCAAGTTGCAGTCCACCTCTCTGGATAGAGAACAAGAGAAAGAGCAATAAATTATTTGGGAAGGGCTTTATAAGTAACTTGTCATTTCAGAAATTTCGTATCTTACCTGAGAGCAAACAATGTCCTGTGGAGTGATATCCTTAAAATACTGTAGCTTCTCTTTTGGCACAGTATACTCATTGCAAAACTGAGAGATACAAAACTATTACTTACGAATCAATTAACCAAAATTTGGCATATGAAAATGAGAAATGTGGCATACCCTATATAAATCTCTTCTACGAAGTCGCAAGAGAATATCCCTTGATTCTTTCAACTGCCTTTTGTGCGATGTTTCTATTGTCTTTACTATTGTGTCGTCTAACTGTGGAAATTTCCAAAACTTGAATAGAATAAAATGCAATTACTTGTACGGAAAAAAAATATAAAAACAATATACCTTCCAGTATTCAGCTGGGTCTGACGGGTAAGAAGAAATCTCTAGGTAATTGTCCGCCTTAACAAGTGCATCCACAAGCATCAGCTCCACTGCCTTTAAATTTAAATATTGTTAAAAAGATGCACGGTACAGTGGCTGGCACTGGCACGTCCCAGTCTCCAAAGCATAAAAATACCAGATATTTTGCTATGTGGATTCACCTTTACTTTAGCATGGGTGTAGACAGTACGGTGAAGGTCGGCACGTGTGTTAAACAATTTGAAGACAGTTAAATCTGGCACCAAAAATAAGAAGTTATTACTTGAGAGAGAGTAAATAAACTATTACTTGAATTCAAATATATAATGTCACGGAAAGGTACAAACATTCTTTAGCAGGGTAGCAGATCTCATCACCCATGACACGCATCTGGTCTATCAACCTTTACCAATAAAATAATATTCTATTAGAGGGAAAGTAAAAAGAAAAAAAAAAATGCTAACAGGAACAAAATTATTATTGAAAGAAAATTACCTCTTATACTCGAAATTGCACCCAAGACCGCATGCCCGGCAATCACGACTTATATAGTCAAATCTAAAATTTTAATGAATTGTAAATAAAAATTAGGTCAATGACATAATTTTGTGAACAAATCAACAAAGTGAAATTAAACAGGGAAATAAAATTAAACATACTTGTCAACATCTATACCGTTACGACCATTAGCAACAATGTCATACAAAAACATCTTTTCTCTAACACTCTGTTTAGATTGAAAACCAGTAGTGTGAGATAACACAGATTTAAAAAAAAAAAAAATTTTAAAAAGTGGATAAAACCAATCATACTTTTGGCATTGCATATTCTTTCGAGCTAGCAAGTATCATTTCCTGTTGAACATTTTAAAAAGGTACAGTGTTAGATCACTGCATAGCAGATATAAAGGAAAAAAAAAACAAATAATTGAGCAAAGAAGGAAATAATACTTTGACAATTTTAAGGCAGCTAGGGTCTATGTCTATGTGATGCTCATCAACTACATAATCCACCATTTGAACTGACATTTGCTCATGAGACCTACCAAGGGGAAGATATTAAAACAAAAAAGTATACATTATTATAGGAGTGAGGCTGCGTACTATGCATAGCGCATATTGGTCCATACTATGGATCAATATCTCCATTTTCAAGGCCCAAAAAGTTGATCTAAACTGTTCAACATAATCTCTATATGAAAATGTGAACTTGTAGATCAAATTTTACATTTTTTAGTATTTTTTTAGATAGACTGAAAATCATTTGATCTGAAGATTCTAGACCATACAAAAGTAGTGATTTTCACCAATCTAAAAAAATAATATAAAAAAAATCTACAAAATATAAAATTTAGTCTGAAGGTACAGTTTTATATGGAGATTACGTTGATCAGTTCAGATCGACTATTTTGACTATACAAACTAAGATATTAATCCAAAGTACATACAAATATGCATTATGCATGGTACCACAGCATCACTCTTATTATAGAAAGCAACAACACAATTAGTCGCACAATAATTTCATTAGATTTTGCTTGTCATGCTTTTGACAGCAGTTACTTCAAAACAAAAATATAGTAAAAGAAAGAACAAACAAGAAAAGAAAATTACCAGTTTGACCCTGGGATAGCTCGGGGCATAAATTCATGCTCAAAGAGATGGCTGAACGGGCCATGCCCGATATCATGTAATAATCCTACAGTAGTTATCATATAACTTGATATCATTTTTTTTGTATATATTCTTCAAATAGTTATATTTCTTTAATAAATATGTGTTGTGATACCTGCCAATTTAACCGCTTGCATGTCGAAGTTGTCAATATCTAGCCCAGCACCCTGAAAAATTGCAAATATTATTGCCTAACCATAGCTAATCAAGTAATAATATACAAAATACAGTTATTATATATACCTGATGATACTTGAGAGACTGTATCGACTCGTTGGCAAGCCAATAAACCCCTAAAGAATGCTCAAACCGAGTGTGTACCGCTCCAGGATACACCAGATATGTCAGACCTATAAAAAGAAGACAAATGAAAATTATTCGAAGAAATTTTACAACTTAAGGAAATATGGAAATAGTTAATTTTTTTCGGAAAATATATGCTCACCAAGCTGCTTCAGATCCCGCAATCTTCATCATTTATGCAACGAGAAGAAAAAAAAGAAGTCAATTGGTAACACTAAAAGATATTTTTGGCTGATAGTAAAACTATTAGACAAATAAATGCACCTCTGGAACTGTTCGGTATCTATGAACTTCAAGCTGAGCTGTGAAGAAATTAAATAAACTAAATTATTACCAAACAAGTGATGCAAAGGTGTCATTTACCAAATATAAGGAATTGATGAATCCAGGTTATTATATGTTAATTTCGACAATAATAGATGAGTTATTAGTAACAAAATCAGTATTATAACATGGGAAGACAATCACAGTTGCCAATTTAATCATACTACAAATAATATAAGCAAAATGCAAAATGAACACGTGCACTATAGAATATGTCACATGCAATACAGTATATCCAACCATGTGGAAGATGATTCAATTATTTATTGGTATCAGTTTTCTTTTTAGTAATTTTTTTTGAAAAAACAGTATGAACAATTTTTATGACAAAAAAAAAACGCAAAATAGTTGGAACTTAGAACTAGAAATGTGTAATTGTGGACTTGATAAGGAATTAAGTAAAAATCTGTAGTTTCAACAGGATGTAGATGCAACTTCACAATAATCAATAAAAGGAAAGGAGCATTCCATAACAAACGGCTAATGTTCAAAATCAAACCTTAAATTGAAAAATAAAACCTTAATAAAAGTCTATGAATATGTAACTATTTAATTAAATACGAATATGGAAACAACATAACGATTGGACGGTTCTCGGAGGGCACTTGAGCAACTTCGTCAGACCGTACATAAAAACCAGCGCCAGCACGTAAAACAATAAAAGCGTACCCGTTTATTCGCGAAATATATCAAATTAAAAAAAGGATACTAAAATAAAAATTTATATACATTTAAAAAAGTATTGATAGAGAAATCTGAGGACAAAAATCGATGGTAACAGTAACTCCTGATGTAATTGATTCGAGTGAGTTTCCTTAAATTTGCTTATATAAATTAGAAATTTGAGATTTGTTTCATTAAGATATAAAATCAGAAGAATAGATAGGTTTCCCTGTTATCTACGGAACCTTTCTATCTTAACAATTTGAAATCAACATAAAAACACGAGTTAGAAATGAAGAAGTTGAGAGAGAGAGAGAGGGGGGGGGAGGTAGTTACAGGGTCGAGAGAGATGTTGCTGTGGACGTTATCGAAGACTTGCTTCATGTTAAATCTCCTATCCACCATCGGCGCCGTCGCGTCAGGCGCCGCCACCGGAGCACAGCCGTTACTACTGTTGCAACACTCTCCCATATCTCCCTCTGTTCAGTTTGAATCTCTCAAGGTTTCACTTTTGCGAGGAGTAATAACAGAAGAGAAGAGAGAGGCCTCTCTCTCTCTCCCCCTTTTGAGAGTAGCAGTGAGAAGAAGTGAGAAGCGAAAGAGACGCAGAGAAGCGAAGGGAAACGGGAAGGGATTGATTGATTATATTTGTTTTGGTACCGTGGCGTTTAGAAGCAATGAAATGAATTCATATTACCTGAGGTATCATAAATTTTGAGTTTAGATCTAGACCGTCAGATCAAAAAACGGACCAATCTGACCTTTAAAATTCTTACTAATAAGTAACGAACGGATCAGATGTGAACTCAAACGGAACGCTAATGCAGAGTATATGAATTCGTGAAAGAGGGGTTTGAGTGGGATGAAGGTGTCCCCACATGTCGGTGGAGGTATCGCCAGGTTTTTATTCAAAGGACGGGGTAATTTAAAAATTGAAATTGTTAATAGTACTTTATTGGTTACGGTTGGTTACAGCCACAGGAAGTGGTAACGGAAAGGATTGGAATGGGAGACGACAAGACGAGACGACAACGCCAAAGTTGAGCAAGAAAGAGAGAGAATGTGCTCCGAGCAAGGCGGGAATCTAATCCTTTTCGTCTCTTTTATTCCTTTCACCCTTCCAAACTTCACTATTTATATTTACGGATTTGACTAATATGCTATGGGTAGCTAAGAGGCCTCCCGTGCTACGGCTCAATATTCGACTTTTCAAAATTCTAATGGTCGATCCGAACCGTTCATCTTGTTCTCCATATTAATATGTGTTTGGAAACCAAATTTTACATTTTTTGGAAAAATTTTACTATTTTTTTAGATTTATTGAATATCGCTGTTTTTTATGGTCCAGATTTGTCTGAAAAACAGCGATTTTCAATAAATCTAAAAAAATAGTAAAAAAATTTCAAAAAATGTAAAATTTGGTCTCCAAGCACATATTAATATGAAGAATAAGATGAACGGTTCAGATTGACCATTCGAATTTGGAAAAGTCGAATATTGAACCGTAACACGGGAGGCCTCTTAGCTAGCCATAGCACCGTAGCCAAGTCCTTATATTTACATCCCATCTTTTGGTGTTAACCAAGCCGATGAGTCCTCCAGTTTGATAAAACCAAATAAGAAATCCATACCTCCATTCTCTTTACCCAGGCCTCCGAGGAATGGGATATCAGCTGCATCAGTATTAAACTGGAGAAGGGAAATGGCACGTGCTTCTTCGATGGTATCAGAAGGTAGAGTATTAACAATACCCTTAACGGGTATACCCTACCCTACCCGCTCGTGCCCGCCGCCCGGGGTATCCGTGCCCGAGCCTGGGTATGGGTCAGGTACTCGGGTACGCGGGTAAGGGCAAAAACCGGACCGGACCCGATTTTTTTTATCAATACCCGACCATACCCTACCTGACTATACCCGTACCCGACTACCCGAGTATCCGTACCCGTATACCCGACCACTGTTCATGCCATTTCAAAATTCAAAATTTGTATTTCCCCCCCCCCCCCCCCCCCAAAAAAAAAATCAGAAAAAACCCAGAAAAAAACCAACAAAAAAAAAAAATACCCGTACCCGCCTTACCCGTCAAGGGTACACGGGTAAGGGTATATGACGGGTAGGGTATGGTTTTTGAAAATTATACCCGCCATACCCGTACCCTTGTACCCGAGTATACCCGTACCCGAGACATACCCGTACCCGTCCCGGGTATACCCGGGATACCCGTACCCGCCCGAGTATAAATACACTATCAGAAGGTACATCCTTTTTTCTACTCCATTTTGGAATATAATTTGAGTGATACTATGTATATCACATATTGGTTCGTAATACAGATCAATATTTTTATTTTCAAAATTATAATGGTCGATCCGAACCGTTTAATATGATCCATATATGAATATATACTTATAGACTTAATTTTATATTTTTAAAAGAATTATTTACTGTCTTTTAAGATAGGTACAAAATCACTTGATTTAAAATTTTTGAACCATAAAAAACAATGATTTTCTACCTATCTTTAAAAATAATAAAAAAATTTCTAAAAAAAAAATATAAAATTCAATATGTGATTAAATATTCATATGAAAAACATGTTGAACGGTTCGAATCGGCCGTTAAAATTTTGAAAACAAAAATACTGATATGTATCACGAACCTAATCGTGTTATGCATAGTACCGTAGACTCACTCATTTTCAAGGACAGAAAGGGGATCCATGTTATTGAGCATTTAGAAAGCAATACTTCTTAAAATTGAAATTAAATACGCTCTTTCAAATGGAATGAAAATAAAAATAGATATCAAATTGTCTCTGGTTAACAAAATTCTGACGAATGTGAGGAGTACATGAGGGGGGAGGTTTAATTTGTACGATTTTAATTAATAGAATCAATTTTCCTTCCAATTTGAGGTCTAAAGAATGGAAAGACGAAGAGAATAGTTAAATATACTAAAAATATTTAATTAATCTTCTATAAATTTTATTAATCTAATTTACTTAGGAAAGGCTGGCAAGGTGACCCAACTTGTCATTTCTGTGGTGCTCTTGAGACAAACAAACCATTTATTTGTACAATGTAGCTTTATTAATTCTATATGGCAATGGATAGCGTTGCACAACAATTTTACTTTTCATGGTACTTGTATGGATGATGTTTGGTTTATTAATGCTTCCATACCCCTAAAAAATGCTCCATTGGTTGAGATAGTTAGAGGAGCAGTCCTATGGTGTGTCTGGCTAGAACGCAATAAACTTTGTTTTCAAAACACTTGTGTTCCATCCTTGACATCTGTAGGCACTAAGATCATCTCTCTTGTCAAATTTTGGTGTAAGACTTTACTTTCTGACTCTTTACTTCATTTATCACTAATTTTACCTCTAGACACTAATGACTTGCATACCCAGGAATTGATTCTTTTACCTTCAGAGGGAGAGGAAACTATAACAGAGGAAGAGGGAGGGGGCCAAGAGGAAACAGGGGCAACCACCCCTATGGAACAGGACGCTATAATCCTCATGCTTGGTTCAGCCTAGGATATATAGCTTAATACTTGGTTATGTTGGTTCTCAGATAGTCTTGCTATGTTTTGTTGATATATAGTTGTTGTTTCCAAAGTTGCCTCATTTTGTTAAGGGCATGCTCTTCTACTTTTATTACTTCTGTTTTGTATGATCTGGTGTTTTCTAGTCTTTTTTGTAAAACATGCTGTAAAGCTCTAGCTAATTGGAGCCTCTCAGCATTTGAACAAAAATATTGGTTTCTTAATGAAATCGGTGGGATTCACCCACTTTCTCAAAAAAATAAATAAATAAATAAATAAATTTTATTAATCAAACAAGAAATAAGATGGAAAGAAAAGTTAAATTTATTTTCTCTCATTGATTATTTAAACAAGAAGATATTAAATATGTTAATCTTTTTTTTTATTCTATTTCATTCTTTTTTGTTTTTCACTTCCTCAGTTCCTCTTCTTTCCTCTACTATCCATTCAAACAAATGTTAACTTCTTACTTACATTTGAAACTGTAGAAAATATTCATAACTCGTATAACTCTTTTGGAATCAATTCGAGCTCAACTCACCAACAATTCAAGTTAGAACTAACTCGAGTTAAATTCGAGTTAATCCCAACTCACTCATAACTCATGAGTAACTCATAACTTAGATTAATAGTGTATTTTCTGAAATCCCACTTCCCAGTTTCCACTTGTCACTATGGCCCTGTTCGACTGCACAGTGGGAATGGGAATAGGAACGGGAATAGAAAAAGTTTAAACTAAAATTTACTGTTTACGTGGGAAAAAAAAATTCAGTCCGAGTGAAATTTTTTTTTCCCACGTGAACAGTATTTTCGGGATTACATCCGAACAGGCCCTATATCTCTAACCCTAATGGCCGCATAATCCCACTTCCCAATTTGTGACTTGTGTTTTGTAATTTATGCTTCTATTATTATGACTTATGCATATATTACTAGTATCGTGCCCGTGCGTTGTGACGGGAACATATTATAATATTGAGTAAAATATGAAAAGATTTTGTTATTGATATTTATACAGAATTAAGAAAAAAAAAAAGATAAGGCAAATAATAAATAACAATAAATGAAAAAAAAGGGTCAAATATAACATGATTTTTTTTTTGAAGTATCATTGTCATTGATCATTTTCGATGTAGTCGAACATTTTTGAAAATGAACAAATTAATTAATGTCAATGTCCACGTACTGGTCCTAGCACATCTCTTCTATTAACTTGTACGTTATTAGACGACTTAGATGCAAAATGTACAAGGACAAAGCATTTCAGCTTACAATATATGCAACATAGTATTATAAAAAAAAAGTCAAAAGAAGAGAAAAGAAACAAAAATGAAAAAAATAAGAAAATGGGAATCACCTTGAATCCAGATAGAGGAGAACTGATAATATTTGCAACAAAGAAAGACATTGCAATATCTTCACAATTCCTGGTAAATTTAAACAAAAGAAATTTCAAAATATTGCTAAAAGAAAGAATGCTGTCAAAAAACTATTTATTTTTTTGTAAAGGGATGAGTATAAATATGATAATTATAGGCCCTAGGTTCTCCGTAAAGATGGAGTCTCGCAATCGTAATTCCATCATATGAATAGTAATTTATATATTTTTTTTCCTTGTTTCAAAAGAAAAGATAACAGCCGCAACAAAAATGAAGAAATAAAATATAAAAAAGTATATTAATTGTTCTTGAAAACATATATTAAAATTGAATGGTTGAATTAATATGGTTCATACCTTATTTCTCATTTAAGACCTCTCGGTATACTATATTTTTTTGTATACACTCCTGGGGCATCAATTTCCTCTTTCCGTTTCAACATGACTTTTGTTGTATGTCATGACGTACCTCTTGATAATGCGACATATAACTGGCCGTGCGAAAAAACATGATTAGGTAAATAGATGTCGACGTTAGGAATTGTTTGTCCTTGTACTTTATTATTTGTCATGGCAAAACTCAGACGAATAGGGAATTGCCTTTGTATAAACTTGAAAGGGAACATCTCATCATCAGATGGACAAAATAAAGACCAAGAACAATAAGCAAAGACAAATGACAAAATCTTCTTAAGTTGAAATGTCATAAAGAAAAAATATCGTTCATCTTTCTCATTTTCTTCCTTCTCTAGTTTAATTTTTGTTGTAATTTCCTTTTCCCTGCTCAGTTCATCTTCTCCTATAGTAACTGTGACGGATGACTCTACAATATTGGATTGTAGGTTGCTACCGGTGACATCTTGATTCACATGAGATTCAGAATCAACAACCAGGACACCTTTGGTTGTCATGTAGAAGTACTTAGTGAGTTATGTAGTGATTAAGTTGCACATTAAAAATAAAACTAAAACTAAACACAAATTATCAAGCTAATCTTATGTATTTAAGAAGGATTTTTAAGAGGGAGAAATTTAAGAAGGATTGCAGTGGATTTTTAGTTTCAAACCCTTCATTTATCCCAATCAAGGAGGCTATTAGTGCAACCACATAACCTCAAATGAATGATTATGAATATTCAATGCAACAAATTACTTGATCAGAAGAAAAATAGCAAAATACCCGCACAAAAAGACGAACAAGATCAAAGGGGGAATAAATTGCGTGTTGGACCCTAATTTCACTTCGCCTGAAGCAATTAATCTCAAGCTCGCAAAAATCACGCTCGATCAAGCTCCTAATTCGCCTCGATTTCCCTCGGCGATTTGTATAGAAACAAAAAAAAAGAAAAAATATGTGTATAAAATTGAAGGAGAAATAATAAGGGAGCAAAACAAATAAGGAAACGGAGTGCTCAATCAAGAAATATATTTCTAATTATTTCCCTCGACATGCTGGCTGGACCCTAATTCCACGTAGTGATATGAAATAAGGTGAATAAGAAATAAGAAATATATTTCTTCTATAAGAGGCGGATGCCAAAAATGTAATATGGTTGCAAAATGGCAGTTCGAATTTAATAAGGAAACAGAGTGCTCAATCAAGAAATATATTTCTTATTTCCCTCGGCGTGCTGGACCCTAATTTCATTTTGTCACCTTGCTGTCAGAAATAGACATGCTAAAAACAAAGAAGCATTCTGTGAAATGTTATGCATTAAATTCATAATAAGTATCCAATTTAAATTAATTTGATTATTCGTTAGAATTTTTTGAAGTTTGATTAAAACACAGTACTATGAAATTATGAAGGATCAAATTAATTATGTTCTTAAATTAACAATACGTCCCAGGAGAAAGTATGAGTATTGTTTTGTAAGAGAAGTGAATACATAAAAAGTTTTTTTTTTCTAAAAGACGCGTGCTGGACTCTAATTAAATGACTGAAGGTGCATTAGGAAATAAATGGAGAAATAAGAAAACGAATGGAGAAAAATAGTAAAAATCTCTGGTCAGTTTTAATTGTAATGTATCATGTGGCAATACGTGTGGCAAATATATTATTAACTAAATTTAGACTTTTATACATAAAATAGATGTATTTAATCAAAAGAAGACAAATTATGTAATTGGAGAGTTGATATTAAATCTGAAATTTCATCTTTCAATCGTAGCCGTTGACAGATCAGGACATCTATGTGCATAATATAAAAATGGAGATTATTGTGACTTATGCTCTTGTTTATGTCTTTTTTTTATTACAGTGATAACTCTTTTGTATATTACTATTATCACATATTTTGTACGTACAGTACCAGATATGAGTGGAAACCCTATGAGCTATTTGTAAAAAAAAAAAACCTACAATACAAATTAACTCGAATTGATTTCCGAGTTAAATTTTCAACTCAAAATTTGAGTAAACAACTTGAGTTAACTCGATTCATGGTTCGCGAGTTGAATCTGAATTCTTTCCAATTTAGATTTAACTCGGTTCATAAGTAACCCTAGTGAGATTGATCCGCGATAGTGGTATCTTAGTTTCTTTTGCTTTCACTTTCTTATTTAGCTCAAGCATCTTGAGAAAATTGTAAGGAGTTACATCTCCAATGTAACTCAAACTTCAATGAATCAAATATAGACTAGACTCATATTTTCTTAAAAAAAAAAAGCAATGGAAATGGGATTCATGTCCTTCATTTTGGAATATATTTTAAGGACGGAAATGGGATCCATGTCCTTCAGCGTTTATAAAGCAATGGAAAGAAAAAGTACGTGCTTGTTTGACTATAAATTGTTTGGTGAGCATGGTGTCAAATATAAATTTAATACAACTATACAAATTATATGGGTGGAGAAATAATAAATGAACGGAGTCGATACTCGATACATATATTTGATTATAGGGGACTAAATTTAAAAAAAGAAAAGAAAAGAAAATTTATAACATAATATAACAAAAAATCAGTTTATATTTCAATACTTAGTAAAGAAAATTAAAAATATTGGGGGTTACTTAGCACCCCCAGCTAGCATAGCCTAAGATCCGCCATTGAACCTAGCTAATTTAAAGGTTCTAATCATAAAAAATTAAATAAATTAAAAATATTGGGGGTTACTTAGCACTCAAATTTTTTTTTTTTTTGAAATATCCAACATTAAATAAATAAGAATGATTTTCAAGTAACATGAGAGAGAATTAATAGCAAGTATCAGTTCAAGGGAATTAATATGTAGAGACCGCATACCCATTTTTGGGCCAAAGGGATAGCAATGCTATCATAGCATCCCACCAAAACTAACAGTAATTCTGGAAGGAGAGAAACTGCAAGATTTTCCAAAGCAAATGCATGGATGCAGTGATGGCAGCAAGGAAAGCACTGAAGGAAGCTTTATTGTGGCTTAAACATTGTTGAATACTGGAGTTGTTGTTTTCTATTTTATTTGTTGTAACATGCCTCTAATAGCATATTGTATCACCTGATAGCTTCTATCCGGTTCTCAAAAAAAAAATAAAAAAAAATAAACAGTAATTAATTAACTGTTGTTTGCTTTTACATTTTATTATTATACTAGTAAGACCCACCCGATGCAGCAGCCATTATCGAGATTTGTTCACCTTAATTGATGTGCTTATAAGAACGGAAGATACGATACCTTAATTAATTTGCTTATAAACAAAGTTTGAAGCTATTAGTTTTGCTTATTTAGAGATCATCAATCAAATCAATTCTCTTATATATTGTGAGTTCAGTCCAAGAGAAGAGATACAAATTTAAGCAATGAGGCTAACATAATGCTACGTCTCAGTCAAATGTATCCGGTGCCAGTGAAGCCTAGCATCAGCATGCAATCCAACAAACCTACAAATTCACTACCAAACAGATCTCCACTGTGTGATGTGTATTAATAACAGCTATGATGCTTCTAATATTTCTTCTTTTCATTACAATTGGTTATTGTCTTTTTTGTTATTTTTTATCATTGGAGTCATTAACAGCAAACTTCAAACTGTAATTACAAAGAATTATTTATGTTGTCGACTTGTTTCCAAAAATGCCCCTCGCACCAGTTACTTGTTCTTTGTACCAGTCTAATCTATCAGCTATTCAACACATATACAACATGAATTGCATGAGAGCATCTACATTCCTAAAACTCAACAGGATTTCTAAATAACTATTAACTACTTTTTAGAAATTATGGTCTCTAAAGTTTCTAACCCTTACATCCCTAAAACTCATTTTAGAGTTTCTATTAAGCCACGTCAGCAACAGATTAAAAAGGAGAAACAATTTGAGCCAATCATTTGATCAACATAGAGTTTATAAACAATTTCTTAATAAGAAACTTTCATGCATAGTTTCTAAATAAGAAACTCTTCCACATCCCTGAAACTGAATTAGAAACTGCCACATCAGATTAGAAACTCTAATAGTTTCAGGGATGTAGATGCTCTGATTAAAATATGGGTTTGTCTACAGTGCAGCAAAATCATTTTGGCTACAGTACAGTAATTCATTTCAATTCTTTTACGGCCGTTGATTTTTTAAGGATAAAATTGAACTCATACATTACTCTCCGTTAGCCCTGGGAAGCGTATCTTCTGCGGAGCTTTTAATATGGTCCGTTCGTTTCGGATCGGACGGATCAGATCAGATCTTGCCTGAATTGAAAAAAACGAAAATATTCTCAAAATTAGTAAGATCTGATCTGGTCCGTCCGATCTCCGCAGGATTGGCTCCGCAGAGGATACGCTTCCGTTAGCCCTGTCCGTTCTATTTTCTTTCGATTCCGAACCATTCGTCTCTACTCTCACTCTCGCTGTCGACCCCTCTCCCTCACGCCTCTACCCTCTCGCGGTTTTCCATCTCCGTCTCTCTTCAGGCCTTGCCATTCTCTTTCTTCACGGAACCTCTGATATCACCCATTAATGGCTGTTCTAGATGAGTTAATCCGATCTATCGAGCTGTGGGTTCGAGCTTCCAGAAAACACGAAGAAAATGCGGCATGTTCGGATCTTGACCCCGTTCTTCGGGTACCCGGTATCAGCGGTACGATCCTCAAGTGTCTATCGAGTATTGAATTGAGCACTTGAACCCCTTTGATTTTCTTCTCTTATTGTGAATCAGTAATTATCGAGGTGCTTTATTATAACCTTACCAAGTTCTTGTATTTTTTTTAGCACTATGTGCTCTAAATTGCTTGTTGTGTGCTTGAACGGTGATATATTTGTGTGATGCCAGTTTCTGGCATCTGGAATAGCCGGAACCAGTCTCTGGTACGATTTTGGTAAGAAAAACGAGGATCAAAGCGCAAATAATTTAAAGGCAGGGTCTGATATGTTAAAATTAGGGCCTTGGTAAATTTAAGCAGTCTCTGGTACCGAATGTTTGCTTGATCAGGTTTTTAGGTGAAATTTTCAGTATTTTATAGTCACGTACATGGCCCAAATTTGCTTCACCAGAGCTGTTACAAATAAACCTAAAAATAGATGAAGTATTGGTGCATTTTCCTATTTTTTATTGTTTTGAAAATTGCAGTAAAAGAGAAGAAAGAGAAGCAGGGTTGTAGCAGCAAATTTTCCATTTGCTATTAAGCTAAGCACCACCCATTGATGCATCTCCCACAAGGTTAGAATTGTTATGTATCTTCAACTATTTTCAACAATAGCCCATGCTTGTTCTGATCGATGTTAAATGAGCTTTATTTCTCTGATTGTAATGGAAGGTTTAGTAAAAAATCTGCCCAAAATAACATGCAAAAAATGTTTTGCTCTCACATATATTTTACTTAATTAAAATTTAAATGGCAATTTTTTTAACATGGAAAATAGCGAAACTGGATGTATTATGTGTACACGAAAGATTGCATTACTTCATTAAGATCAATGGACAAAATATTTCAATGTCTCCAAGCTATTTTTTGTCCAGTGAAATCAACTGGATCTCTCATAAATTTTAACATTCATGCAATTTACATGGATGCATGTAATGGTTTGGCTTTGCTATCATGGGCAATTTACATCACCTTGCACATGGCACCGCATATCTAGCCTAATTTATGTGCTTCCTCCCTGAAAATAACATAATATTGGTGATAATAAGTGAGGTAAGACTTATGGTACCAGACACCTTGAGCAAGCAATTAGAACTACCTGAAACAAGGGAGACAGTACCACAAGAGGAAAAAGAAGAAGAAGAAGACATAGTTAATGAATCAATCTATCTTGATCCTCCCTTGTCACAGTGCAAAGGGAGAAAGAAGAGGCCAGCACGATTTAAACCTATTGTTGAAACTATGAGGGTACAACAAAGAACTTGCAGCTATTGTCAGAGAGCAGAGACTCATGATGTATTAGTTGTTCCAATTTACTATTTTTATTATCACAAAATAGACTAATAATGTCATTATTTTAACAAAATTTGATTAATTTCAGTGGAAGGAAGATCTTGCTAAGGGAAAGGAATAGCAAGATGAAGATGAAGTTATCAGCTGAGAGGATTAAATGATATGCTTTGGGCACTGTTTTTGTCTTTATTTATGTGAACTTTGTTTTGTATTAGATAATTTAGGGTCTAAATTGTAAAGGTCTTCGTTTTGGTGATATTTTGAAAGCTGAAATTAGATTGATTGTACCTTCTAATCTAATTATGAAATCTTTGATAAGAATCAAGGTATATTTGTTGAGGGTATCTTGGGAATTGGAACTTGTAATTTGTAAAAACTTTTGATGTTATAGAAGAATTTGTTTTTATTTGCAGAATTAATAATTGTTTTGAAATGTATTATTTTGATGTTGATTACATGTATTAGATTGTTTCGTTATTTGCTTGTTTTGGTTTTGATAGAATCCTAATATAAGAACAAAAACAACTTGCTGTTTTGATAAGTTTGGGCAAACAATAACAACCTGCGGCACTCATGTATAACTCTGCCAGTTTCATTAATGAAAAATAATTTTTTCTCAAACAAGAAGTTGCATAATTCCACTAATTCCAATGATAAAAAAGAAATTAACATTCTAATTATGTATAAATTAATCAATCCTCTGCTACTTACAATTACATACGCATCAATCATTACTGTCCCAAGCATTGTTGTTGTTTTACAATTATTTATGTCACAATCAAATCTAACATTATGCCAATAAAAACACAGAAAACTTTACGCCTCAAACTAAAGAAAATAGAAAATTACAACAAACGAACTACACAAGGATCTTCACTTGTCTCTTACTAACAAAATTTCAACCACAAAGTGCATCCTGCACCACTACCTCCCCCAAAACCCATACTGGTATCTCCTTTCCTTCAAAAATTGTCCGATTTCTTTGTTTCCATAAACTCCAGCATGTTGCCGTGAAAATACTGCTCCATTGATTCTTCCTTGTACCCTTGTTACTCGCATTTTTGAAGGATATCATCCATGTTTGTTGAATCGTATCCCATCTTTGCATCAACCGCACTCTTAACATCGCAGACATTTTGTTCCACAGTCTGAGCTTAGACAAATCAATAAAAAAAATCTAATAACAATCGTCATATCTAAAGCTTAGACAAATTAATTGCTAGAACTTGGTTTGGAGTGGTTAAACTCTTCCATCTCTTGTTTGTATACTGGCCATTTTTTATACTAATTTTAAAGATGCTTTAAAATCATTTCAAGGTGCTTTGTTGCACAATGCTCACTTTTGACACTTTCATTTTCAAATTAAGCTTCTAAAGCCTTTAATAGTCTATTATCCGTACCAATTTTTGAATCCTAGTACCAGTTATATACTTTTAGTTCCTACGATGTCTTTACCATAATCATAGACTCATAGTAAGTTAAGATAACATCAAAGTCCAAAATTTCAAGTTAAAATTATGAAAAATCAGTTCCTTTGGGTACCTTTCTAAAGATGATTAGTACAATTGGTTTCCACTGTGCAGAAGTTCATTTACCTCCAATACCCTTCTTGCAGATGAATTTTGCAAAAAAGACCCTGTAGAATTTGATATGGGGCTTTCGGTCTTGTTTTCAGCTGATGCAAGCTTTTGTTTTAAGCGAGGTTGGCCGTCTTCTATGGCAGATGCAAAAACACCCGACTCGCGCAATCATTGAATAATCGACTGTTTAAATGAATACACACCTTATATTAGGAATTCAAACAAATAGACATGAACAAAATAATATTTTACCCAAGAAAAACTTTATGTATGTGTAATGTAGAACTACTGCCTCCTCCAGCTTTATCTGCCTCACTCAACTACAAAAATGAAGAATTTAGATATTTTATAGTTATCATGCGAAACATACTCCTATTGATACTCTGAGTGGGACCAAAAAGTTTGGTGCATGCATTTGATAGATAAATGCAAAATGAGATTAAGAAGTAATTTCAAGCAAAATTTTAAAACTGAATCAAATTTAACAAGATAAATGCAACAACGCATAATACTTGCTCTAAATAATTAGAGACAGAGCATCGATCAGAAAGAGAAACCCCTTCTCTGTCAAAACTAGACAGAAAACGTTGGTGGTAGAGCAAGATCCATACCCCTCTGCTGTCGGATTCGCTAGGGCTTAGTAGATGTCAGATTTACTAGAGCTTAGAGAAAGCGAAAGGGGCGGAAAACATAGAAACATCCATTACAGCATATGAAATATAGAAAAAACAGCAAATTCCAAGGCTTCAAGTTGTATCACATACAACTAGTCTCAATGAGAAAAAGAAATAAAACAACAAACATCAAACTGCCAAACTCATACCAGTCATCACATTCTCGTAACAGTCATCACAATCTCGTACCAGTCATCACTCCTCTCCACTATTACATCATTGGTACTAATTACCTATATACCCGTGACAGTTCAAAATCTGCTGTCTAGTTTACATGTTGCTACAAAAAATCTAATACTGTTGTACAAGGATATAGCTATATTTTAAGTGAACAAATTTACTAAACTTTACAAGGCAAGGAAAAAAAATATACTTTCTAAAAGGCAAAAAAAAAAGTATCATTTTGTTCCCTAGCTCATTAGCAAAACCAACCTTTTGTCCTTTTAAAAAATTACTCTATGCAAATAATAACTGCAATTTTTGAAGTGTTTCACTAATAAAGATTTAGAACATAAATAGACAAATGCCATATTGGAATTCTTCACATACAAACAAACAAGGCTGTAAAGCAATAGACACAAATCCTAAAAAACTGTTCGAAGGATATCAGTGAACAATATTATCAACAAGTGCGCACACACAAAGTCATAGACACCAAATTCTAAAGAGATGTATGTGACTGATGCTCGTTCATTGGTACCAAAGTTTTCTTGGCCCACATTAAAATTTACCCGTACAAGCCAAAGCAACTTGTACTGAAGTTTTATTCTCATTATGGCACAATTTCCACTTGGATGAAAATTAAGATCAATAGAACCTTAAGCTAAAAGCTTTTATCAGAAATGATTTCAATTAATTCTAATAATTATTTAATTTCCATTTGGCTGAAAACAATACTATCAATAATTGAATGAGTAATTTTTCAAATGTAAGGACCAAATCTTCTAAATCTTCTTTCCAAAATAAGCAAAATATAAAACAATGAAAAAACATTATCGTCTAATAATATGCTCAACTATTCTTAACTTGTAGGAATTTAACACACAAGGCCCCTTTTGCACAACTAACCCTCAAACTAAACAAACTGCACAATTAACCCTCAAACTTAGGGGTTTTTAGCCTTTATTCTTAACTTCCTTGCAATTTGACTCGCTTTTGGGTGAACATGTCTCCTCTTGCCATCATTTGTCTTTTGTTCTATTTCAATCCAATTAACAACCCGTAACATGAGAGATTGCGGGCACACACAAGACGCCCTCTTGGCCGGACCCGACCCATTAGCCGTCTTTTTCAGACCCGATTCGAGTGCAAGGTCCAAGAATTCTACAAACCAATTTGCCGATTCTTGTTGTATTTCTCGGACCATTTTAAGTGATGTTTCTGAAACATCATCTGTTATACTGGTATTTTGAGTCAGTACCAAAACCCGGTTTTTGTCGGGCGTCTCTTTGAAAACATGTCTTCTCTTGCTAGGTGTTCTTGCGTTTTGGGCAATTTCTTGGAGGATGGATGAGTCAAGGTCACATGGATCTTTTGCAGATTTGCTGTCTGTAGATGTAGATGTGGCGGCTTGAATTGTTTCTATGTCTTTTATGGCCTGGATTGTTTCTTCGTGGAAGTACAGAAACTTCTCAAAGCAGGAAGACGGGTTATCGGGTTTTGCAACCCTGTTCACATCAGATAACATCCTAAAAAGCAAACAAAGAAAAGAAGATTAATTTGGTATATTGGTATTAAGATGCAAAAGTGTTTGTTAATTAATTACTTGAGGATTCTGACGACGTTCTCAGTTGCGCTAGCACCACGCAATGCTTTGTGTGCCGCTTTCTGAGCTGCATCTCTCTTTTGTATCGCCTCCTACAAATAATGAATAAATTTCAAATTATTTAATCATTTAGATTACTACAACACTACAACACAATTTTACATGATTGTACCTTTCCAAGAGTGCTGAGTTTCCCAGGCAATGACAAGAGGGTCCCAGAGCCGACTTGCTTTGAAGGAGAAGAATAATCACTATCGGATTGTGCACTAAACAAATTTTTGCACCTGTAGATACTTCCAATTTTATCTTTCTCTTTTTCGACAGAAGAAAGATCTGCGTCTTTTTCATCAGAAAAAAGAGAATTATAAGATGTGCTGTCGACCCGTTTAATTCTCGATATAGGTGTACATATGACCGCATTCACCTGATTTGAAAAATGAAAGAGGATTAAAATATAATAATCCAATTGCAAAGCAAAGAGCCAAAGACCCTACAAGATTTACAAGATAAACCCTAATTTTGAAGGATTCACATATAGTTTTTGTCCAGGGTGCCCCTTTCTTTTAAACAGATTTGCTTTGTTGTATGAAAAATAAAAGTACTGACAATATGAACTTACTTGTGAAGATTGCTTGCTTTTATGCATAGAAATACTTGAATTACTATTCTCAATTTCATCAGTGAAAATAGAAGCTTTTGGTGGCTTTTCACCTCGTTTTATTGATCTACGAGCGGGTGTCGATGCTACCGAGCTCTTGTCCTAAACACAAAAATAGAAAAAGTAAATAAAAGTTCTGACATAAAAATTCTAACTATACCAAGTTGGGAGCAAAGAAATGTTGGGTATTTACACTTTAAATGTTGGGTATTTAGAAACTAAATTTGAATTCATTACATTTCACATCGGTACTATTCTAGGGCTATTTACACTTTGTATTTGTACCAAATGCAGGTAGAATAGTTCAAGTCAAAAATTGGGATGATACTTACATCAGGAAAAGGGCTTTTTGTAACCCTAGCTCCTCTATCAGTCACACTCTTACTCCTTGATGGAACCATCTTTGGTATAACACAACTCCTCCTCATCTTACTAAAATCCTTTGCTGGTGTCTTCTCTCCAAAATCCAAAGTACCGGGTTTAACAGATCCAATTTGACCTAGACCCTCACCTGGCAACGAATCCCACGACCCCCTCCGTTGAATCCTACAACTTGTTCGAACCGGGTCAGGAGTGCCGACTAATGGATGCCGCCCGGGTAAAGGCCGGCACCCAGCTATAACCGGTACAGGCAAGCCCGGTTCAAGCCGGTCTAGGTTAATAAACTGCCCTAATTGGATCTTGTTTGACATAACCAGATCCGATTGGTCCGCAGGGAGGCTGGTGTAGACCGAATCTGTGGAGTCTGAGAGCTTGATATAGAAACCGTGTTTGGGCCACAGGGCTTTCTCATCGAGGTCTACTGGTACGATGTCGGTGACCTGTAGCAGAGCGGTGCGGTGGTCCCCTACTGGATTTTGGGCCCCATATTTCATTCCATCAAGCAGTTTCTTCACTATTCCCGGGGCCAAGGATGTCATTTTTTCCCTCTGAGAAGAATTAAAACAAACACTTTCAGTGCATGCACAAATCAACCACTCTAACAAGCACAACTTGAAATAAAGAACAAAAATCAAGTATATTACATAAATCCCTTTCAAAATATCGAAAAAGAACAAAAACATTAAGATATTAGGGTGGTAATAGAGGTTTTAATTCGGATTCTTTTTAAGTGCCATACTTTAGAAAAAAAAAATTGAACACAAAAATAACTCAATTAGGAAAAGTACTTTGAGAAAATAAATCTTACGGATTAAAAATCTGAGAAAGATTAATTCTTAGAAGTCTCATTGAAACTTACCTAAACTCAAGTAGAAAAGGAAGTTGGTTAATCACCTCTGGTCGTTTATTGCTTTCCTTTGAAGGGAAAATCAATGATCAGGTTTTTAGTAAGAACGGAGATAATTGTTAGATGTGCGCAAAGATCTCTTGTTTCCTTTTCTTTTTTTCTTTTTGCTCTCTCTCTTTGCGATTTGGGAGGAGCTTTGTTGTTATTCTCTGTGGAAGGAGCGACAACGGTCGAATCCGATAAGAGATAAAACCTAATCTCGGCCCACGAATTCCGATCCCACGGCGAGGAAAAAAGGTCGGAATTTGACGTTGGTGGGACCATTCGAAAACTAGCCGTTGAGTGAAGGAGCGTTACTGTAACTATTCGGATGTAAATGGGCCGGGCCATGACCTTTTCATCACAAGATCCGTGGATTTATGTGGTTCAAAGCGGGCTTCGGCCCAAACTTAAGGAGAAAACAGAAACAATAGATGAAATACATCTAATCTCATGCTATTCTCTGATTTATTTATTTGTTTGCTTAATTTAGGGATATAAAATTCATTTTATATATTTCTTTCTCAATTATTAGTTGGTAGAAATTCCCTTTCTATCAAACTAATTACTTGAATTTTTCTTCCAAGTTCAAAAAAGTATTACCCATAGCTAAAATGAATGTTAGTCATGAGATTTGACCTGGAAAAGCTCTGAACTAGTCTGTTTGTTGAGGAACAAAATCATGCCCCACCACTTTCTCTTTTAAAAAAAACATAATAAGGGAAAAAAAAAATAGAGGGCACTCATGGTGGATTCTGTTCTCTGTCAAGTTTTGGGATGTATTTTGTGCTGTGCTGCATTGTAATTAATTATGCTGTGATTTGGATCCCATGCCGAATCGTATTCTGATCCAATCAAATTTTTATATACCATGTCGTGTGATGATCAAGTTACGTCGTTATCAAATATGACGTCACATTAGTCATATTTAATCACATTTGCTCACGTCTAGTCACATTTGATCATGTTTAATTTTTTTGTTTCTAATTTTAAGTTTGTTTAAGAAAGAAAAATTAAGAAAAATAAAAAAAAAATGTGAAAAAATTGGTAAAATAAAGAATCAAAGTTCTAAAAAATTTATGTTTAAGAAATACTTATTATATGAAATTTGAATTGTTATTTGAAATAAATACTGTCACCTTACATTGATTTTGTTATGTGTAGTCACGTTTGATCATGTGTCGTGATTAAGTCGGTTTGTGTATCGTGTTGTGTTTATGTCATTTTTCAAAGGACACGTGACACGTGATCGACATACGTATCATATATACCATGATAAAATTGTATCGTTCTGTAACATGTTGGGTCCAGAAATGAGTTTTTTAAATTCTAATCAAATTGTATGCTTTCTGAGTGACTGCATAATTAGTTCAATCAAATTTAAATTTTATATTCTTAAAATTAATACAAATGTGCAGATAAAGGACAAATATAGTCAAAGTTGATCCGAATCATTTGGCATATATAATATGAACAGTCTAAAATTACCTTGAATATATTTGAAAAAAAATATACAATTGGAGAGGAGATCGTTCTTCTTACAATGCTACCAAAGAAAACAAAAAGGAATTAATGGAATATTATTTCCAATAAAAATTTAGTTTCATTATTGAAATATGTGATGACATATATAGTATGAACATGAATAAAATTAGATTTTCAAGTTATGGAGTCAATACATAAATAGAGGTCAATCATATAATTTTTTTTTTCTGCAAATGAGAATCAATATTACACTATTTATAATATTTTATTCTAAACTAGATAGAAAATGAGATATAAGTACAACAGATTAAAGAAAAAATTGAGTCAATTAACCTCTCATTCATTCAAAATGTCTCTGCCTCTGAGTTTGAAAAATAAAATGAAATGATTGTTGAATGTCTTGTAAGCTTGAAATATGACATTTTTCATCTACAGTCCAAATATTGCGAAAGGAGGAGGCAAGGACATATTTATAAGTATTTAGGAAATAAAAGGAAAATATTTCCACAATTTATTATGTATTCTATGACTATATCTCATGATGACCTCCTAATATAATTGTTATATTTTCAAGTTGTTCGATATCTTGGACATGACCCCATGTGTGAATCTGTTCTCCTTGTTGACTTGTTGATTTGCTATCCGCGTGATTTAAAAACAAGAATGAAAAGAAAATAGAATTTCGACATGTGACGAAAGCGATATCATTTTGTCGGATCCGATCCAACGAATTTACTGCCTTTACTGTACCACGTGTTAGCTTTTATTTTGGATGACAGTAAAGATTTCTGATTGAGCATATCTTCTCCCAACTATATTTATTTGTATGTTTGTGTTCTAACTTCTAAGACATGACAATAACTGCTACTAAAAAAGCGCATAACAAAAGAAAAAAATAGCTGTTTGGTTGCAGCAAGATATGAAAAGAGTAGTAGTAATATTTTATAAACAATGAAATATTTATGATTTTAAAAATACTCCTCACCATGTGCAAGTAGGTGTTATATATAGTCCAAATTATGCACTCGATGAAATACATGTCGTTGACTTGATAATTGCACTTCAAATTATGTAAGGTCAGTTGATAATTGGGATGGAATTAATGTAAGTACCTGTCGTGTCATTATATGTCATAATCAATCACATTATAATTTGAGTCACGTGATGTGATATATATGATCTAACGCGGTCAATTTAGATTCCCCTTTTACTTACTGTATTTACTGTATTGTGCTGTGATTAAATTGAAATGAATAGTTAAGATATGTATCTAGTTACGTTTGTCATGTTTAATTATTTATTCGTAATTTAAGTTTAGAGAAAATGTATTGTTCTCCGAGAGATAATTCCCGGATAATCGATCCCCATAACAGTCTGAAACTACTTTATAAACCATTTTTTAATAGTATCTAACTGTTTCTTTCTAAATCAATATGTCTCTTTTCCATTTAAATCTTCCATTAAAAAAAAACGAATTTTCTAAATCTACTCTCTCTCTCCCTCTCAGTCCGCGCTCATGGGAGAATCAACTCTCACTATCTCCGATCGGAGGTCCTCTCTCGCTACTTTCACCTCCTCTCTCGCTCCTCTCCCTTCGTCAAGCCTCCACTTCCCTCTTGTACCTTCGCCTCGCCACTGCACCCTCCTCTTTACTGTCGACTCTGTGGTCTCAGACCTGGGCGGAGTAGCTGGTAGCCTCATTCGTCGACCGCACTCCGTAGCCGATCTCCTCCGACAACACCGTGCATCAACCATACTACTGCAGTACTGGACCCGATCGGGAGTTGCGAGCACGATTGCCTTGGTGAACTGGATACAGCAAAGGTCAACTCCTGGAGCAAGCAAGAGCGAGATCTAAAGAATTTCTGTTCACAACCTTGATTCTATCATATTTGAAACAGATCTAAAGAAGAGTCAATCAATTACAAACAAACTATAAGGAAGAATTAGTGTCTTTTTTTCGCTTCGCCAAGTCTCTTCCGATCAACTAGAAGCCTTACTTGTGAATTAAAATTCATACCTCAAACTAAGTACATAAGGTTGGTTTAGTGATCCGAAAGGTGAAATCAAATAGTAGCCGAAAGGTGAACATTTTCTCTTATCGCCGGATAAGAGGTTACCTTCAGAATACCAAACAAGCAACTAGGTAATTCGGACCAATATACGCAAGTTGAGGTCTAGAACCTGACGAGGGCAAATATTGCAATTCTATACCAAGTTAATGAACCAATATACGATAGTTAAGGTTTAGAAACATTAGGTCTGGTCAATAAAACCATACACAAAGGAGCAACATAGAAAAACAGTAACTGCTGCATTCACTCGGGGACCACACGGACCGTGTACATTGGACACAGCCCGTGCAGGACAGTGCACGGACCGGGTACCTTGAGGTAGAACTGAGATGAAGTCAGAACCCTAGGAACACCTTTTTATTATTTTTAAGCAAAACCCCCAAAAATATTTATTGTTTTGAGTATTATTATTTATCTGTTTGAAACACCAAAATCACATTTGCAGCTTCTAGAGTTTATTTAATTTAAGTAAAGTCCAATTTGATTCAATCCGCCCCTGAGGATCGATACCTGAATATACTACTCGATAGAATTGTACACTTGCAATCTGACTCGAAAGTGTAATCAAGATTAAAAGATATAGCTTGCTATATTGAAACTTTGTGCATACGTTTTTGTGTGAACAATATGCTTTTATTGTATTATAAAAATGGATTATATGAACATATGAATAGTTTTGTATTCGATTAGTTAATGTGTTTGAACCTGATTGGTAACCTATGCTGATGGAAATTCTGAACATGTCCTTGTCATGATCACGTGTGCTAGCGTGATCACGTGCCGTGACCATACTAGCTTGCATGCTATGTCATATCGTGTCAATTTTAATTTTTGAAAAATGATCATGTCAGGTGAATAATCAAGGCACGTGACCAGTACACTTGGCCGTGAAGTATCCAATCACAGCGTGGCATTGTTACATCCCTAGTCCTCAACAATGAGATAGAAGTTTGAAACCATACTTTTATAAGGGTGTTATGCAAATTTGTCAAGGATTACATATGTACAAGTTTTAGTTCAGCAGGGACATAATGACAAAATTTGGAGAATCTTGTTTTGCATGTTTCAATGCCCTGTCAATTTGAAATTCTTTTATATATTTTAAGTATTCCCGCACATGCTTAATTTAAAAGCGCAGATAATGATTGATGCACTCTAGAAAATTTTGATTTTCTAAGATGACAACTTTCGAAGCATTTGTGTATCTAATGTCTCATTCCAAAAATAATATACTGAGAATATAATTCATAATGTTTCATTCCAAAAATTATAGAGAGATGTAATAGTGAAACTTTAATACTAGAAAAGTTGAACAACAATGAAATCTATAAAAGTGTGAAATATGGGTGTCACATATAGCCACACGAGATCACACAGGATTTGTGACATTGCAAATCAAACTGGGGCAAGATAAGATGTGCGAATCACGAAGTCATTGTCAAACTTGTACACTTGTCTGGACGGAGGGAGGGAACCAAATTATTAATTTTCAGAAAATGAGATTAAATAATTTTCTCAAAGTAACCGCATTATTGATGTGATTTTTTTTAACGTTTCATACATATGCATGTTTCGCCTAAAAGTTTTTCTTCTATCAAAGGAATTTTAAATTTATTGCGGTTCTTTCACAAAACGGGAATAAAAGTTCATTAATAAAAAGAGGAGGGTTATGTGGGTGAGGTTTCTCTTCGGCTGATTTGAAGGTGAATGATTTCACTAAAAACGTACACGATACTTATCTCGTCTTCCCTCCAAACAATAATTGTTCCCCTACGCGCTCTCTCTCTGTTTTTCTCCTTTTGGAGCAGGTGAATTTGTCCTAACCGGGTAGTTAGGTTAAACTCCCCTTCACACAGTGAATCACACCTCTCCTTTCACGTACCCGGTATCTCCAATTGGAGCAGAGTAATCTTAGAGTAATTTGTACAATTTAGTTTTTAATTTTCAAATTAAATTTAAAAAATAACAAGATAAATTTATTTGTTGATAATTAATTTAGACTTTAAATTAATTTTTTGACAATCAAAATATTTTAATTAATATATATTATTTTGCAGATCGAAGAAATTCAACAAAAAATGCAAACAAAAATTGGGACTTCAAACATAAATAACTTTTGATAGACGATTTTGATTTGGTTTATTATTAATTAATTCCGAAAAGCTCGTGAAAAGATAGGGAGTTCTATGTAATTTTCGTTTCAAACCAAAAAAATCATCTGAATTAAGTCGGAAAATTTGGATTGAAATTTCATGAATTTGGCAATTATATATGTATTTTCGTATTATTTGCACCCGAAACATCCTATTCTAACAGTTCAATTTATACAGTTTTACATTTTAACTTTTCACACTCTAACAGTTTTACTTTGTACATTTTTTTACATTTTAAAAACACAATAATTTAATACAATTAATTCATAATCAATTCACATTAGTATTAAAAAGAAGGGAGAGTGATGGATTATTTTTGTGGCTGTCACCGGTGCAACACCGTTAAATATTAAGAAACCGCACTATTGTTGAGGTTCATTAGCATATCTATAAATGAACTGAAATATGTGGTTTCTTCTATGACATTGAAAGTATTTGTGATGCCACCGCTGTCTAGGGCAGCTGGTAAGACATCCCACTCTCTCACGGAAGAAGTGGGTTTGATCCATGTCAAAGGCAGAAAAAAAAAATGTGTGTGAAACCTACAGGCTATTCTCAAAAAGAAAAGAAAAGTCTTTGTGATTATATACAAATATTTAATACATTTATAAAAATAAAATAGCTTAGCATTAAGGGTGGGAAGAAGAGGTAGGGAATTAAAATTTCATGACTTATTTTTATTTGATTGAATATTTAGAAGAAAAGAATAAAGTCAATGGAGATTATTTATAAAGTTGTGTAAATACTTTATTCTGTTATCTTTTAAAGCAGAGTACAGAGGAAGAAAATAAGATAACTAAACAAAAAATAACACACGTGTTTGAATGGAAAGTAGAGGGGGAAAGAGAAAGATAGATAGACAAAATAGAGATTGAATTCTCTGCTTCTCTGGGGGGCAGGTTTCTGCCCCAAGTCACTGTTAATGAACCTCAAATTTAAAAATAAACGGTGACTGATCTCCTTTAAAAGTGACCGGTTCCAACTGCAGATATAAAGGATACAAGATTTTTCTGCACTCCGGAGGACAGATGATATGATATGATCTTGACAAAATAATTCCACAATATCCCTATGTTTGGTTGTATAGGCCTAACTTAGTTAAAATAATCCAATGATCGTCTCTCTCTCTCTTCTATTTTTTTTATATATGTTTATAAAGTCTTACGTGTCTCTATCACGTGAGCTCTACTCGGCAAATAACTACACAGCGTCACAGCCTATATTTGTTTTTTAACTAAAAAACACTAAGAAATTATGAAATGGGACCCACACGGCTCCACTCTTCCTCCTCTCTTTCTCTCTGTATATAAATAATCCCATTCCCTAAAAATGGTTCCTAAACTTGGTTGATTGGTAATAGATATAGAGAGAAAGAGAGAGAGAGATGAAGAGCAGTGGAAGCAACAGCAGCAGCAATGGAGGAGACAGGTGCAGCTCTAAAATGGAGAGGAAGACAATAGAGAAGCAGAGGAGAATGCAAATGAAGAGCCTTTGCCTCAAGCTCTCCTCTCTCATCCCTAAACAACCTCAACACTTCTCTCATTCTTCCAAGGTGAAACCTTTCTCCAAAATCTATATATTATTTTCTTCCTTGCAAAATGAGAAGTTTAGAAGGGCTAGGATGCAATTAATCATATATTCATACCAGCTAGCTGTTGACTTTGTTCTAGAGATTTACGAACAACTAGCAATAATAATATTTTATTGATTAATTTCTTGTAGGATGCATTGACACAAGTAGACAACCTAGAGGAAGCTGCATCATACATTATAAATTTGAGAAATAAAATTGAGAAACTGAAAGAAAGAAGGGAGCATGAGAGGAGAATGCAAGGAAGAACTGATGACATCACTAGTACCGGTACCGACCAAAGCAGCAATAAACACGACGATAAATTGCTGAGACTACCGATAATCGAAGTCCGGTACCAGAATAGTAATTTGGAGGTGGTACTGATACTAAACAGTAGCAGCTGTGAGAAACTTACATTCCACAAAGTAATAAGAATTATTGAAGAAGAAGGGGTTGATATTGTAAATGCAAGTCATTCTACTATTGCTGATAAAGTTGTGTACACCATTCACTCTAAGGTATTTTTTGTATACATTCTTTTTTCCTCTAATTAAAATTGTATCTATATTTGATTTATATTTGGTGTCACCTCCAAGTCTTTTCTTGAATAATTATATTTCATCAACAGGTTTAACTCCCATCCATGTGTACAAGTAACACATCAATCAGTCTTTTATTATTGACAAGTGTCACAGCTAATTAAATAATAAAGAAAATATTAAGTGAAACTACTATGTTAAAATAGTTGGTGAAATTAAATATAAAATTATTGGATTCGGGTCCAACGGACAATTTTAAATTATTAAAACAGATCTCGCCCAAGGGCTTTGAAATAATTTTTTTTTATTAAAGCAGATCTCATACTTGTTGAGGTGGCATATTTATATTTCCTATATTAATAAGAAATTGGCGGTCACTGCCAATTTCTCTCTAAGAAAGACGTATTTATATTTCAAATTTTTTTATTAAACTCTGAAGGTAAAAATTAAAGTTGATAAGTTATTACTACATTCATTTTTCATTATTTGTTTGGTAAATAATATTGACACAATTATTATTTTCAGGTCCTTAATCCTAGAAATGGACTGGAAGCTTCAAGAGTGTCAAGTAGACTAAAAGACTGGATATAGATGGAAATTCAATAGCAACAAATCAGTTATCTTTTGGAGTTGGTGTTGCTACACTTTAAGCTGCTTTTTTTTTTTTTTTTTCTTTTAAGTTTCGCAGGGGCTGCAAAGTTGTGAGCGAGGCTCAAATTCTCGTTTTTTGAATATCCAGCAATCCTATGACATTTTACTAGTCAACTGTGCTACCGTTCCATTCTCTCTCTCTCTTTTTTCTAACTTGAAGGAAATAATGCATGCATATGCATGTCTAACCATCAGCAGCCATAGTGATCGAATTTGTCAATTTTTGAGGGGCTACAATCTCCTTTTCTCTTCCGCTTGTTTCATTTTTTTTTGTTATTGTTGCTTTGGTTGCAGACTGAGTAATTATGTAGTATATATAGATATTTCTGTATGTTTTTCTTCTCCACATGTTCAACCATTTTACACATCAAAATCGTATGACACATTAAAATTTGTGTTGCGATATTAAAACTCATTTTGATTTTTTTTTTCTGAAAAGATAATTTTCAAATAATAACGTACGTATATTATGGGACGGCTTAAATATTTGAACTATATATGCTTCATCAAACAGAAAACAAACTATTGCGACAAAAAGAAAATTGAATTATTGTTCTAAGGACTTCCTTGTAATTAATAAACAAAAAGATAAAATAATTTTTGTAGCTTTCCTTTGGAAAGATGTCTCATTCAATGGTTCAACTGATCCAAAGCAAATTATAAGATGTCAATTCAATCTGAGGGATAGAGCAGCTTATTGTCATGTGATGAACTAAATAATTGGTACAAAAATCTGCTGATACACCTATTTTAGCAAAAAAAAAATGTTGATGTCATATTGTGGTCCTCACCAATCTCTTTCCTTAGAAAAATATAAATGAAGAGTTGGCATAATTTAATGCATTTGCATCAAGTGCAACCTACACAAATTATGGATTTTTTTTTTTAAATAGAACCAAATTTAATGTTGATGTCATTTGTATCCATCAGCTAGAGGACATGCAAGCTAAGAGAAATATTTTATACAATCAAAGATATTTTCTGGGGGAGTGCTATATTGAGGGCATCAATTGCACTTTTGAGAGCTAAGAGAATTTTTTTTCTCTAAATATCAATTTTATCCTTTCTACTCTCTTCATTATCTATAACAATTAATTTTGTCATAATTAAGCTAAAAAGTTAATTAAGGAAAAATATTATTGCATTGAAGTATTTTCTATACACCTTTCCAATTTTTCTCATAAAATCCTTATTTGTTTTATTGATGATTAAAAGCAGTAGTTTAAGGAAACCTATTATAAAACACAAATGAAATAGATTCAATATGATTGAATCTGAAAAAAAAAATCTGGAAAAAAAATGCAAAACAAACAAAAAAACTTAATCACTAGCTAAAATTGACAAAAAATAAATTAATTAAAACTCCTCAGCTTTGGTATAATTATTAGTGCAGGAAATTCCTGATTCCCTAATAAGCTGTTTTTACTGAAAAAACTCTTGACAAACGCCACCAGACATCCTGCTGTGTGTTGTTGTTCTTCCCACCATAAGACTTTTTATTTTGTTCTTAAGATGACATAATTATATGAACATTTGTATTGTGATATTAGCTTCAAATTAGTTTGACAACCGTTGTCGATCTGCAACGCTCTTTCAAAGATATCTCTGGATTCAATGCCTCCATATATAATGTAGGAAATTCATTTCTTAAGAAGCCCTCTCTCTAATTTTGACTCCAAAATTTTATCCTTGCACCATCTTCCATTTACAATAAAGCATTCAGAAAATTGTTGGATCTGTTTCATAACTTTGGGTACCAATATACCACTTGCATATGCCTTGACTGATTTTAGGTCCTGTAGGATGGTACTGAGAAAATATACAATTGATCATAATAACATGAAAACTAACTAAAACTTGCACACAAGCACAACTTTTGTAAATAACAGTTTTTTTTCCATTTTTTTTTTTGCAAAATTGAGGAGTTTTCTTAGAATTATCATAAAATTTCACAAAAAAGAAATTTGGAGGAGAAGAGAGATACAAGCATCAAAAGGAGATCTAGAATTTTGAGGCATGCAATTTTTAGAGAAAATAATCTGAATAACGACACGTAGAAATCAGAAGGAAGGAATTTCTTCTGAGAGAATGAAGAGATTTTTCTCTCTGAGGAATGATAGAAATATGAAGGGAGGGATTTCTCTCTCTTAGGAACGATGTGATTCCTTTCCTTGATTAGCTTTGTTATCAATTAGCTTTTTAATTAATTAGATAGAAGAGAGAGACATTGAAAGGGTATAACAGGTATTTAGAAATAAAATTCACCAGTGCTCTCAAAATTAGAATGATTTGCCTGGTTGGGATAATTCTTGTTTGATTGTTTTGGTTGAATTTTATATTTTTAGAAGAAAACACATAAGAAGAGAGAAGAGAAGAGCGCAGTAACTAGATTTGAACTACTCCACATTAGTGTATTTTTAGAAGCTCCTGATACTAATAGAAATAAAGTTGAAATATCACAATATTTTTTATACACAGAGAGAAAATGAGATAGTCATATCTAATTGTTTTACTTTGATATTTAAGTTTTATTTCTTAAATTATTAAAATTTTAAAAATAAAGATAAAAAATTAAAGAAATTTAAAACCTCCTCAAGACCTCAAACAATATATAACTTTGGAGACGAAGATTAATTATTTCAACATCTTCCCATGTTTTCATGTTTCCCTCCACAAATAATCCAACGAATGAATGAACGAAATATCAAGCATGTGCGTATTTAATTAATGAGTATCCCACAGTGCATGGCACAACCATGCATTTTCTTCATCTAATAAACAAATGATTGAATAACAAACAGTAAATTTGAACTTTCGCTTAATTAATTCATGTCCAAGTCATGTAGCCCTTCAACTAACATCTTTATTTAATCAATCCGGCCTCTATACTTTTTTAGTTTAATGTAGACTCAATTATTGTAGGATTAATTTCTCATTTACCCTTCAAGAGTTGTTAAATTTCTTATTTACTTCTCTACTCTTAATTATATCTCACTTATCCCTCAACTCTCATTTTTATTTTCTATTTACCCTTTGAATTAATAACCCACAATTAAATATTATTTAATTTATTTGTTTCCCATTATACCCTTATTCTTTCTCTTTGATTTAAATTTTGTAAAGAGCACCATTGTTGTGCATCCTCATGACTTTTCATTTCATCTAAAATTTCCCTATTGAGTTTTTCATAACTAAATGATAGTTTCCTATTTTAAGTTGTTCGTGTTTCGAAATTGGAACTAACATCTAAAGTGCTTACCTATTCATTTCATAACCCAAAATAATATGTCTTGGGTTATTTTTCTCTCATGTCAGGTCTTCAATATATACTTGGTTGTACATAGGACTCATCGATATGTTGATTTTTGATAGAATTTGCATGCGATGGTATGGAGATGTAAAGTGGTACATCTAATATGTGACGATATATAATGCCTTCAATGTTGAATTATGGACACTCGTTGAGGTGGTCTCTCTTACCTATTAACCAATCCAAATTATTCTGATGGATTTTCCATCTACTTTCGAACTTCTCGATACCTTCTATTTCATTTAACTAATAAATACCTGTAATTAAATTTTATTTAAAAGGTCGTGAGTGAGCTTTATTTATATCTCCAGTTTGCTCGATTAAGTGCTTTATTTAATTAAGTGGTTCAGGATATGAATCCTTTTAAGTGCAGGAGAGAATTTTATTTACGAAAGAGTCAAAACTTTAACTCAATAGTGAAATTTTAGATGAAATGAAGGGTCATGAGGATGCACAACAATGATGTTCTTTGCAAAATTTAAATCAAAGAGAAAGAATAAGGGTGTAATGGAAAACAAATAAATTAGATAATATTTAATTGTGGGTTATTAATTCAAAGGGTAAATAGAAAAGAAAAATGAGAGTTAATTAAGGGATAAGTGAGATATAAGTAAGAGTAGAGGGATAAATAAGAAATTCAATAACTCCTGAAGGATACATGAGAAATTAATCCAGTATATAGTCTAGACATCACGTGTCCAAGTTCCCAAAAATTGCAACTGTTCAGCTACAACATGATGTTTTGGTGTACATATATGTTGTTATTTGTGTAAGTTAATTTCAAATGTTTTTATAATTTTTTGGCATTATATGTTTTTTATTTTTGAAACATTACTATTTTAAAATTTAAAATTTAAATATCAAAATAATATAGATATGATTTTTATTTTTTTTCTATGCACATGTAAAGATTATGAAATTTTGAGTTATTTTTAATAAAGGTTATAAATAGCGAGCTATAGTGCCGCTATAGCGTTTTCAGACCATAAAAGCTATGGCACTATAGCGGTGCTATTTGAGCATAGCACTGTTTTTTTAACCAGTCCACTATGACGCGATAAACGCTATTTAAACATTTGATTTTTATAGATACTAAGAGCTTGTAAAAATACACCGATGTGGATAATTTTTGGACACTGATTTTTTCAATTTATTTATCCATAATAGAACAAAACAAAAAAAATGATAATTTTTATGTGCTTACAGATAAGATAATATAATTAAATTGTATTTAGCGATTTTTTTTTGGACAGATGAGTGTTGGAATATTTGTTATTAAAAATCAAAACCGAATGCATGATGGATCAAGGCAGTGGAAATATTTGAACCAATCTTTTGTTATCTTTTATTTCAATTAGAAATTCAGAGAATTTTTTTTAAAACAAATTCAGAGACTTTTTAAAAGTTGGATGGAGAAGATACACGAACAGCCAATTAATATTGTACATTCTACCAATAATATTCCACGCAAATATTGTTTCTATGGTATTCAAGATGATCAAAATTGAAATCCGGATGCATAAGATACACGAACAAGTAATATTCTACCAACATTTTATGTGTTTAAATTCACAAGCTGTGGAATGTGGTATGCATGGGTGGTGGAAATCTGAGCACTGTGAAGAGAGAAAAATAGAAAATTCTTCTCTAATAAACAGAAAATGAAACACCACCTACTTAGTAATACATTACCGGTGATAGAGAAGTGGATGACTAGTATTTAGGATTTCAGTTACAGAATTCTATATAATATATATATACACACGTTTTCTATTTGGCGATTTAATTATATAGAGAGAGAGAGTTGGACTACGGCTAAGGTACTTCGTGAAGTAAAGTAAGTGTTTTACTTCACATTTATACATTTAATTTCAAAGTTAAAAACATTGATCTGAACTGTTCAAATTGATTTCCATATTAAATTGTGCTTGAAGACTAAATTTTACATTTTTTAGAAAAAAAATATTATTTTTTTAGAATTTATGAAAATCACTGTTTTTCAGAAAATTATGGACCATCAAAAATATTGATTTTCAATAATTCTAAAGAAATAGTAAAAAAATTCCAAAAAATATAAAATTTGGTCTCGAAGCACAATTTAATATGGAGATCAACTTGAACGGTTCGGATCGATGTTTTAAACTTTAAAATCGCAAAATATAAGTGTGAAGTAAAATACTTGCTTAATTTACATCGCGAAGCACCATAACCCAACTCTCTCTCTCTCTCTCTCTATATATATAGAGGAGGGATCGGATGACACCCTTTTTTGGTGACATCGGATGACATCGTGCATTTTTAAAGTCCAAACAGTCGATCCAAACCGTTCAACTTAATGGATATGTTAAAATGTGCTTGCAGATCAAATTTTATATTTTTCTGAATTTTTTTACTATTTATTAAGATGGGTACAAAAATTCAACGGTCTGAATATAGCGATTTTGTTAAATACTTAATAAATAGTAAAAAATTTCCAAAAAATATAAAATTTGATCTACAAGCACATTTTAACATATCTATTATGTTGAACGGTTTGGATTGACTGTTTGGACTCTGAAAACTTTGAAAATGCACAATGTTATCCGATGTCACCAAAAAGAGTGTCATCCGATCCCTCGTCATATGTATATATATATATATATATATATATTCGTTTCATAGTTGCATTTATTTATTTATCTTATGTAATAAAGTTATATATTTTCTCTATCTATTATTATATCGTCGTCCTTCCAACTTCCAAGCTCAAAGCCGCACAACAGCTTTATATATATATATATATATATAGAGGTGGGCTACGGTGAGTTGCGAAGTAAACCACATTTCTACTTCACGCCGTATTTTTATTTTGAAAGTCCAAACGACCGATCCGAACCGTTAGATGTTTAATCCATATTGAAATGTGCTTGGAGACCAAATTTTACATTTTTTGAAATTTTTTTTACTATTTATTAAGCATTTTTGAAAATTGCTGTTTTGCTGTGAACAGTAAAAAACAGTAAAATTTTCTGGACCATCAGATCAGCGACTTTCAAAATTGCTTAATAAATAGTAAAAAAATTCCAAAAAATGTAAAATTTGGTCTACAAGCACATTTCAATATGAAGAACAAGATGAACGATTCGGATCGACGTTTTGAACTTAAAAATCGCAAAATATGAACGTGAAGTAAAATAGTCGCTTTACTTCGCAACTCACCGTAGCCCACCTCTATATATATATATATTTTTTAGAATTATATTCTCTTTGGTTGATCAATTTACAATTGGCATGCTCAAATAAATCCAAAACACAACTTTTCAAAATTTATTTATTTTGTTTAAAAAAAAAAGATTTTTAGTGGGCATCTGTTCCCTGCTTTCCAAAACAGCTTGTCCGCATGCCGCAATCGAGACACTTCTTTTTGTTTTTTTATGTATGAAAGGATCGATATCTCTCTTTTTTTTCCTTTAATGCAAAACAATGTTCACTTTTGTTTAGTCATGTAAATTTTTTATTACACCTTTAGCGGGGGTTGAGACATTAAATTAATTTCAAGAGAATATTTTGTACACATATATATATATATATATATGCAACACTACAGAAAGGAGTGCTCAAGTGACATACACCAGGAAGTAATTGATACTTTGTGAGATTATTTTTTTTTTCTATTTCCTTTTGAGTTTAATTTCAAAACCTAACATTATATATAACCATAGTAGGAATTATCGGCATCTGATACTGAGCCGATACTCACGGATTTTTTGTTTTTCGTCCAATTTATGCTATTTTGGTCCGATTCTGGTCATTATTTGTCTGAAAACTTGAACCCGTGATTGATGAAATAGAGTATAAACTATACACATGCTGAAAACTCGTCACATTCATTGATTAAATAGAGTATCAAGTATCATGCTAAAATAGAGAAATATGAACCCGTGATTAAAGATGTTAATAATCTTTCATTTGATTGTACAATGTTTTTTTTTTTGTTCCGGACAATAATATCTCTATTTTTATCATAATACAAACGATGATGAAGTGATTCAGCCAGCACGACATAGTTTCTGGTAGTAAAAGAGTGTGTTTATAGTTTTAATGCTTGTATTATATTGTATTAGTGGATTATTTGATTATAATCATTTATCTAAACATAAATTATTGACAAATTAATTTTTTTTTTTATCAATTTTCCCCTATTTTTTAGTGTAAAACAAGCTTCTGGCCAAAAAGTCTGATTTTCCGATCTAAATCGGCCGATACTGGCCGATACCAGCCGATACCCTGATCCCAATACTGATAATTCTTACTATGTATATCACAACACATCATAAAATTTGAGCAAAAATGTACTATATTTTAAGTTATAATGAAATCAAATGTAATATTCACACATATCAAGTATATATCTCAACTGATAACAAATAATGATCATGAAACCAAATCTTGCAATCTTTCCAACACCCTTGAAGCCTCCAAACCAATTCTTGAACTAAAAGCCTGCAAAAATTAATTTCATAAAATGGGCAATTAATGATACTTCTTTTTAACCACTTGAAATCCAATTATAATGAAATAAAATATTCATATATATCCAATTATTGTTTTACCTGAGAATGAATGGTGCAGAACAGTTTACCCCCTTGCCCAAGTGAAATATTGGCATTTTTAACATCTGCACCTTCTTCTTCCAAAATGGCGATGACCTGGTGCAGCTTCAATCGATTGTGTACGCCGCTTACTAATTTCACTTCTAAGTTGGTGTCTTCAGATCGCACCTCAATCACCGGCGCTACCGTCTTGCTACAAGTGTGCCTTTTTGTTCCTCTCACGGTTGATTTCGAATCCCTTATAATTTCCCTTAGCTTCTCTACTCTTTGTTTTAGTTCTGAAATGTACTTCGTCGCCTCATCCAAGTTAGCTTGTTGAGCCATGATGTCCTCCTGAATATATAAATTAACACAGTAATAAAAAAATTAACATAACAATTAATTAAATTGGTGACAAATTAAGAAACTAATTAATAACTTGATTAAGAAAGAAAACATGGAATTAATGATGAGAAACTAATTAATTACTTGGTGTTGTTGTTGTTTGGTTGAATTGGGGATGAGAGAAGAGAGCTTGAAGCAAAGCTCCTTCATTTGCATCCTTCTTTCTCTCTCTTTCTCTTTTCTCTCCATTTTCCTTCCTCCATTAATAACACTGCTCTTCATTTGTTGATCTATTTATTCTTCACACACACACACACACACACACTCTCTCTATCTCTCTCTCCTCTATCTCCTTGAATTAATTAACGAAGGAATCTCTGAGCTTTAATGTTTTGTGGTGTGTGGCATGAAGGAACGACCTATATATACCGTGCGTTTTATTTAATTTGATAAAATGGATACCGTGTTGCTTTTCGTGTGGGTCCTATCCAAT
Organism: Carex rostrata; assembly: GCF_964058835.1. NCBI lineage: Eukaryota > Viridiplantae > Streptophyta > Magnoliopsida > Poales > Cyperaceae > Carex > Carex rostrata. The sequence continues at coordinate 8,266,246 of NC_135934.1, forward strand.
TATATTTATCTCTGTTGAGCTTAAGTTATGGACTTGGTATCATAAGTGTAATAGTGATAGCGATAGTTTTTAAAAACAAGTAATAAGGTCAATATACGAGTGAAACCCCTTTTTCAATTTTGAATGGTAAGCTAAGGCGGCTAACGAGTGATAACTCATCTCTATATATTCTCTCCTTTACTTTCCTTTACAAACTGTTACTTTGTGATAATACATTTATGTATGTCTGGCTCCTATGACATCAATATTATATCAACCATAGTGATATTGACTTTAAAATCTATCAAATAGGCTTTAAATAACAAACCCAAACTGTTGAAACCGATCTTACTCACATGTGATGCATTTCTATGCAAAAATTATAAATCTTCGAACTCATTTAGTATGAAATCAAGTGGTCAAAATATGATGAAAAATAAATGCGCACATTAAAATTAACTAATTTTTTTTACCATTTGACTCCATACGAAATAGATTCGAAATTTTAGAAAGTTTGCATGTAAATACATCACTCGTAATGTACATTGGTTTGAACAGTTTAAATCAGTTATTTAAAACATATTTGATTGATTTTAGAATAAGTGTCATTATCAAATAACACTGATATCATTATCAGACTTTATTACAATTAATGATACTACTTTTTTTAACCACACACACACATATATATATTTCAATATAAGATTATTTTGTTAATGATCTAAAACAAAATAGAATCAATTTAAACTTTAGAATGAATGAACAAAAGATACAACAATTTAAATATAATTAAGTTGATGTAGTTTGGGTTAATTAATATTTAACTGTCTGATAAATTAGTGTGTTAATTAGTTGTATTGTCCCAGCAAACGTATGCAATTACGTGATCATGTTGCAATTTGTTTTAATTCTGTTGTTTGATTTTTATTTTTATTTTTTAGGTCAACAGGATGTTGAACTGCTTCAATAAATGTCAATCGGACGTGCATCTATCTTATATTAGCGTGATGTATTGTTTTGGGGTTCTAGTTAAGTATTGTACCTTGTCAACTCCACTTTCTCAGCATAAATTCTTTTATTGACCAATTATTCAAAAATTAAATGGATACAAAGTCTTACATGTTTAAAGTATATATTCTCATTTCTTTTTAATTTGTATGCAATTAAGTAATTAATCTAGTCAACTATATATACTCGCATTCCTTAGCATGATTGTTTCATACAAATTGTCTCTAATTAATTAGATATTAATCCTTAATTTGTTCTTGTGATTAAGTTATCTAGCTAGTTTCAAAGTCAACATGACTACATGAGGATTTCTTCAATTTGTATAAATAAAAATATTTGGGTAAATCAGTTACAAGACTATTGTAACAAGTCTTAATGAAATTAAATAGGGGCTAGTTTCAAAGTCTTAACGAATCCAGCCATTCAATTTTTGGGGGAACGAATCTCAAAGTAACTTTTTTCAAAACTTTTTTGTGCACGCATCTCGAAACAATTTAATGACTGAATTTAAAAAAGCAGGGATAGCAGGGTTACTGTTCACGAGAAGAGAATAAATTTCATTCCCATGATTAGATGTACAAATGGATCGGATATTATTCGTATCCATATCTAAATTTCTGCAAATTCAAATATTTTGCATATACGTACAGATATAATTAATTTATGCGGATAAAGATGCATATACGGTTTGTAATGTAATTATTACAAATAAATTTTAATTATCCGTATTCATATGTATCCGTCTAATATTCAATTAATCTGTATCGGTATTTGCATTCAGATGTAAACAGAAGACCTTATATTATAAAAACATAATAAGTGTTTTTTATATATATTTATATGTCTAGTCAATACCTATTTCAGACAAAATATGTCTCGTCAATACCCTAGCTCTATTGATAAAAATATGTGACCGTTGTTGGTTAAAAATATGTTGCCTTTACTTTAAAACAAAGTCATTATTGCGAGTTAAAAAAATATCTGTCCCAAAGATATTTATTGGACTATTTCGTCATACCTTATTACCTTGTGCAATAGATTGTGATTCGTCAAATTGTTGGATTTGACGAAATTAATTATTACAAGTCCTAGGTGTCGTACGTTTGTAATGGTTGATTTGCTGGGAAAATATTTTTAATGTAGAAATTAATAAAAAAAAGAAAAAGAAAAAGGGTACATTAAATTTTTCAAGTGCTAAAGTGGCCAACAATTTGAAATACTTGACATTTGTTGATTGATTTGTCAAGTAATCTGTAATCTGCCAAAGCTTCTTAATGATCAACATACTGTAACTATTAGTTAATTAACCACCTTTAAACAAAAATAGCTCCTCTGTTATAAAATATTAAATCGATTTCTTTTGAAGTTTTTGGTTATCCAAAATTTTTATGGGCTTTGTAAGAAAATGGAGGACTCAGGTGTAAAATGTCTCTGAAGAGTGAAGACAAAAGGAAATCATAATTGAATATTGGAATGTACGTTAATGATGGTTACAAAAATCATGTGGAGAAATAGGAAGACGTGCATGGCAGAATTAAACTCTTGTACATGCACAGCAAAGGGACGAATTCACATCCTCTCCAATACCTGATAAGGGAATCTTTTACAATTACTAGATCTCAACCGTTCTTTTTAACTTGGCACGAATCTCAAAGAAGAAAAAAAACTAAATAAAAATATCTACACCAAAATCTAATAAAAAGAGCAAAACAACTATAATATTTTAGCATTTTCGGATCCAATGTCATATTAAATATACAAGTTGAAGTCTGTCGACAATTGAAACCAAAAAATATATATATGTTTGCAGAGTCAGAATAAGAATTCAAGACCATTTCATCAACAAAGTAAAAACTTTGCACCAGAAATTATAAGTCACGCTATATCGAAGAAAATATTTCTGGAATGCCTTCAATTAATTATATATAAGGGCATCATCTTGGCAGCTTCTGCCAAGCATTCTTCAAAAAAAAAAAATGATATATAAGGGCTTAAAGTAACAAACGAAACTTCATAGAGTTGTAATTTGAACGATCAATTTCAAGATAAAATGTCAAATAGATATATATAAAGGTTGGATTTCTAGTGTTCATGCATTTGACAAATGATCCACGAAATTCAACTCTTTGTAATTTCTCTGGTTATTCAATGTTGTGACAGTTAAAGAAGCAAGTGAAAAAAGTAGAGAGCTTAAGTCTGAAAAAAAAAGCTCAGTAACCTCCCTGTTTCATAGGTGGTTTGGAAGTAAGCATATTCACTCTAATTTTTTTTCAGTTTTAATCAACATTCAGCTAAATTGTTCTTTTTGCAAGTTTTATTCTAATTATTTTAATATTTCAGGAGTGTAATCAATTACTTTGAGCATGTGAGTCATACTCACAATGTGGAGTGCATAGGTTGTGTGGCACGTAACCTTGTAGGTACCATTTTCTGTAGTTATCAATATCATACCATTTTTTTATTTTCTATATCTATGAAACTTAATCATCTATGACTTAATATATGTTTCTTTCCTTCTTTATAGGCACATGTTCTAAAATCTAGTTTGTTCTGTAAAGTACCATTTGATATGCTATTGGCATGCACTGAGCACCCTGATTTGACTCTTTATAGGTATGTTTTACCTTTGTACTTAGATTGATTGATAGGTAATTATTAAATGAAAATGTTTATGATGCTATTGGCATGCACTGAGCACCCTGATTTGACTCTTTATAGGTATGTTTTACCTTTGTACTTAGATTGATTGATAGGTAATTATTAAATGGAAATGTTTATGATGCAAAATGGGTACTAAAAAGTTGGTGTGTGGCTGAGGATTTTTTTGATAAATCATAATTAAGAAAATCATTTTTACTAATCCAGCATGATTGCTTTTTTTTTTTTCAAAAACCAGAAAGACCGGAGGAGCCCTCCGGTCTCACTTTTTTCCTTTCCTCAAGACCGGAGGAGCCCTCCGGTCTCCCTATTTTTATTTCAAAATTTAACGGAAGCCACAGAAGATCCCACTAGTATATCCAACAAATTTTACTCTTCAAGACCGGAGCCTTGGTCCGGTCCCATTTTTTTTTTTTTTACTTTTTTCTGTGTGGCTATCTGTGTAGCATCTCTTATTTTATGTATATATAATATATGTATATGTGTATGTATAATATATGTATATATAATATATGTATAATGATTAGGGTTCTAATGCCTCATTTTTCATACCTCATATTTTATATCTTCGCTTTCAAAGTTCAAATTGTCGATCCGAACCGTTCAACATAATATTTATGCTAAAATATGCATGTAGATAAAATTTTATATTTTTTGAAATTTTTTTACTATTTTTTAAGATGAGTACAAAATTCAACAGTCTGGATATAGCGATTTTGATATACACACACATATATTATATATACATATATACTTATATACTTATATACATATATTATATTATATATACACATACACATACACATACACATACACATACACATACACATACACATACACATATACATATATTATATATACATAAAAAATAGAGATGCTACACAGATCGCCGCACGGAAAAAAGTGGAAAAAGTAAAAAAAAAAAAAAAAAAAAATTGAGACCGGATGGCTCCTCCGGTCTTGAGAAAAGGAAAAAAAGTGAGACCGGAGGAGCCCTCCGGTCTTTGTGGTTTTTGAAAAAAAAAAAACAATCATGCTGGATTAGTAAAAATAATTTTCTTAATTATGGTTTATCAAAAAAATTCTGTAGCTGAAGCATAATTGGTGCATACCATCAGAGATTTATTAAAAAAATTTAAGGGGTTTAAAATATTTTTTGCATTAATAAGTCACTGGGTTATAAAAATAATATAGCTAAGGGCTATACAACTTTCCATTAAAAAAAATATTAAATGAAAGTACCATTTCTTTTCTGAAAAGATACAGGGTGGAGTAACAAGATTTGTGAGTATTGAGCTCAAACTGGACAAGAGGTTGCAAGGAGTGAAGCCGCAACAATCCAATGGGGCAGGCAAAATTGTACTAGTACGTATTGATTATAAATTCTAAAAAAGCAAGATTTTTTTTATACAATTGTACCAGTTTGTAAATTCTACCAGTTTATTCAATTATGCGGGCAAAATTATTGCCAAAAAGGCTGCAAAATTGTTGATTATTTTATGAAAATTTATTTCTGTACTATATAAATATGCCACAAATTAAAGAAGGATATGTCCAATTTAGAGCAGTATTTTTTTTCCTTATATTACTTCTAAGGTTTGAGACCGGAATCCAAGATTGTATTGCCACTGTATTTTTTTCCTTGTATTTTTTGTTGTACGTTTCTTTTTTTTCCATTATTGCTTATATACATGTACTTTTTCTTGTACAGTATGGAAACAATGCTTGAAAAATTCAAATATCCAATAATCAATGATACTCTGCTATTTAAAACAAACTAACTCACTTTTTCATTTTTACAGCAGTGACAACATAGCAAGATAAAAGGAAGAGTGATTGCATTGTTCTTGTAAAAACATTTTTGCAAATTTAGTTGATTCTAAATATAGTTTTGTTAGTTGTCTTGAATTAGGGTATATATAGAACTTTCTTTTAGAACTTCTATTGTAATTTTTTTTGGTATTTTGATACAATGTACTATGATTATACAGTGTCAATTCATGTTAATTACATGTTTTTACTTTATATTTTAATGCGTTTGTTAATTTGGTTGAATGGAATTGGGGAATTTGGTTGAATGGGAAATTGGAGAATTGGCTGAATTGGAATTGGGTAATTAGCTGCATGGGAATTGGAAATACCACAGTGGGTTCCACAAACTTTGCCCTTGGAAATAACCTGTTGGGACCCACATGTGTTGCCCTTGGAAATACTATGGTAGGTCCCACATAGCTGCTCTTGGAAATAACCTGTTGGGACCCACATGTGTTGCCCTCAGAAATACTACAGTGGAACCCATGCACTTTGCCCTTGGAAATAATAAGCTCATGGACTTGATGTCAAAGTATTTCTAACGGTAGTATTTCCAAAGGTAAACTCACGGAAAAAGTAAGAAAATAGTATTTCCAAAGGTAAGCCCGTGGAGAAAGTCAGAAAAATGGTATTTTCATCGAGGCTATTTTTGACGGTAGGATTTCTGAGGGTAGCGCACGGCAATTACGCTTTTGGGGCTTTTTCCAAGAGTAAGCCGATGGAAAAAGTCATATTTTAATCCTTAGAAAAAGTGCAGATTCTAGTAGTGATTATTTTTATAGATAACAAATCACTGGTTTTAAGAAAATTTTAGATATAAAAAACAATGATTTTGTACTTATAAGTAGTTGAAAATTATAAAATTTTGTCTCCAGACGCATTTTAATGTAGAAATTATGTTGAACAGTTCAAATTAATTGTTTGAATCTTCAAATCACCAAATACAAGCATGAAGTAAAAATCGACTTTACTTCTCAAAGCAGTATACGTAGCCCATTTCGTATTGTTTTATTAATACTGACAATAATAGCTCGGTAATTTTCCAGTTGTTTTGGTATGATATGTCTACACATAAATTATAAGTTCACACTTTGCAAGAGCAACCAAGAAAGGATACATCAATACCAAGGTTCTAAATAGCGATTATAGCGGCATAGAGGGGAGACAAAAAAAAAAAAGCTATTGCGAATAGCGTAGTTATAGCGGAAGCTATCACACATAGCGATTTCCCTTTTCAAACTTTATATTCTATATTTCTACTAATTATCAACATAATCAATATTAGAGAATTGATGTAACAACTAAATGACAACTAATCTAAGTCTATACTTTTTATCAATTCTTTCAATTGAAACGAACGATAATAATTTTACAAATGAATACTATAAAAAGAGTAATCAAAATGAAGAATTAGTATTTGAATTTTTCTCGATATAGAATAATAGAATAAATCACAAATAAAAATAGAAGCATATAGTTTGGTTTAGTATACTTATCGTAGAATTCCATGTAGCATTAGAAATAAGAATAGAAGTACAGAAGTCCATATAAATTGCAAAAAAAAAACCATGTAGCATAGCGGTAGCTATAGCGGTCGTAGCTGAGTTAACGCAATTTTATCTCATAGCTTAGCGTTTATGGTCCGGAAAAGTTATAGCGCCGCTATAGCTAGCTATTTAGAAGCCTGATCAATATATTAATTGTTGAAAGGGACTCTGATATCTGCCTCTATGTACTTAAAAACTGATTTCTTTCCCATAATTAGTAAATTTTTATCTGGTAACTCAATGAATTCTAAATTTCTATTTCTATTTTATAGGAAAAGGTTAAAAGAAAGACAGTTCACCAGTCAAATTTGCATGGCAACCCCTGCATATTACAATTTCAAAAGAGAAAAACAACAGTTCTTCATTTTTATTTTTCTAAAAGAAGTGATATAAATGATTTAAGAAACCTATTTGTGATATTTGTTCCCTTCATCTCTTCTGTAAATTACTTCACATTGTACTTCATTTATTTTAATGGAATTAGGAAAGGTAATAAGTAGCAGATGAAATCTTTATGATGTTTTTTTTTTCATTTTAGATAATATCGTCAAGAAACTTCGCAGGGTTGTTTGCTTTACAATAGCAATTAACAGAATTTAACGTTATAATCTTATCTTTTCCGATGACCTTTTCAAACATTTTTGATATCCATGAACTGAGGATTCCTCCCATTTGTGAATATAATTTTTACTGATTGGATTTCAACAGCACAACAGAACGAAAAGGATTTAAAAGTCATTTTCTAACCCTTTCTAGATCCATGTATATATTCTAATATGAACATGTGCATTTTGTTTGTGGTTGATAACTTCAAATCTCTCATGCCACATAGAATTCCCCATATCCTAGCCCCTAGGGCGAGTATTAAATTTTTAACCAACGTGTGTGATATGTTTCATGTTTGTGTGAACAAAAAGATATTTATATACAAGACAAAACATAGAAAAATAATATCCCATTGTGTGGTTTTGTACAGAGTTTGATCCCATGATTACATATGAGCATCCAAACGAAACAATACACAGGAAAAGGTTGAAAGGGAAAGAAATCTGTACAGGAACACTAATATATAACGCATATGGTATATGTGTAGAGTAGAACTAGGGTGTTCTTAAGCTCACCAAAGTGTTTGGTGAGCTTAACTCCAAAATTCATCAAATCGGTTTCAAATGACGAATCCGAACCGTCGAAATCTGCCTACCTTACGAATGATGCATCTACATGTGAAAATTTTAAACATTCGAATTAATTTAGTATAAAGTCAAGCGGTCAAAAAACGTTCAAAAAATGAATGCGCTAAAATTAATTTATTAACCTTCTAATTTTGACCGATTGACTTTATACTAAATTAATTCAAATGTTTAAAATTTTCACATGTAGACGCATCACTCGTAAAGTAGACGGGTTCCAACGGTTCGGATTAGTTATTTGAAACCGATTTGATGGGTTTTGGAGTGAGCTTAAGAACACCCTAGTTCTACTCATATGTGTAAATAATGGTTGTTTATGTAAAAATTTAGGTAATTCTAGAGCATTAAATTAAATTCACTTGCTTGAGTAACACTTGAATAATTGAAACTTGAAGCCAAATATATATATTGGAGACTTGAATTTTTTTTTATTTTTTACAAATATCATGCAAATTTTAGGAGCATACTGTCATAGTATGATCCTTAAGTGCAAAACCTTGGTATTTTGTTTCCCCATGTGAATTATGTGACGGTTGAACACATACAAAAAAAATAAACCCCCCCCCCCCCCCCAACACACACACCCACACATTTAGCTCCCGTGTCCCCATTCCTTCAAACTTTACTGTCAACGTAGATGTCTCGGAAGGATACTGAATGTGATATCTACAAAGGATGACAGGTATTGTTAACCAATTTTTAGCAGTTTGAACAGTTAACAAGTGTGAACAGAAAGACTTCAAAACAAGTTTGCTCAGTGCTCACACATACTGTTAAATTTAAGGTAAGGGACCGAATCACCTGCCTCCTTATGGGCAGGAAAATCCTACCCACACTTAAATTTGATCGTCCGATCTGCTTTCAGATTCGCACTGTGAGAAAATGTTGTGATGCTCATTTGGGCACTGAAATTAGACGGAAACGGAAATATTGTAAGCATCATCTCCGTTATTTTATTTTTCTCTTCAACTTTTCGTACTCTTCCTAATTTTTCTCTTCTTGCGTCCCTGCACTACTACAAAAATGGTCATTGTACACTGTACATTGTACACGGATTTGACAATTTTATATAAAAACTGTGTATAAATTGTAATTTTTTGGAAGCCTGAAATATCTGTGGGATCTCTACACGGATATTTATTAAAGAATCAGTGTAGAAAGCCGTGAGAGAGCTACACGGATGTTTATTAGGAAATGTACACGACTTATTGTTTAAATAACAGTGTAGAAAGCCATGAGAGAGCTACACGGATATTTAATTAAAGAACCGTGAAGAAAGATAGGAATTGTACACGGCTTATTGTTTAAATAACAGTGTAGAAAGCTTGAGAGAGTTACACGGACGTTTAATAAAGAGCCGTGTAGAAAGGTAGAAATTGTACACGGTTTTTTGTTTAAATAACAGTGTAGAAAGCCTTGAGAGAGCTACACGGACATTTAATAAAGAGTCGTGCAGAAATGTTATTTTAGGGTTTTGATTATATAAATTTCGAGCCTCCTCTTCGAAAATTTCCAAAATTTTCATAAGTTGCACGCCCCTTTGTCTTTGGTGCTTGGAACCCTAAACCCCCTCGTCTCCTCCTCGGTGTTAATTTCCGGTGTCTCTCGGTGCTTGTGAGTATTTCCAGTGTCTCTCGGTGCTAATTTGGTGCTTAATTGGAACCGGCCGTTTTTCCTCTCCATCTCTTCTATTTGCCTAATTCGGGTAATTCTTGAAATGCTCGTTTATTCAATTGGATTTTTTTCTTATCGGGTTGCTTTGACTTGTTGAGATTGCTTTCCGGATTGTTGATTTTCCCAGAAGCAATGATTTGGTGCTGCATTTTTCTGGTGCATTGTTGAGATGTTGGATGATGTGCTTGCGAGAGGTAGCCTTGTGTAGTCTGTTTTGTTGTGGTTGTACCAGACTTTGAACTGGCAGGGACCATATTAGTTATAAAAATGGACTTCACAATTGTGTAGAGCATTCAAAAATACACAACTTAGACATATATTTCATATTTTTCTGAATTTTATATATTTAGTTATGAATTTTTGAAGTTCAGATTTTAAAAATTCAAAATACAGATCGAAAGAGGAATGCTAAACTTCCATTTTTGCTGGTTTTTTATATTTCAAAGACTAAACTTTCAAAATCCATAATAAATTGAAATAAAATCCAAATAATATGAAATTGGCTTCCATTTTGATTGGCTAGGAACTATCTATCCATCTTTGCAATTTATTTTGCAGCTTGGTCCCATTAAGAGCTTCAAATTGGCAGTGCGGCCAGAACAAGTCATATGCACATATATGTTGATCCTTGTATTTTTTCATTGGAGATGCAATTTTGTTGGAGACCTTTAACCAAGAGGCATCATATCATGGATCACATGCACACTCCTTTTTTGATATGTAAGATCTAATACAACTATGTATGTATGAAATTTCGGTCCAAACTAGATTATAACCAATCGTTTTAGCAACATAAAATTTCGGTCCAAACTAAATTTCGGTCCAAACCTTGATCACATGGTTACTAAGTGGTAAGGACATAACTTTTATACAAACATTGTATTGGATCATGAGGAGTATATGTTATGTTTTATCACATTGGATTGCATGTGTACAGAAGGCAATATGTATATATGTTGCATGAATTGAAATCTGTTATGGTTTTATATGAATTCATATATAATAATCAGTCCGGAAGTTTATTGTATATTTTTCATATAAATAATTTAAACCATATAACGTTATTTTTTTTAATAATTGCTTGTTATCAATTTTTATCAACTTTAAATTGTAACTGCCAACTTTAAATTTTTACAATTGATACTTGCTTATGTGTGCCTTGACTTACCTTAATTTTCTTGTTACTAACTAATACCAAATTATAATTGTAGTATGGACCAAAGCAAAAATGTTACTCCAACGAGCAGATCGACAATGTTAGATTTATGTGGGCAAGGTGGTTTCAATTTGAATTTTGTAATGCTAAATATGGATTTGTATAATTTTGTATAATTTAGTGTACATGAATTTTGTATAGTTTTGGAATTCTGATTTTAAAATGTATGGCTCTGTTTTGGAAATTATGTTTTAGTTAATTATGATTTTAAATGGCTAGCAAAACTGGAGGCTAGCCAAAAAACAATTCTACACAGATAATTAGCTAAACGTCCATGTAGAAATAGTAATCGTACACAGCTGTTTATGTAATAATCCGTGTAACTCTCCAAGGAATTGTACACGGGTGTTTATGTAATAATCCGTGTAAAAATAGTAATTGTACACGGATATTTAGCTAAACGTCCGTGTAGAAAGAATAATCGTACACAATTTTTTATGTAATAATCCGTGTAGCTCGGTAATGGAGAGCGCCACTAGCAAGGAATCGTACACGACTGTTTATGTAATAATCCATTTAGCTCGGTAATGGAGAACGCCACTGGCAAGGAATCGTACACGGCTGTTTAGCTAAATATACATGTAGCTCAATAAGAAATTATACACGGCTGTTTACAAGAATTTCTACACCCTCACAGCTTACACGGTAGAAAATCCGTGTATAAATTTCATTTATGTCCGTGTGCAATCTCCTTTTCTGTAGTAGTGCTGCCTCCTTCCCCCCTCGGCCGCCTGATTGCTCTCTTCCCCTTCGTCACGCCCCTGCCTCCTCTTCAATTGCTCACTTCCTCTTCCTGCGCACAATATCATTTCTTCCTCTTCGATGCGTCCCGCCTCTCCCAAGACTCATGCCGCGAGGGAGAAGGGCTCTCTCCACAGCTACTTAGCAACTATGTGTAAATACGTAATTCCCCAAGAAATTGCTATGAGCGTTTCTACGTGTAACTCACAGACATCCTGACCTTGAATAATTTTTTTATTTTTGAGAGAGAATGGTGAGGGTCATGTCCATAGATTTCATTTATGATGGTCACAAGTTGTATCAAGATTACATTGTGCAAAACAAAATAAATAAAAGCCAAAAGGAAACCAGAATTTAAAACCTAAAAAAAAGTAAAATAAAAAGCTAAACTAAAGTAACGAGAAACTATAAAAAAAACATAAGGTATGTACCAGTAAAATAGCGTCAGAGGAAGACATATTACATCTGTACCAGTAACCAGTGCCATGGTACCAGAATTCTTGCCTAACTTTTAATTTTGAACCTTCTTATTATTTTATGACTCATGCCACGAGGGTGAAGGGCACATGTCTTTGTAACTTTGACAAATTAGCAAAATCAGAAGAGAACCACAATTAAAAATTGTAAAACACATGACAAAAAAAAAGAATGTGACATAGTAATACTTCAAAACGTTAATTATAATGCACTTACTAGTTTCATAACAAAATGAATAGGACATAGTAGCAGCATGATTATAATAAAAATTGCAAACTAAGTACTGCAGCTTGGCTCAAACCTGTCGATCTTGATATGTACCTAATCAACAAGCAATACCACTGTTGTCCAACAGTGGTGTATGCAAAATACTTGTGCTTGTGATCCGCAACAACATGAAAATTCGAATTCTAGAAAAAGACTATTTTATGCCCTCAACGGTGGCTCAAACAAAGCAAAACAGAATTTACTGGAAACATCAAACATTCAAACACTTAGCACATTGATCTATTTCGTTCTAAGCATGACATTGCAAAACATAACCCCGCATATTACAAAAGCACCTAATTAACTACAACCATTACAGGGAGCAACACTGTAGCCGTTGTTGTTACATCTCTTCCCACCTCCTCTCATTACCAGAAGCATTTCCGAAGCACTAGCTGCACTTCACCCATGCCCCTACCCCTTTACTGGCATACTATTGTGCATTACTAGTAAGCATTCACTGTACCAGTACCTCTCTATCTGCATTCTCTCTACCAGAAAACATTCGAGGATAACCACTTGCTCTAAGAAACTTACGATGTCATTAATTAAAAACTACAAAATATGCAACAAATAATTCAACATGCATAATTGTTTTTGAAATAAAAAGTCAAAAATTGTCTTTTTCATTGAACTGTAACTTAACATACATTTAATAGGTGCAGTAAGAAGAAGAAAAAACAAAAACAAAAACAAAAAAAACAAAACCTTCTCCACTTTTGGGAAGCAGTACTAAATGAGTGAATATATACATTTTAGTTAATATTTGCATCTCCATTACTTTCCACCATCTATACCCTTTAACATTTTTTCTATTTCTAATTGAGTTTGTCTTTGAGGGATTTAACCATAACTGAGGGGTTAGAGCTCAGTGAAACTTCAATTGATATACTAATTGATCGGACACATCATTCTGACATACTAACTGAGGGTTAGAACAAACAAATAGTCTACCTGTTCAAAAATTCCTCTCTAAGAGAAAATTCTGACATATTAACTGAGGGTTAGATCAAACAAATAGTCTACACCTATGCAAAAATCCCCCCTTTTCAGCAATTTCTTTCCGTCTTATTTCAGCGCCCAAACGACCATCACAGCGTTTTATCACAGTACCAATCTGATACAAATCGGACGGCCAAATTCAAATGTGGGCAGGATTTTCCTGCCCATAAGGGGGCAGGAGATTCTGTTCCCATTGGGATAAATGAATCCTATTGTACGTTTCATACCTACAAAAAATGATGCGTGATGGAGATAGTACTGCACTGGGCTTAAATAAAACCACTAAACACACACTCAGCCCATAAAACAGGCTCACATTGAATGAAATTATACTTATATATATTTATTTTTATTTTCCCAATCCTCCGGGCATCGCGGTAAGCAATAAAAATAAGAGAAGAGCGTCCGATTTTTCTTTTTATTAGCATTTAAAAAGAATCAAAATTCAAAGTTAGGTGGCATTTTAAAAATATCAAAACATGGCAGACTAGATCTGCGTGCTTCAAGACAGATGAACGGACCTAATAGCTAATAGTGTCTTTCTGAACAGATACGCAAACGAGATCTGCATGACTGCATATCTAATGTATTTTTCTTCTTCTTTTTTATGCATACCTGAATGGGTAAATAACAGATGCCTTCAAACTAGGGTTTGACCCCCTTCTAGATGCACAAATTCGAGTTTGACCCTTTCCAAATTCCAAATATCAGTGCTATGTTGCCGACTACCTTTAAAGTTTGATTTTTTTTTTTTTTTTAAATGCTAAAATAAAATCGGGAAGAACAAGCCCTGAAGAAGATGGTAACAGACAGAATCTCTGTACCAGTCGTGTAATTACCACAACCAGCAGGCACAAGCCCATGAACAACAAACCTACATATTTAGTTAACCATTTGGCATAATTTCTACACCGCAGGCGCATGGTAAAATATTACAGTAAAAGGAAATATGATTTAGTTAACAACACATCACAAGTGTACCAAAAACCACACACGAAACAAACAAACAATTACTGCAACAACAAAAAGTTTCAAGTGAAGGAGTAAAATAAATTCATAGCCTAAAAATAAAGGAGCCTTAATCACTAATGCTAGTCTCACACAAGAGGATGCCGAGTGGACCCCTCTTTGGATAAAACAAAGCCCACGCACTACTTACTCTTCGACCACGGTAACAAGCTCAAATTCAACGAGAGATAAATTGTTATCCTCTTTCACAGTAAAGTCGGCTGGTTCGGCAGCTTCCACACGGCCCCACTTGTCAACAGCCAGACGCATTGACCCCTTGAACATGTCAATCTTTGCATTCCTCACTGTTACTGTGGCCCCCGCTTTCATTAAATCCACTGCCAAATGAAAATGTGCATAAATTTAAGTCACAAATCAGGTTTATTGTCCTTCTAAATTTATAATTTGAATGCACTGGTCGCATTCAAGTATCCCGCAAAATTATTGTTTGCATAGAAGCACTAGAAATGAGGAAATTTATATGTTTGGAAACCATAATTCACGTGAGTCTCAAATATGAAACCAAATTCAAAAATTGCACGAGGAAAAATTCCGTCAAAACATATAACAGATCCATAAATTTACTGATGCACATTTTATTTAAAAAGGGCCAGGGATTAGGAGCCGAGTCTTCATTTAAAGGTTTGCAAGGAGAAATTATTTATGTGCTGGTTGTAAATACAATAAGCAATCATTGATACCTCGCCCATCCTTTTTTTAGTGATGGGATTATGCTTTTTGCAACTGTTTGAATTCAGTTGGCTTCATTTTAGCTGGATTTAAGAGCATCTACATCAGTAAAATTAAGAAGAAACTAAAAATTGCTGTCAAGGACTAAAAAGAAATTAAGTTATAATTTCTAAACCTGTACACTCGTGCAATTAACTTTTAATTTTTTCAGTGGCCACGTCAGCAATTATTACTATGAAAGAGAGAACAGGAGCCAATATAAACAACACTAGAAAGTGATCTCTTTAAATGAAAACTTTCTAAATTAGAAATTGCGTTACATCCCACAAATTATAATAGGAAATGCTACTTGTGCTTCTAGAAATATAAAAGAAATAAGACGAGTTACTACTATTAGGGTTAGTCAGAACTCAGAACTATGGAAAGTTCTAGATTTTAAATAACTTCTTACAAATGGAATTTCATAAATATCAAATTCAAATGAGATTAGACGTACACATGACAGAGTAGTTAAGGAAACTAGTACCTTGCTCGTTTCGGGCAGTGAAAACAATCATGCCAGTTTCATCACCAACAAGGCACTCAGCAATGCGCATCTGACGAGATTGGGGCCCACCGTCAGATCTTCCACCTCCAACTCCACCTCGCTGTACGACAATCTTCGAGTCAACCACCTTCAATGTCAGATTGTGGCCGGTGGTACCAGGTCGCAACTGCTCAACCTTAGTGAACACGGCTTTCCTCTGACCTGGTTTTGAATCCGCCATCTTTTTTACCCTCTTTGCACAAAAATAAAATGTCAATAAATGAACTAAATATTGCTATAGATAATTCCATATGGATATCTACTAATTTGAATATAGATAAGAGATTGCCTCACAATTTCTCAAGCAAGAATGCTTTAAACAATATTTAAACACATGACTACATACATTTGTAATATATATTGATTTACAGTTACCGACAGTAGGATCCAATTGAGGAGGGTGTACTCTGACCCAACTAGATCAGCAACAACACTGATTGAGGTTGGATCAGGTAATATTTGGCATCCCTAACCATAGAACAGTACAGTATTGAAAGCAAATACACATGCTTTATTTATTGAAGTTAACTAAATACCAAGGTAATGCAACAGGAACAAGATGCAAACTTGTCAAGTTCCAAATTTTACTTATTTATTTCAGGGGATAGTTTCCAGGGATTCCGATAAATATCTGAATCTCATCAGATCCTTTCGCAATTTATAAAAGTAACAAATTTTACAAATAAATAGATCACGACATCGTATTAACGCACTGAAAATATCATCGAGTAAAAATCAGAACCGAATTGAATTTACGAGGCGACAGACACAGAATCTGATTTTGAGAAGAAACCGATGACCGATCTAAAGCACGAGTTCCAAAATTATCAACATAATACGACCTAATTTGGTGAAAACAGTAGAAAAAATAGTATAAGAAAGAAAGAAGAAGTGAGACACTCACAGTCACAGTTGAAAGATTTCTCTTTGATTTTGATCTCTTTTCTTTTCTTTTCGTCTCGGCTAAGAAGAAGATATTGAAAGAAGAGAAGAGGAGGCGCGATGAGGAATAAAAGGGTAACGAATTTAACACAGTAGTTTTATCCTCATGCAGCGCAATAACCGTATGCAGCGCTGTTTTAATTCTATAGTTTTTATGCTGTATGAAGTCAAAAATACTCTGTTAAAATCTTTACCCGAAGAAAAAGAGAAAATCACGAGGGCTGCGTGAGGGAAACATCATAGGCAATGGCAGCCGTCCGATCTGATCTGATACGATCGGAAATGTACTCGTTGGATTGATCTGAGACGATCAGGTTCGTACATGTCGGATGGCTTATTTTTTTTTTCTATAATTAGCTGGTCATTTGTATAATTGTATCTCTAGTACGGGTGGCAAAAAAGCTTGTAGCTTGTGGCTCGATCGTGACTCGCTCGCTTTATTGGACCGAGCTGTTAACGAGTCAGTTCGCCACTAGCTCGGTCCAGAATTGACGAGTTTAAGCTGGGGTCTAGCTTGCTAGCCAGCTCGCGAGTTAACTCGACTAGGCATCAATTTGTGAATTTGTATGAATTTGTGTGCATTTTATATTGTCTAGTTAGGTTCATATCAGTCAAAAAAGTTTGTAGAATTTATTTTCTTCTTAAAACAATATCCAGCTCGCCAACTCGTCTGCTCACGAGCTAACTCGGACTGGCTTATTACAAGTTCAAGCTGAGGTTTTAGCTCGGATGTCCTAAATCCAGCTCGTTTAGTTGTAGCTCAGTCCAGAATTAACAAGTTAAGCTAGAACTTAGTTCGGACCAAGCCAGCTCATTGACACCCCTAATCTCTACTACGTATACACTATTTTGCAGAGTAAAATAATCCGGACCATTTTTTTGAACTTTACAAGAATCTCAAAGCACAAATAATTATAGCCCTGCACTATCCGAATAAACACTGTTTTTGAATTAATCTGAAACCACAAAGTAAAATAATCCTCATATTTTTTTACAGTCTACGTTTATAGAGCACGACCATGCACTTTTGCAGTCTCCTCCCTGTTAAACTTAGTGCACCACTAATTGCTCAAAAACTGAAAAATAATTGCGATTAAAAAGTAAATAGATGAGTTTAGAGAAAATTGACACGCGGGGTGATAACAGAGTTCAGCAAAACAAAGGCCAACGTCTCCGGGGCGTCGCAACCTCTTCTAGGTGCGCCTTTCTATACCCAACGAGAAAGGATTACAACTTGTGAACCGGTGAGCCCTTACAAAGTAACCGGAAAGTCACACGGCCAACTAGAGATGAGAGCCGGCGAGCCCTTACAACCAAGGGAAGTCACACGGACAACTCAAGAAGAGAACGAAGTCTCTAAATCAATGTTCGCAAGAGAAACACTCAAAAGCTCACTCTAACCTAATCTAACTCAAGATTAGTGAAGTGGATTTGAGGTTGTTTGAGGGATATTGAAGTTTTAAGCTCTCACAACAATGGAGGAACCACGCTCACAGAAAATAGGTTTTTGCAATTGTTAGAGGTGGCCGGTTCAAGTGGGGAAGAGACCCCACAGCTCTATTTATAGAGACAGCTCCAGAAAGAGCAATTTGACTTAAAACGTTACAGACGTTTTAGTTCAAAATACGATTTAGGGTTTTCAATTTTCTGTAAGCTCAGTAAAACGTTATGTAACGTTTTGCACTGTAAAAAGTTGATCAAAATCAGAAATTTTTGAAGTTTAGAAATTAATTAAAACGTTACCAACTTTTTAAAACGTTACCAACTTTTTAAAACGTTACCAACTTTTTAAAACGTTACCAACTTTTTAAAACGTTACCAACTTTTTAAAACGTTACAACTTTTTCCACAAACGTTATAACTTTTTAAAACGTTACAGCAACGTTTTCGATTTCTTTGACTTTGATCGAGTTGTTTCACAGCGTTTTCTTAAGGTATAATCGTTATAACGTTTTACAAACGTTACCAACATTTTTATCCTGTTGAAACAACATAAAAAACACTTTACCAACTTTAAAATATTACAAATTAAATTCTTGATAAATATCTTCATGATTTCTTCAGTTCAAGAATTCTACATTGTAATTCCAATTCGGCTTGAACCTACATAATTCTAAAATAGAAGAATTCGTAAAATTCAATAATTGTATGTTTTACAAATTAGTCAAATAGACGAAAAAAGATTATTGCTAGAACAACACTCCCTCGAGGGATCTAAAAATATCATACTCTCATTATATTATTAGATGAGTAAGACAATGGTACATTGCAATGTGCGGATCGGTCCGTACATTAAATTTATATCTCTGTTTTCAAAGTTCAAATAACCAATATGAACCATTAAATATTATTATTATATGAAAATATATTTGGAGAACAAATTATCAATATATTAATTTTGGATGGGGTGTTACTGTTCATTCTACAGTGACACCCCCATTCTCTTCCGTACGATGGTAGATCTATGAATCTGGTTAATTTACGCTCATTTGCGCAATATTCTACTTCTGATCTTCACAAATTTCCCATTTGTGCCACCCGTCCTTTCCTCCTTTTTTACTATTGCCACGTGCTACCCTTTCTCAACGTGTCGCTCGCCCTGGCCTCCTCTAACTTTCCCCGCATTCTTTGTTGCGTTTCCGGTACCTTGGAGACATCGGCCCCAACTTTTCCAAGCTTTACTTAATTTCTCTTCGTTCAGTTCTTTCCCTCCCTTTCTCCTCCTTCGTCCAGCATAAAGAGATCGATGCTCTCACCTCTTGGTGGTCTTCGCTTCATCCTGTCAGTAAGATTTTCTCAAAAGCTGATCATTAATTCCTTTCACTCATTGCAGATTTTGTTACCAACATTGACAGTGATCTCACCTTCCCAAATCTCAACTTTTATTTGCACAACGCCTTCTCGCTTCATTGCCTCATGAGTTCCACTTATTTCCATTGAATTGTAATTCAACTTTTTCTGTCCAGCTGGTTACAACTAATGTAATATTTTTGCGTCTCCCTAATTTGTCACTACCGGCAAGTACAATAGGAGATGTAAAATATCTATTCCGATTGGGAGACGCATCTTCTCAACGGAAAAACCCAACTTCTCCACTGTTACTAAGGTAAATTCTTTGTCATTTGAAAGATTGGTATATCAAAGGTCCACAAAATAAAGAGTTAGAAGTCCCCCCCCCCCCCCCCCCCCCCCCCAAAAGGAAAGGGAATACCTCAATGATTTTCACATAAGGGTGTGCTCCACAAAAATATTACAAAGGAAGAGAAAATGATAAAATGGTATGGGTTGTTACAACAAATTCACTTCCTCTATATTCATTGAACCGATTACTGTCAAAATTTGAGTTTCTTCATTTCTCGAATTTTTTTTTTTGTGCAACCTTGGCGGAGGCTGCTACTTTGTTTGCACTCACGAGGATCCACTAACTAGAGAAGTGTATTTTTTTTATTCTAATTATCATAGTATAGTCACATTTTTTTTGTAAATACTACAATCAATTTGGTAAAATTGATGCCAATTAGACACAAAAATTATAATATTGAAGTGTTAGAGACCAAACGGAAAAAAAAGGTGATGCTTGGAGCGTCGTTTGCATATTATTTATATGCAAGTATTTTGGCTTCCTTTTTTGTTTTTTTAAGTTAGTTCCATAATATTATTCCACCATGACTCTGATTAGATGGGAAATAACACTGAAGTCTTTGCTTAGAATTGTAATTAACTTTTTACAATTTTTACTTAATTGTTCAAAGATCCTATTAGAAAATGACAATAGTTTACTGGAAACAATTTTAATATTTACGAAGCGAATTGAAATTTTTAGGTATAGGAGCTGGGTAGTATCGATGACTTTCAATTCAGTCACTTTGGAACGATAAAAAATTCGTCATCAATTCAGTCACTTTGGAACGATAAAAAATTCCAAAAGTTCCTCTCAATTAATTGGCTTATAGATTTAAATTAGAACATATTCTGAATTATTTATCCATCTCTAATATTACGTCATTTTTATACAAGTAATCAAATTTAAGCTTCACAAGATATCCAAAAACTGATAGAAGTTACTTCCGACAATATTGCAAAGTGTTTTGGTGACATGCACTACTACTTTAGGTAATAGATATGTAATTTCATACCAATTAGTAAAGCATCAGCTGCTTTTGTGTGTGAAGACAAATTGCCTTTCTGAAGCCATAGTTGATAGGGAAGGTGGTTTCTGACTATTTTGGGCCTCTCTGCATTTGCCTGTCAACATATTTGAAAGTTCACCCGAAACTATCAGAAGAGTTGGTTTTTATTGTTTAATCTTTTCTGTTGCCCATTTCAATTATGATAAGTTTTTCAATGTGCTTCAACAAAATTGTATAATTTCTAGCGAATCCGAGTAAACCAAGTAATAACAGACTTGAGCTGTAAAAGTTTCAATATTCTGCATTGCCTCCATTGTTTGAGGATTTTATAAATACGATTTGTTTTCATTGTTTATATCTGCCTTCTCGAGATATTATGTAAATTTCGATCCACTAAGCATAAGGATGAAGTGCTGACGTATTCATTCTTCTGGGTTTCGAAAAATGCTTGAATAATAATGAGATATTAAGTTGTCTTCAGCAAGTGTTAGACTAAAAAGTTATGTATATAACTCATACACATCTCAAGGCAGAACTCATAGTTTAAAAATTGTGTTTCTTATATAATTTAGGGGTTCAAGATGTCATCGTTGTATAAACAACTAACTTTTAGAGATTTTATAGATATCCCTGATCTTTGCAAAAGAACAACGATGTTAAAGGAATAATGGAAGGTTACTTTCAACTGTTTGCATGTAATGGGCATGAATTTTGAAATTAAAGATACATTTTGAATTTCTCATATCTAATATAATTATTTCATTTCAATTTTCCAGTAGTTTCATTCATTCTAACATAAGAGTGTTGCTCATGTATCTAATTGATTATTGTTACAAACTTTTGTTTCGTTAGAAATGTGTGTAGTTTAATATTTATGATATTTAATGTTGTACCTGTTTTAACACTTATTGGGTTCGATTCTGATTTAATTGTCCATTCCAAATTTAAAAGTAGAAATTGTGCATTGGTACAAGTCTGGTACTATATGTGGAAGCATTATTGAGACCGACCCCAGAAAGCATTACATTTTTGTAAATGTCACTAACATTTCTTTCTCTTCAACTTGCATAGAAATTCAAATTTCTGATATGACTGGTATTTCTCTTTTCAAGTTTCTGAACAGCGATTATTTTCGACTGGGTTGTGGAACCCAAAAGAGGAATCTTCCAGAAGAGTTCACTCAATGCTGTCGGCCTGTCTGGGAGTGCGTTTGACAGCATCTCTATCTTCACAAGCCCTGATACTACTTCTAGATTATTTGGCAGAACTAAATCCCATTAGGAGTTTGAATTTTATCCTACTGGAAGGCAAGACGCCATCACAATCACATGATGATACTTCCGAGGCTGGCACTGGTACCATAAGTAAATAAATACTACACATATCCAAAAATTAACAGAATCAAATGTGTATCTGTACCCTCTTATGAATCCGGTATAAATAGTAATACATGTATGTGCTTGAACCTGAATACAAGTAAATTTTTTGTATAAATAGTAATACATATCCAAGAGTAGACTATGGAGCCTACTCTTTGAAATAATGTAAGTTCAAGAGTTGTATTTCATGTATTAGTACTTCGTTATTTTTCTTTAGTAATTTGTACCTGTTACTATACTTTTAAGTTCTTTTGGAATCTCAACAAGTAGCTAAGAAAGAACAAAGGATTACTGAGGAAAATGCTCGTATGTGTATTTAAATTTTTCGAATATTCCCTGCAACAAGCTAATGCATCTATTTATAATAGTTTTTTTTTTTTTTTTTTGAAAAGGTTTCAATTCAATTGCAGGTCAATTTTAGTTGGGTCATTTTGGTAAAAATCCAGTTCATCTTTGGTTAAAGGCTTGGGCCTATTTCTTTTGAGTTGTTTCTTCATTTGTAATGTTGAAAATGGATTTAGTTACATGGTATGATCTCTAAGCTATGGAATTCCTCCCGTAGATTGCAACAACAATATTGGGAAACTTTGGCCATTTGGTATATATTTTAGAGAAAATGTTTCTGTCCACTGGGTTTTGTCCACCATTTGTCCATAACCTTATCCACTCCCATCTAACTGTCTTTTTACAGTATACAAGATTCAATTGAAAATTTACAGTATTATTTGAAAATTTTACATTATACGAGATTCAATTTTACAGTATGCAATATTCAATTGAAAATTCTACTATATACAAGATTTAACTTTTACAGTATACAAGATTCAATTGAAAATTCTACTGTATACAAGATTCAATTTTACAGTATACAAGATTCAATTGTAAATTTTACTGTGTAGAAGATTCAATTTTACAGTATACAAGATTCAATTGAAAATTTTACTATATACAATATTCAATTTTACAGTATACAAGATTCAATTTTACAGTATACAAGATTCAACCCAGTGCGGACGCTAATAATTAATTCTAACTGCCAATAACCGCTAATAACTAACTCTAACTGCCAATAACTTCCTATAACTGTAATTTCCGAAAGTACAGTTTGAAAGTACATTTATTTTGTCATGTTGTGCAAGTTGCAATCTTTTTCTAACTATCATGGGACCACTTCAAATAGTTGCTGAATGTTTTGTGATTAACTGATATATTTTATGTGATATATTGTATAATTATATAGCATGTAGAAGTAATTTTACAGTATTCGCACAAGTCAAAGCTGTGGACAAATGGTGGACAAAAAGCTGTGGACAATTAGATACTTCCTATATTTTATTTGTTCATTTTTTACTTGAAAATCAATAAATTGTGATTGAGCTTTTCTGGTAGAGTGCTTTGACATGTACATTTGTAGCATGGTATACTTCATAACATGTTTTAACCAGTATCAGGCGGTACGTTCTCTTTGGTTTCCTATTTCTAAAACTGTTTACATTTGCTATCTAGATTGATGTGGTAAACATTGGAGAGTGGTGGTGGTCGTTTTGCAAAAAATTGGGAAGGAATAGATCCTCAAACTGGTGGTCTTTCCCAGCCTAATTAGATTAAAATTTTAGGTTAACGGGGCTAAGCATTTAGATACATTTTGAAAATTCTCTTCTTCGTGCCATTAGGAATTTTCACATGTTATGTAATACAAAACATATGTTGTAGGGTTAAAATGCTGTGCAATATGTTATTGGACCTAATACCTTTCTTATAAAGTTCTTACATTTCAAAATTGTAAATTCGTTAGTTTTCCAATATAGTACTTGTACGATATTAATAATAATGGCACAAGTGATGACACTAAGCTCCAAGCCTAATTTACAAACTATCTAATATCAAAATTATGCGTCCATGTACGCCAACAGACACTAAAAAAAAACGGTTGCGGCGGAGCCGCAACGACGCATCTAGTTTTATATGTTTTAGAATTTTTTACTATTTTTTAGTTAGGTAGAAAATCACTACTCTCGGATAGTCTAGAATTTTTTTATCAAGTGATTTTCTAATTGATTAAAAAAATAGTAAAAAGGTTTCAAAAAATATAAAATTTGATCTCCAAGTACATTTTCATATGATAATAATGTTGAACTTTAAAAATAGAGATATAAATTCAATGTACGGACCAATCCACGCATTGCAATGTAACATAGCCTCATTTGATTAATTACATCAAAGCATACATACATTTCTCATGTAACAAACTAGTAGTAATATCATGTCAAACGATAAAAACTTAAAAAGTAATGATCATATAATCATAATACATCTACGTTCAATCTTATACCACAGAGAATATCAGTAACAAGAAAAACTCCAAAATGTAGCCGAGTACGTAAAAATGTGTCCAAAACAGTCGCACTAGACAATAGGAGGCGGTTCATAAACTGAACTGCCTAGCTGCAATGAATGATACATAAATATGATACTGTTCCTGTAATAAATTGCCAGCAAAGAGCGGTAGAATTTCCAACTAGAAAACCGTGGCCTTTGTCAGAACCCACTGATCCTCAGAAAAGGTTTTCTATCCATGAAAATTTGATTACATGGTAGCGCGCCAAGTAACTGACAAGGCACAAGGAACAACCCGGCCCAATCCAAGCATGCCTCTTGTTCGAAACGCAACAAAGGTACCGGTACACAATCGAGAAGATAATAACCACAACTGAGAAGAATATGAACAGATATAAAGACGACAAAAAAAATCAAAAAGGAAAAACTTATAATACGGTTTCTTTCACTGTTATTAAAACCGGACCGGACGAATGGACCGGAATAAACCGAACCCGCAATCAAATCTGGTTCAGTTTGAATAATGGACCATATATGCACACAGACCGGAAGAAAATAAAAAGATCGGACGGTTTTCACAAAAACCAGTGAATTGGTTTGAATTGGTTCTTTCATTTTTAAAATTTTAAAGTCTGAACTGTTCATAAACTCCCAGGGCCATTTATTACTTATACATTTCCAACAAAAAAAAAGTAAAAAAGCAACTAACATGGGTTAATCCGTTAACACTCTATGTTATCTTTTGTGTTACTACGATATTTTATATGGTGTTAATTTTTTAAAATAATCAGTTATGTATTCGAACAATTATGTATTATCTTTCAAACAATTATGTGTTCGAACATAATCAGCCGTCATTGCATTATTTTATAAAAAAAAAAATTCAAACTGCCGAAAAATCTAATATGAATTGTTGAAAAGAGTGTTGGAGGCTCTTTTCCATAAAAAAAAATTGAAAAATATATATGATGTTAATTTTTTAATTCTAAAATAAAGGTATTAAATAGTAAAATCTCTTTGATGGAAAATAAAGTGTTCCTACGTTTTATTTTAATAATATTAGAAATAAGCTCAATTGATAATAAGCTTTCAAAAAAAAATATTTCTTACATTTTGATACTAGTATCGTTATTAAATTTAGAGTTAGTTTCCACTTTTCTGTTTAGTGTTTTTTTAAATCTTCAATTATTAATAATAATAAAAATTAGGATGTTGTATATGAGAATGTATCTTACTGACTTAATTAGACATAATTATGTTCTATATAAAAATATCAAGGAAAAAAAATGTTAAAAGATACACATATTGAATGCCAATTTGTTCAGCTTTAAAATTGAATTTTTAGTCATTTAGCTTTGTTGCTGATTTTTTTTATTCATTAGACAAATTAAACTTTTATTTGATGTATTAATTCAAAAATATAAATTTTTATATCACTGCACTTAGCTAAATTAATCAAGAGATAATACTTTCATTTTTTTTGGACAATAACATTTCTATTTATTAATATATTTAGTATTATTAAAAAATCAGCGGTTGAACCAATTAACCCACTGGTCCGACCAGTAAACCATTGACCCAAAGCATTACCGGGTCGATATCCGGTTCGATTCTGATAATATTGATTTCTTTAGTTAGGTTATCAGCTATAATCTAGTTGACACGCAATGCTTTGGAGGGTTTTGAAAACAGGATCTTCTTACATAACATCAGATTTTTTTTTATTTATAAAAGTTCAGTAAACAGTTCTAAATGAATGGATAGATTGTCTGGAAATTTTCATTCCATTGAACCGAATCAATGAATCAATTTCATTAAACAGCTTTAAAGGAACTAAATCATTAATTCGGTTTCTTCAGAAATAAAATAGTTATAGCAAGGATTTGCCACAGGCATGTGGGGACAGTAAACCGCTATCAATCCATTTTCCTATATATATTTTTAATTAATTTCTATAAATAAAAAATTATGTAACATGATAGTGTTGATATGTATATTTACACCTGGATTAATAATCCCTTGTTAGATCAACCGTCACAGCCTCAACAAAAGGATATAAAACTGCTGTTGAGAAATACATTAGCCATTTGCCCTGTTATTGCCTTTTTTTGGTTAACATCGCATTGGCAAAAGAAAAAAATAAAAAAAACAAAGAAAAATATACACTTCAGTCCCCCTATTTTAGGGATATCCTCTGCTTTACCGGACCGCGTAGAAGATTCCTGGCCGCACCAAAAATCACTTCGGAGCCTATTTGTAATATACGAGTACACTTTGAGAATCGTGCCATAATAAAACAGACGACTCAGACCTCGTGTTCTACATGGTCCGGTACCGCGTTGGATCTGAATTCCTATTTTTAGTTAGTATCAGAGCCGATGGGCCCCACAATTACTAAGAAAAATGGAACCCTTACACCAGGCAAACTCAGTCCACCATTTGGATCTTTTTTTTAGCCTGAAAGAAATACAAGTGATAACCAATATGGAAAACAACAGTATTGCACATAAATATTTAGAGGTGAAATAAATGTGTTCTTTAAATTAAAGAAGGGACATAGGAAAAAAAAAAATAGTATTAACTTGCCAGCTACAACAGATTCAAGAAAAGAGCATATCCTATTTATCAGATAAATACATTACATACAAGTACAAACATGTACTACTGAATATATATAAATTAGAATATGGTAGTGAAAAAAACAAGTAGTTACTTGAAGAAGAGACCCCTTTTTTTGGCTTTTTTCTTTTCCACGGCCTATTAGGAAAAGACAACCAATTAGGAAAAGATCAAGTCAAAGCAAGTTTATGCAGTTAATTAATAAATTGATAACATACATACATACCATCATTTTAAAAAGTCGCATGGTAAGCACAATAGAATCCCGAAGCCTGCAAAATTAAATGCTCAAAATTACTAGAGGTAAATAGAAGAAAAATAATAACCATGACAGTTGAGAGAGACTTACATTCCGTTTTCAGCTGTTCTTAGAACATGATCAACATTTTGTGCCGTTTGGATTATAAACTCCGCAGGGCGTCCATATGGTATATTTATCTGAAACACAAGATTAAAATAAGAAAAATAATATCACCACTAATTCGTAATTTGTTTGGAAAAGCAAAACACAAGTTAGTAATGAAAAAGGAAGAGAATAAAGAGAAATACAGAAGTGGCTTGTTCAAACTTCTCGACAACTACAACACCTCGGGGTCCGCTGCATTTAATGCTGTACCCTTCCCTCTTTATTATCAATACAGCCTGTTCCCATATATCCATAAATCTTGCCTGTTTCATCATTGAGAAAAAACAATTATATATTCTAACATGCACATCCAAAAAAATAGAAGCCTAAAACCTCGAATTTGAATAAGGGGGAGCCCTCCAAAAGTTTCTTTTTGCATCTAAATATAAGAACAATAGAGTAACTGGGGCACACAGATTATTTCAAAAGTTTCCTTTTGCATCTAAATATAAGGTGTTGGACTCTTTGTATATGCCATCAAAATTAGCAGATTAAACAATGCAATTATGACAAAATATTACTTACGGATAACTCAATGTCATAACTGATGTGACCAACAGAAAGATTTTTCTTTATCTGTTCTTGCATCTCAACATCTGCACAAGAATGCAAAAATGTTGATATAAAATATTTCTAGTTAGAAGCAAAAGGTTTTCTTGCTTAACTTTAATAGCAAAATTATCTTGAACTTTAATCTTTTAAATAAATTCTGATTTCCTACCAAACCACAAGTAACAAGAAAAAATCAAGTTAACCAGTAATACTAACCACAAGTAATCTTTTTCTGATCATTTGCAAAGACTTTCACAAGTTCACCCTACAATTACCAAAAAAAATAAAAATAAACATTAGTTAATGTAAACTCCGATTATGTCTATTTTTTTTAACAAAATATCAATAAAAAATGGAAGTTTCATTGCTAACCTTTCTTTTTTTCTCATCCAACGGTTGAACTTCAATAGCTAGGTATGCATCTACATCATCAGCTGTCACTAAATAACATGGTTGCTTCGCACCTGTACAAGAAAAATAAAAAACAAAAGAACATTAAAGAAATATTGCATGACCTTTCCTGACATAACCCAAAAAGATTATTCAATAAATGTATAGACAGATGCATGAGAAAAAGTACCATCTATGTAATTTATTGATCCATCTTCATGATGGCGCACCCACTAAAAAAATGATAAAAAAAAAGTAAAACATAAGAATTGTGCAAAGTAGATTATAAGAATCTGTACAATATTTTATATGCAGTGACAAAAGTTCGAGACCGAACAACATTAGATCGGTTATATTAAGACGAGCTTCTTTGGACACCGTGACAACTGATAAAATGTTTACCAAAATATACAAAATTAAAATAAGTTTTTTATGGATTGGATGGGTTGTGTTAATAATCCAGTGCATGTTAAAAATTGATCGGTCATCCATCAAACAATTTAAAAAGTTAACAGTTTAGTGTTATTGGCACTTGATTGGAGACCAAATAAATCTCAAATTGCACCAATATGATACACAGTTTATCTAGACTAATAGAGAATATACCTACAAATTTACTTTTGTTTAAAAATATCATTTTGTCAGAGTCATGGTTGTTGATGGATACAACACTACAATTGGAAAAGAAAAGGTGCAAGGACGGTACTTCAAAATTGCAACTGGTGGTGCCATTGATGGAGTAACCACTTGCTTGAAGTTCTCTTCCTGGAAATGCTTCTCCTGTAATTCTAAGCCCCTCTATGGCCGGTAAAGGGTCATCCTCTGCAGCTGAAACAAATGTCAAGATTAAGAACGGATTTTATATTTCAGAAAGAAGAACATTACAGAACATTATAAAGCTTTTTTTTTTCTTTTTTTTTTGGAAATTTTCTATCCTCAAATTATAGTAATGTGTCTTTTCCCTTTTAATTATAGAAAGAGGACAAACATCCTCTCCAGCTTAGTTCAAAGGAAATTAAGCAAGAGTATTTATTTTTCTCTCGTGTGTTCTTGTGAGGATTTTGTTACTCCTGTTAGTCTTATTTCTATCTTATTATCATTCTTGTTTGTTATTAATTATTATGATCTACATGTAATAAAGAATATGTACACAGAAGTAAATAAAACCTTCAGAGAAAGAAGAGCTCGGTTCCTCAAGCACAGTAGGAAGATATGGGTACGCAGCATTTTGATCCTCTGCACCTGCGCCAGCTGTTGCTGAGCTTTGATTAGGCGAGGTGGCGGAGCCCCACTGGGCAGAAGGCTCTCTCAAATGCTGGGGAGGCCCACCGACAGGCCCTTCTAAATCTTCTAAGTCAGTTCCAGTGCCTCTCGCCAGGTCCTTGAAAGAGAGATTATGATCGTTCGGCTCAGGAGTGAATCTGACATGTGGGTCCGCTTGGATTGGGTGAGATGGGCTCTCTTGAACTCCTTGATTTCTTTTGTTTAAACAAGGATTTTAATAGTCAAATAAGGAGACTGATAAAAGTCTGAAGTCAGTGCTAGCATTGGTGAAGTATGAGTACCAGTAAAGAACTGGTACAATGAAATTTTATCAGAACCAATCAAGTACCAGTGTTTTCTTGTAACAATCCAATCTTTCAGTGCAGTCCTCTTTGTTCACAAAGTCATTGCAGTATAAAGTACTCAGTGTACTGATTACTTATGGAAGAGCTCATATTTAGAAAGAAAGTACATTTCTATGAAAATGTGTACATAATTTTAATTTTATTTTGAGTAGAATATAGATTTCTACAATAAAATATTCAAAGATACCAGAAAGCACCAGCGGGAGGCACTCTGCAGGAAACTAATGCTAACCTGCTAATAGAAGGAGAAGCTCGGCCCATGCTATCCATTTCAGGATTCCTCAGCCCAGGCCCAGTGGGCCCCACGTGCTGACGGCTGGGATGACCAGGTGTGTCCCAGTCGGATCGGGGTTGCACGCTTGGCGATGACATGGGGGATTGTGAGTGGCCATATGGATGTTGTGGCACTATATCCAGACCTGTATTCTGCTATAAGTGATGGGCCCATTGTCAGAAACATTTCATAGGTAGTAAAATGACAAGGGATGAAATGAAGGATGTGTTTCCTGAAATTTTTTACCAGATAACTTCCAACTGAACACTAGAGAAGAACCTCTTGTTGAAACAATTCCATTCAATATAAAACTGTTTGGCCTTACAAAGAGAAAACGCACATGCTCTAGGGTTTAAACAGCGTGCACATGATACTTCAACAATTTGCAAGGTCCATATGAACTTGTGCCCCCCCCCCCCCTACCCCCCAGTCAACCAAACCAGCCCAGATAAAATGTTCCAATTCTACGCTGTTCCTTTTTTTGGGGGGTTTTGTAGTTTATTAACTGGATTTGTAATTAAAAAATATATAAACTTACAGTACTAACTAAAGCTTTGCCATGGGAAGGAGAAGCGGGAGGAATCGCCAAGTTGTTTGAATAATCGGTCTGCAATGGTGCTATCTGATACTGAGACTCCTTCAATTTCTCCTAAAAATTCATGAAAACAAAATTGAAATATAGCCTAAAATTTACAAAAACAAATTGAACCAGTATAGAATGCCAAACCAGGTACAGACGAGTATGTTGAATACCTTTTTTTCACTCTTTTATTTAATTGGATTGCATTACTTGTCTGATTTGACATTTTTAGTAGTTTTTTAATTGGATAGTAATAATATGAGAATATTATTGTGGTAGCATCAAAAAGCTATTGCCATACAGAGTATAAGATACGAGCAAGATCTGTGATTTTCCAAATAAAACCAAAAAGATGAGAACACCAGACCTCAGTAATGATAAGCCTTTCTTGCAAGTGCCTAAACAAAATCTGCAACCAGGTAACAAAACCAAAGTTTAATCACTAAGGTGAATAATGAAATTATATAATTCAAGACAGTAAGTTATGGAACACGGAGATCAAAGCTAATTACACAATAGAGTATACATATAGTTGGTGTGAACTTCCTTTAAATATGATTGGTTAATTGTTGTCATATCCATCAAAATTTGTAAATATCTAATTTCCCCATCAAAACCTAAAATTGCTTTTTCCCCACTAAAAACAAATAACTTTTCCTATTTGCCATTTCTTTAATCTTATTTTTACTGTTTATTTGATTGATTAGAATAACCCAGTTTTTAAATTTTTATACAAATAACACAGTTTTCCCATCAATACAAATCCAGTAGCTAACTTGCACATTAGCATTCAACATTTGATTGATTAGAATGCAGAAGAACATTGATCGTAGTTGGGCAGTAAGAATGTGTTAGTTTGAATAGAAGAGTAAATAGTCCTTTCATCTTAAAATAAAAGATTAATAATAAGCTCAAATAAAGTTTAAAATTACATTAAAGAAAGAAGAAATGAGAAAGGTTATTTGTTTTTAGTGGGGAAAAAAGCAATTTCCAAGTTTTGATGGGGAAACTGGATATTTATAATTTTTTGATGGGTATGACAACAATTATCCTAATAAAATGGAGAAATAAGAAATTTGAGCATTATGATGGGGTGGCAATTTAAAATATTTCAACGGGTATACCAATAATTCTCCCTAACATTTATAATCTCTCGGAAAGTCGTGATGTGTAAACATTTGGAAACATAGTAAAAAGTTTGAGGTAAACACTGAAATAGTTGGGTTTGTAAGATACCATGTAGAAAACACTAAAAAGAAAGATACCTTCACACTACTGACAATCGATTGAGCATCGTTCACAGCAGGCTGGAGGTTATACTCTGATAAGAGAGATAAAAGAGAAGATACAAAGGTCGATCTTTCTTGTTGTGCTGCCTGAAAAAGAGGTTTTAAACAGTTTACATATGATATTCTGACAAAGAAGCTTAACTATTGTGTGTGTGTTGTGTGTTTGTTCTCCCTTTTAATTAATAATCATTGGCAACAATTGTAGAGAAATAATACAGTTAAAAGACAACTATTTCAATAAAACAGAGATAACATGTTTACTTGCAAGGCATAGGTCAGACGAATATTTTCCTCGATAATATCTTGTCTATATGATAATGCCTTCGAAGCAGCATCGACCAAATCCTGTTGTTGCTCATCAAAAACCTGGGAAGAATTTTCAAGCAAAATTAAAACAAATAAAAAATCTACATGGGTATCAAATTATACAGGGGGTTACAAGAAAAGACACATTATTAAAAATGCTGAAATAATGGTACAGGGGATTACAAGAAAGGAGACACTATTACCCTGCGCATGTAAGCAATGCGTTTCTCTAGTATAGACTTCTCGTATAGAATTTGTGCTTCCTATAAGAAAAGGAGTCCAAAATCAACTTTAATAAAGGATAAAGGATAAAAACCAATCCATAAACGTTACTTAATCAAAAGAGATTCTTTAAATCTTACCTTCATTGAGTAGTCAGAGAGATGCTTCCTTAATTGAGCTATCTCTTCTTCAAGTTCTCTAACTTTCGCTATTAGCTCCTAACAGGACAAAAAAAAGGTACAGATTTCCTTTATATAACAAAAATTATCGAGTTATGTGAATTGCGTATTGATAACAAGTTTAAAGCATTACCTGTTTCCACATGAGATTTGAGTTACCTTCTGAAACTGGCACTAATCCTTGAGTTGACAGGTTGAATCTCGGATCACTGTCTCCTTCCTTTCTTTGCCTATAAATAATAAAACATAGTATCGAAACAAAGCGCTGAGAATTTCACGACACCTTTTTTTTTTAAAAAAGAGAATTTTACAACAGCTTACAGGCTTTTGCAATCACACCTCAAAAAGGGAACAAAGTATAAATTCAAACGTAGTTAAATGAAACATAACCAAATTTGGAAAGAGATGAACCTAGTGGGGGAGAGCGATCGGGAAGAAGGCGTAGAGATACGAGACTGGGGCCCACTGTCAGTAGCCGTATTTTCACGGAAATGTCTTTTTGAGCCACCATTGTTTACTCTACTGCTTCCACTCTGTACTGACTGCTCGTCCCCATCAATTGTTGTTTGTCGAGCAGTTAAGCTGGGTTGCAAGGTGGGGCCCAGTGTTGGCCTGTTTTCTGTTGGATTATTGGGTTCGGTGTTCACTGCATTTGATCGCATGGAAGCCTCTAGCCTCTGAAAAGAGTAAATATAGTAAACCAAATATTCATACAGTGGTCACAATAAATATAAGGCTTAAATGACTTTGTTGAAGCTTATATGAGGCAATAATTGATTAATGACCTAATTGATACAGAATTGTAGTTAAATTGGGCCTAATTGATACAAAATTACTTGACTGACGGTTAACTGGGACATGATTGGACTAAATTTTGGCTTAATTGGCTGTTTATAGCAGTTATACTCGTGACGTACTACGTAATCAGGACTGCATATTATTAAGAGAAATCAAAATTTCAAAATATTCTTACAACTCTCTCTAACTCTTGTGTTTTTCTGATGAGATCCTCTTTTAATTTGTTATTCTCTTCCAGCTGAAAAGAAATTTAAACCAAAAAAAAAAAACAGTAAGAACATCAAAGCTTCCTCATATATAACAAAACCTAAATCTGAGAAGAAAATCAAAATTAGAAATAGATTTAATTATAGGTTGCAAACAGGTGTACCAGAGCTGAGAGGGGGGAGAGAACTATACAGAATTGCAGATTACAGTTTGAATATATGTATTTTCCAGGTAGCTACCAAGTTCTTTCCTTGGTCAAGTCTTCCACTAAATTGTGGATTGGTTTAACAAGACTTCTATTTCATTTCAGGTCTTTTTCTAACATTTATCACAGAGACAAAAAAAAACCCAAGTAACACGCGTTCTAATCCACACACGTACAAGTCAATAATTAGCAAAGAACAATACAAAGGATAATAAATAACTCAAAAGAGGGGGGGAAAAAAAACAAAATAAAACCTGCTGCTTGATTGTAGCCTCAGCATCCTCTACAGCCTTCATGACTTGGAACAGATTGTCACTGGAGGTGTCATCATCGTTTCTCTGTCCTTCTCTCATGTCTCTAACGGAGAGATCGTCGAATCGTTCCACCATGTTGCGTACGCCCGGTGCACGGCTGAGAGAAGGGACGGATTCCACTGTGGATGGGGCCCGCTGCGCCGACGTCAGATCGTCTTTCCCCGGATTCGGGTCGTACGCTCCCATCACAGGAAATGAAATCAATCCTTTTGTACGTGGCCAAACTGTGGGGGTTTTGTGGTTGGCTGATAAAACCAGGTTTTAGAGAGAGATATAGAGGGAAATGGGTAGCTCAAACTGTCGAGAGAGAGAGTGTGTGAGATCGCGTAGGAAAGGGAGAGAGAGGAATTGTGGGGGTTTTGTTGGTGTGATCAGATCTTACTGCAGATAAATCACAGAGAGGGGAGGAGAGGAGAGGTGGTGAAATTGAAATGGAGAGAAGAGGAGAAATAAAGAATGGTTAGTGACAATAAAAGGTTAATCGTTTTTTTGTTTGTTTTAATTTAAATGATAAAATTTAACTGGAAGTGTGGGACCTACTACGTTATAATAAGACGAAATGATGATGTGGTAAAAGAGTTCGCATTCTCTCAAGTAACTTAAATTTTGAGTTTAGATTCCTGCCGTCCGATTTGAATCCGGACCAAAATCCTGACGGATCAGATATAAACTCTAAATTTGACTTAACTCGAGGTGAAATGAATTCCGGCCTCGGGGTAGCGGAGGTCCTGCGACTGCGAGCAACACGGAAACGAGCCACAGTGAGAGGAGCGGAAGCGGAGCTTCAGCAACTCTGATTCTCTATTTTATTTACAGATGTGACAATATGTGTGGCATGAAACTGACGGATGGAATCACAGCAATTAAATAAGGAACCGCGAGTCCGCGAGTCCGCGAGTCCACGTCTCCACGACCACGATAGATGTAGGTTGAGAAGAAAGTGGCCGCATAGAGAGAGTGTAATCGTATCCGCCGCAAGGGACCTGGATTAGTCGACCGAAGCAGCCAGCAGGTTGTCTTTTTGTTGCCTTGCTCTCATATTTGCTTCGAGTACCCCGTTTATATTCCCCACTCCACGCCAGTCCACGGTACCAATATATGAAATTAGAAGTATGATTTGAATTCTAATTAATTTGATAGATAAATTTTGCCTCCGAATTTCGTAAACAATGTCAGGTAAAATCTGTCCTGGCCACTTTATATTATTTTTTATAAATTTTATTTATACACAGCCATAATACTATATTATTATAGAAATAGTGTGGTGTTTTGCAAAAAAAAAAACAAATTTAAGTAAAATTTTCTCTGGTTATTGTTATAGGATGTCTTTTTTTTTCAATTACAACTGATGGTTAATTAGTAATTCACAAAATATGACCGTCTAACGCAAAGTTCATATGAATGATTTTTATCTTGATTAGTTAGTTACGGATTGCAAATGTTGCAACTTCATTATAGTAAATCAGATTATTGTCCTGGGTGAAACCCTACCAACCTGACCCGGTTTATACCCCCTGCAAATTTGAAAGATTTGAACCATCAAATCTCGCTTTAAGAAGCTTCCTTTTCCTTTTTTTTGCTTGCTGTGCTTTGTTTGGTAAAACTACTATGTTAGCGTTTACAATTAAATGTAAAGCTCCCCTTAATTGATATAACATGCACGATCTCAGCGTACAAAAACTATAATCCACAATTTACCAAGGTTCTAAATAGCGATTGTAGCAGCATAGCGGGGAGACAAAAAAAAAAAAGCTACTGCAAATAGTGTAGCTATAGCGAAAGCTATCATACATAGCGATTTTCCTTTTCTTAAATTTTATATTCTATATTTCTACTAATTATCAACATAATCAATATTAGATATTGATATCGATGTAACAACTAAATGACAATTAGTTTAAGTCTATACTTTTTATCAATTATATAAATAAGAAGGAAACAAATCTAAAAAGTAACATTATTTAATACTTCATAGTATTACATATTATAATAGACAAATAGCAATTAATTTTATAAGGTAAATGAAGTCAATATACATATTTAAACATTTGATATATTATTATAATAATAATAATAATAATAATAACAACAACAACAATAATCAAAATCAGCTTTCAATTGAAACAAACGATAATAATTTTACAAATGAATATTATGCGAAGAGCTAGGGGTGGCAACGAACCGAACCGAACCGAACTTACCTTAGGTTTGAGTTTGGTTTGAATTAATTTCGAACCGAACCCATTTCGAATCGAATTAATTGCGAACTACACATTTTTCGAATCGAACCCAAATCGAATCACGAACTAAATTATTTTTTAGCAGCCCTAGTTATACCGGTAGTTTATACATTAATTTTTTCTCGTGGGACAAAATTCACATGGCTTCCTTTTACCGGTATGAACTATGAAATAAGTGTTTTTAAGTTGAAAAATTGTTCATGAAAAAATACATCAGAGACGGCTTTTCTGGTATGAACTATGAGAGACGATCGAAGAGAGAGGAGAGACAGTCATCTAGGCCGGAGAGAGGAGTGACAGCCGGAGAGACAGCCAGTCGCCGAGAGTGTCGACTAGATTTTAGAGCTAGAGGGAGAGTGAGTTAGGGAGAGGTGGAGAGAGAACTAGGTTATTGAGATTTGAGAGCGAGGGAGTGTCAGCTAAGTTAAATTATGACTCTCTATCTTGGATTTTAATTTCATCAGGTAAATGGATGGCCGGTGATTTTATGAGATTCGAACCACAAAAAAATCATGAATCTATTTCGATAGAACCAGGCTAGGTTTGAGTTTGGTTTGAATTAATTCCGAACCGAACCTGGTTTGGTTCATTTCAATTCGAACCCATTTCGAATCGAATTAAACTTGAATCAAACCCGAATCGAATCACGAACCTCGAATTTTTTTTGCCAGCCCTACAAAGAGCAATCAAAATGAAGAATTAACATTTGGATATTTCTCGATATAGAATGAGAGAATAAATTACAAGTAAAAACAGAAGCACGTAGTTTGGTTTAGCATACTTATCATAGAAGACCATGTAGCATTAGAAACAAGAATATAATTACAAAAGTTTATATAAATTACAAAAAAAAAGTCAATGTAGCATAGCGGTAGCTATAGCGGTCAGCTATTATAGCTATAGCAGCTGTAGCTGAGTTAGCGCACTTTTATCTCATAGCTTAGCGTTTATGGTCCGAAAAAGCTATAGTGCTGCTATAGCTAGCTATTTAGAGCACTGCAATTTATAAAAAAAATTGTATAACATATCTTGTCATTTGATACGACAGATAATAAATAAAAGACCTGGTGGCTGAAATTTTTATATTTATCATTAAAAAAAAAAGATAAACCAGTACACCAGGATTTTGTGGAAATTCCATTTCTATCATGGAAGCAACGACAGATTGCAACCACCAAAAAGCTACAAAAAAAAGCAATACAACACCAAAATCGAGTAGGAACCAATACATTTCTACACCTTTTGGCGGACACAACGACAAATTGCGACCACTAAGGCCCTGTTCGGCGGTATGAGAGGAAAGGGAATGGGAATAGGATTTGGAAACTTTTGAACTAATTTTTACTGTTCACGTGAGAAAAAAAATCCAGTCTGAGTGAATTTTTTTTTCCCACATGAACAATAATTTTGTTACAGCAGCCGAACATGGCCTAATAGAGTGGCCGCAGTGACAAGTTGCGTCCATGATAAATATAAATTTTTCACAAAATCGTGACTTTTTTTAAAGGTAAATATAAAATTTTGACCCGGGCGCAGTCACTACAACAATGTAGATACTTTTTGCGAGAGAAAAAACAAATTTATGACGGTACTCCCTCGCGAAAAGTAACGTCGCAAAAAGAAAAAGCTGAAGAATGAGAGTAGTCCGTCGCAAAAAGTCACTTTTTTATCCTCGCGAAAGGTGTCTCATTCTTGTTGTGAGTGTTTGATGGTTCAATGTATCAACTCGTGTATACTTCGTATTCAGGTGATTTATTAATTTTAGAGGGTTTACGCTTACACCTTGTTTGGATGGAGAGTAGAGAAAGATAGGAAATGGAAAGAAAATAAAATATTTTCTCAAATCGTGATTGGTTGACAAAATTATATCGAAGGTGAAGG
Source organism: Carex rostrata (assembly GCF_964058835.1). Lineage (NCBI taxonomy): Eukaryota > Viridiplantae > Streptophyta > Magnoliopsida > Poales > Cyperaceae > Carex > Carex rostrata. The sequence continues at coordinate 8,304,979 of NC_135934.1, forward strand.
GTACATGAGGTGAAAAATTTAACCTTTAATGATTATAATCAAGGTTCTAAATAGCGCGCTATAGCGTTTTCAGACCATAAAAGCTATGGCACTATCAACACTATAGCGCGCTATAGAGGCGCTATTTGAGCATAGCGTTGTTTTTTTAACTAGTACACTATGACGCGATAAACGCTATTTAAACCTTTGATTATAATCAATATAATCAATTACCCTTTTCTATTTGGAGTGTAACAGATAAAAATAAATTTTGTTGTAAATTTAAAAAAAAAATAACACAGATGTATAATCATATATCTTACATATATAATTCTCATTCAAGTTTCTTTGTCATAAACCTACAACAACCACCAAATTTCTCATTAACATTATAAATTTCAATCAACCAAACAAAAAATAAGACATAAAAAATTTACTCAAAAATAAAAAAGACAAAGAAAAATTAAATTTAGTTTTCTCATTAATCAACCAAAAGCAAAAAGTTATATATATTAATCTTCATTTCTATTCTATTTCACTCCCCTGTATTATTTATTTCTCTTTCTCTACTCTCCATCCAAACAAGTTGTTAGTCCACCATTTATGTTTACACAGAGATGACATTACTAACACAAAAATATTGTACGAGCACATTGTATAGGATCCACGCTTATGGTGCATCAATAATCAATCGAAACTGGGTGCGATTGCAATGAATGGAATAACGGAAGCGCCACGTGGGCTTGCTTAGTCACTACGAAGGCATGATGCATGCTACGGTGCTACCCCCCTTTATTATCATCAGCTCTTATTTGTTCATCTTCCATCATTTCATCCAATAAGAGCTGAGGCTGGAATGGAATCTCTTTTTAATTAAGTTTCAGGGATAAAAATGAAAATCTAAATCTATTCCTGCTGAGGCCTTCAGGTCCCATCCATCTCCTTTCGAAAACAACTGGACGTATCAAGCTCCTATTCAACAATCAGGGTTACTCAGTCTCAGTTTCAGCATTTGTAGGTAGCGGGATGGATCAATGTATCCTTTGATCGGTATTATAGTCTGTGTGCATAACAATAAGTTGGTGCAGATAAAATGCGCATACATCTTGACACGAATCGGCCGGTTCCGATCAAATATCAAAACAATTTTAATGCAATGTCCATTGGACCACCTCTACTTTCTGGATTTGTAAGCCTTTAGGTGTTCATATTATTGGATTCATACAAACAAAGTACCAAACAATTTTTTTCCTAACTTATTCTATATATGTAATATTCGTTCTCCACATTACAACTTAAATTTTTTTTATATGCATATTCATTTTCATTATGAAATTTTTATACGAACATAATTTTTAGCATGGTGCCATGGTGTCTTATTTTTTTACAAAACTAAATTAGCAGTTAAAGGTTTTAAGATTGTTTGTCAAAATGAAAGTAGATTTTCAAACCTTATCCCGGTTAGTTGTAACTTTGTAAGTTGAAACTCGAGGTTCCGACAGACGAATTCAAATCCTGTGTAGTAAACCAAAGTTTGAATTTAGATTCGGATTATCCAAACAGAATCTGCACGAATATTAAAAAATATAAATTATTAAAACAAACGGTCTAGATTAATTCCAGCCGAGTCAAACTCAATCCAATACCTATTATAACGGTAGGGGATCTGCTTTAAAATTTGTGCAAGTTAAAAGAACGGTATGAATTTACCACTTTCATCTCAGCTACCTGGAATGATACGGATTCCAACAACAGGCCTAGGCCCAGATTTGCTTGGATTAGACCACCACTGCCCCGCATTGACTGACATCTGGGACCCATAACATGGGTCAACCTGTCAGTTAAACGTTATCTCCGCATGCCCGTTCCAAATTTGTATCCTCTGAAATTAACGAAACGTTCTTTAATAAATATTGATCGTCTGATTGAGATCCACACTAATAGTAAAGGGCTCCGTGCGTTTTAGGCGTGGGCCGAATCGGCTCCGATCCTGATCAGACGGCTGAAATGCAATAAACTCAAAAGATTTTTTTCTTAGTTCATGCAGAAGATGCAGACTAGTCCCAGTCTCCCCAGAACAAGTCGGGAAACTGAGAAAATAATAATAAAAATAATTCCACACACCACCTAAACAAACACGGAAACACCTCATCTCTTCTCCAGTGTGGGGAGTGCTTTACCCCTTTGACTCTCAGCCTCAAGTCTCCGGCGATGCAAGCCGCCGTGGGATTGTCAGCGCCTCCGCTTCATCATGCGGCACCGGGGGTCTCTCTCCGCCGCCCCTCGGTGCCTTCGCCCCCTCTTCTTCGACGACCGGGTTCCCTAACCCTAGTTCTTAGCTGTCCGAGCACCTCCTCCTCCTCCTCTCAGGTTGTCTCTTGCAGATGCACTAGCTCCACCTCAGGCGATTCTACTTCCAGTAGCTCTACCACTTCTAGTTCGCATGCTGATTGGGACTGGGCCACGTGGAACCGCCATTTCTCAGATATTGATCAGGCCGAGAGCTTCCTTTCTGTTCTAAAGGTAAAAAATTAAATATCTGAATTTTTTAACTTGTTACAATTGTTTCCAGGTTCTAGGGTGGATTTCATGGATACATACACAATTGTAGTGCCATATAACAATTAATTTAGATTTAAAATAATTAAAATGCACTGAAACAGCTTGATTGGATAACTGTTTCATTTTTTTGGATGATTTATTATTGATAGTTCCAACTAGAAGAAGCAATAGAAAACGAAGATTTCTCGGAAGCTGCAAAGTTGAAAAAATCTATTGCTGAGGCCGCATCAAAAGATGTAGTAGCTCAAGTGATGTCTGAATTGAAGGTGTCCGATTTCTCTCTCCTTTTCCTTGTTTCTTTTTTAATAAAGTCTTTCTAGTTTGATTCAATTTGTAAGGACTAAGATTTATTTATTTGTCTTGTTTAGAATTCTATAGAAGAGCAACGGTACCATGATGCCTCGAGGTTGAGCCGACTTGCCGGGACTGGACTTGTAAGTACCAAAATTAAGTTTGGGAGATCAACTTTAGAGAGGTGTTTCCGATTATTAATTTTATTTTTAATTCTGAACATCTTTTAATTTCAGACTGGCTGGTGGGTGGGGCATGCTAAGGATTTGCATGTCTCTTTTGGTAGAATAGTGCGAATAACCCCTGAAGTTGGCCGATATGTTGCTAGAAGCTACAGCCCAAGGTTATTATATAATCAAAAAGATTATTTTTATAGTTATACAGATAATCAGTATTATTATAAAATAATCAAAACATTTTTTATTAGCTGAATACTTATATTTGAAAAAGGCTCATTAGATTCAATTGTACTGCATAATCTTTTAAAAGGCATTCTTAGCGAATTTTTGACATTCTACGGTATCTTTCCTTTGAATCAAAATGAAAACAAAAGCAAAATTGAATCCAAATTTTTCTATCCACTTGAATGGATATAGATTGGAAAGAGAGTTTTTTTAATATTTTCAATACAAATAATTGATTAGATGACTAAATTACTTGAAGAGACGAGAATATTATTTCCTATTCAAGTAATTTGACTTACAGCCCAAGGTTATTATTATTGCTTTAGTTAATTTTTATTGCTCTCACCGATTAGCAATTTATTTCATAGTAGAACTTAACATATTTGATTGTTATTTACCAGGCAATTGCTCATAAAATCCTTGGGGACACCATTATTTGAAATATTTCTTCTCAAAGACGATGATGGAAAATTCACGATGAAGGTAGGCCTTTGTTCCAGTTACTTTTTTTTTTGTCTCAGTAGAAAATAAGCAGTACTGGTTAAAATTCTGTAGAGAACACAGACTTGGCTTCGTGCCTGGTGGTACAAATATGCATTTCCTTCTCTCTGTTTGTCTCATTAAAGTGAACAGAGGTTCTCTTTTTTTGTGCAAAAGACCTTACTATTGTAAACTTTAGACAGGTAGTCTCATTGCAATCGACTAAAATATCTAAACCAACTGCTGACAATCCATCAAGCAAACAAGAGACAGGTGATAGTGCCTCTGCTGAAAAGGACGATAATGCCCTCCCTCAAGATAGCGGCATCTCAGAAAAGCCAGATGAGGCTTTACAAAATGTCGTCAGTTTCTTCAAGGAGAGAATCTCATCTTTTAAAGTGCAAATGCTGAACGACAGCATGTCCGAAGAAAAACTCGACATGGAATCATTGCAACACTTAATTGAAGACGAAGACGAAGACGAAGACGAAGACGAAGACGAAGACGAAGACGAAGACGATGACGATGTGGATGTTGATGTTGATGTTGATGTTGATGTTGATGATGATGATGATGATGATGAGGAGGAGGAGGAATATAATGAATTGGGGCAGGAAGGACAAGAAGAGGAGGATGAAGAAAACGAAACCGGGGATGATTCTGGGGATGAAATTGGGGACTTGTTACAGGATACGAGTGAAATTGGACCTGATCTGGATAAAGACAGTCATAAAGTATTATTATATATTGGGAGAGTACTACACAATAGAGAAGATATTTCTAATATTTCTTATAGGTATTTTCTTGAGCACACTAACCCGTTAAGGAGTCCGCATCTTCTGAGGTAACATAATTTTTGAGTTTCAATCCGGACTGTTCGATCAGAATCCGGGCCAATCCCGCCCAAGCTTGTAATGCATGGGCCCCTTTAAGACATGGGGCCCCTTTAAGATTTGTGTTAATATATAACGAATGAACCGTATTCAAACTCAAAAATTTTGTTACCTCAGGTGATATGAATTCCCTGTTAAGAAGGATATGCATCTCGTGCCTGGTTTGTGCTTTGGTTTTCTGGATGCAATAATATCCATCGTACTTCTATCAATAAATATTTTATGTAGTATACAAATGGTGCTATATAAGAAGTATGTATGTGTGCTTAAAATCTAACCTTGTCTACAGGAGGGCGCCGGCAGAGGTGAGGTGCATGGAGAAGGATTCATTTGTGCTACACGTCCCCAGAAAAGGTGTTGAGGGAGATATGTTATATGGAGATATAAATGCTCAGGCCACCTTTGGTTCGACTTTGAAGACATCTGATATGGTGACCTCACTCTTTGGTACTAGTAAGGGTGGCCAGAAGGATAGAAAGGTATGAGGAGGCTATTTTGTTAAAATGAGATATTCATATTTGTCATATTATCCAATTTTGAAAATTAAATATCTTTTTTTTTTTAATTTACTCCTTGCATATATATTCATTTAAACATGAGTCTTTTATGTTGATGAATATTGAAATGAAAACAACATATGAACTGATCCGAGGATTCTCATGAACAGACTAAAGGCTTGGAAGAGTTAATAAATTTTTCATCTATCGAAAATGAACATAGAATTAAGAACATACTGTCAGAGGACACCATTTTCAATCGCATATCTGCTGATACTGAGAGCCTCGACCCCTTCACTGGTACTCCTATTTTTCCAATTCTAACTTCTACTTTCACTTCTTTTATTTCTTGAAGCTATCCTTCAGAAGGTAAAAAATGTAGTCAATTGTTCATATTGAAGTATGCTCATTACCTATAATCAAGTTGGATGTAAAAGTGAAATTATATTTAAATTACTTTGCTTTGCATTGTAGGTCTATATGTGGGGTCGTATGGTCCACATGGTCCAGAGGTGGTCCAGTTGCGGCGAAAATATGGCCAGTGGAGTGGGTCTGACGAGGTATCCTCAGGTCTAGAATTTTTCGAGTACGTTGAAGCTGTCAAATTGACTGGAGACTTAAATGTCCCTGCTGGCGAGGTACATATAGAGAAACTGTAGAAAGTAATGTGCTTTTCGCTTTGCAACTTGTATATATATAGTAATGTAATTTTGAAATGAAGCTTGTCTTTTACTTGGATAGGTCACATTTCGAGCTAAAATAGGAAAAGGAAACAAAATCTCAAACGATGGCATTTTTCCTGAAGCACTCGGCGTGGTAATTTGATTTTGTTTGCCAAATATCAATCTTTTTTTTTTTTTAACCTTTTAGATAGCTTAAAAACATCTGCCTGAATATACAAGCATTTTTTTATTGAGTTGGGCACTTGGGCTATACAGTGCTTTGGGAAGCAAAGCCCTGTTTTACTTCCCGGCCATATTATGCAATTTCATGGTCCAAATAGTCGATCTGAACCGTTCAACATGAGCTGCATATTAAAATTGTGCTTGGAGACCAAATATTACATTTTTTGGAAATCCTTTACTATTTTTTTTGTAAGTACAAAATCACTGTTTTTGGATGGTCCAGAATCTTCTGAAAAACAGTGATTTGGTACCTATCTAAAAAAATAGTAAAAAAGTTCCCAAAAAATATAAAATTTGGTCTCCAAGCACATGGAGATCATGTTGAGCGGTTCGGATCGACTCTTTGGACATAGAAAACGTAGATAAGGGTGGGAAATAAAACACATGGGAACTAAAACATGCTGATTTTTTATTTAACCTATCAGGTAGTTTTACTTCCCAAAGCACCATAATAGCCCATCTCATTTTTTATTTAACCTATCAGGCAGTTTTAAAGATATGCTGATTTTTTTTTTGTTTATGAATGTATACTTCACAGACATCATTTTATAGCGGACAGGGAAGAACAGCTCAGCCAGGATATGAAAATCCCGAATGGGTTCAAGGCGAACTTCTCGAGCTCAATGGCAAGGTTTGTAATTTGCATAAACTTAATATTGAAATGAGCAGAGAAGGAAAAAGGCAGATGAATTTACCCAATTTTTTTTTGGTCAGGGAATGGGCCCCATTAAAGGAGCAGAACTTGGATTTCTATACCTTGCACCTGTTCAGAGTTTCCTTGTGCTTTTTCATCGCCTTCAGCTCCCTCAATAATATTTTTTTTTATGGTGTTGCGTTTGTTTTAGTTGGGCTCCCTTCTAACTTTTTTTGTTTCTTTTTTTTTCTAAAAATGAAATTTGAGTTATTTCCACCTGCCCCCTCGCCGTCGTTGAAAACTAACAAGTAAAAGAAAAGGGCAAAATGACGGATCTGCACATCATATTTTTCTGTATTTGAGAGTTTTATCTATCTACCTGTTCATCATATTATAGAGATGGATAGCAATAATGTATTTATCTTTTGTATCTACCTGTATTTGTTCTTGTTTTAACCTCCATAATGTGTCGTGAAAGTTTGTGAAATGACGTGTTGTTTTAATTCCTCCTCTTACTTGCTCATCGGGCAGTATTACCATGAGCAATCCACCGATGCACCAAATATGGCATATGAGGTGCATTTATATACTTGTATGCATCCACCCTGGGTGGATTCAGGATTTTGTCAAGGGAGTTAAAAAAAAAAACGAATCGGAAAAAATAGCTAATTGGATTTTAACTCATTAACTAATTGAATAATCAATAAAAAATAATGCTTTAACTTGTACTTTTTAATGTGACTTATAAACTTATAATTTATGATTGTAATTTTGATTACTAATCATAATTCAAGAAATTAATTTTAATTTTAATTTTAATATTAATTCAAATTATTAATTAGAAATCTAAAGGGGAGCAAAAAAAAATTCGGAGGCAAAGTAGATAAAAACTGATAGATCTGGTGCTACACTTGCTATGTAATCTATTACTACATGGCTATGGTTTTTACATGGGTTGGCATTTGGCAACTTGGCATAGCATATGGATCTTAAACGAAAACGAACAAAATTTCCTGGCGCATTTCCAATTCTGACTATAACCCACAAGGTAGGGCTGGCAAAAAAATTCGAGGTTCGTGATTCGATTCGGGTTTGATTCGAGTTTAATTCGATTCGAAATGGGTTCGAATTGAAACGAACCAAACCAGGTTCGGTTCAGAATTAATTCAAACCAAACCCAAACCTAGCCTGGTTCGATCGAAATGGGTTCGATCATTTTTATGGTTCGAATCTCATAATAACATCGGCCATCCATTTACGTGATGAAATTAAAATTCAAGATAGAGAGTCATAATTTAACTTAGCCGACACTCTCTCGCTCTCAAATCTCAAACCTAGTTCTCTCTTCACCTCTTCCTAACTTACTCTCCCTCTAGCTCTAAAATATAGCTGACGCTCTCGGCGACTGGCTGTTTCTCCGGCTGTTACTCCTCTCTTCGGCCTAGATGACTGTCTCTCCTCTCTCTTCGGTTGTCTCTCATAGTTAATACCAGGAAAGCCGTCTCTGATGTATTTTTTCATGAATAATTTTTCAACTTAAAAACACTCATTTCATAGTTCATACCGGTAAAAGGAAGCCATGTAAATTGTCCCGCGAGAAAAAATTAATGAATAAACTACCGGTATAACTAGGACTGCTAAAAACTAATTTAGTTCGTGATTCGATTCGGGTTTGATTCGAAAAATGTGTAGTTCGAAATAGGTTCGGTTCGAAATGGGTTTGGTTCGAAACGAATCAAACCAGGTTCGGTTCGAAATTAATTCAAACCAAACTCAAACCTAGGGTAAGTTCGGTTCGGTTCGGTTCGTTGCCACCCCTACCACAAGGTATTATAGTGATAATTTGAAACAAAAAATAATTTATTTTGATAAAATATATAATCATGAAAATGTTATTAGCTAAATGAGGAATGGACTATTTTTTAAACAGGTAAGGTATACCCTACAGTCCTAGACCTTTCTAACTCCGAAACCCTGTTACAAACCTGAAACATGGATTCAAGTAATTATTCAAAAGGATATGCAAAGTCAAACATGCATCTTTTATGGAACAAAAGCTCAAACCTCTGATTGGTAGTGCTTTTCTTTTAGTATTTACTTTTTTTCTTTTTAGTTTTTGCTCTTTATGTTGGGTTGGGGTTTTGACATGGAAGGGAAGGGAAGGGATAGGGATGCTTTTCATGGGCTGTGGTGTTGACATTCAGAATAGTAAAACTTTTCAAACTTTGTTCTTCTTTCTTTTTTCTGGTGGTTAGCTCCTTTCTTTGCTCTCTCTTTTGACCGGATGCAAGGCTTTTCGTGCGGATCCTCCATACCCGTTACCGATTACAGGACCCAAACCGGTAATGATGCATATTTTGTTTTTGAATTTTTAGAGCTCATACTTAGGGGTGTTCTACGGTCAATTCGGTTAAAACCGAATTAAAATAGTCAAATCAAAATTTTTATTCGGTTTACAAAAATCTAACTGAACCAACCAAATTAAACTTGTCAACGAATAAATTTGAAATAAATTTCAATTTGTATGTTTGAGATGAAATAAGAGAGATTAAATTTCAAAAGGTCAAAACTCAATACATATACAAATACATTTAATAATTATAGAAATAAATATATACTTCTATCAAGATACTAAATAAGAGAGATTAAACCGAACTAAATACAAAAAAACCAAAGTAATTCTAAAATTCAACTGAGCCGAACATTTTAATTCAAAATTTATCAGTTTGGTTGAAAACTAAATAAATCGGATCCAATGAACACCTTACAATTTGGTCCTTAATTAATTTGTGATAATAAGGGTGATAGCTAGAGATTGCTGTAAATGCTTCAAGCAAATAACAAAAATGATGATATAAGGTCATAAGAACACAATGTTTTATAATAAATTGGAGCTGCATTCAAGTGAATTTGGGTTTGCTATATTGGCGTGATCCTAACCCAAAACATTCGCAATGAATTTAGAATATGCTGTGGGGTCACACTAAAAATCAACTAGTCAAAGATGGTCAAAAGCTTCAGATCCTTCGTGACGTATGAGATTAGATGGAAAAATATCTTATCGTATCTCTTTCTCTCTCTCTCGTGTAAGTTGTCAATTCTCTTCATTCCTTTCAAGTAGAAAAAAGAAGAGGCAAGAAAACGTTTGAATAAAGATGCACACTCACTTAGAGTGATTAATGAGCGAGCATGAGCGAGTTAGGGTATGCTTATGCTCGCTCATTAAGTAAATGAGCGAGTTGTTAATGAGCGAGTTTAAATGAGCGGATAAATGAGCGAGTTGTAAATGAGCGAGCTTTTAATGAGTGAGTTATGAGCGGCTCACGAGTTATGACTTATGACTCATAACAAAATTATATAGTGTGCCCACGCATAACAAAATTTGTTAAAAGTCATCATAACAAAATTAAACAAATTGTCATAATTCATTTAAATGAGCGAGTTGTTATGACTATTACTTGTTTTGAGTTTTAGGTGGAGGTTTTGGTTCTGTCGATTTACAAAAAAAAAATGAATATGAAACTATGAATATTAGTATATTACACAGGATTAAATGTTACATTGTGCTCACTATATTACACAGGATTAAATATGAAACTATGCTCACTATCTATCAATCTTAATGAGGCAAGGTTGATGTTACACAAAATTACATACGATTAAATGTGGTAGGGATTAGATGTGGCAAATTCTTAATGAGCGAGTTGGATCATGTTCATGCTCGTTCATTAAGTAAATGAGCGAATTTAAATGAGCGGATAAATGAGCGAGTTTAGACGAGCTTTTATTGAGCGAGTTATGAGCGATTTACTCACCCCTACACTCACTACACTCATAGGGTGATGATGCATGGGCAGGAATCCATGCTCTAATACTAATCTTTCAAGCACATGTTTCTCTGTTCGATGCGCTCGGTCTTTTTTTAATTTAGATTATGCTCCTTGATTTTCTCTTGTTTTGAATAGGTTTATGAACTAGTTTAATATCTAGTCAAAGGTTAATAGAGCCTAATTAGGAGCGCCATGACACTGATATATATCATGTGCATGTATGCGGATTGATCATAATCCGCAAGTTGAAACGGCTTGAGCGCGCGCACAACTTAATAATTTATAATTGCATTATGTTGGACTAGCATGCAATCTACAACTTAAGAATATATATAATGCATATATCTTTACATGTGAAATCAGTATTGATTTTATCATTCTACATATATATGGAAAGAACAGTTACATACTTGCAGAGTTGCAGCGGCTTCTGCTAATGAATTAATTAACAACAGAATAAGTAATAACTTTTTTAGATAATTATACTAGTAATTAATAACATAATAAAACTATACTTATTAATTATAGGGTTACTACAATGCATTTGATGTTTAAAATCTAATTGAAAATACAGTTTCATTCTAATTCTTGCACCAAACTGGGGCCACTTATGGTAAACAGGTGGCCATTCATTTTTTCCATGTTTGCTCCTCAACAAACAACTTTGTGTATAAATACCCCTAGACTCTTTCATTTCATTTCAGAACCAAATTAAGTTTTTTTCTTGCATCAGCTTCTTACACCTCTTGAACCTCGTAGTAACACCGATAAGTTTCACAATGGATTCAGAGACTCATAGGTGCTCGCTCGCTCTCTCTCTCTCTCTCACACACACACACATATGTAGATACAAATTAATATGATATATAAATGCAATCATACATATGCAGGAACAAGTGTGCAGCATGCTATAGGCAATACAACAAGGTCGAGCATCTCGTAGAGCATATGAGGGTTTCATTTCACTCGGTGCACGAACCGAAATGCGACGTGTGTCAAAAGCAATGTCGTTCCTACGAGTCACTTAGAGAGCACCTCATAGGTACATTTCATATCTTATAATTACATTTTAATCCTCATACCTAATTTAAAGTTACTTCTATATATATAAAGTGCAAGCACCCCTGATTCCTTGTGCATTCCTGTTCCTGCTTTCCTTTTGTTTACTTCCCTTTTTCTTTTTATGAGTATGACCTTTTAAGAATTTTCACATTACATTATAAAAATCAAATGTAAGAGCTTACATATATATATAGATGTTACCATAAATTTTAATAAAATAAGGTTTACTTATGTTTAACTTACGTAAGTACCTACATATTTTCTATAATTCTAGGACCACTGCCGAAAGTTGAATGTGCACGTGTGTTCAGCGTCCGTGGATGTAACTTGTGCTTGAAATTATTAGATAGCTCAAGCGCTCTCCGGTCCCATCGTGCAGCATGCCAGTTCTCTTGTACCGCAACGGTGAGTTCTTCTTTTCCCCTAGAATTATTCAATTTTGAGATCGTTGTTGTTTAATTTGTGTTTCATTGTTGAATTAATAGAGGATGCAAGCGCCTATGTATCCTTAAATTTAATACTTTTAATTAGAAAGATATACAAAATTTACTTGAAGGTTTACACTATTTTGCTGTATTTTTTAAGGCAAGAAGTACAGTATCAATATATAGGAAAAAAAAAATGTATATATACTATTTCAATTCACATTAATATATACTGTATGTCTGATTAACAGGGTATAATTTCAAGAATGTCAAGGCTCAACTTACAAGCTGGATCATATATCGACAATGGTCAAATGAGCGGGTCCCGTGTGGTTGCATTGGGCTGTAAGATGGTAGGAGGCGGGAGTGACGGCTCGCTCAACCTCTGTGCTAGGGTTTGCCTTGTCGGAGAGGATGAAAACATAATCTTCCATGCTTACGTCAAGCCGCAACTTCCCGTCACTAATTACAGGTGCAATATTATATTTATTAATTAATTGCCATGCTCTTTTGATCTTTGTCGAGAGTAATAGAAGAAAACTACTTAAATTTCATTCAAATTGCAATTCTATTTAAATTGGTACATATATATATGCAAGTAAAGAATCTATATATAAAAAGAGTTGTATGTATTTTATTTGTCAGGTATGAGAGTACGGGTATGAGGCTGGAGCACCTGAGGGATGCGGTGCCCATCAAGCAAGCACAGAGACGGATCCAAGACATATTGTGCAATGGAGAACCGATATGGAAGGTTCGGTCAAAGGGCAGCAAGGCCAGGATCCTCGTTGGCCACGGTCTCGAACACGACCTCAATTGCCTCGGTGTCGAGTATCCTTCGATCCTCCTCAGGTACTTAAAAAATTTTGATGTATATATAACAAAATTAGCTTAAAACCCATAAAATGATCAAGTCAAGTGATGAAAGGACTTTTTAAAAGAAATAATAATTTAAAGATTTAAAATATGTTGAAGATCAATTAATATTAATTAACAGATATAGCAAATCATGTAATTAGATAATATTTTTATGGCTCTTTCAAAATTAAAATAATATCAGAAATTAAAAAATATATATTTTCCTCTCAAATTTGAACAAAAATATGATTGCAGGGACACTGCAAAATATCCTCCATTGATGAAAACAAGCAAGCTCAGCAACTCACTCAAGTACCTCACTCAAACCTATCTAGGGTAATTAAGCTCACCAATCACTATCTCTCTCTCTCTCTCTTTAACCTATCAACTAATTAATTAATTAAAATCCAGAAGTGTTCTCTATTTGTGTAATAATATGCATTAAAATATGGATTGATGATGGATGGATACATGTTTCAGGTATGAGATCCAGAATGGAATACAAGATCCGTACGAGGATTGCGTAGCAGCACTGCGGCTTTACATGAGGATGCAGTACCCGGGTCACCCCAGAGACTATGCGTCCGGGTGCAACGATGCCTCCGCCCGCAATAACTATCCAGCATGGCGGCAGAGAGAGCTCGAGAGGATGACGCCGGAGGCTCTGCTCGACCTCTCTGGCTCTGACTACTACTGTTGGTGTCTTGACTCTTATAATTAATTAATGTCATGTATTGATTAGATTAATATATTATTAATATTAGCATGGAGTAGAAGAGCGTGGTTTAATTCAATGTTCAACTAAAGTCGAAGCTAGTCATTAGCAATTAGCAAGGGAAATATGTCGTTGTAATATTCATTTGACAATCAATATATGTATGTATAAAATGCGTGCTTTTCTAATTGGATATGATCCATCCATTGAACTACTTACTGCCCGTTTTTCTCTTAATTAATTACTAATTAAAAATTGGAGATTTTATTTCTTACAATTCAGATCAACTGAGTAAGCCAATATTCTCTCCGGTTTTGTTAAACTGGAGTGATGTGGTGTCCACCGATCATGCTCTCTTCACTCCTCAGTCCTCACGGGTACTGCTTCTGCGTGAGGGGTAAGGGGGGTGTCCGATGGGCATCGAACCAAATCCTGTTCGATGGGCTGTTGGAACCGTCAGATCTGCTTTAGGATTCGCGCCCGCAATTTCGCGTCTGCTTTAAAATCCGTACACACGAATCCTAAAGTAGATCCGACGGTTCCAACAGCCCATCGAACAGGATTTGTTCCGATGCCCATCGGAAACCCCGCTCTCCCCTGGGTGAGTATCCCTGCGGTACCCTACTGCGTATAATATCATTTAGCTATTTGGATCAAGGGTGCTATTTAAGATTGGGAAAATTGGTTATTTGCCACTCCAAAACCTTCAAATTGTAAAAATATCATCTCAAAATTTGAAATCATAAAAATGTCACTTCAAACTTCATTAATTTGTAATTTTTGTCACTCCAAATAATTAATAATTAAAATACCCTTCTTTCTTCTCTTCTTCTTCTTCTCCTGCCATAGCGAAAGGCACTGTATTCTGATGCACAGCGCACAGTTAAGCTGAGTCAAATTGTTGAATAAAGAAAGAGCCAATTTTTTAATTCGAGTTAAATTGTTCCGTGAAAAGTTAAAAAAAATGAATTCACTACTAAAATTAGAAATAATTTAAATTGGTGCTATGCTCATTCCACTTCACCCATCCTCCCGTTGAAATCTTATAAAGTAGTTCAATTTTTAACGTTTTTCTCGGACCAAAATTCAAACTCAAATTAAGAAGATCGAATAGGCTGTTTTTGAAATTTAATAGAGAAGCTGTTTACTCGGACTCAAGTTAAGAAGAGTATTAGACAGGAGCTGTCTATTAAATTTGAATAGAGAAGCTGTTTACTCGAATAGGCTGTCTATTAAATTTGAATTTCTTTTTTTGAAATATATTAAATTTGAATTTCAAGCTGTTTATTCGATCGAACGTATTAGAGAAGTTGTTTTTGAAATTCAAATTAAGAAGATCGGGTTTAAGTGCTAATTAACTGTATACGTTCATTTTCTCGGACTCAATTTCGCCATGGTAGGAGAAGAAGAGACGAGAAGAAAAAGAGGAGAAGAAGGGAGGGTATTTCAGTCATTAATTATTTGGAGTGGCAAAATTGTAAATTAATAAAGTTTGGAGTGATATTTTTACAATTTGAAGGTTTTGGAGTGACAAATAACCAATTTTTCCTTTAAGATTCGTGCCCATTGAATTGAACGGTGAAGATATCATTCTACATGGTAAGGTACCGTAATGGATCTGAACTCAATGCTCACTGTCTCACTGACTAAAGTAACTGTTGCTCATCAAGTCAAACCATAATTTTATCCATTCTTTTCAATTTTACCCCTCACCGCCTCTACTCTCTCTCTCTCTTCCCACTGATCTTATCTATTGAAAGTCGAGACTCGAGAGAGAATGCGCTCGCCCAAGGTACTCCACCGCCTCGGCGGCGCGGTGGCGGTGAGGCAGCGCCACATCATCGCCGCCTTGATGCTGACGTCAGTGACGGCGGCGCTCCTCATTGCCTTCACTGTCCCTCAGCGTGCTCTTATAATAAGCTCTTCCTCCTCGGCTGATCTCGACTCTCTAACTCCTCATCCCCTTTCTAATTTGTCGGACTGGACGTCTCCGTTATTTTCCAATGACGATGATTTGCCCGAGTTGGAGGCAGATTCAACAAAGGTAGTCAGCTCAACCTTTCATTTGATTTGTGATCGCTCCACAAAAGTTTCTTTCCAAATGCAAGAGTATGCAACGTCACTGGTCGTACATGGAATTCTTACTGCACGAGGTGGATCCGTGCTACTGCGATTGCATGCAAATAGTACCAGTACAATTATTATGATATCATGTCCTTTTGTTCAATTTTCGCGATAATTTGAAGTTGTTTTGTTCTTACATTTAACAGGTAAATTACTCTCCCTTTCCTGCTGTTTCATCGCCTCCAGTTGTGACAATATTACCATCTCCAGTGGACAATTCGTTTGTCAATGGTGAAAAGTTATCTCCTCCTTCTTTCGAGGTAAAATTTTCAAGGTCTAAATTCTGTTTTAATTGTGATTGAATGAAATCTGAATTGCAACTTCTATTAATATGCTGGTACTGTACTGTGCCCGTGCCCCGTTAATCAAACAAAAGCACATTCAAAATAGTACATTGAAATATCAAAGTACTAGTGTAACTTATGAGCCTACCCTTTTAATGTGAAACTTCGGTTTATGTAGCCCATCTTGGTGTCCTATACTGCACCTTCACCTTCTCCAAGTGATAATTTTGATGATTTGGTGGAAGAATTGGCGCACATTGACCTAAAAGCCCCTCCTTTTATACCAGAGGTAAGTCACTAAATATTATCTTTGATGAATAATAGAAAACAAGAGAAATATAAATAATCATTTATGATAATACAAATAAAAGAATAAATGTGATTATGAATCAACCAATCAAGCTAGTCCTATATATCATTGAATTATGAGAACAAATATAATAAATCGTTCATGGTTAGTCCAAATTAGTAATTAGTTTTCTTTTTGACTGTTTTTAGCCTGGCACCAACGATACATCTATTTCAAATTTGGAATCAACTCAATCAGAAGCCCATGCTTCAGAGATTCAATTTTTTCAACCACAGGTGCATATTTTTCTTTACTACGGTGTACTTCTTCATATGGAGAAAATTTGCATTTTCTATCTCTCTCTCTGAAATAGCTTTGATCTCATTTGCAAAATGCCATATTTTTAGGAGTTTTGTATCTCATATGTTATTCTCTTTCTTATTAGGCACCGCTTTGGCCATCACCGGCTGATCAGGAGCTTGTGTTAGCAAAGAGAGAACTTGAGGTGGGCCCACTTGTATCTTATGATCCTGATTTATATGCCCTTCTTTTCAGAAATGTATCAATTTTCAAGCGGTCAGTAATTTTTAACCAGTTTCTATGTTTTATTAAGGAAAATTTGTTGGTTGAATCTCAAGAAAACAAAAATGTAAAACATGTGCTAACTTTTTATACATGACCTTGTTATTTTGTAGGAGTTATGAACTTATGGAAAAGACCCTGAAAGTTTACATATATCAAGAGGGGACGAGACCTATTTTTCACACTCCGGAACTTAAAGGCATATATGCATCAGAAGGGTGGTTCATGAAATTGCTAGAGGGCAATAAACAATACACCACAAAGGATCCAACTCGAGCCCACCTGTTCTATCTGCCGTACAGCTCACGCCGGCTTGAATATGCTTTGTATGTACCTGGGTCCCACACAATATTGCCCCTGTCAAAATTTGTGAAGGGTTATGTTGAGATGCTTTCTGCTAAGTATTTCTTTTGGAACCGCACTAGAGGAGCCGACCATTTCTTCGTTGCTTGTCATGATTGGGTAATCCTTTTTTTTACCAAACAATGGCAACAGATTTACCATAAGTATAATATTCCTTTGATGAATTATTAAATTTTCAGGGACCTTACACAACTAAATTACACGAAGAACTAAGAAGAAACGCAATAAAAGCTCTATGTAATGCCGACACATCAGAAGGTGTCTTCATCCAAGGGAAAGATGTCTCTCTCCCTGAAACTTTCATAAAATTCCCAAAACGACCTCAAAGAGATGTTGGAGGAAAGCCTGTGTCTCAGCGAACTATCCTCGCCTTCTTTGCGGGTCAAATGCATGGCCGGGTCAGACCCATTTTGGTGCAGCACTGGGGCAACGATAGAGACCCAGAAATGCAAATCTATGCCAGCTTACCCAAATCCATTTCTAAAAAGATGTCTTACTCCCAGCACATGAAATCTAGCAAATATTGCATTTGTCCCATGGGGTATGAGGTGAACAGCCCAAGGATAGTAGAGGCGATTTATAACGGGTGTGTACCTGTTATCGTAGCAGATCATTTTGTGTTGCCATTTGATGAGGTCTTGAATTGGAGTGAATTTTCGGTGGTGGTTTTAGAGAGAGATATACCAAAATTGAAGGAGATTTTGGTTGGTATCTCACAAAAACGGTACATGGATTTGTGGATGAATGTTAATAGGGTCCAGAGGCATTTTCTTTGGCATATGAAACCTGAAAAGTATGATTTGTTTCATATGGTGTTGCATTCTATTTGGTTTAGCAGGCTTAATCAGATCCAAGCCCATTAGTAGTGCCATGTCAAATAAATATGCAATTTTGTTTAGGAAATTTCGAGAATTTCTTCATTTGAAAGAGTTTTTTGGGTCAGGGTTTAGGTGTATAGAGTTTTTGATGTTTCTTTGAGTAAAGCTAGTCAAATAAATTAAATTTGTTGTATAAAGTATATAATTAATGTGATAGAGTTCTTTGGTAGTTCATTCTGGCTGTGAATTGTAATCAGTTTTGTGATTTCAATAATCATGTTAGGAGTTCTTACCATAATTCTGTAATTTCTGTTTTTTCTAATGATTGCAAATATTTATTATTACTTGTAATTATGCGAATTAATTTCACTATAGGTCACTCAATTTTGTAAGTATCAGTTTCTTATCAGTTAATTTTGAATTATATGATTTTTAGGTCGTTGAATTTTATATTTTGTCCATCATCATATTCAATTAAAGTTGAATCACAAAAATTATAAATTTAATATTTCGGATTATCTCTCTTTCTTCATATTTATCAAATTTTAGATGTCAGGCGAATAATTTCAAATTTCCGTTAAACCTATATATTTTGATTTGTTGAAAGTTGAAGATTTATAAACTGTAGGACATGTAGCCTCATGAAGAGTGAGGTTACGGTACTTCCCAAAATGCACATTGATTTGTATTATAGATTTATATGTTTATTGTCAAAGTTCAAATATTCGAATAGTTTAAGATGATTTTTTTGATGAAAATATATCTGTAAATCACAATTTTATATTTTTTTTATTAAAGATAAGCTATCTTCGCAAAACGCACATTGTTTTGTATTGTAGATTTATATTTTTGTTTTCAAAGTCTAAATAGTCGATCTGAATAGTTTAAGATGATATTTTTATGAAAATATACTGCAAATCACAATTTTATTTTATTTATTAAAGATAAACTTTTTTTTTAAATAACTAGAAAACATCTAATTTAAAAATTCTAAATTAGGGAAAAGTAGTGATTTTCAACTTATTTAAAACAATAGTAGAAAAGTTCTAAAACGAGTAAAAGTCGGTCTTCAATTATATTTTCATATAAAGAACATATTCAGTTGCCCATATTAACTGTTTGAACATTGAGAACAAAAACATAAATTCATAGTACAAATTGATCTGCGCTTTATAAAGTACCAGCCTCACTCGTATCATAACTTGTCATTGCAAAAAAAAAAAAAATTCCTCCTTCCTGTTGAGAAATAAGATCAAAATCTCAGATTAATTGTCATCATCGATCTAGAATCCGAGAGTTAGAATTAAATCAAGGAACTAAAGGGGTCTCCTTGCTTATATTAGAAATAGAATTAGAATAATGATACATTGATATCTGTGCAGACCATTTAGAGAGAACCGTTGGTACACCAAAATACATTTTTCCTCATAACACAGTAAAACAGAATACATTTTCATCATCTCAATTTCTGTCTCGATCGTTTCACTAAAGTCAACATCTTTCGTTCGTGCATTCTTTTCAACCTCATGTAGCAAGTTGAGTAGGATTAAATTTTAAACTTTGTTAAAGAAGAGGTGTTTGACAACAAAAAGTTAAGAAGGTGAAGGCTTAGCTTTCTTAAAGAGCTTCAAGTGCTTAAGTCATATAGAATGGCTCCTTAAAAATTTGAACAAGCTTAAAAATGTGGACAAAAGGAGGCTTAAGAAAGTAGCTTTAAACTTTACAAAGAAACAAGTGTTTGACAAACTTAAGACTTCTTAGAACACTAAGGAGCTCTAAAGAAACCTAAGCTACCCTTGCCGAACACTATGCATATGTAGTAGCATTGTAGCATTTTAAACATCCGTCATAAGCGCGTATTACTTTGTAATCATTCACTCTTTGGATTTGGCCCACTGATCCAATTGGCAAGTTGCAAGTTGCAAGGCGCCAGGCACGGTGCAACCCATGTTACCATTTGTATGGTCTCTTGTCAAGTGGGTTAGCTTCGCGACATGATCGCAGTATTCTTTATTTTCTTAATTAAATTATTGGAACGAACATCTGGCAGGACGTGTCTACTTTTTAAGAAGGTTTTTGTTGGCCGTACATCAACACCGTACAAAAAATAAAAATTGTACAAAGAACCAACTTCAAACTAGTTTTCTTTTCTGAGACGTTATGCCTATTCTTCATTGCGTATTTGTGTCCTAGTTTTTTTTTTTTTTTTTTTTGTTGGATGTTGTGAATTGTGATTATAGGTTGGCAGAAAAAAAGAAATCAGAAATAATTAATTTAAAATTATATTTTTTTTATTTCAAATTAGAAGTGCAATTAATTGTAAAGATAATTATTTTTTAAAATTCAGGAATAATTATTTCCAAATTTAAATTTAAATATTTGCAAATTATTTGAAAAACAAAAAAAAATTGTCCTGAATATAAAAATTTGAAAATTATTTGTTTATTTGAAAATAATCATGCCTAAATTTTAAAAATTATTATTTCTGCAAAAAATAGTATTGATGAATAATTCCACTTCTAATTTGGAAAAAAAAATGTCTAATTTAAAATTATTTTTTAATCTGTTTTTTTTAGTTTTCTACCAACTGAACTAGACATATTTACAATAAAAAAAAAATTGGGACTGACCATTATTGTCCCGAAAATAAAATAGGACGCCATAAACACTAGTGTCATGAAAGAAAATAATAAAAAAAAAAATCTAAGTAAATAAAAGCTTTGTAATGTCCTTGCTATGATTCAAAATTTTCCGAAAATTATCTCACTTTGTTAAATTTATTTTTATAAATGGTACAGAAAATAAATTGAACGCTTTTGGCACCATCCAATAATTTTCCTTAAGAAAAGGTCTTTTCACAGGAATAATTGGGGCTAAGAAAAGTTATATCTATAATCCATGGGATGTGAAATCATGTGATATCTCCTCCTTGTCCAAGAGGATAACCCTATCTATGATTCTATTCTATCACTTGGGATTGCTACACCAGCAATAATAGCATTAATTTCATTTCACAAGAAAAATATTAGAGGAGCTATAACTGTGTAGGCGTAGCCTCCCAACTACTGAACTTAATTCAATTTAGTTTTTAATGCATGCTTGTTTTTCCTTTTATTTCAAGGGACACTTGATACCAAAAATTGTTATATTTAATTAAATATGTGTATAGTTACCAACAATATTTGTTTATTATACATGTGAAGTCAAAAATATAATCAGACTTTCAAATTATAAAAATCAAACATACGTTGAGATTAATCATATAATATTTTATGTTAAATGTGAAGTTCATTTTTTCAATATTCATATTTATTCTGAATTATGTAGAAAATCATACAATATAAATTTTGAAAATAAATGAGATCAATTCACTCGATATAGATCTACCAAGTGTAAAGGAACGGTATTAATAAAGTTGCAATCTAGAATTAGAATATGAACGATTGACATTTAGTTATGTAATTGAATTTAATTAAGTCATCCTTTTATTCTCTTTTTGTATCTGCTCTCTTCTTCAGGTTCACGGGCAAAAGAGACAAACAGTAAAAAGGTGAAGTTCTCTAGAAAGCTTTTATTTACTTAGATCTTTTTCATTTCTTTTTTGTTTTGTAGTGGAGTGTCCCGTGTCCGTATGAAATGTGAAGCCGGGTAAACGTATATATATTATCAAATTTTAACTGAGGGTTCAAATGTCTCTCTTTTGTGTTTTCATTATATTTTTATTTTTAAAAACTTTAATAACTCAAAATTTAAATTTTAAAATTCAAAACAAAACTGTTAGATGTGATCTATATTATTTTCTCTATGTACCCATAAAAAATTATCACATTTTGATTTTGATTTTATGTGAATCAATAAGTTAAAAAATCAACGTCTATAAATTATTCACATTAGTATATATTTTTACAAGCTAAAGATAGTAACCAAAACAAAGTTGAAATGTCATAATTTTTAACACATGCATATATAAAATGATGTAGTTCATATCCAACGGTTTTATTTTAAATTTTAAATTTTAAATTTTGAGTTATTAAAGTTTTTCAAAATAGAGGCATAATGGAGGCATTTGAATCCTCCTCATTTTAATTTATGTTAGGTCTTTTCTCCAGTAGAAATTATGCAACCATCCAGTTCTATACTTCTATTATAGAACTGGATGGTTGCAGAATTTCTACTAGAGAAAAGACCTAACATAAATTAAAATGAGGAGAGTTCAAATGCCTCCATGTTTTTGTGTCTCCATCATGCCTCCATCTCTCTCCATCATTTTCAAAGTTCAAACAGTCGATCCGAACCACTCAATTTAACCTCCATACTAAAATATGTTTGGAGACCAAATTTTATATTTTTATGAATTTTTTTACTATTTTTTTAGATAGGTACAAAATCAGTAAATCTGGACCATCTAAAAATAGTATTTTTGTATCTATCTAAAAAATTTTCTAAAAATATAAAATTTGGTCTCCAAACATATTTTAGTATGGAGGTTAGGTTGAGTGGTTCGGATCGACTGTTTGAACTTTGAAAATAATGGAGAGAGATGGAAGCATGATGGAGGCATTTGAACCCTCATCTATATAATATATATCACTAGCAAGTAATCCATTTCATTATTGTCATAATTATAAATAGAGAATATCAAACTATCAATCAGCAAGTCAGATGTAGGTGGGAAAACATGGCGGTTTGGATTGTCTTCCCGTTTCTTGTCAGTAATGGCCGGAGACCCCACAATGGCAGACAGGCAGAGAGGCACAGACTTTCCATATGCACCCGGAGCACAAACGAGACCAAAAACCATTGCACTTTTAAGTGGGGCAAACCACTGGTAACACTTTCTGTTCAACAAACTTTACTGACAAATTGACAATATAAAAGTATTTAATTTTTATTACAATTAAAATAACCAACTGTGCTGTTAATTGTTAAAATTAATGCAAGAAGTTTTTAATTTTGTAAGTTGAATCAAATCCTCGTTACAATCTTACAAAATTGAACTAAGAAAATAACCATGGTTTTTCTTTTTCTTTTTTGGAAAAAAAAAGGGGCAAAAACCTGTTTCATTAATTTGAAACTATTAATTACATTTTAAAATTTAAAATTACAACAAACCTAAAAAACTATTCCTTTTCATAAAAAAGTTCCTTGAAATCTAAATGTCAACTACACACCACCTTATATTTAACTTTTCGCTACAAACTCTATATTAAAGCCGATACAAAAGAAACAGTGTTAATGCATAATATCAATCAGAGGCGGAGTTAGACTTTTGAACTATGGAGATCAGGAACCAATTATATAAAATTTAAATACTAAGAACGGAGTCAAATTACAGTGTCCATGACATTTTACTCTAAAATATATAATAAATCATATATAAATACAAAATAAAATTTTTAAAAATGAGAGTAAATTGACCCATATATATATAAGTCCGCCTATAACCCCAACTACACATTCCCATCATTGATTATTCTATAAGGGCATGTTCGGCTGCCAGGCAGGAATGGGAATGAGCTTGGATTCCGATCCAATTTGAATGGCCAAAACACTGTACGCGTGGGGAAAAAAAATTCACTCTAAGTGAATTTCTTTTTTTCCACGGACACAGTGGCAGCCGAACAGGTCCTAAAACATAATGAGTAAGGCTTGGGTGCTATGAATAACATAAGGTCATCCGTGCTACGGCCTCAAAAATCTATCATATAAATTTTAAATTTCGATTTAAGTAGCTCAATAAATTGGTTATATAATAAACTTGTAGAATACTAAACTTTTATTTTTTTTAAAAATTTTTTACTATTTTTTTATGATTTATGAAAGATGACAAAAAATATCCTAAAATGTTGACAATTTTATTTTATTTTTAAGTCATTTTTGTCTTATTTCATAAATTATAAAAATAGTAAAAATTGGTATTATACAAGTTCATTATATAACTGATTTACTGAGCTACTTAAATCGAGATTTAAAATTTATTTGATAAATTTTTAAGACTAGTACGGATAACCTCATGCTATCAATAGCACCCAAGCCTTACTCAAACACAATCTTATCCTCTATTATACTTATTGCATAGTTATAAAATATCTTATTACCATCATCTCATCTCATATTATCAATATATCAGTAAAATTGTGCTACCTAGAGCACAACAGGCAGCCAAATTTTTTTAACAAAATTAACGAGTAAAGCTAATATACACTTAAGTGTACCAAGTGTATACTGTATACTTAACCTTAGGGCCATCGAATTTCTTTAAAAGTCGTGCTACCATGATTTTTAAAAAATCTACATGACTTTTAAAGAAATCTGACGGTCATAAAGTTAATTGTACGATACACTTAAGTGTATATTAGCTTTACTCCAAAATTAACCATAGCTTTATACAGAATCAATGATTACTCAAATCGCAGGAAGCAGAGAATAGGATTCAAAGAAAATAAAATAGTACGGACTTGATAAAAAAAAACGAATTGAAAGAGTTGGGGAGTGTACGGATAGAACCAGGTGCTGTGAACAGTATAATATAATAAGTTATATATAAAAATGGGGGATCCACATTCGATTA
Source organism: Carex rostrata (assembly GCF_964058835.1). Taxonomy (NCBI): domain Eukaryota; kingdom Viridiplantae; phylum Streptophyta; class Magnoliopsida; order Poales; family Cyperaceae; genus Carex; species Carex rostrata. Next base: position 8,329,545 of record NC_135934.1, read on the forward strand.
GTTAGCATTACCGGATCCGTATACGGAAGAGAGTATACGGCCTGTCCGACAGCTCCTCTCAGGCATCATGCTGTTATGGGTCCCACGCTTCTCTCACCTATTTTATTGATTATCTCGTAACTCATAACTCTGGTCTAAAATGCCCTTTCAAAACCTCTAAATAACCAATATGCCATTCGAGAGCCCAATTCTTTCATCTTAGGGTTAATTTTTCATATATTTTCTAATTTTCTATATAATCCTGAACACTTTAATATATATATATATATATATAGGACGTGGCTACGGTGCTACGGGTAGCTAAGAGGCCTCCGTGCTACGGCTCGGATTTCGAGTTTTCAAAATCCTAACGGTCGATCCGAACCGTTCATCTTGTTCTCCATATTAATATGTGTTTGGAGACCAAATTTTACATTTTTCTGAATTTTTTTACTATTTATTAAGCCACTTTGAAAACCCCTGATCCAACGGTGGCTTAACCCAACAGTAAAACCAGAAACTACCGTTGGATCAGCGGTTTTCAAAGTGGCTTAATAAATAGTAAAAAAATTCAGAAAAATGTAAAATTTGGTCTCCAAGCACATATTAATATGGAGAACAAGATGAACGGTTTGGATCGACCGTTAGGATTTTGAAAACTCGAAATCCGAGCCGTAGCACGGAGGCCTCTTAGCTACCCGTAGCATATCAGCCAAAACCTATATATATATATATATATATGAGTTAGGCTGGGGTGCTATGGATAGCATAGTGGCCTCTATGCTACGGCTCAATATTCGAGTTTTCAAAATCCAAACGGTCGATCCGAACCGTTCATCTTATTCTCCATATTAATATCTGCTTGGAGACCAAATTTTATATTTTTCTGAATTTTTTTACTATTTATTAAGTATTTTACAAAATTGTTGATCCAACGGTGGCTGCACAAAACAGTAAAACCGTTGGATTAGCGATTTTCAAAGTGGCTTAATAAATAGTAAAAAAATTCAGAAAATTATAAAATTTGGTCTCCAAGCAGATATTAATATGAACGGTTCGGATCGACCGTTTGAATTTTGAAAACTCGAATATTGAGCCGTAGCATAGAGGCCACTATGCTATCCATAGCACCCCAGCCTAACTCTCTCTCTCTCTATATATATATTTTAAACACTTAAAAGCTCTTTTTTTTATCCATTACACAATAATTCTGAATTTAACAATAACTAAATCTCTAGTTTAATTAATAAAAGACAAAAAAATTTCAAAAATAAGTAATTTATCTTCTTTTTTCTACGTTCTTTGAAATGTGGTCTTTCTTCTCTCTTCTTATTTTTTTTCATCTTGATTTTGTGTTGTTCTTCTCCTATTTTATTGTTTGTTTTCTTTTCACCTCCTGTGTTTTTACCTGCTCTCTCGTTTTCGGTAAATTTTGTATTGCTTTACGGTGTAAAGGGAAGCCTTTTCATTTTCAATGAGATTGGACCTCTTCACGCTAAACAATTTCTTGTTCGCTCTAGTTAAGTATCTTTCGGGAAACCGAATCGTCTGCTCCCCGGGGTGCAGGAAATTCCTGCCCCCAGAGTCACTGCGGGATGGGACCGGTTACTGTTTAAGGGTTTAACTATTGTTACTGTTTTTAAATGAGGCCCCACCCGCAGAGACTCTGGGGACAGGAATTTCCTGCCCCCCGGGGGGCAGACGATTCAATCTCATCTTTCGGACAGACATATGAGGTTGGGTGAGTGGAATTTGGAATTTTGATTCCACTCTTAACGATTCATCTAAAATGGAGTTGAATTGTATTTTATTTTATTGTATTAATTAATTTAATCGATTAGATTTTTCTGATATACTAGATATGGTGCTAAATTATAGTATGCTTCTTTTAAATTGTATTTTTCTGGTAGACTGGATGTGATAAATCATGCATATATACCGTACTAAGATCGCTCAACATTAATTTGTTTGAAATCTTTATCTGATCAGCACATGATGCCATTTGTTTAAAATCTGTTGTGACTTGCAATCAATTATACAGTGTGTTTGTCAGTATAAAAGATATTAAGATAAAAAAAAGAGTATAATGGAAAAATAAAAAAAATCTGACAATAATTAATTATAAATAATTAACTGTATAGGTTAATAGAAAAATTAAACAAGAGTTAGGAGGTATATTAGATATAACAAAGAATATAAAGGTAAATAGAAAATTAAAGAAGTCTATCAGAGTAAATAGAAAATTAACCATTTATCTTAAACAACTTTCATTTTATCAACGTATCTTGCTATTTTTAATAGGTAAAATTTGACAAAATAAATTGTATTATGTTTGTTAAAAGGAAATAATTTTTTATGCTATGTATTTTTTTTGTAGAGTTCAAGTTTTGATAGATAAACGTTAACAACATTTTTCATTATGCTGTGTTTAATACATGATATATAGTTATTTTATTTTACTTATATTGTTTCACCTTCATAAAATGCATTTTTTTTTACCAATTGTTAAATTGATAAAGTAAACGAAACTACAAAAGTAATAAGTTCATTTTAATTATTATTTCTCAATAAATTCTTATGAATTCTCGGTATAATAAAGATAATTACTTTTACTACAATGTGACATAAAAGCTTTTGACATATATTTTTTTACTGAAAAAGCTCCGGAACTATTCAGAGAAAAGATTAACACCTTCTTCTAAACAATGTATTATTACTATTTTATGAGATAAACTGAATTGAAAAAAGAGAGGCTTTGCTTGTTTAAATATTGTATAACTTAAATATTGTTTTTTTTTCACAAAGTATTCAATTTTTATCTCATGTAAGCTTTTGCTTATTGAATATTTCTCTATTGATGCACAACTTCAACCCTAATTAAATTTGCAATTTATTGCAAGTAACAAATTACACTGTACAATCAGGAAAGAAAAACCATATCAATTGGCAATCAAAACACGCAAACAACATCGAAGTACTGTTAATTTTTGTTTTACATCATTTTATTATTTATGATTTTTTAATAATTTTTGTAGGCTTGTAGCCGCGCTAAACTAAATCAAACTAAATCAGAGGAAAGAAAAAAAATTAATTAGCAATATTTTTATTCGGATAAATTTTACTGGAGGTCACTAAACTTTATTTTCTGTTACGAATTGATTATTTAAATTTGATTTGTCTCTTCATATCCATTGAATTTTTAATTTGTTCCAATTAATTCAACCTATAACCTTTTCATTTGAAATATTAACATAATATTCTCATTCCATCTAAAATATAATAGAATATACTCATTTCATCCAAAATTTTAACAGAATATTCCGTTCAAAATATCAAATTTAACCTCTAGCGAAATTTACCATTGATATTCGGTGCGTGCTAAGAGGGGCAATATGGTAAAATTAGCAAATCGGGAAACTAACTCCCCCGAATCCCATCGACCCACCACGTTATCCTCCTTAAACAACAACTAAAAAATAAAAATAAAATAAAACACTCATGACTCATCCAAACAAACAAAACAAAACAAAACATCTCTCTCATCCCTCCTTGCTCCTTCACTGATCAATCAATCCTTAGTTAATTAATCAACTTCTCTCCTCTCTCGATCTAATCTATCTCCATTTATGTCGACCTCTCTACCGATTTTTGTCGAGCTCAAAACGGTGAGGAGAGGAGAAATGTAGTTGGCAAGTAGATACTGTGTCTCCAGTCCACACCCAACTCCAATATCTTCCTTTTTTCTTTTTCCCTTTTTTCTGCTTTTCAGTTCATAAATCGATCCACTAGCTCAAAAAAACTCTAAATCATAATTATCTTTCAGATTTTTGTTTTGATATCCTATCGGTAAGTACTCTATTTGATCTTTGTCAATGGAAGCAGCGGGATTTACCAACCTAATAAGCATGTTCTATACCCCGAATTTCACTGTAAATTAAAGGAAATTCATAACTAGGAGAGATTCCCTATTCAGAATTTATTGAAAATAGGATTCGTTCTTGATTTCCCTTTCCCTTTTATCATGTTGCTCTTGTAAGCCAAATTTGGATATTAGCCATGATACGCTCTATTCCGAATTGGGTTTCATTTATTTTGCTTAGATCAATTTGATTTACCTATACTAACTAGGCAACATGCTACATCAAGTTCAATAGCCACTTGCTATTTCATCTTACCCCAATTTAAACTCTTCAAATTTGAAACAAATATGAAAACCTTGCAATGTCTCAAACCAAACCAAGGAGGCACTACTCGGAGACTGGAGAGGAGGCTTTCTCTGGGCGAGTACAAAAGGGCAATATCTTGGTCAAAATATCTGGTCTCGTCTGGTGGGGCCATTAAAGGAGTCAGAGAGGACGAATGGAGTTGCGACATGTCACAATTACTGATCGGCAATAAGTTCGCATCAGGCCGGTATAGTAGGATTTACCATGGGATTTACAAAGAGAGGGAAGTGGCCATTAAAATGATAAGTCAACCCGAAGAGGATGCCGCTCTTGCAGCACAACTTGAGCAACAGTTCACTTCAGAGGTTGGATTGTTGTTTCGGTTGAGGCATACAAATATTATCAAGGTAATTTTATTTATTTATGTGCTTTGTTTGTTGATCTTCAATTCATAGTGTCAATTGTTTAGTATCCCATTAGGATAATCAAAATAGTTTATCATTATCTAGTGGCAAGGCCTATCAATCAGAGTAAAGTTGGTGACATGTATACGCAAGTCAAAAGGTGCTCACCATTTTAATTTGTATGGAAAGTAATCATGATATTTAATACTGTGAAGATTAGGGATAGATTGGTAATTTCTTAAATTTGGAATGATAGTCCAGTCCAGATTAACTACTTGCAAAAAAAAATAAGAAGGAAAAAGCCAAGTAGACTTAAGAGTGAGTCTATGGTACTATGCATATTACGATTTGGCACCATGCTACGGCTCTATATTCGAGTTTTCAAATCCTAACGGTCGATCCGAACCGTTCATCTTGTTCTCCATATTAATATGTGTTTGGAGACCAAATTTTACATTTTTTGAAATTTTTTTACTATTTTTTTAGATTTATTGAAAATCACTGTTTTTGGATGATCCAGAATTTTCAGATCAAGTGATTTTCTAAATATCTAAAAAAATAGTAAAAAATTTCAAAAAATGTAAAATTTGGTCTCCAAAAACATATTAATATGGAGAACAAGATGAATGGTTCGGATCGACCGTTAGGATTTGAAAACTCGAATATAGAGCCGTAGCACGGTAACAACCCGTGATATGCATAGCACCATAGACTCACTCTAGACTTAATCTATCCATTCTTATATATTACTTGCAAGTATTGTATTAGTCATAAATATATTAATATGTGCCATATTCTAATGTCCCTAATTACACTATTTCAAATTTAGACAGGTGCTCTGAACTATTGTTTTTTATTTAAATTTCAAATCTTATATGAGGTGGGAATTGGTAAATCTTTTATAATAATTATTGTGTCAATAAGATTTGCATAGGAATATTTAAAATCTGTGTCAATAGAATCTTCGAGGACATTGAAAATTAATGGTTATATAGATTATTAAAATGTTTATAAAATTCTCAAATTACCGGTTTCAATTAGTTAGGCATGATGGTCTTAGCTAATATATTCACAGCTTGAGTTACAAAAGTATAATGGAATCATTTTATTAAATATACTTAATATATCTTTTAATTATATCTCGTTCAATTATTATTGCCTCCTCATCCAATGGATAAAAAAGAACTCTCACAAGTAAAACACTAGATTTGACTGTGTAGATGATAATTAATGGCACGGATCGTCATCATCCGTTCCATTCCTAAAGTTTGATGGCAAATTTGTTCAACTTGATTTTGTTGAAATTTAGACTATTTTGATAGTTTTACTGTATCTTTGAATTTATTTAAAAACATTTTTTTTTATGTTTGGTTCATTTTTTTCCTTTTCCATAAACCTTCTTTCTTTTTATTCAGGAAAGAAATGAAATTTATTGAACATATATGCAAAGAGTGATTATTGACGTTTGTAATTAATTGTCCTTTTTACCTCCCTAGCAATCAAGAGTGTACATGTGGAATAGGTAAAATCAATGGCAAAAAATTAAGTAAATACCATCACCCATTTTGAGGTAAACTGCAAATGGTACTGCTATACAAAGTATCAAGGGTGTACAGTAAGTATGAAAAAAGTAATTCTAGAGCGGAAAATATGCACCTATCCTAAATAGGCACACTTGTGGCCCATTCTTGAATTTTTTTTTTTCCACCTGGGCTCTAGATTTGTAAACGCGTCATGTTTTTGGTTCTTACTATAGGAAATTTTGCAATTCATTGAATATAGATATCTTTGTTGGATATACACAGCTCAAGCAGCAGTCCTTTTTTATCAAACAATACTACTTTCATTTCTCTGAATAACAAGTTGATGCATCCTTATCCATTTATTTAATTTTTGTTTGCTTGCTTCTTATTCTTTTATTTGTTTTTGTTGTTTACTTATTTTAAGTAGTGTAACTACCAGCCACAATTAATGGCTAAAACTCACTAGATGAAAGTTTGCTTGACGTGATTATTTATCACTAGGAATAATTATTTTTTGTTTTACTTTTTTTATTGATAGTTTGTGGCGGCTTGCAAGAGACCCCCTGTATTTTGCATAATCACGGAGTACATGTCAGGGGGTTCTCTTAGAAAATACCTTCACAAACAAGGCCCCAATTCTCTCCCTCTCAAGACGGTTCTAAAAATAGCGCTTGACGTAGCTCAAGGCATGAACTATCTCCATTCGCAAGGAATTTTACATAGGTAGGGGTAAATTATTAATTTTTGCTGCAGAAATACTGAATGTTTTGTGCATATCTCCCGTGCATAATTTTGCAAAATGAATTCACAAATTACCATGAAACTCTCATAAGCCCCGTCATTGTCAATTTTGTAATGCAAGAATCCCTTATTTGTGAAGCAAGTTAGAGTGAGGCTATGCTAATATTTATATTACAAATTGACCTGTGCTATGTATTCATATATCTATTTTCAAAGTTTAAACAGGCAATCCGAACCGTTAAACATGATCTCCATATGAAAATGTACTTGGAGGGTAAATTTTACATTTTTTATAATTTTTTACTATTTTTCTAGATAGGTATAAAATGACTACTTCTGGATGGTCCAGAATTTTCTTCTACCTATCTAAAATAATAGCAAAAAAATTCTAAAAAATGTAAAATTTGGTTTGCATGTACATTTTCATACGAAGATCATGTTGAATGGTTCAGATCAACTCTTCTTTGGACTTTATAAACTTAGACATGAGTCCATAGTGTGGGCCACTGTGTAATATGGATATTACCGTAGCCTCACTCGCGCAGGTTATATTACTTATCTATTTAGCTTTCATGGTGTAAAAATTTATCAAAAATCGCATAAATAACCTTTATGAAGTTGGTTTAACTGTTCATATTTGAAATATGGCTCGAAAGGAAGCTTGTCTAAAAAGCTTTGTTTTGATGGGTACTTGCTTGGTTAGATTGAAAGAATGTCCGAATATGTGCCATTAAGATTCAAATAAGAGAAGTGACTTTCAATTTCACATCAGGAGGGATTATTTTTGCAAATGATGAAATGGGAGGGGTTTCATGCAACTTTTTGGATAATAGGGTATCTTTAGCAAATTTACTGACATAATATATTTGAAGTTTGAGACCTTGACTGCTATGAGTAATGAAAACAGGGACCTAAAATCAGAGAATATACTCCTAGGAGATGACATGTCAGTGAAGGTGGCAGATTTTGGTATTTCATGCGTGGAGTCAGAATGCGGTACAGCTAAGGGATTTGCGAGTACGTACCGGTGGATGGCACCAGAAATGATAAAAGAGAAAAGTCACACAAAGAAGGTTGATGTGTACAGTTTTGGGGTAGTTCTTTGGGAACTCTTAACAGGTCTGGTACCTTTTAATGGTTTAACGCCTGAACAAGCCGCTTTTGCTGTTGCACAAAAGGTACATGTATGGTTCTATTCGTGTTTTTATAATACACTGTATATTACTTGTCAAATTCTGAAATTTACTTTAAAAATTTCAGAATGCAAGGCCACCTATGCCGACATCTTGTCCAATTGCAATAAGCCACCTCATCAACCAATGCTGGGCCAGTAATCCTTTAAAAAGACCTGATTTTGACAAAATAGTGTCGATCCTAGAGAGTTACAAGAAGTCTTTAGATGAAGACCCTACCTTCTTTCTCTCTTACAATCCAGTCCCTGTACAAGAGAAAGGCCTGAAGAGATGCTTCCCTCTTTTCAGGGTGCCCCATAGAAATTGTGCTTCCTCCAACAGGGCCTGATAACCTGGAAATTTGTTTATATGCCCTTGAAAGTTGCTGTTTCAAGGGGTTGATATAGATGAATTTTAGTATTATATCCGGGGTTATATGCAGAACAACCATAGCTAGGTTAGCTTGATGTGTTGTTTTGTTGTACAATTACAAATAGGGGTTGTGTTGTTTCCTGAGGTTTTATTTTATGTGAATCTAATCTTTGTATGTGCCGGCCTCTCTTAAATTGAGATGAAGGCTTAGGCTTACTACTAACTTATCAAGTTTATATTATTGAGTCCCTTGTTTTGTTTCTGTTCGGAAAAAAATGTACAAAAAATGGCATCTATCTTTTTAATTAAGGCTGATTAGTTCCATCTCTCTCTCACACACACACAAGTGACAGAACAGCACACAACATAAACTAAGCTATTTAGTTAATTTGTTCTTTTCTTTTATGCACCAACGATGTGTCCAATTCTACAACAATTTATATTTTTACGATGTGAGTATTTTAGGTTGTGAATTTACGGCCCCTTATGGGGGGCTACCAGCTACCTGATTTGGTGAACCTTATTTGAACCCGACCCGCTAAGTACCGGATGATGTTCTATCAATTTGAAGCCTTGAAATGCACACCAACGTGCTGTTGGTTATTTTTCTTTATACATTGCGCACTGATTCTCATTCTCCATTTTATCAATATAATAAGCCCCCACGGTTCCACCCTCGCCCGAATTCGTATCCTCTCGAGTAACTTCATTTTGAGTTAAGATTTGAACCGTCCGATTTAAATCCGCACTAATATTAAGAATCTGAATTTTGATCGCGCAGTTTGAAAATTAACTCAAAATACGGATTGCTCCGCTCACCATTTGGTACTTATTATTATTTTTTTTGATAAAATTGGGTAACCCACCTGTTTCATATTGAAACAAGGATAGTTCTTTACAATAATCAATGAAACGGCAATTCTATTATACAAAAGACATAGAAGTAGAGTTCTTACAACAAAACATAAGCAACTAGATAACAACAAATATAAAAGACATTTGACAGCTAGGTAAAGGCAAAACAGTAGCTAAGCAATACATAACAAAGAACTAAGTGTCACTAGAGCAAGTAGAGCAGAAAGCCCTCGTAAAGCTAGCATATGATGAAGTACTAGGAGAATAAGAAGAGGAGGATGCAGGGGAGGCAGGATTTTAATCAGAGGGCAACATATTAGTATCTTTAGCGAGCTCAACTCTGCCCCTCAGGTAGGCTGACAGACCCGGCTCCTCTGATCCAAGTCCGGGAGTATCCTCTGAAAGGTATCCCTATCGGAATCTGACTAAATTATCAGATCGCCTACCTGAGCGAAGGGAGAGACATCCATAGGCAAAAACAAGGTTAGTTTAAAAAAAATATCGTCATTTTTGACTTTGCACCAATAGGAAGTAAGTGAAATAATAGAGGTCCCTATGTTGGTTAGTGAGGGAATGGAAGAATCATTAAAGCATAACTTATTTCTTGCTAATCATATTATCTAAAAGGTAGTTGCCCTAATTAATTCAATTAAAATAATATCTTTTAGGGGTATACATGCATCTAAATATCAGAGATCCTCTAAAACCGTACAATCATATTGAAAACCATTGTGTTGAGCAATCCACGACCATTTGGTACTTATTAGTAAATAGCAGTGTAGTAATATTCGGTTTATTCAGTCGAATATTCGGTTGCAATCCGAATAGAAAATCTATATTCGGTTCGAATATGCAATTTATAGCATATTACCGGTTTAGAGTATATTAACATTAATAAATATACTGGTTTAGAGTATATTAACGGTTTAAATTATATTAAAAGTAATAAAAATACCGGTTTAGAGTATATTAACAGCAATTTATATCACATATTACTGTATACTTGTTTATATATATATATAGAGTAAGGCTACGGTGAGTTGCGAAGTAAAACATGTTTTTACTTCACGCAATATCTTCATTTTCAAAGTTCAAATAGCCGATCCAAACCGTTAGATGTTTAATCTATATTAAAATATGCTTGGAAACTAAATTTTACATTTTTGGGAATTTTTTTACTATTTATTAAGCCACTTTGAAAATCTGAAAATCCGAGTGAACAGTAAAAATTTCTGGACTGCTGGATCGGCGATTTTCAAAGTGGCTTAATAAATAGTAAAAAAATTCCAAAAAATATAAAATTTGGTCTCCAAGCACATTTCAATATGGAGATTATGTTGAGTGGTTCGGATCGACATTTTGAACTTTAAAATCGCAAAATATAAGCGTAAAGTAAAATAGTCGCTTTCCTTCGCAACTCACCGTAGCCCAACTCTATATATATATATAGAGAGAGAGAGAGAGAGAGAGGTTGGCTAAGATCAAAGTGGTAGTTCCTAAGCTTTGGTGCTACCAATTTTTTTTTAATTTTCAAAGTTCAAAACATCGATCCGAACTGTTCAAGTTGATTTCTATATTAAAATGTGCTTGGAGACCAAATTTTACATTTTTCTGAATTTTCTTACTATTTATTAAGCCACTTTGAAAATCCCTGATCCAACAATGACTTCTGATTTTATTGTTTTGTTAAGCCACTGTTGGATTAACAATTTTCAAAGTGGCTTAATAAATAGTAAAAAAATTCAGAAAAATATAAAATTTGGTCTCCAAGCACATTTTTAATATAGAGATCAACTTGAACGGTTTAGATCGACGTTTTGGACTTTGGAAATTAAAAAACAAATTGGTAGCACCAAAGCTCAGGAACTACCATTTTGATCTTAGCCAACCTCTATATATATATATATATAAATTCTCATTTAAAATCCGCATAAAAATCTGTGGTATACAGTGGCTTTCCACATACCACATATAAACTCAATATTAAAACACTGGTAAATAGTAATGCTGTCTTATTTGGTAAAACATTATCGTCTATTACTAGGGAAGAATCAGATTGTCATGTCTTCATTTATATAATGGCTGATTTATTTATGGAAAAAAGGAAAACAATCAATGAAGTTAACCATATGTCAAAGATCTTTTATTACTATTTGTGAAGTCCGCAGATAAGGTTTGTTTTTTCTCAATAACCGTGGTTAGAATGCCTCGCTATTTACTGAGTCTTAATATATTTTATTTTAAAGAAGAGGAGGAATCAAGTTACAATAATTTTTGAGTTACAACAAGCATTTACTACATTTTCAAAGTCCAAATCGTCGATCCAAACCGTTAGATGTGATATTTACAATAAAATGTGCTTGGAGACCAAGTTTTACATTTTTTGGAATTTTTTTACTATTTATTATGATGGGTACAAAATTCAATGGTGTTCAGACCATTGAATTTTGTACCCATCTTAATAAATAGTAAAAAAATTCCAAAAAATGTAAAATTTGGCCTCCAAGCACATTTTATTGTAGAGATCACATCTAACGGTTTGGATCGACGATTTAGACTTTGAAAATATAGAAAATGCTTATTGTAACTTGTTGTAACTCAAAAAATTGTTGTAACTTGGTGCCTCCTCTTTAAAGAATGTATTATAATAAATTGAAGTTATTGGTACGGTGATTGGCGATCCTTATCACATTGTTTTAAAAATGGTGCAGTTGCAACACTTCCAAAAGAAAAAAGTTGTTCACTCGGAAAAACAAATCCACGACCATCACTCCTGTAGTTTTCCTATCAGTGTTTCACAGATCCCTATCTTCTCATTCAATTTTCTTAGGGGTACACACAGATTGATTTTGCAATGTATTCTACTCAGTGGAAGTTATAAATAATACTCTATATACAATATACTACTTGATGCATATAGAAAAATATTTGTATATTTGAGCCTGTGGAGAGAAGATGATGACAAGATTATTTTTCTAAAATAACAAAATAACATTAGTGATGTTATACTTTTCAAATATTATAGAAATAATGTAACACTATTCTTAAACTATGATTCAAGTTGAAATTTGTTAATGACACTACAGTTGATAAAAAATAGATGACTGAATTGTTGTGAAAAATTATTATTATTTTTAGACTAAAATGTACATCTATCAGAATGTTTTTGGATCCTTAGTTCTTTTACAATTTCATAATTTCAATTTAACCATGTACTAATTTTGACATTCGTTATAAAGTTGTTTCCTCAATAGAATGAGGATTTTAAAGTTAATAAGAATAGAATGTAAAAAAATTTCTTATGTGATGAGAATCAAAGCTACCAAATCAATTAAATTGGTTTTCTTTTTTTAAATACATATTACTCCAAATTTGTCTTTTTAGATACAAAATAGTAAAGTTTAAAGTATATCTCTACAGATCAGTTAAATTGACAACTTAATTGGATTGCTTTCTTGGAAAATATTGAAAAAAAAGACAAATTATGTGCCTGACAAAACCAGGGGGTCACTGACGGGGGACATTGGCGGTGTACCAATAGCGCAAAATAAGTAGAAAGATATTCTCTTTTTCTCCGTTCCATAAAGCTTAGGTACCCAACTACCCATCACTATTTTAGTAAAGGCGTGATATTTTATTTTATTTGAATAAAACATAAAAAATACTTATATTACGGGTTTCGTCAGTTATGGTTAGGGCTGGCAAAAAAATTCGAGGTTCGTGATTCGATTCGGGTTTGATTCGGGTTTGATTCGAGTTTAATTTGAGTTTAATTCGATTCGAAATAGGTTCGAATTGAAACGAACCAAACCAGGTTCGGTTCGGAATTAATTCAAACCAAACTCAAATCTAGCCTGGTTCGATCGAAATAGGTTCGTGATTTTTTTGTGGTTCGAATCTCATAAAATCACCGGCCATCCATTTACCTGATGAAATTAAAATTCAAGATAGAGAGTCATAATTTAACTTAGCCGACACTCCCTCGTTCTCAAATCTCAATAACCTAGTTCTCTCTCCACCTCTCCCTAACTCACTCTCCCTCTAGCTCTAAAATCTAACCGACACTCTCGGCGACTGGCTGTCTCTCCGGCTGTCACTCCTCTCTCCGGCCTAGATGACTGTCTCTCCTCTCTTTTCGGTCGTCTCTCGTAGTTCATACCAGGAAAGCCGTCTCTGATGTATTTTTTCATGAACAATTTTTCAACTTAAAAACACTTATTTCATAGTTCATACCGGTAAAAGGAAGCCATGTGAATTTTGTCCTGCGAGAAAAAATTAATGTATAAACTACAGGTATAACTAGGGCTGCTAAAAAATAATTTAGTTCGTGATTCGATTCGGGTTTGATTCGAAAAATGTGTAGTTCGCAATTAATTCGATTCGAAATGGGTTCGGTTCGAAACGAATCAAACTAGGTTCGGTTCGAAATTAATTCAAACCAAACTCAAACCTAAGGTAAGTTCGGTTCGGTTCGGTTCGTTGCCACCCCTAGTTGTGGTATGTATTTTTTTGAGAGATAACTAATTATTGATATATATTTTTTTGTAAGCACTAAATAAATGGATATATCCAGTTTTTTGGGAACTGGTGGAAATTGAACAGAAGAAATTCGGTCTGATTAGCGAGTCTTGTATAGTCTTCCTTTCTCCGTTCCACTTGAAAAGAGAAAAAGAAGATAAAATAAACAATAAAATTGGCCGAGCAATCGAGGGAAATTCACTTGTCGCAAATCATGGCGACTAAAACAACCCCTTCTCCGCCTCAGAATCAACAAATCCCAGGTTCGAAATTCGCTTTTCATCCCAATTTTTGTGTTTTCGTTATAAGAAATTAAAAATTGATTGAGGCCTATTGCGGCTGAGAACACCTCTGTTTACCCTAAACAGTATTCTTTTACTCGAATCGGTATTGGGAATGCACCCGATATGGTACCGCATGGCATATTAAAGTACCAATCAGTTTGTACCGATTTAGTGGTGTACCAGTGTTGACCAATAAAGAAAGGAACTTTTTCCTTGATTTTTACCATTTTAACCCAAATAGTTCCTACTGATAGGTACAGAAGGGGAGAAAACTGATGCAATGGAAGAGGCAATCAACCCGGCACCAGAAAAACCCGCATTTGTGGACCCAGCTCCGATAAGGGAGGACCAGGTGCAGAATGCGGTTAGGTTTCTTTCTCATCCAAGAGTAAAGGGTTCTCCCGTGGTTTATCGCCGTTCTTTCCTTGAGAAGAAAGGTTTAACAAAAGAAGAGGTTGACGAAGCCTTTCGCCGTGTACCCGTAAGTTTTCCAATTGTAAATTTTCAGTATGACCCGATAAGTATGTGAATTTACCCTAAGACCCCATTTATGATAATAAATATTCAACACTTTGTATGTTGAAGTTCTTTTTCTTTTAATTCATAGTAATAGGATATGTGTCTATGCAATCATCAATTAATAAAGTAACTTCTTTTTTAATGCATGGATTATGATAACTAATTAAATCTGTACAGGACTCATCACCAACAAGTGGTACCAGTGCTGAATCTCCTGTCTCAACTCAAGGTATTGATAAATGTTTATAAATGTAAAAAATGCAAGGAGAGTAAACAGCTGTTTCTTTTGGCATAAGAGACTAAAAATTTGATTGGCTGTTAATTTTAGTGGTGGCCCCGCCGAATCCAGCAACAGCTGCGCTAACTCCGGCAGCACAACCGACCACGGCGATGGTACCAGCTGTTGTAAAGAGAACGATTAATTGGTACCACATAGTTCTGGCTACTGGTATCCTTGCTGCTGGTGGAACTGGTACCGTCGTCTTTTTTAAGGTAAAGTTTCATTATTGTTTTCACTACCCAATTTTACTATAGAATCAAATTAATTTTGCAATTCTGTATTTTGAATTGTGTTGCAGAGAGTTGTTGTACCGAGAATAAAAGCCTGGATAAAAAAGGTAGTATCAGAAAGAGAAGAAGAAGAAGTTGAGAAAGAAGAGAAGCAAAGCTCAAAAGTTGCAGAGGAGGCAGCCGAGGCTGCCAAAGCCGCCGCCTCTGCGGCCGCTCTGGTGGCGAAGACTAGTCAAGACTTGCTCTCATCCAGAAATGAAGGTTTTGTTCCACCTTTACTTCGTATTTATTTTCCTAGTTATTCATTTAAGAAATTGATCACTAAAAAGTTGAAGATGGAGAAAGTTAATTTGAACTTTGTGCTTAACTGAATTACTGGGAGAGTATTCACTGTGGTTATCAACCGAGATTCAGTTTTGAAATACAACATTCCAAGTGTGATCTACAAAATTGATATAACTTGTATGTATGTATGTATGTATAAAATCACAGGAATTGGTGCATGCTTCAAAGCTCATCAAAGGAGTTGAATTTTTCAATGAGTGAGACTATGGTAATATGCATATTACGGATCGACCTGTACTATGGATCCATATATCTATTTTCAAAGTTCAGATAATTCATCCAAACCGTTAAACATGATCTCCATATGAAAATGTACTTGCAGATCAAAATTTTACATTTCTTAGATTTTTTTATTATTTTTTAGATAGGTGGAAAATCACTGTTTTGGATGGTCCAGAATTTTCAAATCAAGTGATATTCTACCTATAAAAAAGTAGTAAAAAATATAAAAAATGTAAAATTTGATCTGTAAGTAGATTTATATGAAGAACATGATGAACGGTTCGGATCAAATGTTTGGATTTTGAAAACAGAGATGCGAGTCCATAGTACGGGCTGCTATAATATGCATATTACCATGGCCTCACCTTTTTTCAGTTGCCTGATTTTAACATCCTGTGGATGTATTATTATGATACTATCATTGCATAAAATTTATTTTGTAGGATGACTTTTACAATGAATGCTCCCTTGTTTTACCTTTTCAGAGAAAGGCTACTTTGAGGCGTTTATGAGGGCTCTTGATGTGCAAGTGAAGGAAATGAAATCAATGGGAGAGGCCATTAAAAAACTTGAAAATAAAAAAGAAAATGGAGTATTAGAAGACCAATTCAACCACTCCGCCACAAGAAATGGTTAGTATCGATCGAGTTTTAATTTTAATCTGTCAAGGTTATATTTTCAAATATGCTTTTGCGGACATGGTTTGACTTATTTGATATTTCTTTGTTTGAATCAGGACCAGTTAGCAATGTATGGGGAGCTCAGGTTTGATAACTTGATTTGCAAATTTTATTTGATTTGCGTGTCATTGTCACAATTTTTGTGTGCTGATTTTGTCCCATTTCGTCTTTTTCAGCCTGTCAACACAAATGGTACAGCGACTGCTGATTATGGTCTCTCTCTCTCTCTCTCTCTCTCATTTTTAAAGTAGCAACTTCAATTATTTTATGGACATAGATTGAGCGTTGTTTTGTGAATTTTTTCATAAACAGGAAGGCCTTCATCTGCCCCTGGATCGACTGATCCTGTAAACTATAAATCATATATGGAGGTATTCTGATTTCTCTTTGCACAACACTCATTTTTTATTTTTTAGGTGTTGAACTCTTGCCACTGAAAATTTCAATGACTTGATAAAAGAAAATGTATCGAACCTGGTAATTTTGCACTTGCATGCCTACAAGCTTCCACTAAAAAAGAAAAATTATATGCAATGCTAGATCACATTCAAATTGTTTGATTTTGAATATAAGATATATATAAACCTTTGAACAAGGATCTATATATGTTGGTGGTCAAAATTATTATAGTTCTTATCTATTGGCAAGTGATTTTTATCACTTCACATGTGTAATTAATTACAAAATATAATAAGATCTTTCATTTTTTTACTACTGGTTGTACACAGATGATGTCTATGGGACCACACGGGAGTGAAAAGGCTCCTGCAACTAAGGTTTATTCCTTTTTTTATTTATTAATTTCTATCTTTTGGGCAGTTTTTTTTCCCTCTTTTGGAGATGAGAGTGCATTTAGTTCGGTAGTACCAGACAGAATGTTGGCATGAACACGTGCATCCAAAAAAATAGGAAAAATAAAAGGAAAAAAAATACACTATTAGTAGGTACCCACTAATTGATACTTTGAGAGAGTTCATTAGATGTCCTTGTAATTGATACATATCATGCTTGCATATAATTGTTTATTTCATCGTGTTGAACTAGCCATGGGAGACGGCCCCACCAGCGTCGAATCTGAGACCAACTTACACGTATGCCCAATCGCATTCGAGCGATGACGGTTCAAATCCCGAGATCCAAGAATCCACATATGCTGCCACATCATCATACCCTCTTAATGGCACCAAGATCAGTACAGCTGCAGACTCCTCGTCAGAGCCATGGTGGCGCAAAAAGTCAGCCGTCAAAATAGCCGAGACAGGACCTGAGTCTGACGAGTCCAAGCAATTCTCATATAGTTCGGCAGGAAATGATGCGGGGTCCAGCCAGACCCAGGTTCCGCAGCGCAGGTGGGTGCCACCTCAGCCACCGCCTGTTGCCATGCCTGAGGCCACGGCTGCAATCCGCCACCCCAAGCTGAAGAGCAATCCGATCTTGGACGAGGGTGCTGATGGTGACACATCAGTCAAAACTAATGACGCGGCGGTCAAACCTGATGAGGTGGGTCCCAGTGGCGAAGGAGCTGGAGCTTTTGAGGCAGTGGCGGGCCCCAGTAATGGGGTTGAGATTGTGCAGGAAGGAAATGCGGATGCAGTTGAGGCAAATCATGTGTAACTTGTGCTCATGTCTTGAGCTTTCGAAGAACAAGTGATGCTACTTAGGTTAATTTTGATCTGTTATATTCTGAATAAGAAACCTAAGAAAAGAAAAATTATATGAGAAACACAAGGGAGGGGGACTTGTTTTTTATTACATGAAAGGAATTGTGGAAAATAAGAGGGTAAAGATTTACATATCTGCAATATCGTCTTTATTTCAGGCGCATGTAGTTCGATGACATGGTTTGGTGAGGTTAAGAGAGCAAAGGGAAATATTAGGAGAGGTGCAAATTATATTCAACAACAAAGCAGGACACCATATATGGAAACAGAAAATAACATAATTATTTTGTAGATTTTAAATAATTTTACAATAATATTCTAGATTTTTATTAATTTAGCAAATTGAGGTTCGGATTGAGGCACATGTTGAGAGGAGCTTGTCAAATTTCCATAACTTGGTTTGTATGTAATGGTAGAATGTTGTGCGTAGATTTTGTGATGTTTAGCAGCGTAGATGAGCACTGATTGAATAGAACGAGTGCCAGATGCTCAGCCCAGCTGAACTTTAAAAATGGATTCAGATCTTGATCGTCTAAATTAATGGATTTTGTATTGGAGGTGATCTGCATTAACATGTGACGGACTTTAATTTATCAGGAAAGAATATTCGTGGATATTTATTTATATATATTTATTGCGATTAACACTCTTAAATAATTGTTGCTATTTCTCATTTTAGCCTGGTAAATTATTTTTCTCCAACAATCAGTTGGATTTTGCTTGACGGAATTTGGAAAGTTGAATAGGATTGGATTCATATATGCAGTTCACTACGTGTGGTTTTTCATCGACAGAGGTGGCCGACTATGAGTCTATGGACACGCATCACCTAGCTAGTTGATTTTCTTTATTAATATATCTCAGTACTAGTCTCACGCATGTCATTTCTTTTTTCTTATGAATTATGTCAAGTTGAAAACTCACGCACTCTTGTAGTGTATTTAAGGCATTGCTAGCAGAGAAACAAACCCACATCAAATCTAAATTGATCAAATATACAAATGCAATTAAAGCTAATGTGTTCTCATCAGAAACTCCCAACTTCCCAAAATCAATTTCAAAGGGTTGGATTTAACTGGGAAACAGCCCGGACCCAAGCCTTGGCTGTTTTACAGAGTTATGACTGTTTCGATGTGGTATATGACGGAGTCCGGCCAGAGGTCTTGTTCCAATCGATCATGCCGAAGATATTTGCACTGCCACTCGAGGTAAAGCAGCTGATCAAGGAATCAAAATATTCGTATTTGGCTCACGAGCTATTAACAGATGTGGCCTATGAGAGAATTAATGTACGGGATGCATCCAACCCAGAGATTGTCGAAATATTTGCTCGGAAGATCTGGCCAGAACTCGGAAGGCAACCAAAAGTTCTGGTAAGGATTTAATTTGGTGCAGTATCGTACAAGTAATTAAGATTTGAGTTAGAACTTCGAAGTCCATAAACACGAATTTATTTATTTAATAGTTTAATATGATGTGATATTACATAAATTGGAAGTCCGAACTTCTAGTTTTCTTTAGTAGAAAAATAAGAATCTTGTATTTCCTGGAGTTTAGAAGGGGTATGATTTTAATTGGATACAGAAACTATGGCTGCTTATAAGAAAACTAAAATTGTGATTAACTATTAATTGGGCCAGGTATAAGTTTAATTAATTAATCTGATTCAGTTCCTGTGTATTCTAATAACTTGAATGAACTTGTGCCAGCAACACTGTTACGACATATGCGCAAAAAGCCCGCATTCTGGAATAAATTGTTGAAAGGATGATATTTCAGAGCCTGGGCATTGAAAAATACTGCAACTCTCACCTTGAATCACTAACTTATGGAGTGCGCGTCTCAACCTATGGTGGTCTTCCAATAGAGGAGGCTAAAGTTTCTTTTGATGCTCACATCGACCCAGTTTTATTCATCAAAACGAGGTCGGAGGCTTGGAAGTTTACACGAAAAATGGAGAATGCATCCAAGTAGTTTCTTCCCTAGACACTTTCACTGTAGTTTAGTTTCACAATAGTTCCAAGTAATTGGTAAAGCGATGATGGTAAGAATATATGTTCGTGTGTTCTTTTTTCTTGTTTAGAAAAAAAAAATTGGTAGATAAAGATCAGATTCAAACACCTTTTACTTGCAATTCAAACACCCGACTCAGGTCCCGCCTCATGGATGTTTTGGTAAACATGGAGGCCTTCATCTGCCCGTGGATCAACTGAACCATAAATTATAAATCATATATGGAGGTATGCTAATTTCTTTTCGAGCTTTTTTAACCTTTTAGGTGTTGAACTATTGACCATTGAAAATTTCAATTGATTTGATTTTAAAAAAAAAAAATGCATTGACCCTGGTAATTTTGCACTTGCATGATAAGCAATGCTAGAACACATTCAAATTGTTTGATTTTGAATATAAGATATATATTAACCTTCGAAAAATAATATGGTGTATATTGGCAAATGATCCTTATCACTTGACATGATTAATCAATTACAAAATATAACAAAAACTTTTGTTTTTTTTACTAATAATTGTACAACAGACGACTGAAAAAAAGCTCCTGCAACTAAGATTTATTTCTTTTTATATATATTAATTTTTTATCTTTTGTACAGTTTTTCTCTTTAATTTGGGCCTGAATTACCATAGCCTCGGCCTGGAGTAGGGAAAATAGGGGGAGAAATTAGGGTGACCCCTGTCACAAGAGCAACGAATAACTGACTAACAGAAATCTAACTAACTATGCTTACAGTTACTTCAAAAACTAATTACAAATGCTACGCCTAATAATTTAGTTCAGTAGTTCTAGAGAACACTTGCATGCCCAAAAATAGGAAAAAAAGAAAAGAAAAGAAAAATAGCCACTATGAGAGAGTTCATTAGACGTCCTTTTAATTGATGAATGCATATCATGCTAGGGATGTCAACGAATCAAACCGAATTGAATTCACTCTAGTTTGAGTTTGAATAAGATTTGAATCGAACTAATTTTGAATCAAATTAATTGCAAACTATGCATTTTTTGAATCGAAGTCAATCGAATTACGAATTACAATTTGTTTTGACAGTCCTAGTTATACCAGTAATTTATACATTAGTTTTCTTCTCGCAAAATAAAATTTACACTGTTTCTTTTTACCTTTTATGAATTCACAATTTCAAACTAATGTGTTATGAGCCACTTCAAAATTAAAATCACAGCATAGACCTCTTAAAATGGAACCTTAGATCCAAAACCACGGCATAGACCTAATAAATAATATGCCCAGTCGCATTCGAGCGATGACGGTTCAAAACCTTAGATCAAAGATGTCAAGAATCCGCATACGCCGCCACATCATCATACCCTCTTAAATCTTAATGGCACTAATTAAGATCAGTCAAGGTGGCGCAAAAAGTCGGTCGTCAAAATAGGCGAGGCGGGACCCGAGTCTGACGAGTCAAAGCAATATATTCCCATATATAGTTCGGCGGGGAATGATGAAGGGTCCAGTCAGACCCAGTTGGTTCAGCAGCGCAGGTGGATGCCACCTCATCCGCCACCTGTCGCCATGCCTGAGGCCACAGCAGCAACCCGCCACCCCAATCCGAAGAGCAGTCCGATCTTGGACGGGGTACTGATGACGTGGCAGTCAAACCTGATTGTGACGGGGTTGAGAAATTGTGGAGGAAGAAAATGTGGATGCAGTTGAGGCAAATCATGTGTAACTTGTGCTTCCCCTCAAAAAAAAAAAAAATGTGTAACTTGTGCTAAATCTGATATTTTGAAGAATAAGGGATGGTACTTAGAGTTAATTTTTTTTGTTATTTTATTGAATGAAAATATGGATGAGAGATATTTCGTATTCGTTATAAAAATAACATAATTAATAAATATGATAATTATATATGATAATTTTTTATTTCTAAATATAACTCTGTAATTTTATTATTATGATTTGGTTGATTTAATTTATATTTTATATTTTTATGATAAAATTGATTTTTTAATATTTTATATAGTTTATTAATAATATATGATAATATTGATTTATACAATATTTTATTTTTTATTTAATTATAATTTATGTTTTTTAAATAATGGAATAAAAATTATAATTTTTCATATTTAGTGATATTAGATACATGACTATTTTATTTATATATTTATTTGATATATTTTTTAATTAAATTATATGCTATTAATTTATTTAATAATTATCGTTATTTGTTTTGTTGAAAGAGTATGAGTAAGCTAATATTTAATAGATATAATTAGAATATAAGTAAAATTAATTTGTATGGATATGAGGGAGTTGGCTACGATGTTACGCGTAGCATAGAGGGCCTCCGTGCAATGGCTCAATATTTGAGTTTTCAAAATCTTAACAGTCGATCCAAATTGTTCAACATGATCTCCATATGAATATGTACTTGCAAACCAAATTTTACATTTTTTAGAATTTTTGTACTATTTTTTTAGATAGGTAGAAAATCACTTGATCTAAATGGTACAAAATTTTCAGATCAAAGGATTTTCTACCTATCTAAAAAATAGTAAATTTAAAAAAAAAAAATGTAAAATTTGGTTTGCAAGTACATATTTATATGGAGATCATATTGAACGGTTCGGATCGACCGTTAGGATTTTGAAAACTCAAATATTAAGCAGTTGCTTGGAGGCCCTCTATGCTACGCGTAGCATATTAGCATTTTCCTGGATATGAGTATGAAAATATCTCCACCCAATCTAAACCGTATTCATTGTCTAAAAAGTTGGGCATCATAATAGACAATTTTTTATAAATCGAAAATAAAATAAAAAAATATCACTAAAGGAGATCATTTTGCTAAAAAATCAAAATATAGGAAAAATAGGATGGTTTATCCCGTCTGACACTGTAGGTGGACGGGATAAAGCATCTCGTCATGTTAATCTTATCCTAACTAGCGATCTAATTTTAAAAAAAAGGACAGGATAAACCATCTTGTCTGTCATTAATTGTAGCAATTTCTTTTTTAGTTTTTTTTTTCATTCTCTTATATGAAAACAAAGTTCAAAAAGAAAATACTGCAAAAGTGCTGGATGGATCCTGTCCAGGATTTTTTGTTTTTCCTACTTATATGAAAACAAACCTTAAGGATATAGATTAGCGGGCCATTAATCTGGACGAGAAATTTTGTACTGCCCGATGACGAGATAATCAATCTCGTTTTTTCTATATTTCAATTTTCCAGTAAAATAATCCCCATTCGCGATATATTTTTAATTTTATTTTCGATTAATAAAAAAATCGGCCAGAATAGAAGAAGTTTTGTAGACATATACCCCATGTTTGGTTGTGACATAAAGCTAAGGAGGCCTAAATTGGTTATTCCAACTTAGACCGGTCTAAATTATTCACGTTTGGTTGAGGCCTAAAGTTAAATCATAGCTTAAACTATTCCTTGTTTGGTTAGAGTTGGCGGAGGACTAAAGTTTTGAAAGCCTAAATTGGTTAATTATTTATAATAAGATATTAATTATATAATATTAATATATTAATAATAACTGTAATATATTATATATTATTATAAAATTTATTTAATATATTAATAATATAAAATATTAATAATAAAATACTAATTATATAATTATAAATTAATAATAATTATTAATAAAAAGATACTAATTATATAATCTTATTAAAATAATTATTTAATATATTAACAATATAAAATATTAATTATATAATTATATATTAATAATAAGATACTTATGCCATCTTAGTCCGGCTCAATTAAGACACGTTTGATAGAATAACGAGGTCTAAACTCTTTATTCCACCCTTTAGGCCACAACCAAATAGGGAAAAACAAAAATAACATTAAATCAATTTGCAAGGAATGGTAGAATGTTGTGCGTAGATTTTGTAATGTTTAGCGGCCTAAATCAGCACTGATTTGAATAGAACGAGGACATATGCCCAGCTGACTAGTGTTCAAACGGTTGGTTGGATCAAAACTAAATTATAATAATCAAAATAAAAAATTATTCGTTTTTCAAAATTTTAACGGAATTAACTGGTCAATCAAATAATAACCGAACAAAAAAAAAACAAAGGAAAATTTGGTTTGTTTGATTGATTGAAATAAGAGAGATTAAATTTCAAAATATTCAAACTCAATAAATACACAAATACATTTAATAATTATACAAACAAATACATTTAATAATTATACAAATAAATATTAAGATATATATCAATTGAACCAAAATAAGAGATATTAAACCTAACCAAGTATAAAAAATTGAAGTAATTCAAGTAAATATGAAGTAAATTCCGATTTGTTTGGTTGAACCAAATAAGAGAAATTAAATCAAACTAAATATAAATCGAAGTAGTTTTCAAGTAAATATGGAGTAAATTTTGTTTTGTTTGATTGAACTGAAATAAGAGAGATTAAACCGAACTAACTATAAAAAAAATTAATTTAAAATTCAACCTAACCGAACCTTGTATACCCAAAAACCAAGCTATTTAATTCAAAATTTATCGGTTCGTTGAAAAAGCAATCAATGACCACACCAGCACGGCAGCACCTGATCGTTTTTTTTTTTTTTTTTTAAATTATGGGTTAGAGGTCAAGCCATATAACACACTTTCAAATTTTTATATATTATAGAAGATTTATCTACTTTGTAGGTTTCAAATCCAAGACTTTTCACATAGGAGCCATATGTCTAGACCAAATGCAGATTTTTCCCAGCAGCTGACCGTTAAAAATGATTCAAGAGAGATCGTCTTAATATCTTATACTCATAAAGCAGCAGGGGATAAGCACGCCAATAATTGAATTTTTTTGATAAACCATAATTAAAAAAATGATTTTTACTAATCCAGCATGATTGCTTTTTTTTTTTCAAAAACCAGAAGGACCGGAGGAGCCCTCCGGTCTCAAATTTTTCCTTTCCTCAAGACCGGATGAGCCCTCCGGTCTTAACAATTTGTCACATTTTTTTAATTGATGGTGCGGCGGACTGTGCAGCGACTCATTTTTTTTTTTCACTTTTTTTTTTCAAGACCTGGAGGTTCCGGTCTCACCAATTTTTATCCTTTTTGGGTGCGTCGGTGCGGTGACTGTGCAGCCACGTTTTTTTCTCTTTTCTTTTTTCTATAAATCATCTTCTCTCCCCTCAGTCTAACATAAATTCAGAAAACTTAATCTTGTAAATTTTTTCTTCTCCGTCATTTTAAGCTGATAATCAAGCTCCACTGAAATATTGTGTTGTTACAGATTGGCCTCTTCTATGTTGGTAGCTTTCATCTAAAGATTGTAGTAAGTTTTTTTTTCAATTACAGTAGTTATAAGGTTGTAAAATTAAAAATTAGTTACTAAAATGGCTAAATTTAATCGCTTTGGATGGCATGGATTTGATATGTTAGGTTTTACAGTGTCGATGAGTTTTGTTTACAATTTGTATGTAGTAGTGTTAAAGTATGGATTTGATCACTCTGTAAAATTGCGAAATAAAAAATTTTAGAATCTTTTTTTATATTATTTATATGTTTAGGTTTTAAAGTATTATAGTGTCGAGAAGTCTGTTTTACAGTATGTATGCAGTAGTCTTAAAATTAAAAATGATATCGATGATTGATTGTTAATTTTTTTTTTCAGATAATGTCTGGAGTAATAATAAATGTTTATCGTAGATGCGAAATTTCAGACACACCGACCTGCACATTTTCTGTTACTAACTCAACAAGTTTTGATGAGCTAAGAAAACACACATATGTTGGCATTCGTCTGCTCTCTAGCCAGTTCGATCTGTCAATCAGGGCTCATTTGAACACGGCACCACCTGACTCAGCAGAACAATACCAGTTATTTAACATAGACCGCGAAGACATATGACACATTATTGAATTATTGATCTGTGGTGCGGTGCTACACCAATTATATTGTAAATTAATTATTTAGGCTATGTGAATTAATTATTTAGGCTATGTGCGGTGCTACACCAATATAATTGTAAATTAATTATTTAGGCTAAGACCGGACCGGTCATCCGGTCTTTAATTTTTTTTGGGTAGAGACCGGACCGGCCATCCGGTCTTGAATTATTTTAAACTTTTGGATTCTCTGTGCCACCCGAATTATAATGCAATTGTAATAAATCAAACCGGTTTAAATTATGAGAGACCGGAGGGCTCCTCCGGTCTTGATTAAAGGAAAATTTTGAGACCGGAGGACTCCTCCGGTCCTTCTGGTTTTTGAAAAAAAAAAATAATCATGCTGGGTTAGTAAAATTTTTTTTCTTAATTATGGTTTATCAAAAAAATTCCCAATAATTGATTAACTAATTGTTGCTATTCCTCATTTGATTTTGTCTGGTAAACATCCTTTGATCCTTAGTCCTTGCACAAACACAGTGCAAGGTCAATTATTGGGTCTTTGACTCTCAAATGCCGTTGTTCGAAAGCAACTCCGGTTTGACAAGGTTAAAAGTACATTGCTAATCACATTTATTTTCTTCAAGTAGGACTATTGACTTCTCCTAGTGCTATTTAATATGTATTTTCAAATGTGAAACAACTCCCTGGATTTTTTTTTAAAAATTTTGTGAAAGTTGTCTACCTTCTTTACAATTCCAAGGGCCCTCAATTAATTGTTTTAACTTACTAAAAATTTGTACTTAGTAGAAAGAAAAAATATATATATATATATATATATATATATAGAGGTAGGCTAATAAACAATCGATTGTTCCTAGCCTCCCGTGCAACCAAGTCATTTTCCGATTTTTAAAGTCCAAATGATCGATCCAAGCCGTTAGATGTGATCTCTATATTAAAATGTGCTAGGAGACCAAATTTTACATTTTTTGGAATTTTTTTACTATTTATTAAGCCACTTTGAAAATCGCTGATCCAACGGTGGCTTAACCAAACAGTAAAATCAGAAGCTACCGTTGGATCAGTGATTTTCAAAGTGGCTTAATAAATAGTAAAAAAATTCTAAAAAATGTAAAATTTGGTCTCCTAGCACATTTTAATATGGAGATCACATCTAACGGTTTGGATCGATCATTTGGGCTTTAAAAATTGAAAAACGACTTGGTTGCACGGGAGGCTAGGAACAATCGATTGTTTATTAGCCTACCTCTATATATATATATATATATATATATATATATATATATATATATATATGTTTCCAATTCTTAATTAACGTTTGGTTAAAGACTGCTTCAATTTTCTCCACCAATCACAGGGTTTTGCTTAATATCCATTGCCATAATTTGTGGATAATACAGGGGCTTCTGAAAAAAAAATCCCTCTGGATAAATAACAGAAATATAGTGCAAGTGTAAAACAAGAATTCAACCCTTTTACACGCCTTGTGTTTGCATCAATTGAAAGAGCAGGGCTTCTTGTTTTTTAAAATTTGAATCTTGACCAAACAAACAAAGAAAGAAAAGTAAAGAGTTGATTAGTCGCCGTTGGTAGTTGGTAGTTACCATTATAATGATATCCCGGATTTGATACATTTATTATAAATTTATAATATTTTGGTACAAAATAAATACACTAAAATTGAAATTGTTACATTGTTAATTTGTTACTGTCTCTTAATAAGCGTGTTTTGGCAGATAACTTGATAATTAATCAGAAGTGCTAACGATGTGGCAACTAAAATATATAAATTATTTACAATTTCATAGTAAATAATACATTTCCAACTGACGTGACTACTAATTGAGGGAAGTTCTGCACAAAAAGCACACCAAAGTCAGAGTTTATCCAATTATTATTAATTTATTATTAGTATTAGTAGAATTATATTTATGTCACAAACTGCAATGAATAGACGGAATTAAAAAATTGTGTATGATTCCATGAAATTCATATGTGCAGTACAACACGTGTGGTGTACTGGTGTTGCACCGACTGAGGTGACCCACAAGAAGCTTTAAATTTTGATTGATAGATAATTGCGAATTCCCATCCTCTGAGATATCTCATATTTTGCGTGACTTTTTGAAAAATCTCAACCGTTTCAATACGTTTTACACGAATCTCAAAGGTCAAATAATACTGGCCCCCTACGTCACCCAATAGGCACCGGACACGTCGGTCACGCAAAATATGAGATATCTCAGAGGATACGCACTCAATAATTGCAGGGTCCTTGTGATGTCGGTAACTCGCTGCAACATGTGGTGGGTCATCTCAGCCGAATCCGTATCCTCTCACCTGACTTAAGCAAATTACAAACAGACGGTTCAGATTAATTTTAGCCGGACCAATGTCAATCCAATATCTATAGAAACTAGGACTGGCAAAAAAGCTCGTGGCTCGCTTGGTATTACCCCGTGACTCGATCGGTAACAGCTCGTTCGTTAGTGGATCGAGTTAAAATTAGCTCGCTCGCTACATACTCGAGCCAGAATTAATGAGTTTGAGTTTGGCCTGGCTCGGCACAAGCCAGCTCGGTCGTTAACGAGCTATTTAATATACATAGTTTAATAGTTTAATCGGATCCGTTCACTTTAGATTGGGGATATTATGGTCTATGGATGTTATAGCCAGTGTTATGGCAATTGCATTTTGGACTGTATTTAAGTTGATTGGTAATTTTATATGGAATATGTGTAAATTAATTATAAGCAATTAAGTTAATTTGTATGAATTTATTTGATTTGGTATGCATGAATTTATTCTGTGAATTTATTTGTATGAATTTAGCTGTAAACTTAATTTATAGTAGTTGATTTACTTAATTACAATTGAATTAAGAGCATTCCTCAGTAATTAGTCATATAAATATTATTTTGTTTTAGCCATAATTGATAAGATGTGTTATGAAAATTTAAGATATAGCAGAAAAGAAAATATATAAATTTATAAATTTGCCAAGCTAATAACGAGCTAGCTCGGCTCGCTCGGACAAGTCACGAATCGATCTTGAGCAATAGTTTTAGCTCGGGACCTAAAATCTAAACTCGCTCGCTCAGCTTGATACACTAACAAGCCGAGTACGAGTGTGGCCTAGCTCGCTCTTTAACAGCTCGTTGCCACCCCTAATAGAAACCATGGGGCTATGTTTTAAGATTCGTGCCAAGTTAAAAAAACGGCCCTGGACCGTCCGTTTGTAATTTGCTTGAGCCAAGTACTTGGGGTGATCCGAATTCTGGTCGTCTGGGTGAAGGTCTGAAGGATGCCGGAGAAGTATAAATAATTAAATGTAGTCAAGTGTCGTGCCACGTGGCATTTGGGACTTGCGAGTTGCTAGTAATGGACCAAAAGGCCACCCCCAGAAAAGTTCCTTTTTTCTTTGACCACTATTGAGTTGATTGACTATTTTATGTGCATGCGTACTTACATATTTATCCCTACAACTTCTTATTTTATGCAAAATGATGCTTCTGTATTGAGGATCCAACTCTTATGTATTAGATGTTCAACTGTAATATATCCCGGGAAGTTTTTGCAAGAGAGGATAAAAAAAAATTATTCATGCCTCATGAGATGTTATAATTTATTTTATTGACAAATAATTTTTCTGTTAGTGTACATTTAAGATACTGTGTTATAATATACTCTGAAGTACTAAAAGATGATTTTGTTTCTATGTATGTGCTCTATGTTAATACAGGTTAACATTTATAATTGCGAATAATTTTCATCTCTAATAAAGTAATAATTTTTCAAATGAATTATTTTAAAAAATTTAATAATTAACTTAAAAAGCACAAAGCATAAAATAAAATTTTCTGAATTATTTTAACCTACTTTTATAACATATCTACTTTGTATGGGGCTATATGCGAAAAAACATTCTTCTATTTAGAATGAGAGTGTTGCGCTCTCCACTGCCTCCCTCTCTTATCTCCCCCCTCCTCTCCTCTCTTTCTCTTTCCCTCTCGCTCGCTCGCTCCCTCGCTTTCTCTCTCTCTGCACTTTGTCACTTTTAATTGGTATTGCAAGCAGCGGAGAGGAGATATGTCACTCAAATTCTCAGTTGTTGGAGAGATCGGAGCTGGCGCTGTTCCTTTCTTTGATTCACACAGAACCTCCACCTTTCGTCAAATCAGAGGTTTTCTTTCTCGAATTCTTTTTTCTTAATGGCACAACTTTATTCCTTTGTCTTCGCTGATTAAGCTCAATCAGCTTAATGTTTTAGTTCTTTTAAAATACCTTCTTTCCCGCTCTCACTGGGTGTTTTCTTTTTCTTCCCAATTATTTTTTATTTTTCTTCCCAATTATTTTTTATTTTGTTCAGGTTTCGATTTTGTTTAATTCCTACTTAAAATGTTGTGCGAAATTTTCATGGAAGCTTTTTCTGAGCTCAGAACTACTATTTAGTGCTTGATAAGTGAAGCAACAATCACTAAGAAATGGTATCCCCTGAAAATGCAATTAGTATACAATTATTCCTACAAAATTTCTCAAATACAGATAGTATACCTTTCATATTTCATGCAATTTGTCATATTGTTTTAAGGCTGTTAAATTCAAGACATTGAAAAGTTCAAATCATTCTATGTACTGTAAACCATGCGCCTGATCTCATCATTTTTTTATATACATGATATTTGTTTCATATATATCATGTCTAAAGTGTTGTAATTTATATTCTACCTATATTTGTGATGGTTGTCACGATTCTCAACTTAATTAGTAGTCAATGCATTTAACCCTAAGCTAAACCCAAATACATAACTGTCCTCTTTTCTTTTGTTCTCATTTACAGTTGATTTTCCTTTGAGGAGAAGAGATAGAAGGGCATATGTGTCAAAGAGAATTGTGTGTTCAGTTCAAGCCCCACCACCAGCCTGGCCAGGTCGGGCCGTACTAGAGCCGAGTCGCAGCTCATGGGATGGTCCCAAACCCATTTCAATTGTGGGGTCCACTGGCTCAATCGGCACTCAGGTACTCCTTACCAGTACAATTTAATTTAACTTAAAACTTTTCTTATAGACCCCTTGCCTTTTTGAGAAATTCTACTTGCAAAAATCAAGATACTATAGTCATTTAAAAAATTAAATTTTTTTAGACTGAAAGCCTTGATTGTAATTCTTTTTTCAATCCCAAATTTCAAATTTTCAGACACTGGACATAGTAGCTGAAAATCCAGATAAATTCAGAGTAGTTGCACTTGCAGCTGGATCAAATGTCACACTTCTAGCTGATCAGGTTCATTTTTTGTTGTCAAAATTTATAACAATAGAGTTGTTCCTATGAAGATATTTTGAAAGAACAGGTTTGATTTATTCCTTTTTTTGTGTGATCAGGTGAAAAGGTTCAAACCTAAATTAGTAGCTGTGAGAAATGAGTCGTTAGTAAATGAATTGAAAGAAGCCTTAGCTGATTGTGAAGAGAAACCCGAGATTATACCTGGTGAGCAAGGTGTCGTGGAGGTTAGTTTTCTTTCTAAAATTTAATATTTATTTTTCTATTGTTTTTACTTTAATTTATTATAGTTGTATTTTTTTTAGGTTGCCAGACATCCAGATGCTGTGACGGTAGTTACAGGGATAGTAGGCTGTGCTGGATTGAAGGTATATGGTTATCTTTTAGTTACTTTTTATATGAACATAGCTCTGGAAAATGAACAGCATCTCATATACCTCTCTAACACAGTATCTCTCTTCTCCCCTCCCCACTCCTTTTTTTTTGGAAGCACACAAAAAGTTCTCTCTTTTGTCCTTTCTAAATTGGAATCAACCCATGTTTATATGAAATTGGAAACAAAGGGAATGTGTTTAATATTTTTCATGCCTCCTAATGTTATACATGATATTCATAAATTAGTGATGTATACATGATGCTTTGACATTTTGCTATAGTACAATGAAAAACGTCGTAACTACAAAAAATCGAAGCTGGAATAAGTGAATTGACTATTTTTTTCTGTCTTTAATAAAATATTAGCCGACAGTGGCGGCAATAGAGGCGGGAAAGGATATAGCATTAGCGAATAAAGAGACGCTTATTGCGGGAGGACCCTTTGTGTTGCCTCTTGCACATAAGCATAAAGTCAAGATACTACCTGCTGATTCTGAGCATTCTGCTATTTTTCAGGTATTCTCCTAGTTACTCCTTTATATATATATATATATATATATTTTTTTTTTTTAATCTAAAACCTTCGTTATAGGAGCAAGGCCTGGTATCCCAAGATATAATTTCCGGAATTTGCAATACTTGTTTGAATTTAGAGAAGAAACATTTGCAGCAACTTTTATTAATGTTTTAAGATTTAAAGCTGGAATTAGACATGGATTTTACAATGCTTGGTCTCACTCTATCTGTAATTGTTATTCCTTAATCTGGCTGAAGATCAAAAGTTTGGTGGTGGTACCAGTGGTCCACTAATACTGTACCAACCATCCTCTCAACTTAATTTTGTTTTTTAGGGTTGATTTATAATTAGCAAAGCATGAAGCTTATAAATTTACCAGTGTTGTAAATAACGGTATGCGGTCGTCGGATGGATAGGGTACCGTCAAGCGATTAAACGGGAATAATCGGCCGATTAATCGGAAAAATCCATGACGGCTTGGTCACTGCCAACGACTAATCGGCTGATTAATCAGTCTAAACGGACGTTTTTTACAACACTGAAATTTACTATTTAATTTTAGAAACTCTGATATTACACACATTCTCTCTCACTCATGCTCCCTGTCTCTGTAGTGTATACAAGGGTTGCCAGAAGGAGCGCTCAGGAGAATAATTCTTACAGCATCAGGAGGAGCTTTCAGGTCTTTATCTATCTCTTACAAAAGTATACAAACTTCTTGTCTATTTTACAAATCATCCCCTCAAAAACCGACTTTTGCATTTCTAGAGATTGGCCGGTGGAGAAGCTAAAAGAAGTCAAAGTTGCAGATGCTCTGAAGCATCCAAATTGGACTATGGGCAAAAAAATCACTGTGGATTCTGCTACCTTATTTAACAAAGTATTACTTTCTTATTGTTCTTTAGTTTGATCTACTTAAAATTTACTTAAACTGCCCTTTGAGATAGTTGTTTTTTTATTATTTTTCAAATTATGTAGGGATTAGAGGTGATCGAAGCACACTATTTATTTGGAGCCGAATATGATGACATTGAGATTGTTATTCACCCACAATCTATTATACATTCTATGATCGAAACACAGGTTAGTTTTCATTATTGTATCCTTCATTTTTTACTTGATAGTAATGTCATTAAGAGTAAGAACAGATAGATTAATAAAAAGCACTGATTGTTCTGATACTTGTAATTTTTCTCTACAGGATTCTTCTATTTTGGCACAATTGGGGTGGCCTGATATGCGTCTACCTATACTGTACACAATGTCTTGGCCGGAGAGAATTTATTGCTCTGAGGTCACTTGGCCTAGACTTGACCTCTGCAAGTAATTTCATCTTCATTTCCTAAATTTCCCTCCCTGCCCCCCTACTCACCTTGCATAAGAACAAAAAAATAAAATGGAAAATATTTTAATTTTCACAGTATCCATAATTCCTTTTTTTGTCTGACATGCAAAATTGGTTCCCTTTTATTTTCACTTCTAATTTTCGTAGGCTGGGTTCATTAACATTTAAAGCACCAGATAATGTTAAATATCCGTCGATGGATTTAGCATATGCTGCTGGTAGAGCAGGCGGTACCATGACTGGAGTTCTCAGTGCTGCCAATGAGAAGGCTGTCGAGTTGTTTATCAATGAAAAGTACATTTTTCTCAACAACAACAAAAAAATAAATTCAGAATAATGGGTTTGTTTTTCTTTCAGTTTCTCAAAAATTATAATTGTAAATGTTTTATGTACCTTTTCTTATTCAGGATTAGCTACTTGGATATATTTAAAGTTGTTGAGCATACTTGCAACGCGCATCAGAAGGATCTAGTGGTGCATCCATCCCTTGAAGAAATAATACACTTTGACTTGTGGGCACGGGATTATGCTGCTAGCGTAGAACCATTGGGCCGGAGCCCAGTTATTGTCTAGATATAGGAATCCCATCTAATAAGGTTTAGGTTATTTTACAGTGGAAATCAGCCTGTAAATGATGATTAATATTGAATAAAAGTTTTTAGTGCAAGTCATTTGTCTGGTTTGCTAAAGGTATCCACTATCTCTCAATAGATGAAAATTTTGCTAAAGGTATCCACTATCTCCCAATAGATGAAAATTTCACCTCTCAGTTACTATTGATCTCACCTTTCGGATCTAAGATATACCTCAAATACTTGATCTAATTGCAAGAAACATCAAGGTCAAGGTACTAGAAGAGATGCAAGAAACATTCAACATTAGACATCATGATTCATTCAAACAATCTCAATCAAGCAATGAAATAATAATACTCAGGCAAATAAACACAATAAAAACTCAAATTCAATTTCAATGTATTACAAACAAAATTTCAGATTACATCAACCCTAGAAATAAGAAAGATCTACTCAAGCATTATAAAGAAAAAAGATAAAAGAAGAAATTATGATAAAACCGAATGAAGAAATAGATATATGAGGAATCTTCAAATCTTCTCTCCTCAGCTCCCTTTCTTGAACGACACTCCAAAGAGCTAGGTAGTTTGAACTTCTTCAATTTTCTCCCCTGGTGGTGGCAGAGGATGGTCTTTATATAGCTTTCTCCAAACGTCCCCACCAATTTGGGCCTTTACTGGGCTTCATTGGGCCTCCGCTTTCTGCTCTGGGGAACCTTGATGCGAGTCGCGTCAAGAGTGATGCGACTCACGTTGGAATCTTTCTGATGCGCCTCGCATGAGTTGACAACG
This sequence comes from Carex rostrata, assembly GCF_964058835.1. NCBI lineage: Eukaryota > Viridiplantae > Streptophyta > Magnoliopsida > Poales > Cyperaceae > Carex > Carex rostrata. The sequence continues at coordinate 8,364,253 of NC_135934.1, forward strand.
CGACCTGCTTGATGCGCCTCGTGTCTTGTGGTAGCATCAGGGTGTGATGCGACTCGCGTCGGATATGATGCGGGTCATGTCATGATTTCAGAATGTCAGAAACTTCCATGATTTCGCCAATTTCTCTGCAAAATAAGAATGAAACGCAACAGTACCACTTTCTATATATATTCAATGTAATAGACGCTACTTGATGGTTTAGAATGCATGTTTTGGTACTCAAATTAGTCAGAACAATAGATTGAATATGGCAACATCATTGTTACAAATAATTAATCAAGTAAAAACAAACTCATGCATGCGTGAGGTACTGAGGTTGTTTGTAAGCATGGTGACTCGATTTATTCCCGACTTTTGCGTTAATGCATGTATGCATGCTCCCTTTTCGCTGCTGCCATTCTTTTTTCTCCCTCTCGTTTACAATATGGACCTGAAACACTCAATGATTTTTAGTTATGTCCTATCAATTTAGTTAATGGTATCATCCATATTTTTCAGAATGAAAGGAACATAAGATTTCGCAAAAGAAATGTTTCCATTCATTAAAATTTCATTTAGCCAAGTCACTGGACAAGTTCGGAGCATGTGCCGTAGACAGTGATATATTTTGATAGATACTTGTATGTGATATTATGAGCACAAGCTCAGTGAGAGGAAGAGGCCTAGGGTATATGCAGCTGAGATTGGTAACTGCATGAGAGGGCCAACTCCTTGATAGGGAAGAGGGTGTATGCTACGCGTAGCACTGTACGTAGCCAACTCCTCGATAGCAAAAAAATAGTAAAAAAAAGTAACACTTGATCTGAATGGTACATAATTTCCAGATCAAGTGATGTTTTACCTATCTAAAAAAATAGTAAAAACATTCTAAAAAATGTAAAACTCAAATATAGAGATCATGTTCATATTCATATAGAGATCATGTTGAACGGTTCGGATCAACTGTTAGGATTTTGAAAACTCAAATATTGAGCCGTTGCACGGAGACTCTCTATGCTACGCGATAGAGAAAATGCTAATATGCTACGCGTAACATAGATGGCCTCCGTGCAACGGCTCAATATTTACATTTTCAAAATTCTAACAGTTGATTTGAACAGTTCAACATAATATCCATATGAATATGTACTTGCAAACTAAATTATATATATTTTTTTAAAAAATTTACTATTTTTTTAAAAAATTTACTATTTTTTTAGATAGGTAGAGAGTCACTTGATCTGAAAATTTTGTACCCATTTACATCAAGTGATGTTCTGCCTATCTAAAAAAATAGTAAAAAGATTCTAAAAAATGTAAAATTTGGTGTGAAAATACATATTCATCTGGAGATCATGTTGAACAGATCGGATCGACCGTTAGGATTTTGAAAACTCAAATATTAAACCGTTGCACGGAGACCCTCTATGCTACGCGTAGCACTGTAGCCAACTCCTTTTGATAGATACCTCTAGGCTTAATGTTATATTATAAACAATTGCATTGGCTTTACCTAATTGTTATCTATAAGTTATATTAATTCTATTCAGGAAACTTTATGCAATAACAGAATAACTCATCTGACAGGGAATTAAATTACTTCAGAAAAAATTCAATTGAAGAAAAAAATGGTTAATCTAATGTAAATGGGATTAGCATAGTGTATCAGCAAAAAAGTGGTAAGTATTATGGTATTGAAGTGGTTTAAGATTGGTGATATTTATACTTCGTTCTTCTAATTATCCCCTGACATTTTTTTTTGTCAAAAAAAAAAAAATTTCCTACTTAACATTTTCTAATTGTTTTGCCATTGTATACAATGAGTAGAACTAGGGTGTTCTTAAGCTCACCAAAGTATTTGGTGAGCTTAACTCCAAAAATCATCAAATCAGTTTCAAATGATGAATCCGAACTGTTGGAACCCGTCTACCTTACGAGTGATGCGTCTACATGTGAAAATTTTAAACATTCGAATTAATTTAGTATAAAGTCAAGCGGTCAAAAAACGTTCAAAAAATGAATGCACTAAAATTACTTTAACAACCTTCTAATTTTGACCAATTGACTTTATACTAAATTAATTTGAATGTTTAAAATTTTTACATGTAGACGCATCACTCGTAAGGTAGGCGGGTTCCAACGGTTCGGATTCATCATTTGAAACTGATTTGATGATTTTTGGAATTAAGCTCACCAAACACTTTGGTGAGCTTAAGAACACCCTAGTTCTACTCGTATACAATATTGAATTCAATTTGTGGTATTAATAAAACATTATACTAAAAGCATCATAAAGAAGGAAGGCCCGAATAGATTATATTAAATAGTTTTTGAGTTAGATTAGTGTTTTTGCGTTTAGGAACCGAATCAAAACCTCATCTGCTTTGATGTACTCTTTACATTTTACTTTAACTATGCAATTATATATAGTTATCGTCATATGATATGCTTATACACATAGGAAAGTCGCATGCATTGCACAAATTACATGCTAGTTTAATTTTAATGTTTTTATTGCTGAATAGCTCATCCTTTGAGAACTTTCCGAAGGATTTAATGTTATATATTGTTCAAAACGTTCTGTAAATGCATTGATATTTAACCAAATATCATGAAAGTTGTAGAGAAAATTGAAAATAAATAAAATAAAAGAACGAAAAAGGGAGCAAAAAGAAATAAAGAAAGAAAGATAAAATGAAACAAAACAGAGAGAAGAGAGTGGAATTAGCTATACCTATTGCAACAACAGGGCAGAGGTCTGAAATCATTCAATCCATCTCTCCTGTATGCATTGAATCTTTTATACTCTGATATTCATACACTTCTCTAAAATTTGTAAATTTCTTGGGAATGATTTCACTAATATCGTTAATAAATGGATTTTAAGATGAGGGTACACAAGTGTTTTTTTTAAAAAAATTTATTTTTTGTATAACATATTGATAACTGTTGATGAACAGTGAAAGAGAGAAGTGAATTTCTTTATTGATTTCTTGTCCTTGTTACAATTACAGAGAAGGCATTATATAGCCATCAGCTAACCAATGCTTAACAGCCTAATCTAACAAACATGTCTAACAACCTTTCTTAACAGAAATCTAACAGCCTTTGACTTTAGTCAAAGCTGTGGTATTGCTATCACATATGCTAGATAGATTCTCTTTCATATTTTCATTGTCAACTTGGAGACATATATACATGCTGCAGAGTTGAAGGGATTTTTCTCTTAACATTTGTTAACCTAAAACAATCTTCAGCAGAGAGCTTCTCCGCAAGATCGTAAAACAAATTGTGCATCACATAATTTTCATTAGTGGTAAAAAAGCACCGTGCCGTGACTAACACGTCGTGATTTTGGTCTCGTGCCATGCCGTGTCGTCCCGTACTGTGACGAAGTTAATTTTTCACGTGTTGTATCGTGCCACAACCAAAATATCAAGGGTGGTCACGGCACGCGAATAGTCATATCACGTGAGTCATGTTATGTCCAAACGTGACTCGCGTGATCATTTTATCATAATTTAAGTTAGTTTATTTAAGATTCATCATTTGATCAAGATCTAACGGTCCTAATTACATATGACTCGCGTGATCACGTGCTGTAACTAGATATTTTGCGTGATGTGCCGTACCGTACTATATTTTCAAAATATGATCACGGCACACAAATGATCACAGCACGAGAACCCGCGAATCACGACACGTAACCGACATGCGTGCCGTTCCGTGACGGAGCTGGCTCCGCCGTGCCATTTTTTCCACTCTACTTTTCATCACTGGGTGAAAAATAGAATTTGCTATTATTATTTTAAAGTATTTACGGAATCAGATCTCCTGCCCAGGGTGGGTCCGGTTACTGTTAAAGGGTTTAGGTTAAAATAATTTTGGGTTTAGAGTTATATGGAAGGCCCACTCTACAGTGACTCTGGGGGCAGGAATTTCCTGTCCCCTTCCTGCCTCCAGGGGACAGGGGACAGACGATTCGGTTCCAGTATTTACAACCTATATCTTCAGCAACTCTATTGGCATCTCATCGATCTGAGTGCTGGATAATATTAAGTGCCACCCAATAAGGCACCAATGAATATAAACTACATTTTTCTACCTTTGGGAAAAATACTCCAAAATAAGAAGCATTGTTGTAATTGTTCATCAAAGCGGTGAAAGCTCCATATCAAAATATCCAAAATGCCACTCAAGTTGACTTTTGTAGGGTATCTTGCCAAAACGGGATTTCTGACCGTCTACGTAGCTGGTTTCCAACAACCTTAATTAGCTCATCTTTTCGGCAATCTGGGCCACAATATGACTCGTAGTCATGTCACTCAAATCATTTTAATTAATTGCTAATTTGCAAATCATATATTGCTTGGTATCTTAAAAATGATTGAAGTCATCAGGTGCCACTTGCCAGATCACTCAAATTAATAAGTTTCTCAGGTTGTAATGGCATTAGGAAACGGCCATAATGAGCAACTAGTTACCACAATTTTACATGTTTCTTGAGAATCAAATGGTTTCAAGAGGTTATCCCGTCGCTTCTCTCCCGCTGCTCCATCATTATTATCATAACAAACATCATTTATAGCCAGTCTGTAAAATTTCCTGTGACCGATTCACACATATTATGTGCTGAAAGCTAACAATTAGTTATTTTTACATCTGCTACACAACTATTTGCATAGTTGTCGACGACCCAGATCCAGCTCTTTTTCCATGAAGGCCCTGATAATTAAGTTTCTAATCACCAATAATTGTCTTTAATTAGTGGTTTATTTATAAACTTTCAATGTCTGTATCTTCTCTTACGGATATCGTAATTTTGACCGATTCAAACATATATGTGTACAACAAATCTGATATTAAATATATTATATGATGAAGAACCAATTTTTTGTCTAATGGTAAATGGTAAAGACAATGCTCTCTGTGTGAGAAGTCGCAAGTTATAATCCGGATAGAAGAATTCTTCGTGTATATTAAAAGTTAGGTGGATTGACCTTCAACTTTCGCTCGAAAATATATTTTATGATGGTCTCTATATTCTTTTAGATTTTTTTATTTTCCTACCTAAAAAATTGTTAAAAAATCTATAAATTAATGTGAACTACTCTGTTTAATGTTATATTTTGCAAGTTTTATAAATTATGGGGAAAAAGGTGTTTTGTATTTTCGTTATGACTTTGGTTGTTGGTATTGTATATAAACCCTTTGTTTTAGAATGAAGTTATGATTCACAATTAGTTTCTTCTAAAAAATCTCTGTTGGGTAGCATAAAAAATGGATTATATAGGTTCTTTTTTATTTTATTTGAGAGTTACATAGATCTTTTATTTAGGCTGCAAATTACTGGATATTGAATGGCTAGCTAGCTAGGTAAAGAGATCAACAAATGTATTCTTTGCACCAACCCCCAAGGGCAATTTGCATGCAAAAGGCTGCGCATTTTCATGCAACTCGCAAAGGAAATGATGGCTTTTTCTAACAAAGATAACACCGGTGTTAACCAGTCATATAAACAATTTGAAGTGAGAATCTGAGAAAAAATAAGGCTTGTTACGTTATTTCATATCATCTCCTACTCCTAGCGCCACAACATATCTATTCTATCGAGTTTATACAAAAATTGTACTTTACAAAGCAGGGACTCCAACCAATTCCAACTCAGCATAAAGGTCACAACCAGGCACCCCAACCAGGGAACATCTGGCACAGCCGGTCAATATCGACCGCATCTTGTATCAGTTGCTGTACCTTCAAAACAAACAAATTAATTGATTAGTGAGAACAAAATTAATAAGATCGCCAAATTATCACTTTATTCTGAATGACAATGACAAGGTTTATTACATCATTTAGCTAATTACCTGGCCCTGGATGCTACACATTTCGCCCTCTTCGTACCCATCAAGCTTTTGTTTAACCCTGAGGGAGGCACGTGCCGCATCCTTATTTCCTTCATAGGCATCTTGAGAGTCATCTAAGGAAGAGTCCATCTCCTCTTCCGTTTCCTTCTGACGTTGCAAGGCTTTCAAAGGAGAAAGGGCCCATTTGTAGAGCGGGTCATGGATGAACACCTGAATATATATTTGCAATTTATTTGTTGTAAATCATTGGCACAACCAAAACATATAATTGCAAGTAAAGAAATGAAGATATAAAAAAGAAGTGAACAAGGGTACCTCAATGATAGTGAGAAGGGCTTCTTTGTTGGTCCTCATAACAGAGAGAGTCTCCTCGCAGCATCTTCTGAACACTCCCTCTACTCCCGTTACTCCCATGCCATCTATCATATCTCTTGTTAGCCTAAACGGCACCTATATTTTTGTACCGAGTCAATTTAGCCTATTTTCTCACTTGGTTTTCCATTTTGAATGTTTGTATGTTCTGTAATAGCAACCAATAAACCTAAATGTGCTAAAAATTTGAAAACAAATAATAAGTTATTAATACCCTCTCGGGTGTTTTAAGCATTAGGCCTTGCTCGAAGGCCACACCAAGATCGATATGAATCACCTCTGCCGTCTTTTGGTCTATTAATATATTCATTGAATGCCGATCTCCTAAACCAACAACATAGCCGACCTACCAAAAGACAAGGAAAACCAAACAGTTGTCTAAAACATACAAAAGAAACAAAAATTCATGTAGAAATTAAACTGCTAGATTAAAAAAATGACAAACCATGGAACTTGCGGCAACACTCCTAGTGTAAGAGAGCCTAGTACCAAACCAATCAACCGGTTGGGAGAATCTTTCTAAAAAGAAGTGATGCATCACTGGCCTGTACATTTCAACAAATACTTGTATTGGAAGCAAATAACAATAGTAACAGGGAATTATAAACCATTGATCACAGGCTACTTATTCATACCTAAAATTGTCACACACTCTAAGAAAAGCCTTCTTCTTGTCCTTCTCCTGCAAAATAGAGGCGTGCATTCTTTCAATATACATTAGGAACTGCCCTTTATAAAAGAAAAGAAACGCAAGATAGTTTATGTGGACAGTTGCACATGCAAAATAATATCAGAAATGTTTAAGCATACAGTTGACATATGCTCACGGCACTGAAGAAATGACCAATTTCCAGCTCCATAGCAAGCATGTGCACCTCCAGACCGTGTACTGCACAAGAGAATACAGACAGAAGTAAACAGAAAATAAAGAAAAGTAATATCAGAAATGCTTTAGCCAAAAAGGTAACTCTAATACCTTCCAAGAAGATATTCGCCAAGGGGGATAGTTCCGTTCACCCATTCAACCAAACCAGCACTGGGGGTAAAAGGAACAACCTGTAAAAATATTATAGGAGAATTGGTGAGTGGGACCCACTGAAGAGATCAGCTGTATGAAACCTTTTTCTACCTGTCCCGGTTTATTAAATATATTACAACAATATTTTAGTATCATGTGTCCAGAACTATCCAGTTCGGACTCAAAATGATATTTGATGCGCAATAGGCATAGAGTTGTCAAACATTAAAAACCAAAGATATTGTTGTTATTGATTTAAAAAATTGGGATTGACAAATAAATAATCATAAAAAAATAATCAAAGAACACGAAAATTCAATTTGAACCTTATAGGTACGTATTCCCAATCTTCTCTTCCAAGTATCTCTGTGGTTTTGTAGAAACATGTTTACAAGACCAAAAAACTGTTCCATCACCTGTATTTTTATTATGTTTTCCCAAACATACAAAGATGATGAGAAATCCTACTACAAAATTAGAAAAAGACATGTAAAAGTCATCCTTTCTTACAGCATCTTGGCGTAAGTCGTCATTTCCAGATTTGGCAAGCTGACGATATTTTTCACCATCCGACCCAAGACACTCAACCTGTTTGGGTGCATTTATTCCATTCATTATCCTACAAAATCAGGTTTTAAACTATAAATAGTCAAGCTAACTGATCGGAGATGGAACATTTCAGGTATTTGATATTAGAGTAATACAAAAAAGGAGCACAATTAGACTTACATTATAGAATCTCCAAATCCCATGAAATGAGAGAAGGATCCTTCTCCGTACTGACAACTTGGGTCCACAGGAATTGTAGCTGTCACAACTGGAACCTTAAGTACCAAGGACATCAAGTTAAGGAGATATAATAATAGAAAAAGGCACTCTTCATTCTTTATTCAGAAGAAAGGAACAATTATTGAAAAAAAATATAATTTTGTTTTGTCTATCTCACAAGCTCAAGTTGGCGAAGACTGCGAATTTCCCTTGGTAAAGGCACTTTCTTGTTAGTATCCTACAATCCAAAAGTTTCCAGTGTTTTAGATTTCAGGGGTATAAAATATAAGATGAGGGGGGGGGGGGGGATCACTTGACAATGCTTCATTTTGACAATCTTCAAAAATAAAGATTACATTTGAAATCCAACATTATAGGCATGATCCATATTATCCACACATACAATGTCTACAAAATATGATGAGATTTGGTGTATGTTGCATGAAATTTGATCGCTACGCTATCTACATGTACAATAACATACCCAGTGTTTTAAAAGTCGGTTTAGTCGGCCGAATATTCGTATTCGGTTGGAATCTGAATAGAAAATGAGTATTCGGTCCAATATTCGGTTTCGAATATTTGGCCGCATATTTTTTTTCTGCATATTATCTATTCGGCCGAATATTTCCGAATAAAGAATAAGAATCCGAATAAGAACCGAATAAGTTATAATTTCATTTATTTAAGTTTGAACTTATGTTTTATTTATGCTTATTTGTAGTTTTGTAATTTGTACTGTGGATTGTTAACTTGTTCTAACTAGTGTTATATTTTATTTATGTTTATTTGTAATGTTTATCTATGTTTATCTATGTTTATTAGAGTTAATGCCTATGATTTTTCATTTGAAAATCCGAATAAAAATCCGAATATTCGGCCGCATACTGTATATGCGGTATTTGGTGGCTTTCCGAATACCGAATAAGAACCAATTATTAAAACACCAAACATACCTATAAATTTACTTCCCAAGTTTAATTTTTTTTTCAAATATTCATTGTCAAGATTGCCAGAATAACCATTGTCAAGCGATCCTTGCGCCAGAAGAATAATACTTACTAACCTCTTTACTTGTCTCTAATTCAGCAAGCTTGATGTATGCTTCCACCATCATTTTCATCTAAGAGGATATGTAAGCAATAATTCCCAAATAAGCCCAAAAAAACATTAAAAAAAAAAATCAAAGCAAGTTAACATTTGGTTGGTTATAGACAGATATGGAGTATGCACATCTTATGAATTTATGATCTTATTACAAAACCTAACTATCATGGTCTCAAATTCTAAACGGACATGTCATAGTCTCACTTGCACATGTTATGATATTATTACAAAACCTAACTATGAGATGAATGTAAAGTATGTTACAGAAAGTAAGGCTAACCTGACGAATCAAAGGACCATGAAAGGAACCAAGCTCGTTTAAGAGATTCTCAGCAGCTTGTTTCTTTTCAATATCTACCACAAAAGAGCTCCTACTTCGTTGTCTGTCTTTTACTCGGTCTCCATTTGCCAAAGCCAACAGCTACAAGAATAAAAATTGACTACAAATTTAACAGAGAGCAACAATTTTTGTACTATGCCAGATATGTATTAATAAAAATTAATATTTCCATAAAATACCTGGAACATAGTATGGTATGGATGATCAATTGCCATTTTCCTCAAAAGAGAAACCAATGCATTCTGTAAAATTATTGAGATATACCCATTTTTAACACAAATCATACTCATTTTTAACAAAGGAATGTAAAGTATCATCTAAATCTTTGTAGAAATTGTACAACGGAAAAAAAAAGACCTGGAAATTGTTAGACCCTTGAGCATCTTTCAAGCTTCCAAGCCTTGATGCAATCTGATAAACTAGCGGTACAAATTTATATGACTGAACCTGCATTTTCAGTAAGGTTTTACTTATTAACGAAAGGATTTAAAAATAATATAATAAAAAATTAATGAAGTACAATATAACAGTAAACAAATGAAATAAAGTATACCTCCTTTACTGTCTTGTGCATAGATTCAACCACATGTTTGCAAGAGGAAAGATTAAACCACAAGGAGACCAACCTGAATACCTAATGAATATCTATTGTTATGAGAAGTCATAATTCAAAATAGTTAAGGTCAAAAGGTTAAATATACTCTCTTTTTTGTTATAATACTCTGTCAGTCCGACAATTACAAAAAAAGAAAAGAAAAAAATAGAGATTACATCATATACTCACCTAGTTTTTGAAAGAACATACAACAACAACAACAACCAAGCCTTTAGTCCCAAACAAGATGGGGTAGGCTAGAAATGAAACAAGTTGAGAGAACATACCACACGTAAATCATACTTGCCGCTTACTACAAGTGAACGTTGGTATCCATCCAAGGCTAGGCGGAGAAAGTTATCTCTATCATCCTACCAAGAAAGACCCAAAAAAAAATAATAAATAGAAATAATGTGCCCATGCTCTGCTGTAGCGAAATAAGTATTTGTCAATTATATATGAGTTTGGCTAATATAACGTTATTTTAGCATATATAACACCAACTCCAAAACCTATCAAATCGACTTCAAACGACTAATCCAAACCGTTCAAACCAATTTACTTTATAAGTGATGCATTTATATGCAAATTTTTTATATTTTCGAACTTATTTAGTATCAAGTCAAGCGGTAAAAATATTGAAAAAATGAATGCATTAAAATTAACTTAAAAACTCACACATTTGACCGCTTGACTTGATACTAAATAAGTTTGAAAAGTTATAAATTTTGCATGTAAACGCATCACTCATAAAGTACATTAGTTTGAACGGTTTGGATTAGTCGTTTGAAGTCGATTCGATAGGTTTTGGAATTGGTGTTATATATGCTAAAATAACATTGATGTTATATTAGCCAAACTCATTATATATAGTTATACTTAACTGTGCACTTATTTTAGTTTCCTCTATAAAATAATAATGTTATATTACAATAGGTTATATATATATAACTACCTGAAGCTTTTGCTCCTCTTCCTTGTCCATTGCAAGTTGTTTTTGTAATTCGTGAATTTTAACTGAATAATCTGTCTTTTCTCCCTACAAAGTTTATTGAAGAAGAAGTAATATCATAAATCCAAAACAAAATGTCCCTCTAAAATGGAGGTACTTACTGGTCAATAATCTAGAAGGATACCAGACTAAATAGTATACAGTACCATAGAACTGCCACTTACCCTAGATGAACTTCTTAGTCTTTTAATCAGCGCATCCAACTCTTTGGTCTGGGAATAAAAATAATTTCATCAGTGCTAAAAGTATGACAATAAAGGGAACTGCTGTTCTGGAATTTTACATCCCTGAAATTTAATTAATTGCAAGCTTCAAAGTTCCGATGTTGCTCCCTTCCGCCATTAATTCTTTTCAGATAGTATGAAAACTCATTTGAGGTTACAGATAATTGGTATTGTTCAATCAACAACAACAACCAAGCCTTTAGTCCCAAACAAGTTGGGGTAGGCTAGAAATGGAACCCGACTGGAGAATTGGTATTATTCAATACTGGACTGATTTTTCGGATAAAGGTTATGAGGTACCTTGTGTTTCCTGAGCCTAAGAGCAGCTTGCCACTCACTGGATGCGAGTCTTTCTTCATAGTTTTTGAAAAGAGCATCAGTGTAGTGTGCCAGATGGAAGTAAGCCTGGCACTGCCTAGATATGCACGTACCCATGCTGCTCTTTCTCAACTCTGTAAGTTCCACTGATTGCTTCAGATACTGCTCTATTATAGTTCTTGAGCTATACAAATTGCCCAATCAAAATAACATGAAACAAAAAATCAGGCCATAGGACTAACAAATTATTTAACATACAAATAATCAAGTATCTAGTAATACTAAGACATGCAAAAAGAATTACTTGCTAGATCTAGTTTCAGCCAGCCATTTACCGACCAGACGGTATACATTTGAAATCTCCTCCTCCCTTGGATAATTTTGTATGATGTACCTCCCGAGACTAACTGCCATGTCATGTTGTCCCTCTGCTCTCAAAAGTTTAGCTTCTTCAAGCTATAACCACAAAAGAAGTATATAAAGAAAATGAAGTTAATAGTTGATTCAATAGTTATTACTGTCTTACCCTTGCAAGATAATAATTTTGTGATGAAGGTCCTTGTGCTTTCTGACAGCACAGTTCTTTAAGTTCATGTAATGCAGCTGCTGCCAGAGAAAACTTTGAGCCCTGCATGAATAATTAGCAACATATAAGTTTCCAAAGAGCAAGATGATGCCTTTCATTCCAAATTTCAAATTAAGTTTAATGAAGCATGGGTCTTTAGTTTATAAATTGGTACAACAAGCCTTCTAGAACACAAGGATTCAAAACCGCTCCCTGGAAATGGGGTGTTTACACCCAGATGTGTGTATTTTTAACCAGCTTTTATCACTCCTTTAATTATCAATATGACTAGAGTGACGCTATGGTACTATGCACAGTGCAGATTGGTCCGTACTATGGATCAATATCTCCGCTTTAAAGTCCAAATAGTCAATGATCTGAACCATTCAGCATCATTTCCATATGAAAATGTACTTCCAGACTAAATTTTACATTTTTTAGATTTTTTTTTACTATTTCTTAAGATATGTGAAAAATCACTACTTTTGAATGGTCTAGAATCTTTAGATCAAGTGATTTCTACCCATCTAAAAACATAGTAAAGCAATTCTAAAAAATATAAAATTTGATCTGCAAGCACATTTTCATATAGAGATCAACTATTTGGACTTTGAAAGTGGAGACATTGATCCATAGTAGAGACCACTATGCGCAATGCATAGTACCATAGCCTCACTCATATGACTAATCTTTTATTGAACTCCAAAAACAAAGCAATCATAATCAAATCTTCTCGAGAGTTAAACAGTTTAAGTGGATAATTCAAAAACAAAAAGGTTTAAACCTTGCGAAGGACTGAGGCAGATTGTAAGAGATTTTCTATGACAAATTCTTTACAGTCTAAGATCTGAAGAAGTACACGCCTAAATGCAATAAAGGGTTCCAATATGTCAAGATCCAACTGAGTTTGTTGAAGAACAAATCTCCATTCTTCATTCAGTGGTTCCATCTGCAATACAAGATCGAACTGGCAATTGTTTAGTGACATCTTTGATAATACTTTATCACTAATTATACAAGTGACAGAAAATATTTCTTAATTGCTATCTGTGTTGTAAGTTGATGTATTTGAGAAACTAGCAGATATATGTTTCTCCCAAGAAACCTAAAACCACTAAAAACCTGGTACTACTTATTTGCTCAATGCAGACCCCACCACTAGAGCACTAGTGCAAAATGGATCTTTACATTTTCCTGTCTTGATGGTGTAAACTTGTTTCATGTTTAATGAAACGGGTAGCTCAAATGCTACCTTTTATCAAAAGAAAAGTAAGATCAAACCAACTAGAAGGCAACCTTGGTAGAAAATAGTTAGTTTTATCTTATTACATGCATGTCCCCTTGACAGTTCAAAATTAACCATCAGAAGTTCAAATAACCTAGAGATTTTTGTCTACTTCATACTGTTGGGACTTGGGAGTACCAAAAAAAAAAAAGTAAAGTAAAGAGGAAGAAGAATAACACCAATCAAAGAATCAAACACAGAGGCCCAGTACAAAAATACGAACCTGAGCTCTTCCAGGGATGATAGCTTCAGAAGAATTATCAATGATCTTGGGAGTACATTTTGACCTTTTATCAGCACAAGTTTTCCATCGTACATCCCACGACATAGATATGTGATCCAGCATCTTTTTGCATTATGAAAATCTGATGTTATTATAAGTATTGATGCAAAGAACTAATATCTCAATTTCAATTGCAAGAATTGATGCAAGGAATAAATACAACAAAATGCACCACCTACAACAAGGTTGATTACCTGGAGGCGGCAGACAGTAGAATGGATATACTTGGTGCTTTCCTTGCTAGCATTTGCAAGAGACCGTACCAAATCCTGCATTACGCATAAATCAGTGTTTACACCATTTGATTTATATAATATTTTTAGAAGTGAATGAAACCGTAAGTACCTTTTTGGCAGCTTTAAGTTTCAGCAGGAACTCGCAATTATCACCTTCTTGTAAAGCTCTCAAGCAACTATACAAAAAAAAAAAAAAAAACAAAGTAAATGAACAAAAGAAAACATCATGGTCAACACAAGCCCTTTCACTTTCACCCCAAACCATGAGCAAATAAAAGAGATGTACTTGTGCAAGCTCTCATTGAAAAGGTTATATTTGGAATTTTGTGAAATATATAGGGTATTTGCATCTGGCATGAAAAAAGAAAAATCCCAGTTTCCAGCCCTCCAAGCAGCTTCAAACTGTACCAACAAAAAGCACAATGCACCATTATATAAAAAGAAAAAAAAAAAAAGAATTGACACATATAAGAATGTTTAGGTTCCAGTTCAAATAACTTCACCTGAATATCAACAAACTCGGGGTCATTTTGCAAAAAATCCTTTTGGCTGGTTAAGCCCTGGCAGTACGTATCAAGCATGTGAGTGCATCCAGTTTTCTGAAGAGACCTCACTAAACCTTTATACAAGTCCCAGTTTGGTTGATTTATCCCTGACGAAGCGCCGTATGAATTACGGTCTTTACACATCATTTCATATGATCTACCAATGTTTCTAGCTGGAGCTGATCTTACAAGCAAATCATAGTACTCTAAGGATTTGCTCCAGTTACCCTCGTGCTCAAATCTAACTATTTGAGATGCCATCTGTTTTTATATATACAAAAACAGCAAGTAAAAGACAATTAAATAAACCAAAAAATAAGAAAAAGAACAAAAAGAAACATAGATCAAGTACTCGATTAAAGACCAACCTTGTTAGTTTGTACAATACCATAGATGCTATCTGGTTCATTGATTTGCTTGTACGCTGCAACTAATACATCTATGTGAGGAGGCAACTAGCAAAATATGTAAACAGAGTTAGGAAAACATACAAGAGTAAACATACTAGCCCCTTTAAGAAAAAGATACCGGTAAAGGCTGGTACAATTACCAACTGAAATGTAACAACTTATTATTTTGCTTTTTGATACACAATTAACACAGCCTACTGTTTTGGGTTTTCCGCATCTAAAAA
Source organism: Carex rostrata (assembly GCF_964058835.1). Lineage (NCBI taxonomy): Eukaryota > Viridiplantae > Streptophyta > Magnoliopsida > Poales > Cyperaceae > Carex > Carex rostrata. Next base: position 8,379,401 of record NC_135934.1, read on the forward strand.
ATAAATAAAATAAAATAGGGCCAAAATAATAACCAGCTCTTCATGAGAAAAATCGGGTGAGCCAAGGGATAGGGTAGTGAAATGCTCTTCACACCATAGCTCAGCATATAGTACTGCTGTGAAGTATGATCCACACCTCTAGAGAAAATGTGAGAACCAGTAAACAATTTTAAGTAAAGAACAAAAAAGAAAATTAAGAAACAATGACATTGATTTTTTTGCTTTTAAAAACAAGAATGTGGTTCACTTGCCATTGCTGCTTTGGCGACCTCTAGATAGTCAATCGAAAGCCAATACACCTTTGACAATAATATATTGGTTCAGCGCAAAAGTAATACTAAATGTTTATTTATATCAAAGAAAAGTATAAAATAAGCAATTTTCTTGAAAGAAAGAAGAAAAATAAGTACTTCACCTTTTGCCAAGAGGATGTAAATTGTTCAAGTTTAGGTGACTTGTCTTTTGATCTCACTGATGCTCTCTGCAGCCTCAAGGAAGAGGAGGCCTACAAAAGCTAACTGATTAGACATCATGTAATTTCATTATTGATATCAGATTTTGCCTGTTAAGGGAGAAATAGAAAACTATGGACAAGTAGTCCAACACAATCAAAGATGCTACCAAAAATTCATTACATAATTTATATAATTAGATACTCCAAATGATAAAATGTCCTTTCAGCCAAGGCAAAAATAGCCTTGGCAAAATAGAAAACTATACTACCGATTTCGTCCCTACTATTATCTCCTTTATTTTGTTTATTGTCTTGGTGTAATAATTGAGGCTAAAACATGGCAAAATAGCCCAAAAAGAAACACAAATCAGGTACTTAGCTTACAGCCAAGGTTTACCTTAGGTGTAGATGGGACTGATCTGGCCTTCTCAGCAATATAAAAGGACCTAACTTTGTTCAATGCTTCCAAAAACACTTGAATTGACTTCAGTGAATAATTTGATTCGACAAATATATTCTCGTTGATCTGAAAAATTTCAACGTTTTTTGTTAAAATTTGAAGTAAAACACCTGATAGTCAATGTGTTATAGTTAAATTGAGAATGTATTTACCTTTTTTGAGATAATTTCACAAAGCAAAGAAAGTGAGTCAGCTTTTTTGGCTAGACTAACCAAGACACTAGCAAGTAATTGCTCAGCTATCTCAGCTTTCAGTAGTACTATACTTTGGCAGAGTCTACACCAAACAAGTTAAGAAGAAGAAGGTATTCAAGACATATATTTTATATTACCAAGAAAACATACACCAAAGAAGTAAAATGTAACTATGATTTATTAACTTTGAAAGAAGTACCGAAGAATGATGTCATCACAGTGCGTAATGAGTGAGTAAACAAGAGAGCAGACCCATGTTTCATAGGTTTTCCCTTCTGTTTCCCACAAGGATGATTCTTTGACCAAAACTGCAAATTAAAATTTTGAAAAATTTAGTTTGCTTATTTGATACAAATATATCTAGTAAAGAAAAAAATATTGTGCCATACCAGTAGAGCCTCCATCAGATTCAAGCAGTAACTTTTCAACTAGTGCCATGTTCACACCTTTAGAGTGCACCTACTCAGCCATAACAAATTCCAGTTAACAAAAGAGATGAGAAGATAATATATTAACTTTAAAAAAAGAGAGCTAAAAAAACTCGTACTGCCAATAAAGATCTATCGTGGGAGTCGAGGCATTGAAGTATATTTTGTCCTTTTGCTGTTGAAAGAATTCCCTACAAATTAATAGGTCAGTGTTTCTTCTATCAAATCAAGACCTGACTGACTGTTTTAAAATTAAGAATTCTGACTCAATAATTTATAAACCATTATCAAGACAAGTACAAAATGATCTAAAATTTCGTACCTTTAGAGTTTTTGCAGCAATGTCCACTATTTTCACAGAATCATCAGATAAGCACATCTTTAGTAACCTGACAATCTGTATTAGTAGCTCTTCAGAAACCCCTGAATTGGGATGGGAACTGGCTTCATCAGCAAAACTATCAGTGTTTTTACACAAAGTGTTCTCAGGTAAAAGCAAAACAACATGGTGTGGGTCACAAATGCCAACCTATTATTAGAAGAAGCAAGTCATTAGTAAATAAAGGAGTTACAATGTGATACTTGGAACAAACAACAAGCATGAAACAAACAAATCCGTGCAAAAGTCAGGCCCAATACAACATTGAAATAGAATATATATGGTATGGCAATAAGATCTAGAGGTGTTTGCATAGAAAAGAGAAATAATGGAAACAAACCCTAGATAGGAAATCAGCAGCAAGTGCACAGGTGTCAGAACTGTATTCATTGGTTGTACTGCAGAGATCAAGTAGTGCCCATGCAGCAGACACAAAATCAGGGTCAGTGTACCAACACCCACTGTCCACCGATCCATTTGTTGAACCTCTGTCTATCAGCAATCCTGATACCAAATTACTATGATGCATCTCAAGGCTGAAACACAAAAAAGACTGAATGTTTCCATAAAAACCACAAGTAAAAAAAAGAAGAAAAATCACATGAACAAGGCTTTAAAGTGTATAGACTACCTCAAAAAGAACAATTTAGGAGGCAGATAAGGAGCTCTCTTGACAAACTGTAAAAGGACAAACAATTTAAAGGAAACATTAAAAGTGTATTTAAATTCGGAGAGTATTTCTGCCTATATACCACTCCCAATCAAACTTACCTTCAAAAATTGATCCCTTGGAGAATAGGTTCTGGAGAGTTCATTGTGGAAAACCCTTATTTTCTCTAAACACTTGAGAGTTGGGAATGGTTCTAGTTCCTGAAATAGAATAACACACACATATGAAAACATCATAGCTAAACCTAAATTGTAGCCAAAAAGAAATGCAACATAAAAAAACAGGTTTGCAGTATTAAAAAAAATATGAAACTCACTAAAAGGAAACTTTAAATGAAAGCAACGCATACTCTTATATAATCATAAAAGGATGGATTGGCATCTACAGTCAATTGATGGAGCAAAGAAATAACACTAGATGAATGTGAAATGCCCCCTTCTTCACAGCCTCCAATAGTAATGCAAGATGCCACTAACCTCGAGACCAGAAACTATTAGCAATCAAAAACCAAGCAGAAATAAGTAATCAGACATGAAAATTTTTTACAAGGCTCTTAATTTTTGTTATATATCTTTAATGATGAAGGTTTCTCCCCGACCTTAAAATATAGATAAAAAGAATCACCTGAAGCTGTTCGCCTAACACGCTGATGGTTTCTTTAGTTGGATCCGCATTAAATGCTTCCGCTAATTTAGAAAGGATAATACAGCATTGATCTTGCAAAGATCCAATCTGAATAAAGTTCCCTATAATGCTAATAATGTAGCTGCCATAAACAAGACAAAGTTAAACTACCAATAATAACCACTACAAACTCCTCAAAATGAAAAAAAAACAAAAAAAAAAGATTTACACAAATAATATTAACATTTAACAATAAATTTAAGAAGGGTGATTTGCACCCCTTGCACCCCAGATGTTGACACTTTATTCTGACTAAAGTTTAAGCTTAATGACAGAAGTGTTTATATCTTACATTACTAGGAACAAAAATCCTGGAAGTTGTATTTTTACTTATTCACAGTGTATTTCCCTGATACTTTCCTATGGTTACTAATAAAAAGAAAAATGGTAAACACTTTACATACTAGGTATAAACACATTGAATTAGATATGTACAACTTGCATGTTAAGTATAAAAACTTTCGGGTGAAGTTAAGGGGTGCAGAAATAATTTCTCTAAAGTTAAAAATAATGATAAGAATATCAAATGCAAAACTTACTAGGAAGTGCTTGGAATGATAACCCTGTGGCCAAGTACATCCATGAGCACCTCAATGGCAGAGAGCTTGTAGTGCACATGCCGGAAGTGATTAGAAGCTGTTATCTGATAGTGCATTTCTACCAAGAACTGCATTTAGAATATAACAAAATAAATTAACTTTAGGCACCAAATAGGTTGCACGTAGGTTACTTGCATGCTTAGACTGTTGCAAGTCAAACAAATTCACTTTTTGTAATGACAAAATATGAAGGTTCTATTGCAATTTGTAAATAATACCCAAGTATTTTATTCTGATTGTACCAATAACCGAACATTCTCGTGTTTACAACGAAATGTTGAACATTATTCCATGCTTGCCACTGGAAGCAAATCATTGGATTGTTAATACTGAACTGGGCATCCCTTCAAACATCAAATGAGAAGTGAAAAATGAAAAATGGAACATATTTGGGGTGCTCCAAATTGAAATAATCTTCATAAAAGATTTCATTTAAGTTAATATCCCAAAGTTAGGGGTAATTTAGTCTTTTTTTTCTTTCTTTTGTAGAATTGAGTTTGTTTTAATGATTATGATTATTTGCAAACAGCCACAAAATGTACATTGATGGAAATGGTAATTTGCAAATGTACCATGTTAACAGCAATCTGTACAAAGAATATAAAAAAAAGACAATATTAATAGTTTATTTACCTTAAAAACTCGATCAGGACGAAAAATGTTGATCTTGTCAACCACATGTACACTGCTAATGTTATCATCCCTGACATCCATAAAAACAACCATAAAAATTGCAGAATGTATAAATATAAAAGATAAGAACTGACAATTAAATTTGTACCAAGAGAGGAATCAAAAGAGCATGTACATTTCCATAAATCCGTCGACAATTGTTTTAACTGAACGAGCTATGGTTTCTTTTGCAAAATAAGGCATCTCAGGGTTAGGCAATGATGAGGTTAGGAAAAACAAGAAGCCCACTATTGAAACCTGAAATTCAAAAAAAAAAGGACAAAGGAACTTATCAATGCCAAATACATTAACATAAGAACAAGAATAGTCATCAGAGAGAGAATCGAAGTGTATACCAGGTGCTTTTTTATAAGGTCATCCCTTTGTGTCTCCGAAATGTCCCCATATTGCAGAAGCGTTTCGCATAGTGCTCTTCTGGCATATTCTTTTTCTGGTTTCGTGCTACAGTTCAACGCCATGGACAACGCAAATATAGGCACAAAGTATTCATTAATTAGACCAGACAAGGACAAGCAAGAGACCTGAAAGTTACACATAGTTGCAATTTTTTAATAAGAGGTTACTGTTCTATGGTTTTGTTTTTATGATAGGTTCTCAAACTGTTGAATTGATGCCAAACAAAAGCTCCTACAAATCCCATTACAACTTTTGGACTAGTTTACCATTCTCTGATAATATAAATTTGTAAAACAATTCTTTTTGCATATGAAATAAGTTGTTAAACCTCTTCTGATCCAGTAAACCCTGTCTCGGCTATTTAGGGTTCTTGCAGTGCTTAAATTATTTAACCTTCGATATCAGACCTCATACATGAAATGATAAAACAAAGAAAGTAATGAGGCGAAACCTTAGAAATCCAGTTTAGGCTAGTGGCATCTCCTTTGAGAACAAGAAAAGGAAGGAGAGAAGGATTGCAAAACTCAATGAAGCCTCTCGGGTTAGATCCCTCAAAGCCAAATAGATTTTGCACCTACGGAAAGTGAAAATAAAAATATAGTACATGCAAAAGTAAGATAAATAAGAGAATTGTAAGATGGGAGACTCTGAATTTTACCTCAACAAGAGACACAAGGCTAACATCACAAGCAACCCACCGAAAGAGAACCGAACCAATTAATTGCTCCATGTACTAAAAAATAAGGAAGATAGTAGAATTATTACTTTTGATAAATAAGACTAGCTAAATATCTTTGGAAGTTTCACAAAAGGTAATATGAACTCGCCCCCATTTTTTTTTCTGGAATAAGTGGTATAAAACCACCCGAATCCAATTATTTAAGGAAACCATAAATTTGATTACAACACAACGCACCTTCCTCCTGGATGGATAACTAAGTTGCTTTGAGACATTATCAACTAGTGTGTATGTCAGATCTCTATAAAAGGAAAAAGTAGTAGTTGCATTAAATTTTACTGCAACAAAAAGTATGAACTATTCAGGTTGATTAATCCAAATTTAGTTTATTTACCTTTGAATAGGCTCTATAGAGGCAGCAGCACACATCATAAAGACACACTAAGCATCAAAAGAAAATATAATGTAAGAGATCATCATACTAGTAACACAACTAGTGAACTAAAAGCTCGAAACAGGATTTTTCTCAAGTAAATACCTCAACTTCTACATCTTCGCTAAAGAGAGCAAGGTGACCTAGAGTAATAAGCGCAGTTTCAATATACGTCTGAGGTTGTGAGCCTGCGACAATAACTTCTTTAGCTTTGATGATTTTTTCGTTAGAGAACCTCACCATCTCCACCCCAAAATTGGAACTGAACCAAACAAATAAAAAGAGCAAATAAGAACGTGGTTGAGCAGTAATAAAGGAGAACATTGTAATTGGAAAAGAACTGACCTAATGTCATGAAAGAGCTCATTGTGGCCATCCCACGTTTGGAAAAGAAAACCAACTTTTCTCGCCATTATAAGCCTGACACGGTAATCAGGATCATGCAACATAGCTAGAAGCCGTTCAATCATGGCCTGAAAAGAGAAGCGCTTATAATTTTGATAAACACATTATAAATCTAATTTTCACAAGCACATTATAAATTAAGAAATCAGTAATAAAACATTCAGAAAGATCATTACCTGGCCACTGTCAGGGTCAAGAGAAATAAAAGAGGAAATACAACCAATAAGCTTGCCACGGTAACTCCAATCTGGAATTTCTGTCTCCGCAATTTTGTCAAGTATTTCTGACAAATTACTCAAATTCTACAACAGAGATAATACTTATTCAATTTGCATGTATTATTTTACACATATTACAATAGAGAATTACAACAACCAAACAGCTGCTTGATTTTACCTCTGTTGACAGTCCTTTGAGCAAAGATTGTATTTCTTTATTATTTTCTCTCACTGATTGGAGAGAGAGTAATCTCCCTAACAAGACGTCCATTGCATCTATACAGTCAAGACAAAGAAGCTTTTTGTTTGCACTTTCCTCCAATGTTTTATTGATTATTTTGACCTGTTTAATATAAGACGAAAAAAAGAAGAAATAGGAAACCAGTAAATCAAGCTCTAGTACATAAGCACTCAAGAAAACAAAATTGAAGGATAAGAAATTCATACCAGAACAGAAAGATTTTGAGTTGGATCATGGATGTGTTTGCAAAGGTTATGCAATATGCTATGATGGACCTGACTCGAAATCAATGTAACAATTTTAAATAAGTTATTTAAGCTGGACCTGAAGATAGACTTATCAGAAAAAAATGGCATTCATAACTGTTTGTGCTCATTGATAGTTCAAAAAGTAAATACCTACCTTATCATTGGGTTCATCTCCAATACAGTTGTACAAGATCTCCCAAGCACGAATCGGCAGAATAGAGAAGAAGGTGGTAATGATCGAGACCAGTTCCATCTGATATGTTAAAGGTGAACAGGCTACAACTAAATTACTGGTTTTTGATGCATCAATATCCCCTGAACCGCTATTTGCATCCAACTCCATGTCATGTATCACAGTGCTAGGCTCAGGAAAGGGGACCACTTCATCAGAATTCAGAGATGTGGGTGGTACATTTTGGAAATCCAGCCCTGAATCAGGGGTGTTTTCAGAAATAGCCTCAAAGAGCTTAGCAAAAGCCATTAGAAGTGCATCAAGTGATTGGTTAACGCCATCAAAATGCTCCAAGTCTGTGCTGCTGTTTTTCTTCAAGAGGATGAATAAAGGAGAAGACACAAGGCTCTTGAGGGAAGTCAAGTTGGGCCCACATGAGTCTAATGTGGAGGTATTAACAAAGCCTTTAGATTGGATTTCAATAGCTTTATAGTTGATTTCTGATGCTAAATGGTTCAAAACTTGGTATATGTGGTCTGAAATAATTGTCATAATGTGGGATGTTTCATTTGGTAGCCTGTGTAAATGAAAGTTAAAAAGAGCATTACATATCATAAACTAGGTACATGTAGTCTGTAATTGTTGTCATGATGTGGGATGTTTTATTTTATACTGTTTTCCCATTTGACAAAACTGCGATGGAATCCTACATAGTGCTTGCTTTTTGTTTTTAACATTAATTATGATAACAAAGTTCAAATTACACTATATCTGACCTTATAACTAAAGCACAGTAGATGATGTTGCAAAGAAGAGAACAAGAATAAACAAGAGCTGAAGAATTGGTTTTCTTAAAGTCAGCATTGGATGCCAAAGAAACCTCAAGATATTTCATTAATTCAACAACTAAAGGTTCTTTAATTAGCATCGGAAGATGCGTTTGTATATTCTTGTCGGCCTCAACCTGTAAATAAGTACACATGAATCATTATTAAGTGAATTATGGACAAACTTGAGGTTCTTTTTCTAATATATCTCCATCAGAGAATGTGAAATGCAATATATGTAAATAGACCTTCTGTGAGATTACAGGATTAAGTTCAGCCAAGGATTCCACTGAAAACTCGTAGTCATCACCAACTCCCTGGCCTTGCTCTAACAGCTAAAAGTATATTGAAATGTAACAAATATAAAAGAAAAGACAACAATGCATTAAAAATGAAGTATGAAAACAAATTTATTGGAGACGTCTAGAAGAAAAACTCATTGAAGATGTACCGCTGAGCTAGTAAAGGAAGAGAGAGAAGCTGAAGACCCAGTACAGAGAGAGTAAATGACATCTGCTATAAGAGTCACATTTCCATCATTCAAAAGCATAGGTTCCTGCCACAAAAGTAACATGTAATTAGACAGCTTAAAAAATTAAATATCAAAACCCCTGTTATTGAAATAAATAGGTCATACATCACTGGCCTTCAATAAGATTCAGTACTGCGTCAATACCTTCAAATTGGCCAATTCCAAAGTAGCTTCTAAGAGATTCTTTCTAACGAACAAAGACCCAGAGATACCACCCTGCATAAGAGAAGTAACATCTACCAAAAATAAAAACAGCAACCTTTATGGCAGATCAGAAACAAGTAATAAAAAGGAAGCAATGTTCAGATTAGTCATACCTGAAAACCTATCCTTGAGAAGACGCAAGAAATGAAATGTAAAGCAGACCTAAATAGTGTTTAAAAAAATTGTAAAATGGATCTTTCTACAATCTCGTGAATTAAAAAAATACTGATATGTTAAAGAAAATATCCAAACAAAGCACTAACAACGATGGCATTTGCTTAAAGGTTCGCAAATCCCACACATCTTGTGTTACAAAAGCTGAACCTACTTGATCCTGCCAAAAGAACAAAATTCCAATTTTGAAGGAATTAAAGACACAATCTATTATTATCTCTACAAACATATTACGTATTTAGTAATGAAGAATCGGCCCCTGTCATGATGTTACAGTCCAATTATGCCATAGTACAGTGAAAAGACCTTGAATAAATGCACAACACAAAAATGTTTCTTCAGAAGGATACTTACCCTTAAGAGCATGTTAGACAAGAGATCTAGAGCAGTATCAACCTACAAGTTACAATTATGGCTTGTCAATATCAGACACTAATATTTAAGAGAAACAAAAAAAAAAAAGCTGAATGTTTAGAGAAACTCACAGCTGAGTTAGTCGTGCTGAAAATAATAGGAAGGCTTTGCATCAATGAGCTCCATACATCTTGCCAACGGCTTCTGATATGTGCTATCTATAAATTAATAGCCGAAGTCATTAAACTAAGAAAAGATATAATTACAATGTATATATGAAGGTAAACTAAAAAAAGGAAGGGAAGGATAGACTTTCTAATTTCTAATTTGAATGGTAGGGATTGGAAAATGCACCTCACTTGGAATCAGCAAAAAATTTTGTGAACGCCAAAGCACATAGGATAACTCCTGCAGTGCCCTTGCAAAATGCAGAGTAAAGAATATCAAAGCAAATTACTAAAAGAGCATGGAAAAGACAAGCATGGTGTGTAGTTCAGAATTAAAGGGTATTTAACAAATATTAAGCTCAAGAAACAAACCTCAAGAGCCACAGGAGTGTATCCTGAATTTGCAGAGAATTCGCATTACCCAAGATCCTATTTAAGAAAAATGGGAAACAAGTTATTAATCATGCTCATTACAGAACGCTCAAATAAAAGTATTTGTATTTAAAAAATAAATCTAGTATAAGAACCTCTTCAGGCTCCCATGACTCGCATCAAACCAATCGATCAAAAGAGACTTTTCAATACGAGATCCATAATAGCGTATAAGATGACAAACAGCACCACTCCTGGCAAAAGTGATGTAGGTTAATAATTTCCAAAAGTGATGTAGGTTAATAATTTCCAAATTCATACAGAGAGAGAGAGAGGGAGAGGGAGGCTTACCATAGGAAAGAACCTTTTAAGATACCGTCATGTATTAGAGTGGCAGGATGCTCCATCTTCAATCGTTTCTCCTTGCTCGAAGCCTTTGTTGTGTACTTGCATGCCTATATAAATATAACTGTCTATAATAAAGATGCATAAAATAATACTTTATATATTTGCCCTTTGTATAGTGAGGATATCCATAAGAGGCTTGTGTAGTTTCTACACAGCCTATCCCAAGCCAGAAAAAAGGAGGGTGGGTCATGAAAGGCTTGGCGAGCCAGAGGTAAAAAAAACAGCTTCTTTATGGAAATGAAACCCTCACGAATTAGGCAGGAGTAGTACTAGGATGGGTGACCTCCTGGGAAGTCCATGTGTTGCTGATTCTGGTTGGGTTTCATTTCTAGCCTACCTCAACTTGTTTGGGAATAAAGGCTTTGAAGAAGAAGAAGAAGATAGTGAGGATATCCATATGGTTCATACAACCAGATAAGACAGCTATTGTGCACCATGGGATTGAATTCCATAGGGTACATTGCATGTCAAATTAGATATAAAGCAAGTTATCATAGTTTAGTTTATTAGTTACATTTTTTTTTAAGAAGTGGGGCTAAAACTATGCATGTGCAGATTCTACACAGCCCGTCCCAAGCCAGGAAAAAGGAGGAGGGTTGTAATAGGCTTGGCGAGCCACTATAAAATACAGCCTTTTATGGAAATGAAACCCTCACTCCGAAGTTTCATTTCTAGCCTACCCCAACTTGTTGGGACCAAAAAGCTTTGTTGTTGTTGTTGTTGTTGAAAGAAGTGGGGCTATCCTACCGATTTTGTTTCTACTGAAATCATATCAAAAGGTATATGGTATCAAACAGCTGGTACCATCCCAATATTTGATTAGTTACAATTAACCAAAAAAAAAAAAAGATAAGAAAACAAAACCTGATACAAAACATTGGCAGCAAGATCCATTAACCCTTCGTGTATGCTTGGGATTAATCCAGTCTTCTCATCTCGAAACACCTCGGCCCTTATTTGAATTTTGAAAAACCAAAACAAGTTCAAAAGAAACGAAATTGAACGCTTCATTAACCCAGCAACAGCCAATGTATACTTAAATTCACCATCTGAATTCAAGAATTTAAACAGAAAGAACAAAATAAGTAAAATACTAACCGATGAGAAGTGCCAGATGCAGTGCCAACACTTTGGTCTAGTTCTTTGATTATCACATCAAGAAACTGTTCAACAAGCCCACCTCCTCCTGACGCACCTCTATTTAGCCTCAGCATAATTCTCCCATATGTTAAAAATGAATTCTGAAACATTAAAAAATGTGCATATAAGAAAGAAAAAGAAACATAATATTCTTTTAGAGTCCCTAAATGTTCACAATGTGATTTCAAAAAATACATTAAATGGTACCTTCAAGGATCGGTCATGTGTTGTGAGCCAAGAACGAAACATACACTCTTTTAGTGAAGAATGTATCTCCATAACTCGAAACCCTAGATTTGGGCCATCTTTTGTCAGGTATGTATTCACACATTCCATAAGCTTTCTCAATATCTTACCTTCTTCCCTGATTTACAGAGTTAAATGAACAATTCTAATTTCTATATTTACTTGAAAGCATTTATTGATATTTCATCTTATTCAGAATTAAGTATCAAATACAAAAAATGAAGTGACCAAATTAAAAACGAACCTCACTTGTACAAAAATATCACAAAATCCTGAGATGATCTCATTTCTTATACTATCAGTAAAATCACCAGGTGGGTTCTCCAATAGAACATGAAGTGTCAGAATAGACCTAAACAAATCCTCTTTAGAGATAGATTGGATGTTTGATTTCATGTCAATTCCAGATACAGCCTTATTCAAGAATAGAAGAACCAGACCTGGTTAAAATGTAGACAGTTAAAAATGGAGAAGTTATTCAAAGAACAGTAAATGACAAAATACATCAGTACCAGCTTGTCATGTACTGGCTAGTACTTCTCCAAAACATGCCCAAACAATTTGGGATGTACAACTGGGAATGGAAGTTTTATTTTTTTTCATGAGAAACAAATAACAATCAAGAATGATACTGTTACTGTTACTGGTAAATACCAGAGAAACTGATATCAACAACAAAGTAGTCAGTACAGAAACCATTTAAAAGAGGCCACGAATAGAAAAGGAAAAAAATCAAACTCACTGCTATATATTTTGTTCCTCATTTGATATCGGTAATCACTGATGATGAGAATACTTCTGAGAATGCTGCTGTACTCAGAGTGGAAACTGGAAACGTCCTTTGTTACCTCCAGTATGTGGTTGAACAGAGACTTCACAATAGAAAATAGAAACAATCTTTGCCCTGACATAATGCCTTCCGCTTAGTTTTTTTCAATTAATTTGATTTTCTCATTTTTTGGTATTTTTTTTGGTAACAAACCTAAGAGTTTTGGATCTTCGGCACATTGAACCGCCATCCGAAGAGTCCTAGCGTATAAAATTTTAGGCGGGCGCTTCTTGCTACTGGAAATCTCCAGTGCAACACACTTGGTTAGCAAAGTGATAATATAAGGCCATGTCTCAGCTACAAGGAGATGCACAGAAAATTAATACAAAATTTTTTACCTATATAATGTTTGCTTAGGTGCACTTATCATTTTTTGTTCTGTTGTATCAATTTCTTTTCTCTATATTTTAGGTTCACTGAATTGACTTCTGTATACTGGTTCATTTCTTATGTACAATGCCGCTCGCACCTGGTCCAAATGGGACCATTTTCTATGGCATTGATTATTGATTATTGTCTTCTTCTTTTCTCTCATTAAATGGAAAATTATTTGAATATGAGTAAACTTGAAAGGATTAAATTTGGACCTGGTGGGATATCACCCGGTTTAATCTTGAGAGTATTTCGAGCGAGTAATCTACAAAAGCCATAGGACCTCTCTCCCTCCAGCCAGCTACTCAACAGTTTTACTCCTTCCTATTATAATTTTCCAAAAGTTAAAAAAAACTTTAGCGAAGATAAAATTGGACAGTAAACGAACTGCTGGTATCCTATCTAGACCCAGTCAATGCAAAATGGAAAAAAAAAAATAATGCGCAAGGAGAGAGAGGGGGTGGGGGTACATCGCGAGATTTGGGCTTGTCGGAGGAGAGCTTGGAGACGACCTCTCGAACATCTCGTGGGGTCGCCATGGATGGATGGATTTGATTAATGGTTTTGATGCATTGGGACTGGGGAGTGAGACGAAACGATGATCGCAGAGAAAGGGTTTTGGACTAGGGTTTATTAGAACCAGTTGTTTAATTTTTCTCGACTTTCACTTGCGCTGGTCCCTAAAGTACCAAATTTTGAGTTTGTATCTTATCCGTACGATCAGAATCCGGATCAATCAGACCCTAGTTGAGCCCTTTAATATTCGTGCCAAAACAGAGACAGTCCGGAATTCTGGATCAAACTCGCATTTTGGGTTACTGTAGGTATCCGAATTCGCGGGGTTCTGAGAAAAATAATAGTCTTGGAGCATCTACATCCTAAGACTCAAAAGATTTCTAAATAACTGTTAACTACTTTTTAGAAATTATGATTTTTAAAGTTTCTAACTTTCATATTCTAAAACTCATTTTAGAGTTTAAAAGAGAAATAATTTGAGCCAATCATTTGGCCAACACAGAGTTTATAAACAGTTTCTTAATAAGAAACTTTTCTGCATAGTTTCTAAATAAGAAACTCTCTCACATCCCTGAAACTGGATTAAAAACTGCCACGTCAGATTAGAAACTCTAATAGTTTCAGGGATGTAGATGCTCTTAATTAAATAACCGTTCGAATATAATAAAAAATATATATATTATAGTTGAATATAAAATAAAAAGGGAGTACCTAGCTATCTCCGTAACAATCCCCCATTTCATCTCCTAGTCATTAATAATTTCAATAACTACTAACTACCTAGGGGGACCACTTACTATTTGAGGACTATCTAATATTTGAAAGATTTTACGACTAGCGCGCGGAAGTATTCATATATAATGCATCAAGTATTCATCTATAACAACATATCAAGTATTCATACCTGATATATCAAGTATTTTAAAAAAAACTTGACACGTTTTCAGAGGTGATTTTTTTTTCTCCATTCAATCTAATCAACATTTTCTGACGATCGGTGAGGAATTTTGTAAATCTAAAACCACGAATGTTTTCTACATAATTTTATCTTTCAAATGAGACCCATAATGACATACTTTTAAGTTGTCCGTTGCATAAGTATTCATCCCTTATCGAAAAAGTATTTATCATCGTCGTGTAAGTGCAAATATAAAAACTGGATACATCACTCATCCATCTTTTACACGTTTTTAGAGGTGGATCTTTTTTCTTTGTTTAATCTAATCAATATTTCTAACGATCGATGAGGAATTTTGTAAATCTAAAACTACGAATGTTTTCTACATAATTTTATCTTTCAAATGAGATCCATAATAACATACTTTCGAGTTGTCCGTTGCACAAGTATTCATCCCTTATCGAGAAAGTATTCATCCTCGTCGTGCAAGTGCAAATATAAAAACTGGACACATCACTTATCCATCTTTTACACGTTTTTAGAGGTGAATTTTTTTTCTTTGTTTAATCTAATCAATATTTCTAACGATCAATGAGGAATTTTGTAAATCTAAAACCACGAATGTTTTCTACATAATTTTATCTTTCAAATGAGATCCATGATGACATACTTTTAAGTTTGAATTTGCTTTACAGCTCATTATTACCATCCCAACTCGAGTTGACTCGCTCGTTTATTAAATGAGCTGAGTTCGAGTTAGAGGTAACTCGCTCAAATTCAGCTCATTTACAGCCCTATTCGGGAACCAACTTCGTTGCTCTCCAAATAAGAGAGCAGGACCCTGTTATTCTAAATCGAATCATTCATCTGTGTTGAGATCCGTGCATGAAAAATTCAACGGTCCGATTTTGAATAACATAATCCTGCTCTCCTATTTGGAGAGCAACGGAGTCGGATTCGCATCTTCGACCTCCACAACAACAACTGTTCCTCTCCTACTTAAAGAAGAAGGAAAAAAAAAAGCGAATCCCTCCTCAGATCGCCTTCTCTACCGATATTAGCTTGTCTCCACTAATGAGTTTCTCTCCATTATCTCCGTACGAGAGGAGGAAGAGTTTTAAGTCCGCTCACTTAACTTCTCAGATAACTATTTTATAATTATTTATTTATTTATATATTAATCAAATTTAAAATTAAAAAAGTCGAATTCATAATAGTTTCAACTCAGAATTAAGAATTTGGCACATATTAAAAGGTATGACAACGATATATCATGGATTTTCTTGGCGGAAATGCGTTTCTTTGTCAAATAAAAACATTCCTGTTCGGCACATTGCATTCTCATGTATTTCTATTGGTAATTTTGCCACGTGGGTTTTTGTCCTTGTCAGGTGTTCAGCATCCATCGAATAATTTCCATTTTCAATACCAAAAGGTTATCTTTTCCCTTTTTCTTTGCCATTTTTCATGAGAAAAAACTATTGAATCGAACCTCCGGTTTTTTTCCTCAATTGTTATATATTGTGCATGCATTAAAATGAAAAATGTAATTAAGAAATATGATTAATCAAACCCCCCTCTTATGCATAATTCAATTGTTTCGGATATTTTAATTAAACAATATGTTAATCAAGCACGTGACTAACATTAATTAAACAAAATATAATTGGATAATACAATAAGTTTGAAACCGAACAAGAAAACTCATTTATAGCTTCATTTATTTTGGTTTAAACAATTTTGAACTTTCAATTTTTGCTTAATATTTTTTGTTCTTAACGAGAATGATTTGTTAATATTTTATTATTACTTCTTCTTCACAAGCAACATCACAATAATATTCTAAACAATATTAATTAATTGATCAAATATAAGAACAAAATCGTGAAGTTTATTCATTTTATATGCTAACCATAATTTTCAAAATCAAATTATTCTTGAAGCTATTTTGTTTTTTCATAAATAATAAGCACAATTAAACAAACATAATTTAATAATATAATAAAACAAACACAAAGAAAAAAATAATCATTAATATATATAAAATATAATAATATAATATAGTCAATTCACTCGTTTTTTTAGAATCTAATATATACAACTATATTTTCATATTAAAAAAATCAATATCCTAACCAATTTCTCATGTATTTGCCAAACATTTATATTCTAAAATTTTCCATAGGTTAAATGACTTTAGCTCTGACAAATTGAAATTCTCATTTTTATATTAAAATTTTTTATTTTCACAAAATTTCCATGTTGTCAAACAAATTGAAATTCTAATATATTTTTTTTCAGTGCATATTGTTAATTCTCACGTACTTTATTTTATCTTGTTTAGAAAATTAAAGGCATTGTTTTTGGATTTTGCTGAATTGCTCTGTACTCAGAGGAGCGAGGCCTAGCGTCAATTGAGCGGGTGCTATACATGACATGTCTCTGACAAGTGACAGCCGCGAAAAGGATCCCAAGGAACTAGTACTTCCTCTTTCATTATAATAACATGAGTAAAGCTAGCGTGTGACATGCTCACCAAGAAAGTTTGGTGAGCATAACTCCAAAAGTATATCGGATCGATGTCAAATGTCAAATCCAAACCGTTGAAATCCATGTACTTTATGAGTGATGCATATACATGCAAAATTTTGAAAGTTTCAAGTTTATTTGGTACACGGTCAAGTGGTCAAAGAAATAATAAAAATTGAATATATAAAATAACTTATAATAAAATGTCCATTTCTTTGACCACTTGACCGTGTAGCAAATAAACTCGAAACTTTCAAAATTTTGCATATATATGCATCACTCATGAAGTACATGGATTTCAACGGTTTGGATTTGGCATTTGACGTCGATCCGATATACTTTTGGAGTTATGCTCACCAAACTTTCTTGGTGAGCATGTCACACGCTAGCTTTACTCTAATAACATATAGCATAGGCCTAGAAATGAGTATAGAAAATAAAAATTTTGAATTATATTTTACTGTTTACGTGGAAAAAAAAAATTTAGTCTGAGTGAATTTTTTTTCTCATGTGAACAGTATTTTCAGAATTACTGCCGAACAGGACCATATTCATCAAAGCTTTTCTTAATTCATAATTATCAATATCAATGTGTATCATATTATTCTGTTATCAATATTTGAAAATAATTTATTGTCTAGGTTCTTGTCACAAGTTATAAAATCATAATTACCTTTTATTAATCACTTATGTTTCAACCACACTAAAATGATTATATTTTATCCTTATTGGAACAATTTCACCCAAGTCTGGATTTTCTAATATGTTAATCAGTCATCTGCACGTCTACTATTGATCATCGGACCGAATTTAGTCCATGCCCATTGACGATCCAGCGCTCCTCACAGGTACCTTAGATAATTTCTCTCACTTTACGCCTTTACGCCTTTACAGTTTGAGATTTCAGTATTATTGGAGTTTGAGATTCGTGTCAAGTTGAAAAAACAGTCCGAATCCACTAATTATAAAAGATTCCTTTGCAGGTAACGGAGTAATTGAGACTTGAAGAATGTGAATTCGCCCATGGGACCGCTCCTCGTATCCTCTGCGGAGTCGTAAGCTGCGGAACTGTGCGGAGCTTTTAATCTGGTCCGTTCATTTTTAATCGGACGGATCAAATCAGATCTTGCCCGAATTAAAATTCTCAAAATTTAAACTACAGAGATCTGATCTGGTCCGTCCGAACAAAAACGAACGAACCAGATTAAAAGCTCCGCACAGATCCGCAGCTTACGACTCCGATACGCTTCCACCGCTGCTCAGAATCAGACTGGAAGCAGCCGCTCCAGTGCCTCCATCTCTCTTCCTCTTTTCACAAAAACCCTCCTTATATTCGATGTTCGCTCGTCTATCTCAATCGCCGTACTGGCACTAGCTTTACCAGACAGACAGGAGTGAGTCTGTCATCCCTGCTCAGCTACCAAATACTGATCATGAAAAACCTAAGACGAGAAAAAACCCTCCAACCAGACCCCGATTCACTAAACCCCACTTCTCCCTCTCCGCACCGCAAAACCCTAGATCTCGTCTGGGCCAAGACCACCAAGGGCCAGCCATGGTGGCCGGCGCGCGTGATCGCCAACTGCGACGGCCGCCTCCACGTGTCCCGCTTTGGGGAGGACCATGTCAGCACCTACTATTGCCACGTGTCCCAGGTTAAGCCCTTCTTCAACCCCAAGATAGCCGACATGGCTCAGCAAAGCCTCTCCCAGGCTTTCCTCTCTTCCTTCAAAGAAGCACTCAGGTTCGCTTCACAGTATCTTCAATCTCAACTGACTTGTAGATGCGTGCCATCAGAGGCGAAACCCTTGGATCCTGGCAGAGAATTTGAGATTGGTACTTGCAATTTTACCAGTCCGGAGTTCATATATAGCATTCGAGATGCAGCATTGAGTGTTTGGGCAGTGAATTTGGAGGAATCTGTTAGGTTGAAAAGCTGGGTCTTTGCTCTAGGCCGGGGTCTCTGCAATAATGGAGAGGTGGGTTTTAATCAAAGAAAATTGTTAGGTGATCTTGTTGATAAGTTTGATCTTGATTTAGATGCATGTGCAGATGATAATAAAGAGAAGTCATTTGACGAGTGCAGTATGGGGTTTTTAATGGATGATAACATGGGTTTAGAAGAGAATTTGACTAATAGTGATATAAACAGGGTTAGTAAGGCTAGGAAGAAGAAGATGAGAGCGAGTGAGATTGACAAGGGCTTAGAGAGAGAGTTTTCTGGTACTACAAAAAATTTGAAGGATGAAGATGCAGGATCTAGTAAGAGAGAGAGAAAGAAGAGCAAGTACCTTTCTCCTCCTTACACTGACGTAGGTGGTTTAATTATACATAAGCAGTCAGAAGAAAATCCGGATGAGAGAAGCATTGTTGAGGGAGATGATGGAGGAGTCAAGGAGGGTAATCTGGTAAAATTTGAGGCATTTTCAGTCCGGGATATCTTCAATGATTTTCTCCTAACGGGTATGGATCCGCTTTACCTGAAATGGAAAAGATCCGCCCAGGCGCTTAGGTTCTTTATTGACAAATACAGAGATAGCATTTTTATTGAAGGAAGAGAGCATGAGTATTACACAAACTGTAAATGCAAGTGTCAATTGAAAGGGAAGGTTAACATCGAAGTAAATCTGGATAATGGGTCAGGCTTGTCTTTTAAATCATGTCTTACACCCAAAATGGATAGGGCAGATCTGACAACTGGACATGATGTTTCTAGAATTGATGAGGAACTTGAAAACGAAAAAGATAAGGTGAAATCTGACAATGGAGCCCATGAGCCTAAGAAAAAACGGGGTAGGCCAAGAAAAGAACTGAAGTGTCTAAGCAGCTCGGCTTCTAATATGCCTAATGTAGAGAAATCTGAACATAATAAAGAACGAAAGGACTTGACATATTCGGTTTCCAGTGTCCCATTTATGACAAATAACAACATCAGCGGAGGGACTGTGTTAAATTTTTCCAAGGGGTCTTACGAATTTTTGGAAGAAGCAAGAGCTCAAATGCTCAAAACAAGTTCTGTGGAAAACGGGAATAAGCCCCAGGAACAAGGTTCATTGAAGAAGCGCAAGAATGGGAATAGCGGGAATAGCGACAGCACTAGTGGCACAGAACCTAAACAGAGAGGGCGAAAGCCGAAAGTTGCACAAGCTCATTACCCGAACCCTGCCGCACTCTTATTGGAATTTTCAAAGCCAAATGCCGCAAATGGTACAGGTACTGGTATGGGTATGAATCTTCCTTCTAAAGACCAGCTTTTATCCACATTTAGCAAATTTGGGTTGTTAGTTGAGGCACAGTCAGATGTGCATCGAGATGTGCACACCGCACGTGTAGTTTTTGCACGTAGTGCAGATGCAGAGGCAGCATACAACAGCTCTGACAAGCTAGGTCCGTTTGGGCCCCCCTTTGCCAACTGTCGCCTCCACTATTTGCCGCCTATCAGCACCAACCCATCGTCACCAGCTCAGCGAGTGCCAGCTCACCAAATCCCAGCCCAGCAACTATCTCCTAAACCTCAACTCTCTGACATCAGGAAGAATTTAGAGATAATGATCTCCTCTCTGACAGGTGGGCCAGGATTGATAAAGAAAGAGGAGTCAGGTTCGGCCCTTGATGGCATCCAGCCTGAGGTCAGAGGTAATCTAGTGGAGAAAATGCAGGGACTCTTGATGAAGGTTGAGAAGAGGCTAGGCGACAGTGGTGCAAGTTCTAGTGGTACAGTACCAGGAGTCCTGCCGCCTTAATTGGTGTTAGTGTATGGAATGTAAGAGAACGTAGCTTAATATTTTAAAACTATTTAGAGTTTTTCTATGGGCTGACATGGCAATCTATGTACTCCACCAATAAGGCTACATTTCGCATGTGTATCAGTATAAGGCTGAAGTGTCCATGTTATTGATTGTGGCATGTGTGTGTAATTGTGTATTGTGGTCTATGTATGTAGTAACTTTAGTTTCAAAAGTCATGCAAGCTTCTTGTTGGGCCCATCTAATTATTTTATTATAATCATAGTAGGTGCAAAACAAGATAGCTTAGTAGCAAAAAGTATAAATTTTAATGCAAAACCAAAATAGGTATTCTGTATTCACACCTTGGCGATCAGATTGATTTTTATGTATTATTTGTAGGAAAAAATTTCTTATACATTTCAGGTTGTTGATTTATACATGGTACATAAATTTAATTTAACGTTATAAAGCTTCATACGCTGTTCTCATAATTCATAAAGCCACCAACAACAAAACTCCAAGTTTATCTGCAAAAATTCGAAAATATATTATGAAGGAATGTTTGCCAGAAGTATATTTTGAGAGAGAGAGAGAGAGAGAGAACCTGACTATTGAGAAAAAGTTTGGATTATTCGGTAAACTATTATAGCAAATCAATCTGTTGGTTCAAAGCGGCAAATGCAGTCGTAAATGTTGCCCTCGAAAAGCTTCTCAGCAAGTCTTTGGTTCTTTATCATCGCCAACTGTGAAAGCAGGTACCGATATCACCATCAATTAAATTACCAACAAAGAAAAGAAAAATACTTTCAACCAAAAGAAAAACAAAAATCTGATAAAACCAGCGCACCTTAAGAGCATCGCATTTAAAGCGAACATTTAGGTTAGTATGCAAAGCCCTTCCCATTCCTTCCAATATGATCTGCGCATTAACAAAAAAATTGCAGTTCTTGTTTGGTGTAACGATTACTAGAGAGTTCCAGCACCAAGAAAGGTAATGCATTAAGAACTTGTCCATACCAAATCAGCCTCCTTTGCAGCCTCTGCCAGCTCAGAGCTGACCTGGCGAAAATCGATGCAGGGGCTACCGCATCCATTTTCAACTACCATTAGTGGGACCGATACAGTAGTAGCCTTTGACTCATCTTCTATACCGGCCATTGCATCTAGTAACAACCCTCCAGCCTCAGCTGCTCTCCTCAGTGTATCACAATGCTATATTTGCAATATTTAGTTCTTAGTTGAGTTGCTTATACATCACACTGAAAGTAAGCACTTTTATGAATCATCGATTTTTGTTATTGAAGTAACCAAGTAGAACTAGGGTGTTCTTAAGCTGCCCTTTGGTGAGCTTAACTCCAAAACATATTGGATTGACTTCCAATGACGAATTCAAACCATTGAAACCAATCTACTTCACGAATATGCGTTACAGGTCAAATCTATAAATTTTTGAATAAATTTAGTATAAAGGCAAGCGGTAAAAAAACGCTAAAAACTAAACATACTAAAATTAATTTATAAACATTATTTTTTTTATTGCTTGACTTTATACTAAATTAATTCGAAAATTCAAAATATTGACATGTAAGTGCATCATTCGTGAAGTAGATCGGTTTTAATGGTTTGGATTTGTCGTTTGAAGTTATTCCGATAGGATTCGGAGTTAACTCACAAAAAAATTGGTGAGTTCAGTAACATCTTAGTTCTACTCAAATTAACCAGTTGTAAACTCAACCGAGAATTTTATTATTGGGCTTAATATCTGATTATTTTGGTATCCTGTGAATTTGCACTGATAGAGCAAATATACAAAGCAAGATGCAAACCTTGGCTGCTTCAGCTACAATTCCAGGAATTTCATCTGCAGTGACATCATTCAGAGCCGGTAGAGAATTTGCTACCAAAACAACCTACAAAAGTTTCCAACATTCATTTTTTGTTTTTTGAAATCATGAAAATTCCAGGAAAATAAAATAAAATTGTGCGGCCACCTCGGTCCCACGGCGCAGTAACTCGCGAGCTAATGGGAGCATTCCAAGAACAATATCAGCACCAGAATTATCTACAAACATAAGTGCTCTTTTGTATGGCTGTTGCTTCTTATCTGTGAGCATTTTCATTTTGAACGTATCAAAATCATCCACCTGTAAAAAAGAAGAAAAAAAAAAAAATCAAACCAGTGAATCAGATTCAGACATGTAAATTAACATCTAAGCAAGCAGGGCAAATAAAATAAAATTTAACAAATCAAACCACATTCAGTATCAATAGCAAAGTTCCAAAAGTTGGTGCTTATTTCAAAAATGGCGAAAGTAAATAAAAAAAAAAACAGAGCATACACGCCAGGGACGTCGCATCTTTTTGCGGCTCATGCGGTAAATCTCGATAATGGTGCCTTTGTGGTATAGGTCGACACATGCACGAGATCCCCAGTCAAATATATTAGCAGCTAATACCCCTTCCACCAGTGTCAGGAGTCTATCCTCCTATTACAATAAAAAATAAGTTAGAAAAGAGGGAGAAAAGAAAAAAAAGTGAATAACCCAAGAGAGACGAGGCAACCTCATTCATGCTATCCAACTCCATTAAGAGATCAGGCAAAACAGCAAGAGAAGCCTCATTCTCCCTATTATACGAAACAAACATAGAAAGAGAAGAATTCATAAATACAAAAGAAATGTCTTATCGTACTTGAGATTGCATCTCTGAACAGACATGATCATGAAAAAGATTATGAGTTATAATAGTTGCACAAGAAGAGAAATAATGGGGGTAAATTACTCCAGAGATCACTAAAGTTTACTCCATAATAATGAGAAACCTACTTTGTTTTGCATAAAAGCTAAGTAGCTAACCTTTGTTTGATGGTGATGTAAGCATCGACAAACTGGAATTCTCTCAAGCATTCTTCCCTCAATTCTAATAGATTTGCCAACCCGAACTTTCCATAGGCTGTGGGATCTTCCATTAACCTAAGATAACGAAAAAACTATACATTATTTATTTCCTAATTGAAAAAGTAATTTTTTTTAAATTTTCTAATAAATTAATGCTAAAATAGTACATGTACCTTGCCAGGTGAGCTGAAAAGGCACATGCAAATGCATCTCCTCTTCTTTTAGCATCATCAGTTCCACCTTCACTGGCAACCGCCTAGGTAGATGAGAGAGAGACAGAGACATAGAGAGTCATAATATTTCTAAAGAAATCAACTTAAATTAAATAGCTTTTCTTTAAGTTGATGTAGTACACACCTTATTAACAAGATCCGGCAAATGTTCTGACAAAACAGTGAACCAATACCTAGAGAGGATAATTAAATTGATGAATAAAGATAATAGATCTTCAAAACATTGGAAAAGACTTGTGTAAGACATCTTCAGCTAGTGTATTAAAAGACATACTCAAGCTCACTATGCGAGAGATCAATGGTGTTCGGTTCATACCTGCAAGAAAGAAATTGCACTGGGTTAAAGCCTTAATGGTACACATGCTAATACAAAACTCTAAGCACAATATATATTTGGAAGAGCTTACGTATTGGGGTTGCGCAACAAAGGAAAGACCTCCAAGGTCGGAACAAGATGCAATACCCCAATATTTAATGCAGCACTGGCATCAGATCGAAGTATGTTTCCTCTAGCTGACGGCCGGTCAAAGCCTCCCATACCAGTAGTACCAGGTAATGCCATTGGTACAGGAGCAGTTATTTCAGTACCCTTTTGCACAAACTTCTCCATCCATGATATCTATCAATATAGCAAGATAGAATATTATTTACCTCACTCTTCTTTTCTATGTGAATAAAACATAACTAAAGTCAAAGTTTACCTATGTTATTAAAAGATTAAGAAGATTATCTAAAATTAAAAATAAATGAATCGCTGCAATAAACAAGGGAGCAAATCAAACAAACAACTATGGTGAAAGAAAAGGGAGAAAAGTAAAAAGGATAAAATATGAATACCTTTTCATTGAGATTTCCAAGAGGTGGGCCATGAATCTTGCCACCGACAATAGGGGCACCCATAGGAAACCTCTCAACAAGCTGGTGGGCCCGTAAGTCATCTAGCCCGTGTTTTTCGGAGCTCATGAATGCTCCCACTGCACCCAAAAACCCCTCGTGCCTCAAGAACATAGCTTGTGCCTCGCCCTTCGCCCTACCCAATTAGTCTTGTATAAAAATTAACAAATGAAAAAGAAAGAAGAAATGTAATAATAATGTGTTCCAAGGGTGTTTGCAGATTATACGTTGCAAATTATAACTATAACCTATGGTACAGTGTTGAGCCTATTATGCTAAAACAAAATGTTACCAGAAATTAACAGAGAAGGAGATAGTATCCATGGTATACGCATGACCTCGAATGAAAAATCCACCAAAGAAGATCTTTTTCAGCCCATACCTCAGTGCATTCAAATATGATATCTATTCATCAGAAACAAAAAGTTAGATACCTATTATACTGCCAATAAACCTAACATCTAAATCAGAGCACCTTACCTGGCCTATGTTATAAGAGATCATGCGCAAAAGGGAGAGAGAAATATCCTCTGGCCTATAATCTGATAGTTCCTTATTTTCTGAAATTGTTTTTCCAAAACTCGATGCAATTGTTGATGCTGAGAGGCCAATCTATGAAAAAATAAACGAAATATAAATGAATTATGCATTATGATTTTTCATTTCCTGAAAAGAAAATTATATAAATATAGCACCTTGGTATAGTCAAGACCACCGTAGATATCTCCGACAAGCATGTCTAATTGGCTGTTGTCTCCTTTTTGACTCAGCTCTAATAACTCATCAAAACTATGCCAAAGAAAAATAAAGTAATATTACAAACACTACATTTTACTATACTTAAATCAAATAAATAGAGAACCATCAATCAAGAAAATTAAATAGTACCTGTTGCACTTGGTTAATAACCGGCCCAATCCCCAGTAGGTACCACCACCGACATTTGTACCGCTTACTCTTTGAAATTTGCCAAACCCATCCACCTTTGTTAAAATAGAATTAAAACATTATGCATGCACTGATTTAAAATGTCAATAAAGTTAGCGAGTCTTTTGTCAGCACGGAAAGAAGTAAATACCTTGATAATGCTTACACCAGAGCCAATATTGACAAGAAGGTAAGGGAATAAATCATTTTGATCGATTTGTATGAACTCCTTTTGTCCATCCATGTGCGTAAATGCTTCATGCCGTATAGCCTGATATGTATACAACATGAGCAAATATCTTTTCAAAATTATTGTCTTCTATACCAATTTTTCATCTTTATTTTGGCACTGAAGTTACAAAAAAAAAAAAAAAAAACCCCAGACAAGTATTGAAATTATTATACAGGACTTGCAAATCATATGTTACATTTGCTAATCCAGTAATCCTTTTGCACTCAACTTCATGAGTATACACATGGATTAATTCATTTCCCCGAGGATGATACAAAATTTTGAATATATAGTACCAATGAAAAAACTGACATATAATTTATGCCATTAAAAGAAAAGATACCTTGAGCAAGAAATTCGCACCAGCCACGAGACAACCCATTTCATCTTCCTTCTCCAAACTAACACCTAGCCTTTCTCTAAAAACATCTGCGTACTTAAAGGCCCCCCCACCTGTTGCCTTTGCCAAAAAATATTTTATAGAATTGACTTAGCATGTCAATTACTATCACTATCACTTTCACTTTCACTTTTATTTTTATTATTACTTTATTACTACTTATCTTTATTTTATGATTGTGATTGGGTTTCATTTCTAGCCTACCCCAACTTGTTTGGGGCTAGAGGCTTGGTTGTTGTTGTTGACGTAGCATGTTATATAACATTTCGTAAACAAACAATACCATATTTTTTTGGTGTAAATTATTCAATAGTTAGACTAATAACAGTAAAATTAACAATTGTGTGATCATTAATCTCCTGCGTGTACCTTAATTAAAATGTTATCACTTTGGGGGGTCCCTCGCCACATTGGTGAGTCTATCCCTGAAAGGGGAAATCACCAAAAGTTAAATCTAATATCTATTAATAAACAAAAATAAAACTAATAATTTAGCTCCTTAATAGAAACTAAAAATAAGTTATGTTATAGCTTCTCTTTTTGCCTCAAAAATATGGTAACATGAATCCATCCATTAGAAGAAATTCCGAAAGAAAGTCTAAGAGGTGATGCCACCTCAAAAAAATTATATTTTTGTTCTGGATAATCCCATCTTTAGACAATTAACAGCAAACCTACCATCAAATTGCAACCCCTAGATGAAATAAAATGAAGTGCAGTTAACACTTTTTGTTTATTTTTGACATACCGCCACGATGAAGTTGCTTAGATGAAATAAAATCTAAGCATTCGTTCAATTTGCTTGTCTCAAATTTGACAAAATGAAGTCTTCCTCCTAGAATTGGGTAATTTCTCCTGTTTCCATTTGTTATCCCAAATTTTTTACTTAGTGATTTTTTCCTTCTATCATCTGTTGAGCTCTCCGCTTGTCTTGAGAAATACACCAATTTTATCAGAGAGCCTACATAAATAATAAAAGGATAAAAAAAACGATTTTAATTTCCCAATCTTCCAGATAGATAATATGGTGAAATAGAATTTAAAAATAATATATATAATTAATTACCTCCAATATCAAGCGCCAAATGTGAAATATCATCGGACTGGTTGGGCAAGAGAATTGTAGGATTTCGATCTTCAAAATTCCCATGAATTGCAGCCCCACTAAGGTCAAGTTGCGGCCTCGATCCCGACCGATGGATTTTGCTGGGCCCACCTGTCAGAGCCTCTTTTTCCTTGACAGATTCTCTCTCTTTAGTGGTGCTGTCAGTACTGATTTCGCTCGAGTTGTTCGCCATTATTTTCTAACTCACAGCTGGACCCAAATCTGAGAACATTCCAATTTTCCAGTGATCAATTTAATTTGTGAACTATGAAGATATCCCAAACTCAAAATACTGTTAAGAAAATTAAAGTTTCACATTTGTAACAAATGAAGCTTTTTTTTTGTGTCTTCGTTTTGCTTTAATACTTTACAATTTACATGCATCATATCCATACCTACCCACTACATAATAGCAAGAGATCGAAGCTTTACAAAGTAAGTAACTGTTCTAGTAACACCAAATTAATTTGGTTGGCTCCCCTATTTTTTTAGCATAGTAAACCTTAACTCAGTAAACAAGCAAAAATGAGTCTACAGTGAGAAAGGCGATTTCTAAAAGCAAAAAGAGAGAGAGCAGATGGAAAGAGAAGAAAAAAAACGGATTAAAAAGAGAATTGTTACTCCGATTACCTAACTGATCCTGCGGGGATTTTGAAGCAGGGAGGCTGTTTGGATTTGTGTTCCTTTTTTTTTACGTATCTATTTTTTCTCATGTGGGTTGGTTTGTTTGTTCGCAAATCGCAATGGAACAAAAAAGTATCAGGTCAGAAGTGATGGCCTAGATATTCTGCAATCATCTTTGTGTAACGAAATATGTTAAAGGAAACAGCAGGAAAATTTACCCGCTCCATGAAATGTGGCAAATAAATGTCAACAGAGATGTCAGAATTATGAAAGGCGAACAACAGTCACCATTTGTGTACTTGTGAACTTATCCTCTTTTGCCCCCCTTTGAAATTTCAGAATTATTTTTGTCCATATTCATCCCAACATCGAAATAAATTAGGCATAATCACCGTCTACGGGGGAAAAAATCGCATTCTCTCGTACAAGTGTAATGGGAAGATTTTCGGCTTTGGAACAAAAAAAAGAAAAAAAAAAGAAGAAGCCAAAAACTTGGAAACTTTGATGCTTGCTTTAGAATCATTAGGTCTAGAGTACTAATTCGCATAAATAATGTTGTTATTTTCATTGAAAAAATGTTATCATGAGAAAAGGAATTAGATTTTGTTTATAGGTTAATCCTTAATTTAAACTGATTGAGCACAGAATAATATAGTGGAAGCTGCACAACCATCAACATTGTGATATATTTCACCTCAAATAACTCTTTTAAAGAAATAATTGATCCACTGTTTCACGTCTGCCTTTGTCAAAGTGAAACAATAATATCAAGCCTTGCATATTAGAAATCTCAATCTCAATAGTTATACCTTTATCATGTCCAATTATATTTAAACCGGATTGAGCCTGCTAGCTAAGACCTTGCTGAATATTCTATAGTTACATTTCCGGAGACTGATAGGCCTATACTATGTAATTTTAGATGCATCTTTAATTATACTAATTAGACAAATAGTAGTTCTTTTTAAGTCTCGATATATCAAATTTACCCTCATAAAATATTTTAGATCGCAACTATGATGCTTGTTTAATTTGGTGCTAAGTTGAATATAGAAATGAGTATGTTTTGTATATGGTCGTTCAAATTAACGATCTGGTTTTGTATTTGCACGAGAAACTGCACGAATTTTAGCTCTTTAATCATCGAGGTTTTATCAAATGTTCTCTCACTTCATCTCGCTTGTCATTAGTTGATGCCAAGTTGCCACCATATAAACATTTTTTTTTTTTTAAGCGATGATCATTTGGCAACATCGCGCACTTTCACAAATACACACTATCGCAATAGACTGGATAATAGCCACAATAAAAAAGATTCATAAAAACTATATACATTATGTACAAGAAAAGTTTTGATTTGTAATTAGTACACAACTAGAGCAAAAAATATTCCAACTTTTTATTCTAATCTCCATGTCAGGTGTATTAATCATGATATGACTGGATATCTATCTATAAGCTGTGTAAGTTAATATTACGAGGCAATTGACACAAGAAGGTACATTATCTCCAGTATTGAGCCCATCTATGGATGGTTTCAACCATTTGGGGGAATAAAGCACTCACGCTGTCATTTATTAAATCTTGGAAGAAATGTATTGCCCCCTCATCATCTAGGTCTAACCTGAATTTCTCTTGAAGCTATCAGTCCAGAAATTTAAAATAAAAAAATAATATACATCAGTATTGTTCTAGTAATAATAAGATGTGAAAATCATACCAATAGGAAAATATAATATGAATTTATGAAGAAAAGAGAGAAGAAAAATGAGAAAGAGAGTTCAAGACCTTCAAAATGCTTTTCTCAGGGTCGGAAGCGATATTAGGGATGTTCGAACCAGCCATGAGATGAAACAGATTCAATATCAAATTACTCGATTTTCTCAATATATTGTATGCCTCGCAACAATATGATTTGAACCTTGTATAGTACTGACTGCATTGTCCCAAAAATATAAAATACATTAATGTTAAGAAAATAGTAGACACAAAATATGAAGTGCCCAATTGCAAGAACTGAAAGAGAGAGAAGAGGGACCTCTCGGCACCACCCATGGCCTCGACCATCTCTTTGCAAAGTTTCATTGGAGGAGGAAAGGGCTTTGGATCTTGCCCCAAAATATATGCGAAATCCACATGGAACAGCCGACCATCATCTCTTAATAGGAGATTATCTAGATGCCTGTAACAAGTTTTACCAAAATATTTTTCAAAAAGAAATTCCAGTCTAATTTCAGTTTATTATAGGTTGGTTTTCTTCAGGGGATTCAGTAAACATGGGAGCGTGCGCGCGTGAGAGAGAGTGGGTTTGGGCAGGGGTTTTCTTATGTGCTATTGCTATCAAAATCGAATGTAATAGTTGCTTGTGGATGATTGATGTACTGAACATTTTTTTTATTACTACAACCTTGACAGCCGTTGTCAAGTTTTTCAAAAGACAGAGAGAGAGAGAGAGTGCAAGTACGAACCTGTCACCGACCCCCAAAATGTAGGTAATAACAGAATAGCCGGCACAGCTCTTTATAAAAGTTTCGAGGCACTGTGCAGTTATGCCAAATGGTCCCTCCTCGTCAGGGTGGAACTTCTGTAGATATGCTATGATACTACGATTCTCTGATAATATCTATCCATCCAAAAACAACTATGTAAATGGAAGAACCCATTTGTAAATGGAATGAACTGAGGGAGGTACCTACCTGTGCAAGAGTACTGGAGGGAATGAATTGTAGCATGCCTTCGTCTTGTCCAGTGGCAAGTACTTGGTACGGAGTCAAATGCAAGTCCAGATTTTCCAATTTTAGAAGCCGATCCATCAGAGACACCATTTGTATAACCTGCTCACCACACATATTTATTTTAATACAAATAATAATAATCTAGCGTACCACACTATTCTCTTCTTCACATGATCGTATAATAAGAAAATAATCGTACGTACTAGTTGATCTTGGCGAAGGTCATCTCCCTTCTTGAAAATGACTTTACTAGTGCCACCATTTTCGGTGCGAAATGTCAATTTCAAAGGATGAAGAGCACTTTTGAAAATAGAAGACTCGTGTGGCACAATACCTTTTATTAACGTGCTAGGCTCCAAAGGAGATCGAATTGGCTGTCACGTATGCTCAAATTATAAACACAAAAATAATACAAAAATAATATGACTTGATTTGAAGCTATACTAAATGTTATGTTATAGGACTATATTGCTTAGAAATTAAAAAGAGTCTACAGCACCTCATCAAAATATGTGAGCTCACTGAGAAGGCCAGAGAGGAGTTGGCGCAACTTGTCGATTTTCTTCTGGGTCCCACCACTGACCTTTTTTATGTCTTTCATAATAGAACATAGCTGGGCTATCAATTCGTTCTGACGAACCAGGCTCTGCCACATCTTGAATCCATCTTCATCTTCATTCCCAACTGCTTCCAGCTATTCCAATTCAAATACATGTTATAAAACTTCTTTCAAACTTAATATAATTTAGAATGAAAATTTGCAAGTACCTTAATCATGCTATCTTCTAGCATTTCGTAGGTACAATAGAAGCGCTTTGAATAAACATGATCGTCGCGAAGTTCTACCAACACATACCACCTTAGGAAGCTTGCTATCTCTATATTTGATAATGCTGAAAAAAAACAGATGCACATTTTCAGTTCACTGTAAAAAGATAACATTAATAAGATAACAGTAACAAAAGGAAAGAAGAAAGTACATCGTTGGATTAGGAAGAGAGCAAGGTGAGACTTGTCAGATCTCTCAAAGCGAAGTGCTTGTACCAGCTGTAGTAGATAGCACTGTAACTCTTCATCATCTGCTCTTTCTAGTACACTTACAGCATATGCACGTACCTAATGCCCCATTCCCAAGAGAAAAAAAAAAAGGAATAACTAAAGGAGAAGAAAGAAAAAACAATAATAAAAGAGCTTTTAAAAAATATGCACTAGCCTCTTCACTTTCAAAAAGAGGAGAGAGAAGCTCTAAGGCATCTGTCACATCTATTGTTTCCCACCTTCCCATCAAGTCAACTGCTTGTTTCGCTTCCTGTTTATAGAGCAAAACAAAGATGTACCTTCTTTTTTAAGGGGCGCATAAGGAATTGTCGAGTTTATATAACAATAGAAAAGAAAATAGTAAGTAGAAACCTGAACATCACTCCATTCAACCGAACGAAGAAACTTGGTGAGAGCCTTTTTCTCAGACATCAGAGAGAATCGAAATTTCCATAACAGCTGTCTATCCTCCCCACTTAAGGTTCTTGTCGGAGGATATTTTAATATCTTTTGTATCGACCTATGCAAGGCCAAAAAAAAAATTATGGTATTAAAATATATTGAAAAATGCAGAATAACAATTCATATCACCTATATGATTGGCATTAGTACCCATGTGCAAAATATCTACTGATATGAAAAATTGTACATAGTACTTACTTCCTTTCATTTATGCTAGGTTTGAGATCCCTATCAACAATGCCACGATTCAAGCTCCTGGCTAATTTCAACTGTTTGTGCTCTGATGGGTTTGTTCGGCCAACCTCTGGGTCCCACACTGTCACTATCTCATTTGTTGATGTAACAGGAGACGATGCCAAATAGTTCGCCCCTAGTTCCTACATGGTAAAATCACAAGGAAATAGCAACAATTTAATTTTAAAAAGCATTTTTCAATATTTGTACCAATATAAAAATGTCAATCTCTCGTTACCAGCCAGTCAGGTTCAGTGCCTCTGGTCCTGTTTCAGCCAATGTTTTATTTTTTAAATTCTCAGTTTGAATCATTTGGACCAAAACCTATTGTATATTTTAAAACTTGCTCTAGTTGTGATAATTTCATATCCAAACATTTTGAATTTCAACCAAAATTTGTTGTTGAAAAAAAGTATATACTAACCTGAAAAACAACATGGTGTTCAAAGCTACAAAAATCAACAACAAGACTGAGATGGGAATTTTCAGGCTTATTTCCTTCCTTTTTCTTGATTTCATCTATCGCATTAAAGGCTAACCGGTCAAGCCAATCAATTCGCTGTATCTGGCCTCTCTCATATTTGTTCACCAATCTCTCCAATCTCTCTACTTCACCTCTCTCTTGCTTCGGTACCTATATGTTTATTAATATACAAGATTTCAATCTTTAAAAAAAAAATGGGGATAACCGGTTTACCAGTTAAGATAATCTTTGTACAATACAATGATGAATCCAATTTGCCACAAACAAAAACACACAAAGAGAATGTTTATAGAAAACCTTGCCAGGGGTAGAAGTGGGAATTCTTCCATCTGCTTTTTTCTTAAGCCAAAGTCGTAACTTTTGTCTCCCAGCCTTGAGTTGCCTTTTGTTATTGAACAGAAATACAGTTGCACCGCCGATCAAACCTTCATCAGACCCACCTGACACATCCCATACCTAAATCACACCCTCATAGATTTTATTATCAAGTATGACAACCTCAATACCAGTCTGAATATGTATAATTTGATACATACCGTGAATACTAGTTGTGCATGAGAGGTTAAGTCACGGTATTTTGTGCTTAATGTTAGAGTCTCATTCCAACAGTAGGGTTGCCCCGACGACTCTAACCTAACAAAATTATGATAATTTTAAAATCAGATGCATGCAGAGTTTGAAACATGTAATTCTGTATTATTGTAATGAAGAAATGAAAAACCTAGTTCTAGTAGGCAATCCAAAAGGAGCGCCATCTATGTACAAAGCACACTCCACAAACAGCTCAGGAATTCTCTTCTCAGGCCATGAATCCAAACCTAGACGCAAATAGAATGAAATTACCCCAATTAAGAGGTGACTAGAGAGAGAAAGAGAGAGAGAGCAAGGCATGACCTGACCTGGTAGTGGAGAGGAGGGAGGGGAAAGGGAAGGGAGGAGGCCATCGAGGCGGTCGATGCGAATGGAGACGGGATGGTTGATGTCGCTGGAGATGAAAACCCTCCAGTTGTTGTCTCCGTTCATCCCTCCATTTCCATGTCCATTGGCGCTCATCGCTTAATTCCTTCCGACTGGAGAGTTTAAAGAGTTGAGAGCTGAGAGAGAAAGGGGGCGGGGAAGAGGAGAAAGCAATTTAATTTACCAAAGAACCCCCCGTAGCGTTGGTTTTCCCGACAAGGCAAGGCTACAACTACAAGGGGTAAAGGAAGGAAAGAGACGTCCATGTCCGATCAGAATTTGGGTCAATCCGGCCCGAGGAGGTGGAATGCATGGGGCCCTTCAATATCGGGCCAAGCAGATCGGACGGTCCGGATCTAAACATAAAAGTTTCTGTTACCTCAGGTAATATGAGTTCGGCTAAGAAGGAAAGAAGGTACAGTATTGTATTATACTATTATTATTTATTACTTATATGTCGGGTTGGGCCGTAGAAGCAATAAATGTTGGAGCAAAAAGAAAAAGGGAAATGGGAACCCATACATAGTTACTGTAGATCAAAGGCTCCAAATAAGTAGTTACTGTGCATCAGGCCCGTGATCCATTTTATTATGCCTTATTGACTTCACAAGACAATACTAAGAAGGAAATTTGTATTAGGTCAATGTGACCATCTGTGTGATGTGACTGTCCTCCGTTATTATTTTTAGAGAAGAAAATTTTGATCACGCTATGCAAATTGTTTCGGTCATGTCACGTGACATGTTATGTGATCAAAATTTATTTTGTAATAATTTCTTATTTTGATATATATTGTTATTATTTTCTTTGAACTGACTTGAACTTGAAACATAATTAAATGCGTGACATGACTGTCCTTTATCATTTTAGTCACGTTACATCATATCATGTTAAAATAAATTTTGACCATGTATCGTGACGTAGCGTGACCAAGTCATATCTTGTTTGTCACAGATCATGTCATATTTTTCTTTCTCTAGACAATACCTTATACCTTATTTGTTTTCATAAGATTGCTAGGCATACTAATTAGGACCAATGCGTATGCTTTTTTCCAAAGCATGCATACAATTTATGATGCTAAGAAAGAGAGAAAATATAAGACCTAATCACCTAATTCACATAGGCATGTCATTTTAAGGGCATGAATTAAATTTTTCAGCGCTGAAATAAAGCTTGCTTCTTAAATTCATGTTTTGTCTATAATCATTCTTTTCGACTTAATTAAGAAGAAGAGTTAATAAAAGATGAAAAAATGAGTTGGTAGGCTAGACCTCCACTTTTATGAAATAGGAAATAAATGAAAATGAATAAATTCCAAAGCACTCTTCGTCTGGTACGCCAGGTTGCTCTTCGTCTTGTACGCTAATGTGGAAATGTTCAGTTCCAAATTTCTCTTTGATCAAATTGGAGAGAAATTCAGAACAAAATTAAATTTTTGTGGTATTGATTCTAAGCGCTTCCTTCATCGGTTGCAAAAAAGAAAATCAAATCCTATCGGCCGTGTTCGGGAGAGCAGCTTAAGCACTGCAGCTTAAGAATTTAAGCTGTGTTAAGGAATGATTGTTCGGCGCATGAAAAATTTGAGCACTGAAGCTTAAATTGATTAAAATATATATTGTAACATGGGTATCATGTTAAAGACCAAATTACCCTTTCTATTATAAAACATGTATATATAGTTTGATTATTGACCGGAAAGAACATCTAACAGTAACTACAAGAATTCAATTAGCTTATTTAATATGTACAAACTACAATAATACATATGCACATTAATAAATAAAAAAATACAAACAAAAATAGTACAATCTGCATCAACTATAAATTCAATTAGCTTATTTAATATATACAAACTACAAGAATTCAATTAACTTATTAATATGTATAAACTACAATAATGCATCTGCACATGAATAAAAAAAAAAAATACTATAATCTGCAACAACAAATAGTTGGACGAGCTTAAATCAAAACAGTATAATACTAATCACACAATATAATAAAGTGAAAACATAATCATCAAATTTGATTTTAAATGTTCGACACATAATTAGCGTTCGACGCAATTACATATAATTAGCGTTGTTCAACGCTGTACACCACAATTGAAAAAAACATAATCACCAAGTTTAATATCAAGCATATTGTGATCCTAATTCGAAATATATGTTACTATACCAAAATTATGACATAAACTATAATAAATTGTGTCATATAAACAAAAGTCACAATATCATTAACCTATTTAACAAAAGTAGTCCATATATATTGAGTGCATCAGGACTGGTTAGGAATTGAGAGGTAGCTGACCAGACCGAAACAGTCCAACTGCGCGGTCAACAATTGCCATCAAGCGTTCATTATCAACTTCTTTTATAAAACAACCTCTTACCCAAGAATTGGCCAAACTCATCTCCATATCCACATGAACTGTTGTTGGTAATGCCAAAGACTCTAACTTGTTCAGAACCTGATCATGTACTTGATTTGCTTGGCCCAGTTGAGCAATCAGCTCAGTTCTTTCCTTCTGCTGGCAAAGGAATCTCTCAGCAAATTCATCCATACGGTTAACACCTTGTTTCAGTTTGGTACGACGTGAGGACTTATCAGTAGAATTGTTACCTCTCTTACGATTCTGTGAAGAAGGTATATGAATTGGCTCATAAACTGGTTCATTTGGCATGGGATCGACTGGCTCTGAAATCGGCACATTTGGTGTGGGGTCAACTGACTCATAAACGGGCTCTGGAACTACCTCAACGCTATCTGCCATCATCTGAAATTCAGGGTTGCTGAAATCATCAATTTGTTGTTGAGTCGTGGCATTGTCATCATCAGAGCTAGAAATATCAGCGAATGTGCGGGGAATGGGACAATTTGGTGCAGTGGTTATATTTGATGAACCCGAGGCTATGCTCTTCCCATAAAGAGTCTCCACTCGATTGTACCATGGGAAAGTTTTGTTAAAGTACTTCTTATGTCGATTAGGGTCCTTCTGCACAAAATATTACAAGTATATTATAGTTTAAAAGAATCAGTAATTTGCATTGTCAGCTTGGTGACAAATTAACATATCCCTTCATAAGTCTCTTGATGAAGCATGCTTTTTTTTTAAAAAAAAATGAGGCATTAAACAGAAAATCCAAAAAAAAAAAAAATACTAACACTACATAAAACCTGAACCTATTTGCTTTGATTAAAAACTTAACATTTCAATAAAAAATTGTAAAATGCTCAAATACCTCCTTAAGATCTATCCAAGCATCTTCAGGCACATCCGGCATGTGTGTATCTTCATTCCATGTACATCCACTTCGATTCGCCATGTATCTAAAAAAACTGAAATCATATTTCAAGTTTTTCCAACGAAGCTTCAAACTCGGTAAAGCACGCTTTTGAGTGTTATTCTTAGTGAACTCGTTGTACACGTAACTCCATTCTTGATCGTTGTATCCACCATCACTATTTGGATCTTGTCTTCTACTTTGAACCTCGTCTAGTAAATCCAAAAGCATGTTGGTCTCCCGATCAGACCAATTTGGTTCTCTCTCTCTACTCTTAGTGTTTCCATCCTTCTTTTTAGCTCTGCCCTTACCCTTGTTTCCACTAATTGCACAAGTTTCTTCAATAAGTCTATCCATAATTGACCTACAACAAATAAGAAATCTGAATTGGTATTATTTTTGCATGCATAGATAATGAATGATGGCTTTGCGTGTGCTGTTATATGAAGTAACAGCAAAAAATTTGGCATCATTAGTTCCAAATTTTCTACAACTTTCTAACTAACCCTTGACCTAATTTGCCTCATATACCTTAATTTTGGGTATTATGGAACTTTTACTTTAACAAAATTAAAAATAAGCTCAATTTGGTGAAATAACTTGATTACCAGTAAATTGATGGTTATTAAAACTTGCTTACCAGTGAAATGGTATAAATCAATTCAGACTATTAACAATGGAAAAAAATATTTAAATAGAAAGATCCATCTCACAATTTGCTTGATGGATTTCAACATGTAGAAACACAATTTAATTTTTCACTATTTTAACCAAGAGCAAATGCAACCAAGCAAAATGAAATATAGCAAAAAGATATTGCTCCAGCGTAATAGAGAGCACCTAACCAGAAATCCAGCAAATAAATCTTGCTCCAGCGCCGTAAGAAAAATTTCAATTTACAACTTGTACGAGTGATGAAGTAATGCGGTATGAGAAATCAATACAAGAGAATTTTAAGCAAAATACAGTGACGAAACCTGTCAAATTAGATCTTGATAGATAGAGCGTCTTAAAGTGAAGCTCTCTATGACATCGAAATAATGGGTTCGTCGCCGGCGAACTTGCAGCGGAGGTCGCAAGGAGATGAATTTTCATTTTCGCGCCTCTAGGGAAGTGTGTAGGTTGGAGTGGGAGAGAGGTGACAGAAAATATAAATAAATGAAGAGAAGCTTTAAGCTGGGGGTAATATAGTAAGAAAAGGGCTCTTTTGGGTGCTAAGGAGGCACTGAGAAAATGAATTCCTTAAGGAGAGAGGAAGGACAGCTTAATTTTTGTTCTAAGGAACCTAAAGCTGAAAGCCTTAAGCCCATCTAAGCCTCACCTGTTCGGCCAGCTTAAGGCCTTAAGG
Source organism: Carex rostrata (assembly GCF_964058835.1). NCBI lineage: Eukaryota > Viridiplantae > Streptophyta > Magnoliopsida > Poales > Cyperaceae > Carex > Carex rostrata. The sequence continues at coordinate 8,417,907 of NC_135934.1, forward strand.
AAGACAAAGGAGGCTAAATCCAGCCTGCCGAACATGCACATCAGGATTAAGGGAAAGTAAGTAGTCGACTGGGGATTAATTGAGGTACCCGATTTGAGATCGAACTACATCCATGAAGCAAAACAACATTCATATTTTTCATCTACCCTAAAATATTCAAACTTCAAACGAGTGATCATCAAAAAAAGGTAAGCTTACAAACTTATTGTTAAATTCAGTTCATAAATAATATTTCTTTTATATCTAATCTATAAAATTCATGAAATAAGATGATTGGACTGTATTTTGATTTCTTGCATTTGAAGTATGTATTATCCATAGATAACAATAGTTTAATGCCTTTAAAGTGTTTGATGAAATGTTTGAAATAAAAAGTAAGCACTATTTCATTAAGAAATTATTTATAGATTTTTAAATGTGAAGCCATGCTTCACTTCAGACTTGATTATTAGTATCAGAGGCAGATTCATAATTTCGGTCGGAGATAGGCACAAAATACACACACTTTTTGGGATATCAATGTTTGGAATTAATACCAATTTGTTTTCATTAGTTTGTTTTACTCTGAATTATGAGTTCTAAAATAAATTTTGTTTGAATTTGCTTAAAGGTGTTTAGTGATTTGTTTAAACAAAAAAAATTATTATTTGAATGATTGCTCAAACCCATTAGTTTATTTGGATGATTGCTCAAATTCATTAGTTATTATTTTAATTGAAATATTAATTAGAATAGCTAGAATAGTAAAAATGGTGTTTGTCTTATTAGAATAGCTTGTTCTATTTTTTTTTTTGTAAAAATAATTTGTTCTAATAAGACAAATAAGTTTGATTTCCTAGTTATTTTAATCCAAATTTATTTTAAATAGCTTATTCTCATTACAATAAAACATAACAAAATATGATATTGTACAACTTGAATCTTAGTAGTAAGGTAACACTTACAAAATACTTTTAGTATAGTATATTCGACTGAATCCAGACAATCTATCTGAATCAATACATGACTTGTCACGGAAATTTGAAAAATCTTGTGAAGTATAAAACACTTGGTCTAGACCTGAACTAAGTGTTCATTGGCAACTTCAGGTAATTTTTTTTTTAACTTCACTAGTGTTCTTAATTAGTTTGATTTGGCCGATTTTTTTATTTATATCCAAAAAATAAATCAAATTACAAAAAATAACCACTTCGGCGTTGAATTTCGAAAAATACCCAATCCGGTTATCCAGTAACCGGATTTTTATTTTTTTTCCGGTTACCCAATTCCCGAATTAGTGAAATGGGTCCGGTTATTGGTTAACCGGAAATGAGCAAAAAGTTTGGTATGGTATATGTCCGGTTAATGGTGCACCGGTTTTGTGTTTTTTTTTTTAAACAAAAATTATTATTATTATTTTTTTGTATTAAAATATTAGAAATGTTGAATATATTTCTTTGAAAAATAGATGGAATACAATATAATTTGATTTATTAGAAAGACTGCAACAAATAACCCGGATCAATATTTTTCAGGTCGAATTTTTCACGGCTGTAAGATAACTTTTAATAAATTAAATGTACTACAAAGATCATAATATTTTCTAGATTACATAGAAGTGACTTTTGAACCGGGATCAATAACTCGGAATCTAAGCATTTTTATTTTTTTCCAATAACACATAAAGAAATATATTAATTTTTCTTACAGCCGCGAAAAATTCGACCTGAAAAACATTGATTCGGGTTATTTGTTGCAGTCTTTCTAATAAATCAAATTATATTGTATTCCATCTATTTTCAAAGAAATATATTCAACATTCTAATATTTTAATACAAAAAATAAAAAATAATAATAATTTTTTTTTTAAAAAAAAAAAAAAAAAACACAAAACCGGTGCACCATTAACCGGACATATACCATACCAAACTTTTTGCTCATTTCCGGTTAACCAATAACCGGACCCATTTCACTAATCCGGGAATTGAGTAACCGGAAAAAAAATAAAAATCCGGTTACTAGATAACCGGATTGGGTAGTTTTCGAAATTTAACGCCGAAGTAGTTATTTTTTGAATATAAATAAAAAAATCGGTTGATTTGGTTTAGCTTTAGTTTTACATTTGGTACCACATCCGTATAGCAACATATATTGGTTTCATTGATCGGTGTGCTTTTTTCCACTTTTATAGACAAAAAATAATAAATTCATTAAAAAAAATACAAGTTCAAGGATGCAATGGCTTTGCAAAAGTAGAAGGGCAGAAATAGGAATTTTCAATGGAAAAGAGCAAAAGATGCTCGATTTTTTTTTTTATAAAAAAACATTACCAAACAAATAAAAATCGAGAACCAACTTGATTACAATTTTTGTTAGAAAAATCATCACCACCAAAAATGAAGTTCGGTATAAAATTCTGAAAACCAAAATTGAAGTTTGAACTCGATTTAGTCTATTCTTCTCTTATGGTGCCACATAAAATCATAAAATCCGAATTCAACCAAAAAGAAAAAGCCAAACATTTGGATTAAACCATTTTTTTTTTAAAAACCGAAATTGAAGTTTTGTTTTGCTTTTTTTATTTTTTTTTTAGAAACAAAATGGGTAGATCTGTGTAACTATTAATTTGCAACACATGTATTTACACCAAACTTCATCATCGGCAAAGATAGTTTTCCTAGGAAAAAAAATATAATTAAGTTAATTTTTCACTTTTTAATTATTTGATGATGATTTCACTTTTTAATTGAGATCCATGCGTGGGCTCAGTCTGAAAATGTGATAGAAATAAAATTCTAATTAACTAGATAGTAATCATTTAATTTTAATTTATTGGAGTGGTAACTAAAAAAATTCGATTTTTCCTGTCATTGCTGTTATACATCCACATGTACATTCATTTAATCAATACTATAATACTTCACGTGGAACTCGCGTAACTGAAATCATTAGCTTATTGCCACTGCCACTGATGCAAGCCCTGGAATCATGCATTTTTTTTATACAAGTGGGGGCGATGCCAACGATTTCATTGAACCTATCCGTTCAAATGAGAAAAACATCAAACAGCTTTTACTAATTAGCACTAAATTTTATATTAAAACAACAAAACACAAGTAAATTGATATTAAAACAACAAAACACAAGTAAAAAATATCGAATAGTTCTGATTTCTGAACATGGTTGGAAATTTACACCCAAAATATTTTTATTTTAAATTTTTTGTATAGAGTTCGAAGTCGCGATCAGTGGAACTCGAATTTACACTCAAAATATAATACATAAAATGCACACTTTGTCAAGTACATGAATTTAATTCTTATGTTTTAACGCATGCTAATCAATACAAACTATAAGGGCAAACTTGATGTATAACAAATTAACAATGAGACCAGCCGAGCGGGTTTAACCATCTGATCAGTTATGAGGATAAGGATTACCATAATATATTAATTTAGTGAAGCTTCAACTTGGAAAATTTAAATCAAAACATCCACGTGGAGTCCGACATTTTTATTTTTACCCCATTAAAAAATTATTTTAATAATAATAACCAAAGTTTAATAAAAATTTTAAAAATACCCCACTCGTGGAATTTTTCCACGGGCTGGAATTGTAATTCATTTTATTTTTTTTTAAAACAGAAATTTGTTTTTATTTTTTATTTTTGTATTGAAATATTAGAAATGTTGGATATATTTCTTTGAAAATAGATGGAATACAATATAATTTGATTTATTAGAAAGACTGTAACAAATAACCCGGATCAATATTTTTTAGGCCGAATTTTTCGCGGCTGTAAGAAAAATTAATATATTTCTTTATGTGTTATTGGAAAAAAAATAAAAATGCTTAGATTCTGAGTTATTGATCCCGGTTCAAAAGTCACTTCTATGTAATCTAGAAAATATTGTGATCCTTCTAGGACATTTAATTTATGAAAAGGTGTATCTATTTTTGAAAAAAAAAACAAAAACTTTAAGTTATTTAATAATTATTATTCAAAAGGAATTCTCAAAATAGAGACAACTTTTTATAAATTAAATGTCCTAGAAGGATCACAATATTTTCTAGATAACATAGAAGTGACTTTTGAACCGGGATCAATAACTCAGAATCTAAGTATTTTTATTTTTTTCCAATAACACATAAAGAAATATATTAATTTTTCTTACAGCCGCGAAAAATCTGGCCTGAAAAATATTGATCCGGGTTATTTGTTACAGTCTTTCTAATAAATCAAATTATATTGTATTTCATTTATTTTCAAAAAAATATATCCAACATTTCTAATATTTCAATATAAAAAATAAAAAATAAAAATAAATTTCGGTTTAAAAAAAAAAAAAAAATTGAATTACAATTTCAGTCCGTGGAAAAATTCCACGGGTGGGTATTTTTAAAATTTTTATTAAACTTTGATTATTATTATTAAAATAATTTTTTAATGGGATAAAAATAAAAATGTCGGACGTGGAGTTGTTGGGTTTAATGAGTCAAAGCTTGACTTCTTTTTCCAGATTATATGTGGCCGTTACTTTTTAACATCTGTGTTGCCTCAATATGGTATGTCCGATCTGATTATCCAAGATTCCAACACAGCTGCGTTCGATTGGCGCTTCGTTATTTGCAACTGCATTAATTACTTTAATGAAGAAGACATGTTGTTAATATGTAGACCGCAAGATTTCTATTTTCTTATTCGTTTCCCTTAATGTACTATTATTTCAAACAAAGAAAGGTTATTACAGATTCAGATCTGAAGATTTTAAAGAATAATATAAGTTGATCCGGTCGGCGATTATTTTAACTTGTTTCTGATATCCCAACTTGCTCAATTTGCTCACCTTGCAACTTTCCCACGCAACTTCGACACCAGCAGCTCAATATCTAATTAACCAAGTCCCATTCTTCCGGGTTGCATATGCTTTGCGTGCTAAATCATCTATGGCATATTACGGAAAATTCGATAAATATAGTGATTTTTATAAAACACCAAATATACATAGAGAGAGAAAGAATTATACTGTATTGATTTATGAAGAGTCTGGCTAATATAATATCAGTGTCATTTCAATTTATATAACACTAATTTCAAAACATATCGAACCGTTCAAACTGATCTACTTCATTAGTTGTGCGTTTACATGCAAAATTTATAATTTTTTGAATTTATTTAGTATTAAGTCAAGCGGTCAAATGTGTGAGTTTTTAAGTTAATTTTAACACATTTATTTTTTAACATTTTTACCGCTTTATTCGATACTAAAATAACTTAAAAATATAAAAAATTTACATGTAAACACAGCACTCATAAAGTAAATCAGTTTGAACTATTTGGATTAGTCGTTTGAAGTATATTCAATCAATTTTGAAGTTAGTGTCATATGACACCGATGTCATATTAGCCGGACTCCTTTATGAAGCAAGGGTTATATATGTTTTAGGGTAATTTTATCGTAGGTCACCAAACTTTGTCCTTTGTCACGAATTGGTCATTCAAGTTTGATTTGTTTCTCCAAAGTCATTAATTTTTTATTTTTTCCAATCAAGCCACTTTGTAATTTTTTTATTCAAAATATTAATAGAATATGTTTATTCCGTCCAAATCATTTTATATTTTAGTATTTTTTTGGATGAAAAGAGTTATAGAGTAACTTGATTAGAACAAATGAAAAGTTCACTGATTACGTATGAACAAATCAAATTTGAGTGACCAATTCGTAACAAATGACAAAGTTTAGCGAACTCTAACTAAATTTACCCTATATTACACGTAACATTCATGTCTGTTTATAAAGTTCATAGAGTTAATTTAAACTATTTAACATTATATTTACATGAAAATGTACATGGAAATCAAATTTTACATTCTAACAAAAAATTTTTTAGATAGATAAAAATTACACCGATTGAGTTTCATTTTTAGTCAATTCCAACTTATCTAAAACTGAAAGTCTGATTGTTGTTGTTGTAAATAAAAATTACTATTTAAAAATAATCCAAATTTTTTTATCTACCAATTTTTTTTGGTAAAAACAATTAAGCGTCTATCATGTAGAAATATAATGGCCTAGTTGCGCCATTAATATCTTATTGATTCAAATGGATGTACTTTATTTAAAAATAATTGGTTATGGAACCGCTATTCAATGATATGGGCAGTGGATAGATTTTTTTTTTTTTTTTTTATTTGTGCGTAGGGGTTTTCATCAGTTCCTGTTTAATTGGTTTAAAATCAACTGAAAGCGTTCGGTTTTTTCGGTTAAAATTGATTGGTTCAGTTTATTTTAACTTTTATGTAGGAGTGTTCATTGTTGGTCCAAAGGCACTTAGAGAGGAAGATGAATATGATTTTTTTATAATCTTTATTTTAAGTTAAATTATCTAGCGTATCTATAAGTTATTTTTGACGGAAACTAGAATAACTTGAATCTAAACTATAAATTATTTTTAACTTTAGAGACACTTGACACGAGAGTTGTTTACAGAGTTCGACACTAACGCCTACGTCTCCGGGACCCGCAACCTTCGAAATGCCGTGCCTTTCTTTACCCAATGAGAAATGAGCACTAAAGGCTCAAGATAACAAAGTGAGCAACAAAGGCTCTAAGGGTAAGAAAAAAAGGCTCAAGGAATAAGTGTAAAGGGTTGATCTCGCAGGATCACTCTAAGAGTTTGTGTATTGGTTGAATAAGCTTGAGATTGAATATAATATTGAAGTTCAAGTGCACAAGCTACAACGATTTTTTCTAGATCTGAGAAATTAGTGTATTGAAGTTAATGGCGGCTAGAGTGATAATATAAACCCTAAAATTGCTTCTATTTATAAAGAGATGATCATAATGAAGTAATTTGGTCTGGACCGTTATAACGGTTCATGGACCATTATAACAGTCGGCCAAGTTACGGTAGGTTTGAATGCCATTAACCCTAACGGTCTATGGACTGGCGTAACGGTCCTATCATGGTCGACCTCTGGAGTTTTGGGGTGCCAACCGCATTTTACCGTTAAGGGAATATTTTATCCGTTGTGCGATGGATTAATTGACCGTTGCAATGGTCACTGGACCATTACAATGGTAGGCCTTACTTAGGTCAACCTCAAGCTTATTTTGCCAATTTTAAAGATATTGATTTCTAATCTTGAGGTGATGCTTCTGCTGTCCAACGCTCAGTGCTTCATAAATACATCTTTGATAAGTGTTGAAGTTGTTCCTTTATCCTTGATGCATATATCATATTCTCTATAGTCATGAACCTGCACAATATCTCAAGATAAGAAAACTGTAAAATTAAATTAATATATGTTTTGCAAATTTAGTCAAACAGACAAGTAGATTATGGTCCAATTCAACATTCATCAGGTCCTATTTTGTTATGTTTAATTGGTTTTAAATCGAATAAAAAGGAGTTCGGTTTTTTCGGTTAAATTGATTGGTTCGGTTCATTTTTAAAACCGTTTTAATAGTTCAGTTCAATTCAATTTAGAAATTTTTAGACCCATTCTCCGTCCGAACCAAATATTTAAAAAAAATAAAAATTATGACATAATGTATATTGTTTGGTTCGGTTTAAAACCGATTAAACCGAACCAAACAAAAAATTTAAATTCATCTTAAAAAAATAAAAGAATTAACAAGAAAAATATCTATTTTTATGATTAATATCATATTTCAGTTCAACTAAACAAACCAAAATTTACTTCGATTTGTTGGATTTGATTCTTAATTTATTTGGATTGGGTTTAATTTAATTTTGATTTATCTATTTCAATTTGGTTTGAACTGTACCGTTGAACACCCCCATTTGCGCGTTCAAGATCGCTATAGCCTAAAGTAAAACCTATACAATATACAAACATAATGATACTGCTTGTGTACCGTTCAATCTTATTTTTATTTTTTTTAAAATAGGCATAGTCCAAACTTTAATTAAACAAGCGGGTTACAGAATATAGAGTTGGCATCCATCTCCAATGGAACAAGTCAATCACAAACAGTCACATCCAAAATATAGTCTAATACAAAAAGCCTAGAGGCAACAAAGTTTTTTTGCTAAAAAGTAAAGCAAGTAAGTCTATGCAAGTAAATCTAAAGCGAGTCTTCAGTATTGGCCAACTCCACAAGCACCTGCTCCTGGCTCACCAGCGGCCTTTGTTCTTGAAGAGGAATGACAGACGTATTTGGTGGCAGCCAATTGGTTCGCTCTGTGTTTGCATCAACTCCAACCTGTTGACCTGTCCACAAACAAACCCAATTTATTATTTGTAGCACAGATGTTTTAACTGAGTCACATACCTGGGCTTGAAAACAAATTTTGTTGCGAAGTAGCCAAGTAGTCCAAGCTAAAGCACTAAAGATCATCAAAAAGTGTTTTTTGTATGCATCAGATAATTCAAAAGCAAACTGCATAATATCCTCTATCAGATGCCATTGATGTAAAAAATCAGGACTTTTCCCCATCTAAAACCAAACCTATCTTATTCTTGGATATTGAATAAACAGGTGATCTGGTGTTTCCTCCTGCCCACAAAAATGACAGGAAGTATCTCCAAACCATCCTTTTTTTTAGCTAGGTTAGTTTTAATGAGGATTTTATGATTAGTCAATAGCCACATAAACACTTGTATTTTGGGGGGTGTTTTTATTGTCCACCAAGTGAGAGCATGAAATTCTTTAACCCCCCCTCCCCTCCCAAAATGCAAGAATTTATACATTGATTGCACTGTGAAAGAGCCTTTTGAGTCTCAGGCCTAGAGAAGACAATCTTCCTCATGTTCTGGTTGAAAGGAATTGATTATATTCAACACTTCTTTCCATTCAAATCTGTTAATCCCTGTTAAAAATCGTGGGAAGTTCACTGCCAAGCCTTGGGAAGATATCACATTTTTAAGAAGGATATGTCTGTTAGAGCACAAATCATACATAAAAGGATAGGTTACAGCTAAAGGACAGTCTCCTATCCGCACATCAGTCCAAAACTTGACCATACTTTGAGCCCCTGGATCGTAGGAGCATCCTAAGTCTACCAGTTGTTGTAAGTGAGTGAGATTATTCCAAAAGGATGAAAAATGAATGGGGTGATATGAAAAATAATTCAAAACAATAGCAGTTTTCCACATCCCCTGATAACAAGGATCTTTGAATTTCCACAGCCATTTAGAAAGTAATGCTTGATTCATGAGTTCTAAATCCAAGATCCCCATCCCCCCAGATTCTTTTAGTTGTATGATTTTGTCTCATTTGACTAAAGAAATCATTTTCTGTTCTGACCATACCCTTGCCAAAGAAACCTTCTTCTTTTAACTTCTAATTGAGCTAGAACTCCTTTAGGGATCTGAAAAATGGATAAAGCATACATAGGGATAGAAGAAAGAGCAGCATTGATCAAGGTTTTCCTACACCCAATAGATAGCAGATTACTGTGCCAGCTCTGGAGTTTAGCATCCCATTTTTTAAGTAAAAAATCCCAATATTTTTCAGTGATTTCTTATGATGAAGTGGTAGGCCTAAGTATTTAAAAGAAAATTTGCCTACTCTGCACTCAAATATTGCAGCTAGGTATGTAGCTTCATCATTATCTAGATTGATAGGGAACAATTCAGTTTTATCTATATTGATTTTAATACCTGACAGAGCCTCAAACGCTCTCATAGTCCACCAAACTTTTTTTATGATCTCTATCTTTGCATCCACAAATAAAATTGTGTCATCTGCGTAGTGGCAGTTAGTTACAGAGTGATAATCCTGACAAGGTGGCCCTAACCCATGTATAATATGTTTTAGCCTATGTGTTTTGAACATTTGACTCAAGGTGTCAGCAGTGTACTGTTTAATCTATCGGTTCAAATTAATGGGATCCTTCAAAAAAAAAAAAAACCATTAAATGGGACTACGGAACCTAGTTTAAGAGGACGCTATATTCATGGGCAATTTTTTTTTTTTTATATATTTAGCTCATTTATTATTATTATTATTATTAAGAAAGAGAAGAGATGGCATTGCATGCCGATCAATTTAATTAACACTAAAATTAAATTAAATTAACGATTAGAACTTAATTTAGTAATAAGAATTTGGATTGGCACGTAAACGATGCACTGTATGGCACTTATAATTTTTTTTTTTTTTTTCAATTCATGTGTTATTGATTTAAGAAAATAATGGTAAGATTGACAAATATATTTTGGCAAGTGATCACATGTCCCACATTAAAGATAGAAAATAATAATTAAATTTCCAGGCCCTTAATTTCTGTTATAAATACTGGTATGGTGCTCCTAATATCTTTGAAGCCGCTCGATTATTTTTATTGAATTTGACAATTATATATATTATTGGGTTAAACACTTAAACTATTGAGTCCGAATAAAGTCTCAGCCGTCGGGCCCTCATTAACGAATGTGTATCCTCTGCATTAACTCAAAAGAGAATTTTTTGAGTTAATGAATCTCAACTGTCTGATTTTAAACGGAGTTAATCCGATCCTGCTTATATCTTAGGGGCTTTAATATTAATGCAAATCTAACCTGCACGAATTTTAAAACAGATCAGATGGTTGAGATGAATTAACTCAAAAGATTCCCTTTTGAGTTAATGCAGGGGATACGAATTCCTCATTAACCGGGCCAATGGAATCAATTCAAGTAGTAAATTAAAGTAACGATTTTGTCAAATTAATTGTACGTCCAGCCAGTAGAAGGAAAGGATAAAGAAAGAACCGAAATTTTTATAAATACCCAAAAAAAAAATACGAAATTGCAAAATCTGTCTAGTTTCTGAATGGATTTCAAAAAATACCCCTTCTAGTTACTAAATAACCGGATATTGATCTTCTCTCCGGTTACCTAATTTTCGGATCTCGAAAAATTGTTCAGTTACTGAATAACCGAAAATTTGAGGAGTATCCAGTTATTAAGTAACCGGAAAGTTGCTTTTGTTTGTTTGGCTTTTGTTTGACCGGTTATTTAGTAACTTTAGTTTTTTTTTTTTTTACAAAACATAATTTTTTTATTTTTTTATTGAAATATTAGAAATGTTGAATATATTTCTTTGCAAATAGATGAAATACAATATAATTTGATTTATTAGAAAGACTACAACAAATAATCCAGATCAACATTTTTCAGGCTGGTTTTTTCACGGCTGTAAGAAAAATTAATATATTTTTTATGTGTTATTGAAAAAAAAATATGTTCTGAATGTGAGTTATTGATCGCGGTTCAAAAGTCACTTCTAGGTAATACAAAAAATATGTTCTGAATGTGAGTTATTGATCGCGGTTCAAAAGTCACTTCTAGGTAATACAAAAAATATTGTGATCCTTCGAGTACATTTAATTTCTAAAAAGTTGTATATATTTTGAGAATTCTTTTTGAATATCAATAATTAAATAACTTAAAGTTTTTATTTTTTTTTAAATAGATAGATACAACTTTTTATAAATTAAATGTACTCGAAGGATCACAATATTTTTTGTATTACTTAGAAGTGACTTTTGAACCGCGATCAATAACTCATAATCTAAGCATTTTTTTTTTTTTCCAATAACACATACAAAAATATATTAATTTTTCTTACAGTCGCGAAAAATCCGGTCTGAAAAATGTTGCTCCGGATTATTTGTTGTAGTCTTTCTAATAAATCAAATTATATTGTATTCCATCTATTTTCAAGGAAATATATTTAACATTTCTAATATTTCAATACAAAAAATATTTTTTTTTAAAAAATTGTTGTTTTGTAAAAAAAAAAAAAAAAAAACGCCAAACAAACATGAAACATACCACTTTCCGATTATTTGATAACCAGACATTGTATTTTGGATCCGGTGACTAAATCACCAGAAAGTTGGTTTTAGTCCGGTTATTTAGTCACCAGAAGGGGCAATTTTCGAATTCCACCGAAAAAGTGGATAGATTCGGTAATTTCATATTATTTTTGAGTATTAATAAAAATTTCGAAAGAAAAAAAATAGAGCAATCAATTGGGAGGGAAGTAAAGAGAAAAAAATATTGGAGGCCCAACGTTACGACCCGTTTTTTTTATAAATATCCAAATTAAATAATAAATTAACGAATTTACCCTGTTTTTTGAAAAATCTCGTAAAATATCCAAACCGGTTGTTGGATAACCGGTATTAAGTTTTCTTTCCGGGTTTTGGTTTACCGCAACAGTGAAATGAAACCGGTTAACCAATAACCGGAAAAATGTAATGGAACCGGTTATTGGTTAACCGGGTTATGGTAAGGTTAGCTGTTAACCGGAAATGTGTATGTACGGTTAACAGAGGACCGGAAAGAGGGCGGGGCTAAGGTTTATTTAAACTGTGATTTGGCTGAGTGAAGGGAAGCTGAAAACCGAGGAACTGGAAGCAAAGAAGAGAAGAAAAGAAGGGCTCGTATCAGGTTTATTTTTTTTGAAAGAAAATATTAAATTAGTTTATAATATTTATTAGAGTAGTTAAAATTTTTTGATTAGATTGTTTACAAATGTTTGAAATATTATTTAGATTGTTTAGAATTATTTAGAATTTTGGAATATTGTTTAGAATTTATTTTTAGAATTTATTTTTAGAATTAATTTGTAATTATTTTTGTTGTTATTTGTACTAAAAAAAGTTAGAATCCGTAATTTATTAATTAATTTGGATATTTATAAAAATTTCGGTACATATAATGTTCGAAAAAATTATAAATTATTCAGACTAAAAATATTTTTTTTAATTATAATTATAATTTATAATATAATTAATTAGTTTATTTGAACTGGTTCAGGATATTGTCCAAATAATTTAGAATTTTTTTGAACATTCCAAAATGGTTTAGAATATTTTATAAAATTCGAAAATAGTTAAGGATATTGCAAAATTGTGCAGAATAAGCTAGGAATATTCAAAATGGACTAGAATAATTTAGGAAATTGTAAAATAATATAGAATAATTTTCATAGGTCCGGACAATTTTTAATTACTTATATGTTGTTATTTTTTGAATTGCCAGACCAATTGAAACTAAAAATGGATAGAACTATTTGTGTGAAGATTTATATTAGAGGAGAAATCCAATACAATGATGATGGGGTATTTTACAGTACCCGAGCTAAATACTCATTACCGCTTACCGTGAACCACAACTTTGATTATCTTCGGAATGAGATTTATAAATTGGTTGGGTATAATGTTAGTCAAGCAAATATGGAAATCCAAGCCAGATTTAATATGTCTACCGATGGGGGATGTGACCATCAGTTAATACCTGTAATAAACCTGTAAAAAAATATAAATTTCTTCATTTTAATTATCAGTAAATTATCACGAAGAACAGATTCATTTAAATTAGTTTTGAAGTTAATACCAGTCATCTCTCCAAAGGGAAGATGAAAGGTGTGTGTCTCAGGACGCCACCGCTCCACAAGTCCATGCATGAGCGCCGCATCAATTTTTTTGTGAGGCATGACTGCGATCTGGTATAAACCCAATCGAATCAAGAATGGCGCGTACGCAACGTGGTACGCGGTCTGACAACGGTAGTGCTTCACGTTTATAACCTCTTTTTTCTACATTACCGAAAATAAAAATTAGAAATTAAAACAATAATATATTTCTGAACAAGTAAAAAAAAGAAATAACTAATTGCTTACCTCCTCAGAAGCCTGACACACTCTGTGACTGCTGTGCGGTATCCACAACAGATCACTAAAAGTACCCCCCGCCATATCTATTTCATCATTCATTTCATCTGCCATGCTACAAAATTTATTCAAAGTTAATTCATTGTTTTCGAAATTTTCAAACTAATCTAAACCGGTTTGGATGTTTCTAATTATTTCTAAACCAATTTATATTACCTAAATCATTCTAAACCATTTCATAACCAATTATTTGGGCACCATCTTAAAATTTTCTAAATTATTCTACACTATTTTAGAACTTGCTAAATTATTTTTTACCATTTTAGAATTTTACAAATTAATCTAACCCATTTTGAAACTTTCAAATTATCCGGGTATCATTTAAAATTTTTCTAAAATATTCTGCACTATTTTGGAATTTTCTAAAATATTCTTCACTATTTTGGAACTTTCTAAATTATTTTTCACAATTTTAAAATTTTACAAATTAATCTAAATCATTTTGAAATTTTACAAATTACTCTAAATAATTTTTCAATTTCACTTCACGGTACATAGACATGCATCGGCATATTAGACATGCATTTTTGTTATTGACAGTTCTAAGAAGTTATTTTGGTCATCTCCAAATAATATTCCAAATAAATATGTCAAATATATTCCAAATATATTCCAATATTTCAAATAATTCTAAACAATCTTAATAATCTTTCAAAAATTTTTAAACAATCTAAACAATATTATAAATTATTCTAATTAATATTATAAATTATTCTAATTAATATTATAAATTATTCTAACACTAAACAAATAAAAAAAAAACCTGATAACCAAACTCTGCTCTCCCTTCCTCCTGCCTTTTCCTTCCACGCAGCAACAACCTCCAAATGAACTCCCAATTCCCATAACCCCAGCTCCTATATAAAAAAAATTTAATCACGGGGTAGCAGTATTCCCTCCCACGCGCCAGCCCCACACCATGCCTCCCTCCCACGCGCCAGCCCCCCACGCCACGCGTCCCCTACTATCTTTCCGGTTAACCATAAACCGGTTTCTTGGTCCGGTTAGTGGTTAACCGGAAAATTTTCCTGAGTTCGGTTAACAACTAACCGGTAACTTTTAATGAATCCGGGAGATGGAGAACCGGATATATTGCCTCTTTCCGGTTATTAGAGCACCGGGTTGGATAATTTTCAAATTTCATTTCTACAAATGTTAGAATCCGTAATTTATTAATTAATTTGGATATTTATAAAAAATTCGGCGTTACGACTGTACTATTTTTTGTTAGATGATAAAATATGAGTGAGTCTATGGTACTATGCATATTACGATTTGTTACCGTGCTACAGTTCTATATTCGAGTTTTCAAATTCTAACGGTCGATCCAAACCGTTCATCTTGTTCTCCATATTAATATGTGTTTGGAAACCAAATTTTACATTTTTTGAAATTTTTTTACTATTTTTTTATATTTATTGAAAATCACTGTTTTTGGATGGTCCAGAATTTTCAGATCAAGTGATTTTCTAAATATCTAAAAAAATGTAAAATTTGGTCTCCAAACACATATTAACATGGAGAACAAGATGACCGGTTCGGATCGACCGTTAGGATTTGAAAACTCGAATATAAAGCCGTAGCACGGTAACAACCCATGATATGCATAGAACCATAGACTCACTCATAAAATATAACTCTCTTTATGTAGAAGGCTGTGACTTGTGAGATCGAAATTCGGATGAGAATTTTTTATGAATATTAAATGTAAGACAGTAAGTTTGGAATTTTTTTTATAAATTATAATTAGAGAAAAGTTTTTTATGAAACCAACATGATTATTTATTTATTTTTTTGCAAAAATCATAAGAATCGAAATGACATTTCGGTTCCAGCTATTTTTACAGATTTCGAGAAAAAAAAATACGTTGAAAAATTGTAAAAATACCTGAGATTAAATTGCCATTTCGGTTAAAAAAAAATTCGAGACCAAAATGACATTTCAGTTCTTATGATTTTTATAAAAAAAAGTAATCATGCTGGTTTCATAAGATTTTTTTTAATTATGGTTTATAATTTTTTTTTGTAAGTTTGACTTTCACCGTTTTATTTAAAAGAATAATTGCCCATCAGACCACCACTAATTAATTGCGTCTAAAATACAAACAAATAACATATCAATTATCGGTGACAGATCTATAGGTTAATAAGTCATCACTATAATTTTAAAATTGTAATTATATATATTAAAATTTAATTAAATTTTATTTTGGTAGAATATTTTATATAGTTCAGCTTCTCTCATAAAATATCACGTATAAACTTATAGTCTAATAGTTAGAGCTTAATTTGTAACCGTAAAATATTTGGATTCAATTTCAGCCCACCGCATTATTTTGCATTTTATTTTTTAACCCCCCTGTCAAAATTTTCTAGTTCCGCGTCTGTTCATTCTATTAATTAATCTCTTGATAGATCGATGTCGTCATGAAGTCATATTTCACCAAACTTTTTTATTAATAAAATAAATAATAAAAAAATATCAAAATATGAGTACATATTGATACATTTTTTAATTTAATATGAGCACAATTTCCGTCTGCTATAGTGCTGTGGTATATCAGCGGACGTGATAGGCTATATATTCCGTCCGCTACAATATCCGCTTGTTTTCTTATAAATCGCTCATAAAATAAAATCTGTAGCGGACAGAATAGACTATCCTGTCTAATATTATAGCAGGATGAAAATGTTAAATGTCTGTCCCATTCTTTCTATGTATCAACATTTCGTAAAAATGTATCTTTATTTTTATATATATTTTTTCTTCTATTAATAAAAAAATCGGCATATTTTAAGCATCACTTGCCAGTTGCCAACAGCCACATGTCACTTACTCCTTAGATCTCATTTCTTATAAAAAGCCACATGTCTAACTCTTTCACAAAAATCAGTTCAGTTCCTGACCCAATACCTCTTCTAAAACAACAAATTAAATTCCTCTCTCTCTCAGTGCATGCAACATGGCATCTGCATCTGACAAGTCCAAAATCTTGATCATCGGCAGTACTGGTTACATCGGAAAGTTTGTAGTATCAGCAAGTGCACGGTTGGGCCACCCGACATTTGCGCTGGTTCGTGACCCGGCACCAGCCGATCCTGCCAAGGCCAAGTTGCTGAAGAGCTTCAAGGATTCTGGTGTCACTCTTGTCAAGGTTCTAAATTTATTTTTATATAAATTTCACCATCTTTCTTCTTCTGATTTTAGCAAAGGAAAACTGCCAAGTGCTAACTAATCATGTGTTGCAATTAATTAATTGGTGAGCAGGGAGACTTGTATGACCATGAGAGCTTGGTAAGTGCAATCAAGGTCGTCGATGTCGTCATATCAACGGTCGGCGGCTTTCAGTTAGCTGATCAAACAAAAATCATTGCCGCAATCAAGGAAGCCGGCAATGTCAAGGTCAGAATATATCGAATTTATTTGATCGATCTAATTAATTAATTAAGCTATATATTCTATTAGTTAATTAATTAGTAGCTAATTAAGCCGGCAATGCAGAGGTTCATTCCATCAGAGTTTGGCAATGACGTAGACCGGACGAACGCAGTGGAACCGGCCAAGTCGATATTTGGGGTGAAGGCATCGATCCGACGCGCAATAGAGGCTGAGGGGATACCTTACACTTACGTGGTAGGCGCCTATTTTGCCGGCTTTTTCCTTCCGACTTTGGGTCAACCGGCACCGCCTACTGATAAGATTATTATCTTAGGACATGGGAATACTCCGGCAGTGTTAGTCGATGAAGATGATTACAGTACATACACCATCAAGGCGGCCGACGACCCGCGTACCTTGAATAAGAGTTTGTACCTGCGGCCGTCAGCAAATACACTGACAAAAAACGAGATGGTGTCACTGTATGAGAAGATAACTGGAAAGAAATTGGAGCGTATTTATATGACTGAAGAAGAACTCTTGAAGCAAATCCAAGGTTATATATGTCTTTCCTTCTTTCTATTCAATTTAATTCACATTCATGTCTTCGTGCATGCTAATTAATGCCTTTTATTTTGTAATTTCAGAGTCGCCAATGCCTTTAAATATAATTTTGTCGATCCATCACTCAGTGTTTATAAAGGGAGATCACACCAATTTCAAGATCGAACCTTCTTTCGGTGTTGAGGCAACGGAGATTTATCCCGAAGTCAAGTGCAACACAGTTGAAGAACTCATCGGACGCTATAGCTCTTAATTAATTAAAATCAAAGATAATTGGTTGTTCTAAAATAAGATCATGCGTAGGAACTCTACTGTATTCTGCTTCTGCTTAGAGTGTGTGTAGAAAGAAATAAATGTATCTTACTTTATTGCTTGTGTTTTAATGAAATATCTGCCCCATATATTGCATTTTAGCATGTTGAGTGAATTTTAGATGTTTCTAATTAATTCAGGATTCATTATGCCTAATCAAATTGACATTTGCTCTCAAAATATCGACTAAGATTGTTACAGAGATTTATTACAGTGATTTCGAAATGATTCATCAATTTTAACATTATGTAAACAAAACTTGTTGTAAACTTGTAATTTATTTACAACACATTTGTGGGTAATAACTATATATATATATTTTTTTTGACAAATTGCCTTTGGAACTATTTTTTGACTAATTGAGGGCCATTTAAGGTCATGAAATTGCGAACTGATACTTGTTCTACGGATATTATCCCATACATATTCAGAGATTTTTTTTAAGTAAAGGTTGGAGCTCAAAATATCCAACTATTTTAATATTTACAAAGGAGTATTTTTTTCAAGTTTCAAACATGTGACTTTTCAGATAAAAAATATTGTGTTTGTCATTAGACTAAGGTTGATTCTCAAAAATTTATTCAAAGATTTATTAGTGCAATATTTTTCAAACAAAAGCAACCGTAATTATTTATGTATCTGCGTGCAATTTAGCTACTTTTTTTTTTCAAGTCATGTTTCGTTTCAAATCATTATATCACTAAAAATGATAATATTATAAAATTATTATCTAATATTTACACACAAATTTCTTAAAGCAATTTCAGGAGGACACATCAATTTTTACGTAAACAAAATATGTTTTATGTAGGAATTTATTTTAGAAAACACAAAATTTATATAAGTAGATACTTATTTTAATATTAACGTTTTAAACTTTATAAATGATGGAACTATTTGTAATTAATTTCTTTGATCCACTTTTTAGATAGAAACTCACTATTCATCGCCGCAGAAGATCAAATCAAATAAAATAAGCTGTGCGAGATCTGAAATACAATTTTTTAAATCAGCTTGTGCAATCATTGGAATCTTTTTTTTTTTTTTTTCATGGAGTATTGGTATCAATTTCAGCTTGAGTTGCTGTCCATTCATTCAAATTTGACAGTTTATTTTTTGTAATATCAAAAATAATATAATTAATATCATTTCAATGTCATGAATGTACAAATTTATCGAGTAAAGTTGAAAGTCAAATTACTCAATTATTTAATATTCACAAAGAATTCTTTTATTTAAATTTTAAATTTACAACTCTTACACGAAAAACATTGTCTTTATCATTAAAACAAAGACCGAATCCCAATACACAAATTGATTGGCATCTAAGCACATTTTGTGTAAAGGACATATCTCTGATATTATGTACTAGTTTTGCACTACTGGTAATTTAAAAATCATAGCTTATATGTTCAGATGGTTTCTGTAGTCAAATAATAAACGGAGTTTGTCAAACCTAAAATGGCCTTATATATCATTGTTGCTTTTTACCCATTTTGAGAGCAAACATTAATTTCCCATATATATCTGTTGATATCAATCCATTCGTCTGTCCTCATGTGCAATATATATGGTGTATTGGCAACGGGGAACTAATCATGCCTCGTTTTCTGAGTGGCTAGCTCTAAAACGTATTCATTGGTACAACTTCCTCAGTTATTAATTATTATTGGACCTATGGCAATCTCTTTCAGATGATCAACTTGCCTCAGTCGTGTGTTATTTGGCAAATTTGAAAGCCTGCTGTACAAATCTTTGCAATGGACGGACTATTGCGCCATGTACCGTTCTTAAATTCTTATTGTATATAGATCAAAGGCCCCAAATTAATATCAAAGCCTCAAAGGCCATAAGTCGGGTTGGGCGGGAAAAACAATAAATGTCGGAGCAGAAAGAAAGAGAGAAACGGCAACCGATAAATACTTACTGTATAAGATCATAGGCCCCAAATTAATAGTTACTGTACATGAAGCCCGTGACCTATTTTACTATGCCTTATTGACTTGATGGAGAGCGTATCCTCTGCGGAGGTTTTACCTGCGGTGCTGTGCGGTGGTTTTGATCTTATCCGTTCGTTTCGGATCGGACGGATCAGATCAGATCTTGTCCGAATTTAAAAAAAACTCAAAATTTGGTGAATCCTTAATCCAGTCCGTCCGATCCGAAACGAACGGACCAGATCAAAACCACCGCACAGCACCGCAGGTAAAACCTCCGCAGAGGATAGCGTTTCGACTTGATGAGGCCGCAAGCAAGGCATATTAAACCAATTCCTATGCTTTTTCTCAAAGCATACATACAATTCATGATGCCAAGAAAGAAAGAAAATCTAAAACCTAATCAAGCACGGAACAAGTGCTGAAATTACACAGAAGTGTCGGAAACACAACTTGAAGAAAACAAGCAAACCCGGTATGAAACTCATCAAGACAAGTCAATCCCTGATATGAATCATCAGGGAAATGAAATAACCAAAGATAATAATTCGGAAGAATCAAAGAAATAGCAAAACCTATTCAGGAAGGAAACCCAAAAGAGACTATCAAAGATATAACACAACCCAGTACTAGTGATGTTCACCACCTTGGTTCTAACAACCAAAGCGAAACTAATAATTCCGTGAACAACAACAAAAATAATCCTACAATACAGCAAGAGAAAGTCCATTAACTGATAATCCAAAAGGAAAGGAAAAAAATGATGAAGAAGATTCTATTATTCCAAAATATCAGCAAATGTAAACATCAATGTACAAAGCATCAATAACTCGGTGTTGCGAGAAATTAAGTAGATGCGACACAAGAGATTCAGGCATTCATCTGAGATTCTCAAGGAGAATGAAGAAAGAG
Source organism: Carex rostrata (assembly GCF_964058835.1). Classification (NCBI taxonomy): domain Eukaryota; kingdom Viridiplantae; phylum Streptophyta; class Magnoliopsida; order Poales; family Cyperaceae; genus Carex; species Carex rostrata. The sequence goes on from NC_135934.1 coordinate 8,438,684, forward strand.
AAGATGAAGAAGAGATCGAGGCTACTCACTAGCTGAGTGAAATACAAATTAACTAACTGTGTGATAAAATATTTACATATGTGTTCTATAGGTTAATTAATTTGGTATGTTGTATAGTTCATAAAGACCAGGGCATGTATTTAAATAGTATGAAGGCAGCAGCGGAGAAATAATTTAATTTGTATTCAGTTTTAAAAGGTGTACATATGTATACATAGGCTGCTTAGCTGCTACATCAGGTTGCCTGTTGGTCCTACAATTTGTTATGACAGTTTAACCAAGTCAAATGATTTGAGATCTTTAATTGCAGACAGGTTGTATGACGCTCAACTGTTTCCATCTTTGATTTTTTTTTTTTAACGCCAACCCACCTGATGGATGATTTCCATTTATTATATGAGTATATATGTTTTGAAATTTTACCATTTATATATTTAATAAGAATTGGTTAATAAAATTAAAAAAATATATGTTAGACAAAATTGGAATTACTTATCTAAGGAAGAAGAGTCTATTGGAAGGGAAATATTTTCTAATGTCTATTTTTTTACAGAAAAATGTAAAAGATAGCTCACACAATTCTTAATTAGCTGATGGATATATCTCTCTTGATGATGAATACAATAGGTCCCTAACCTTGTTTGGATGGAGAGTAGAGGGAGGGAGGGAATGGAAAGGAACAAAAACTTTTTGTTGAATCGTGTTTGATTGATAAAATTATATCGGAGGTGAAGGGTACAAGAGATGAAAGGTTTAACCTTGTATCATTTTAATTAATAGAATCGGTTTTCCTCCCAAATTGGGGTGTAACGGATGGAAATGAATTTTGTTACAAATATTTTTAGAAAAAATGATACAAATAACCAACCCTATATCTTACATATATAATTTTCATACAAGATTTTTTTCCTCAAACCTATAATAGTCACCGAATTTCTCATTAACCTCCTAAAATTTAATCAACTAAACAAGAAATAAGACAGAAATGAAAGTTAAATTTATTTTCTCTCATTAATAATTCAAATACGAAGATGTTAAATATGTTAATCTTCTTTTCTATTCCATTCCATTCCTTTCTATTCTTTACCTCCCATTCCTTCCTTTAGAGTACGCTCCAGAAAGGGGGAACATAGGGGACAGGAAGGGAGGGGACGAGAATTTTTTGAGTTTCACTTGCTCCACAATGTAAATACGGAAGGAAGAGAAATTGTTAGAGAGTGAGCGGTTAACCCTACGCGACTGAAAATGGTTACTCCCAAATCGGGGTGTAGACGAAGGAAAAACGGGCCCACCAGCGGATCTGCCAATTTTGCCCTTTTTCCCGCCTCTGTCGACACTTCTCATTTTTGTTTTCCCTCCATAAAAAAAGTGAATCACTTTCCACGCTATCTTCCTCTTGGCGCGGTGCTTTCTCTCAATGAGCTTCTCAGTGTTGCTAGGTAAGTTTTCTCTGATTTCTTTGGAATTTGAACTCCAAGAGTTGAAAAAACAGTCAAGAGAGTAATTGATCAGTTTCAAGATTGTGGCGTTGTATTCTTTTCTTTCTATGATACAACATTTGCTTTTGTTCACATAATCATTTGCAAAATTGTAGTAACTTACACATAGTTTTCATGTGTATTTATTTTGTCTTGCCTTCTAAATTCTACTAATGTATAAATAACATTGATTAGTCCTTGCTAGCAAATTGGCACTTGTGACGAAGCAGCAAAATAAATTTGCATAGTACTGTGATAATATAATTCTGAAATTAGTTATAGTTAAATTTATACAACTTGTAAGGTCATGTTATAACTTCCTCACAGAGAGCAATACAACAAATTTTATTGCAGATTTAATTAAATTAGGAAACCACTTGAGGAATGTGTAGGGTCATATTGTATTTGTTGGACTTACTGCCCCAATCCTCCTTACAAGAATAATTCTTTTGAAGAGAACAGTGCAGTTTAACTAAATAAGTTAATATTATTTTTTTCCCATTTTCATATTTAATTGTACAATTACAACTCAATTTATTTACTTGATATTGAGGAAGGGATGTAATTTTTCTCCACTCTCTGTTCCTTTCCCTCAATGTAACTTGTACTGGTACCAATGACTCGGTAACTTTATCTTTTTCTTAGATGGATGAGCAAAGAAACAATAAGCTAGTTACTTTCAACAAGATGTTGGCAGCTGCATACATTTGTCGTTGTGCTTACCAATTAATGATTCAAGGGATGAGGGAGAAAGCTAATCAAGTTCAACGAGAGTTGAAAGCAGATTGTGATCTCGAAAGAGATAAATTGATGTATAGGCTTCTTCATAGCGGGCAATGTCGTGACATAGTTCGAATGGATGCTAGCTCCTTCCTCAACTTGTGTTCTTTGTTAGAAGAAAAAGGTGGTCTTAGACCAAGTAGACGTGTAGGCATCCATGAGCTTGTTGCAAGGTTTCTCTACACGGTTGGTCATAATGGAAAACATCGTCCAACGACATTCTATTGGTGGCGTGGTAGAGCTATAGTGAGTCATGATTTTCATAAAGTTATGAGAGCAATATTAGACTTAGAACAAGATTTTTTAGTCCAACCTGATGGATCAAGAACTCCTGAAGAAATACTCAACAATGAAAAATTTTATCCATACTTTAAGGTATACTCTAATTTACTTGTAAGCCCATAAAATTCATCAAATATGCAATGTGTTACTCACTCGTCATTACTTTTTAATTTTTTAATGACAGGATTGTGTCGGTGCTATCGATGTTACACATGTTAGGGCAACCCAACAATGAATGTATTGGCTGCGTGTACCTTTGATATGAAATTTACATATGTCTTGGTGGGTTGGGAGGGGACGGTATCTAGCTCAAGAATGATTAAAAATGCATTAACTAGGAGGTACCCTCTTAAAATACCACAAGGTAATAATTTTTTGTAAGACAAGTATATTTTAAGAGCTGCACAATTTTTGTCTTGTAATGTTTATTTCTAAAAACTTTTGTAGGAAAGTATTATTTGGTTGATGCTGGATTCATGATAAAAAGTGGATTAATTACACCATATAGAGGAGAGCGATATCACTTAAAATAGTACTCAACTAGGAACCCGCCCCAAACCTCCCGTGAATTGTTCAATCTTCGACATGCTTCATTAAGAAATGCGATCGAGCGAGCTTTTGGTGTCCTCAAGAAACACTTTTCTATTATTAGAAGCACAACCGAACCACATTACTCCACTGATACGCTGAAGAAAATAATTTCTGTTTGTTGCATATTGCATAATTTTCTGGCAGATAAGGAAGTCGACAAAGATATGCTTGCCGAAGTTGATGCAGAAATTGAATATCGAATACCTGAGAGGCCTACTAATCGAGATGAGGAAAGAGACTCAAGGAGAGGAGAAGCCATGAGAGAGGAGATGACACTTAACATGTGGACAGATTATCCAAGATGATAATCTAGTGAAATTTATAGTAGCTTTCCTTGGATGTCCCTCAATTAAGATATTTGAACTACTGCCCTTTTGTTTGATACTATGTTATACATCATTTTTGTGAATAGAGACTTGTTTGAAGATGGAGAAAATATATTTTGTGATAGTTGGTGATAGTTTATGTGATGAGGAGATATATTTTGAGAATGGAACTCGATATAATATCTAAATTTATGTAAAGACTCGTTTACAATTGATGTAATGTTTTCTATTATAGTCTATCTAAAAAAATTAGGGACGGGCATGTAATTTTGTATATCTTGTCAGAGATTAGGAGAAAAGCAAACTGGTACAGTTCGGTACCGTTACTGGTACGTACAGGGGGTACCGTTACGGCTACATCAAGACTGGTACAGTCGGTACCGTTGCTGATACGTACGGGGGTACTGTTACTGGTACGAAAATTTACTGGTACAGCGAAGAGAAGATCAGGGGCCCTTTTGCATAATTTACAATTTTGCGATAAGAACAACTGAATTGGGTTTTTTTCAGGCTGCACCAATTTTTTATATGTACATGGTTACATAGCTCTTCAGATTGATGCAATGTCTGTATAAGCTATTATTTATCTTAGACTCAAGAATTAGTTGGGCCTTGATTTATTTCTTTCACATGCAAAGCTATTTGAATAGTTAGTTTAATTATGGACTGACAAGAAAAAAAGACTGGTACCAAGTTTTCATAATGATTGTATAATAAATACTGTCCAGACAGGTAACAACATTTGAGCATTTTTTTTGTTTGTGTAATTATAAAAAGGTTGGAGGTATATACAAAAATGTACTGGTGCTTGCATTCTAAGGTACTGCTGGTACACATAATCAAATTACATTATTATAATACTTTTAAAGTTCTTTGTAGTGTGTTAATTTGGCCTGATTGAAAATAGCATTTTATCTTTTAATTGTGCATTTTCTTTTAATGAAAGATTAGCCACATGTGTAACACATTTGAGACAGTTGGTGCTAACGTACCGGTTCAAACTTTTAAGCTGTGATGGTAATGGTACCACTGTTAAGAAGTTGCTTCGTAGATCTTTTCCATCTCTTTTTTGTCTTATCTTATCTATATTCTTGTTGGTTCCTTAATTAAAATGCATCTGTGTTTCTTCTTCTATATTTCACAAATAAGAGGAATAGGAAAAGAAATGAAATAAATAGAAAAAGACAACAATCCGTACCCGCTTACAATATGTGACTAAAATGTCTGATGAACTATAATAATACCATATGAGGGCAAAGTAGTCCTATAAGATAAAATATAAGTTTAAAATCACAAATATAATTTTGACTATCCTTCCCTCTCTTGCATTTGTGGAGCAAGTAATCATTTAAAAAAATTCCCCTCCCCTCCCCTCCCCCTCCTATAAAGTTTCTGGAGCTGGCCCATACTCTCCATCCAAATAGGGTGTTAATTTACGAACTAAAAAATTCTTTACCTCCCATTACCTCTAGATTAATTACTTATTTTTTAGATTTTAATTGAGTAGAAATAAATATAGTTTACATAGACATGATTTAACTTTTCGGATCAAATTAATACATAATCTACGCTTCAAACTTCAAAGATGTTAATTTACAAACCAAAAAAAAAAAATTCTCTTCAGAAAAAACATCTATTGGACAACTTTATTTTTGGATCGGAAGTAGGCCCCAATACATACAAAGCCCAACAATAAAGTGTGTGATGATTTGATGCTCCACCAAACGAGATGGATATATCGTTGATGCTTCACCAAACGAGATGTATGTCGTATATGCATAATGGAGTATGGCTAGTATAATATTAGTGTCATTTTAGCTTATATAGTATAAGTTTCAAAATCAATTGAATCGATTTCAAATGATGAATTTAAACCATTCAAACTGATCTATTTCATTAGTTGTGCGTTTACATTAAAATTTATAATTTTTTAAATTTATTTAGTATTAAGTCAAGCGGTCAAATGTGTGATTTTTTAAATTAATTTTAATACATTCTTTTTTCAACATTTTTACCGTTTGATTTGATACTCAAATTAACTCAAAAATATATAAAAAAATGTATGTAAACGAATCACTCATAAATAAATTGGTTTGAACGGTTTGAATTAGTCGTTCGAAGTCTATTTAATTGATTTTGAAATTAATGTCATATGACACCGATGTTATACAAGCCGGACTCGGCATAATGAGCATTGCATGAAATGGATGGATCGCATATGATTCCTTCAATTGAATGCCAACTCCTACAAGGTTCACACACTTCCTAGGATAAAATTAGATACGAACTTGCATTCTTTTTATTAAATATAAACTCTATATGACTTTAAATTTAATTGTGCAGTTGTTGACAAATAAATTTTGAACATGATTGGTGTTTGTTATAGTGAACCTTATATATTTGTTTTTTTTTTTTAATCAAATATGAATGATGTTATAGTTTTAATCTATGAAGTGCAGGCATGTAATTTCTCACATTATGGAATTAACATAAAATACATGATGGAATTCACATAAAAAATTCGTGCTGGAGAGAGATATAATTATTAAATTATTGTTATTTATGACTTACTGATTTTTGAATATCCGGAATTGAAGAATATTAAAAAAGGGTAATAACTAATTACTTAATTGGATATGGTTCATTGCAATCGAAATCCAGCAAAAATTAAATGAAAGAGAAAGTACGGCCCCCTGCTTCTAGAAAATTCACCCGGCCAATAAATTAAGGGATTGGTGAATCGGTGAGTGGTGGTTAATTAATAATTAGTCTTTATCATCAGTAGACATTTCATCCATTCATTCATTCATTAACGGAGTAAATTAATCAGTACTTCAGCATCAATCATGCGTTGTATTGGGACGCTTTCACTCAGTCACCCACCTCTAATTACGTCCAGGTACAATGAAAGATACATACAAACAACCGATTACCAGCATTCCGTTCATTCAATTAATTATTAACCTCTTGATAGATCGATATATATGTCGTCATCAAGTCATATTTCAAGCATCACTCACCAACAGCCACAACAACAGGTCACCTTAATTCATTGATCCCATTTCTTAATTATATAAAGACTTGACTCATCTCTGTCTTCCACAAAATTAAATCAAGTTCCTGACAACCCACATCTTCCTAAAACAAAATTAAGTTCCTCTCTGATCAGTGCATGCAGCATGGCATCTGCATCTGACAAGTCCAAAATCTTGATCATCGGCAGTACCGGTTACATCGGAAAATCTGTGGTATCGGCAAGTGCCCTGTTGGGCCACCCCACATTTGCACTGGTTCGCGACCTCGCACCGGCCGATCCTGCCAAGGCCAAGTTGCTGGAGAGCTTCAAGGACTCTGGTGTCACTCTTGTCAAGGTTATTTTTTTTATATAAAAATTTTACTTTATTGCTCCTGATGATTTAATTAAGCAATGGAAAATTGCTAAATAATTATGTGTTGAAATTAATTAATTGATGAGCAGGGCGACTTGTATGACCATGAGAGCTTGGTAAATGCAATCAAGGCCGTCGATGTCGTCATATCGACAGTTGGTGCCCTTCAGATAGCTGATCAAACAAACATCATCGCTGCAATAAAGGAAGCTGGCAATGTCAAGGTAAAAAATACAAAATTTATTTGATCTAATTAAGCTATTCTATAATTATTTAGTAGTTTTTGAGCAATGTGCCTAACTATAAACATGCAGAGATTCTTTCCATCGGAGTTCGGCAATGACGTAGACCGGGTGCACGCAGTGGAACCCGCCAAGTCGATATTTGCAGTGAAGGCATCAATCCGACGTGCCATAGAGGCCGAGGGGATACCGTACACTTACGTGGTAGGCGCCTATTTTGCTGGCTATTACCTTCCGACTTTGGGTCAACTGGCGCCGCCTACCGATAAGATTATTATCTTGGGAGATGGAAATACTCCGGCAGTGTTTGTCGATGAAGCTGATTACGGTACGTACACGATCAAGGCGGCGGACGACCCACGCACCTTGAACAAGGTTCTGTACTTGCGACCGGCGGCAAATACAATCACCAAAAACGAGTTGGTGTCATTGTATGAGAAGATAACTGGAAAGAAATTGGAGCGTATATATGTTACTGAAGAACAGCTCTTGAAGCAGATCCAAGGTTATGTCTTTTCTTATTTTCAATTTAATTAATATTCATGTCTTCATGCTAATATGCTTATATCTAATTATATAAATGTTGATTTTGTAATTTTCAGAGTCGCCAATTCCAGTAAATATAATTTTGTCAATCAATCACTCAGTGTTTATAAAGGGAGATCACACCAATTTCAAGATCGAGCCTTCTTTCGGTGTTGAGGCAACGGAGCTTTATCCAGAAGTCAAGTACACCACAGTCGAAGAACTCATCAGACGCTATACCTCTACTTAATTAAATTCAAAGTCAAATGGTTGTTATAAAATATGATCATGTGTGGGAACTGAACTGTGCTTCTGCTTTGCTTCTGCTGTGTGAAAATAAATAAATTATCTTACTTTTTTGCTTGTGTTTTATTTTTTAATGAAATAATTAATTAATTCCCTTATGTATTGTGTTAGCAGCAAACGCATGCGTCTGGAACTAAAATCTCCTTTTTGATCTGATGATTTTTTTTTTTCTAAAAACCGAAGACTCTAGAGTCTAGGAGCAGTCGCATCGAAATTAAAATATGTGGTGCTCGCTTGGAATCAATATCCTCTGAGGTAACAGAATATTTCTGTTCGGATCACAGCGGTTCGATTGGAATCTAGATCAATTCAGTCCCAAGTGCAACATCGCTTTTAATAATCATGCGGATTAGGAAATAAATATATAAATACTAGTATCGTACCCGTGCATTGTAACGGGGGCATTTTATAAGATAACAAAATAATATTCTCATACCAAATGACATATTCGTGCGATGCAACGGGAACATATTATAAGAGAAAAAAAAATAGTTAGCATACAAAATGACATATTTTCAATGTATAACAATTTAACAATTCTCATATAAAATCCAACAAACATAATCATAATTGGAGCACCAAGACAACCAGGTCAACAGTTCAGCAATAAGTTTTCAAAGTTCTTTTCTTTATTTTGAAGCATTAAATTTAATATTAAGACAAGTATATAATACACACATTCATGTTTCCAATGTATAACGAAGTTTCATCAGATTTTGCTGTCAAACAGTAAAGTGCTGAACTTCATTAGAAATTTCAAATTCAAGCATAACTACATTATGATTACTCACGGCCATGTTTTCAATGTATAACTGATCTTCTTCCGAAAGCCTAGATAAAGACAAAAAGCTACCTTGACTTCCTTCTATAATCTCTTCTCCCACACATATAATTTGTCCAAAGTCAGAGAAATGCCGAGACGGGTCAAATCGTTAATGTCACCATTTGGCAGTGCCTACAATAGAATTCCCACTTGCTTTTCCAGTTTTGCCCCTAGATAGATGCTTGTGAGGAAGACAAGAGTTGGGCAATATGGGAAAAGGGTAGATCCTAGAAGAGATGGCTGCACCAACATTTACAAGAGCTATTTTCATTGCTACCATTAATTGTAATGATGTAAAGAGAAAAAGATAAATGCTAAAAAAAAAACATATTGTGACTATTGTTTACAAATTGCACAGAGGTCTCTCTCTTTCTTAATAAATAAAAATGATCTTCGAATCATTGAGAGGGGAGAAATAATTTCCCAATTACTTCACAAGTTTAGGGCATTTGGGCAAATTTCACAAAAGAGATATTTTTTTTGGACACAACTCATTCACAGTTCGACACAACTCGTTGATGTAATCTATGGCATCTGACATTATTGTTGCCCTATCATCCTATATATAAATATATCTCATATGCATATATTTTTTTGAGAAATTATTAATACAATTAACATAAACAATGAAGCAAATCTACATGTACCTTGATTCTGTTGGGGATCACTGGATCAGAGCCTTGAGCAATTCAAATTTCATACTTCTCACTAACCCTCTCTCTCATTTGCTTTTCCTACTTCTTAATTTATTCCCTTCAGTGCTGAACCACCGCCTCTCTGCCTCCTGGCCACGCCCCGCATGATTTAATATGGCTTGATTGCTTCTTGCCAGTAACCTGGCTTGAAGTTGTCATGAATTAGTATTTGTATAAACATGATTACAAGGATTGCAGCATTGGTGGGTATAATAAGGGGTGGTATTTACCAATGAAGTTCTAACTGGTACAGGAGTGAAGTTTTTTACAGTTCTAAAATCAATTTCAAAAACTTTTTTATCTTGTTGAAAAGAGGGATAAATTACTGAACCCCTAACTTTAAAATTGACAGAAAACCAACTAAATCGTGCAAATTTTGAAAGAAAGACACCAATTTACTGAATTACTAAATCCCTAACTTTTATGTTCTTTCTTGATATTGCATTTAGAGAGAAGAAGAGCGACACAAAATGGACAAAAGGATTTCTTGTGAGGCGAAGAAAATTTTATGTTATTTCTCGATTCAACTTTTTATTGGGCAAAGCGACAGAGAGAAACTTACGTGCTCTTAGGGGTTCCTTGCACGGGGGAGAAACAGCGATTGACACCGGAGCAAGCAATGGTTAAGCTGTCCTGACAACAAGTGAGAGGGAGAGCGCCGGGTCGAAGAGTGCGACAGAGAAGAGGCAGAGACCAAGAAGGAGATGAGGCGGCGGCGGATCTGGACGGCCTAGTGATGGAGGCGCTGCAGATAGAGGAGGCACACCAGGGATGGAGGAGAGTGCGACTCAGGGGGGTCAACAAAGAGGGTTCGTGGAGTAGAGGAGGGGTCGTGAAGGTGAAGGTTGAGTCGGGGTGGAAGGACGCTTGGCTGTTTTCGCGTTCGACAAAGAATCGTCGAATCGTCGTTCTGATCATAGCGCTATGAAAAGTCGCTAAAAGGCAGCTTTTTTTAATGTTGATTGCATATATCGTGTGGTCATTTGTGTAGTGAGTACGGTTTCAATTAATTTTAGACTTCTACACATATAAAGAATGTATTTAATCTAAGAAAGACAAATTATTTGATTGTAGGGTTCAGATTCAATCCGATTTTAAATCAATAAATCCCAGCCACACAACTTTCTGTCATCCAATTCAATTTAAGGTGCATAATATAGAAAAGAGATGCTATGATCCTAAGGGGATTGTAGAGTCTTAAAATTCCAAATCCAATTTTTCATTGGGTTTGAGATTCGTGCATAAAAAACTTCTATAAAGATTTCTACAACTCAAAAAATGAAAGGTTAGATTTGAAATTTTAAAACTCTACAATCCCCTTAGAATTGTAGCATATTTATTTCCTACAGATTATGATTGAACGGTCCAGACCAAACATAAAGGGAACGACTAAGTACCCCCCCCCCCCAATTTAGTCTCCTATCTGCCCCCCGCGCTGAAAGATAAAATAAAAGTACAACGGGAGATCACTAATTGACGCGCACGTGGTAACTACTGCCAATGATCAGAGTTAACGCGATTTTATTCATCGTCAAAACATATAGTATTCATACTTATTATCTATAATATTCGTCATATATAAACACAAACTGGAGGGGACCATTAATATTGGGGACCAGTAATGACCAGAGGGACCACTGACAACGTCTGACAACCTGGATTGGGAACCGCAACCGTCTGAAAGTGACATTTGTCAAGATTGGAGACCACTACAGCGAATCTATATACTAATTATTAAGTATTCATATCTAACTAATGAAGTATTCATTGTTGACAACATAAAGTATTCATATATATAAGTATTCATATCTAGCAACCTAGTATTACAGGAAGTGTTCACATCTGACACTAATAATATTCATACTAAAGATTATGAAGTATTCATACATGTATGCAATAATTTATACAATTCAAAATCAGACACCTCTTCCAAAATACCTATTCAATTCATTTAAAAAGTTTTTTTTATAGTAAGTATATCGTGTTCAAATCTAACTAATGAAGTATTCATATCAAACTAATGAAGTATTTATAACTAATTAATATAAATATGAAGTATTCTAATCTAACAACACGAAGTATGCTTATCTAACTAATGAACTATTCATATATAATTAATGAAGTATTCATATGTTGCACTCTGACAACCTTTGCTGGGCTAGCATGGACCCCCTCCAATGGTGCACCACGCTCTCCCCACCAGATCTTGACGGTGCACCACGCTCTCCCCATCAGATCTCAACGGTGCACCACGCTCTCCTCGCCGGATCTCGACTGTGCACCATGCTCTCCTCGTCAGATCTTGACGGTGCACCACGCTCTCCTCGTCAGATCTCGACAGTGCACCACGCTCTCCTCGTTGGATCTCGATGATGCACCATGCTTTCCTCGCCGGATCTTGACAGTGCACCACGTCGAGAAAGAGAAGAGGCGGAGGCTATGAAGGCCGTGAAGAGTGTGAATTTCGTTTTTTTGCTTATCGGGAGAGAGAGAGGGGTCAAGACAGTTAGAAAGAATAACTAAAATGGGAAGATAGTTATCATAGATAATTAAGGGCCAAGGAAATTGTTAAGACTAAAATGAGAGGATGAAATCATTACTCAAACATAAATATTATGTTACTTAGGTGATACGAATTCGCTTGCATGTGCTTCTTGTCTCCACGTGGACTCACCGATTCCTTGAAGGAACAATTTGTAAAGATACATTAATTTCTGAAATACTTATCTCTAATTTATATGTTTTCAAAACTCCTTTTTAGGTTTTACTATCTAAATAAAATTACTGGTTTCTATCTAACATAAATAGTAAAAAATTTCCGAAAAATATTTTTTTTTAATCTTCAAATACATTTTTACATAAATATCATGTTAAGCTTTGGAAACAGAGATAAGTACGCAAATAAAATCTGCTTTAATATATTCACATCATGTTCGGTGTAAATAACTTAAATTTAAGATCATAAATATGAACTAAATTAGTATACAACACGCACAGCACAAACGATGAAAGGAATTATAAGTACATTATAGTTCAATTTTATGTGTAATATTTGTTGAATCTATTAGAATTAACACAACTTAATTTGTAAACATGTAAAGACCTAACTTAGATGTTGTGTGCAAGTTTTGGTGATTTTTAAGAACCATAAATGTAATCTGAATTGATTAAAAATACGAAAAAACACACACACACACACAGTAGGACTAAAATTTTGAAAATGCAAAAATACTACTTAAATGTTACATGCTAATTTTGATGATTTGAGAATCTCAGCTTAGATATTACATGTGAGATTCTCTCCGTAGTTATATAATAAACATAATTCATCTAACCTGATTGGCCTTATTTTTCGCTTTGTGCCCATTTTCAGAGTTATCATTTCCCGTGAAATTATATCAATTCATTTGTCGTGTAATTAGTTTAACTCCGTCTCCCTTCATGCTTTATAATTTCCCATGGATTTACATCAATTCAGACTTTAGTTTTCGCTCGACTCCCTTCATGCATTTCTTTTTTAGTGCTTAATATTAACTTTGATATATAAATCCAAATTACACAAAGAAAACCTTTTATAATAGATGAAGCACATTTAAATCTACAACCAAAAACACCTTAAAATGCATCAAAAGAAAAGGTGTGTACATGAGTTCTTTTTTTTTTTTTTTATGTTAAAGCAAAGACAAATATCATCTTTTGTAAAAGTGAAGATGCTCATCTTTTCTACTGACAGTGATAGCAAGGCCAAAATAAGTATTACGTAAATTCAAACAGGAGAAAGAGAATTATAACCAAAAAAACATATGAACAGATCAAATCAGTCTCTACGACCGAAAAATACTCGCTTGCAATGAGCAATTTGCATTAGCATTACCCAGTAAAAAAATAGGGAGAAAAGAAACAGTGAAGATATTCTGATTCTATCACTAAAAATAATACAAGTGTTGCACAATATTAGACCGATCGAGATGTCAATCCTTTCTTGCATGGCATGTATGTTTCACTTCCAATTATTGCCTCATTAATCAGCTGCACCACTGTTTCCTGAACTTTTCTTGCCTCCATAAGTCTTCACAAAACAAACTTCACATATTTAGTTCAGCATAGTATAAATACTAGAGATAGAGAGAAATAGAGAGAGAGAGAGAGAGCAGGTACCTGTTTGCCAAAACTGAAAGGCACGTATCGGTACTTGACCATGTGCATGATCTGGCGCTTCATGGTGAGTACGAAGAGCACAATCCAATAGCTGAGAAGTATCGGCCAGAACACCGGTACATCAAAAACTGAGAAGAATGTCATCACAAATGCTATCACAAATGCCTTTGTAATTGCATACCTGTTTAAGCAGACACACACATGACAACAAAATTAAATTAAGATTCAAAAAATAAATAAACAAATAAATGAAAAAGCAAAAGATTTACTTGCTCATACCAAAATTTGAACTCAGGAAGTCTTCTTATAAATGGTTTAAATTCATCAGAGCCCTTGGTGGGTAGTGAGGGTCCATCTGGCACCTCCAATTCAGGGTCCACCATGGGAGATAAAAACCCAATAAGCAAATTCAATAAATAAATCCCCAACCCGTAACTGACGATGTAAAACCCTTGTACGATATAGACCCGCAGCGCGTAAATCAGAGCTACAGAAAGCGTCCCCAGCCATCTCCCCGTGACATGTGGGGTTGATTTGTCCAAATAATATTGGAACTTGCGGGAGACCTCGCTTCTCCATTTGGCTATAGCATGTCCAGGCCCACCATCAGTCATAGATCCATTGGGCCCCTCCATGTGCAGCTCCTTCCTTGTATATTAGGTTTTTTATTTGAACAAGGAATGGAGCCTGGAAAAAAAAAACAAGGGAAGAGGGGGGTATCAGCTTTCTTTTCTTCAATATCTTTTTTAAATCTTATGTATGGAATTGTAAAATAGTCTGTCTAAATTTACGGACCACAAATATTTTCAGCTAAAATTAGTTTACTGATTTTTTTTCACCTAATTTTAGTACATGGAGATTGGTTAAAAATGGTGATACTACTCTGAGTTGGGGCAATGCATTTATGTATATTAAAACTAAGCAGATCTACAGAACTAGATTTAAATAGGCCAAAAGGAAGCAATTCAGGATAAAACTTGGCAAAGACAATTGAAACTAAGCAGATCTACAGAACTAAATTTAAATAGGCAAAATAAAAGCAATTCAGGATAAAACTTGGCAAAGACAAAAAAAAGGTAAATAAACAAATAAGTTTGGCAGTACTTACATTACAGTAGAGCTAGTACGGAAAATAATATATTAAATCTAGCTTACAATTTAACAAAGTAACCATGATTGTATTTACACTTGGCATATTTTTTCTTAAATGAAAAACCTCAAATAATGTTAGGTGCTAAATCTGAAAGCAGTAATTTGTATGATTGGAGATGGTTTAGTTACTGAGCCTCAAAGGACTAATTCCCAGGAAATTAATACAAAAAATAAAAATATTCCCTGTAGTGGTTTTAACACCAAATTGGCATTAATTAATTTCTGTTGTACATTAGATTTAGTCCAGAATTAGGGAGCAGAGATCAAGCTCTTCATGCAATTTTTTTTTCTACATTGACCAATGCACACAGCACAGCAGTGATGTGCAATGCTACTTTCAATTTTAAACTACTAAAAAATAGATAAAATTTATATAGTATATTGATATAAATGCACAGATCTAAAGGAATTTGATAAAATCAACAAAAACCATCCCTGGTTATGTTCAACTGTGATTACGCAGAGAGGCTAAAACCACAAATGAAGAGAAAAATTGATACGTTAACCAGAGTTCATCGATTTCCCAAAACGAATATAATAGATAGCCCAGCAATTTCATCCACCAACCGGATAAATCGTAAATGGGATGCTACATCTTAATCGTAAAGCTCAATCAAGCTAAATGGCAATACACAAACAACAAGATCTAGAACAGCTTGTAACAAACAGAGGAGAAATAAAGAGGAATTGTCAACGAACACTGTTAATCGCCTCCGTAACATAACATTATAAAGAGCTAATAAAAGACAGCAAATCTAGTGAAAACAAACCTCAAAACGCCACGTGGCAGCCTCGAGGGCGAGCAAAAGCGAGGCGATGCGCTCGGAGCCGAAGCCGGAGGCTGCTCTCCAATCGAGCGCGCTCTAGAGAGAAAGAGAGAGAGAGAGGAGAGATTTATTTTAGACGCAGCAAAGAGGAGATGACAGGCATCTCTTTTCACAAAGAAGAAAATTATTTACGCCGACAAAAGAGTGCCATACCAACCCGGATCCAATAAGGATATACCCCAATATGCGAACGTATTTTGCCTTTATGAATTGGTAAATGGGTTGGGAAATAAATCTGCTAAGATCCTGATGGATTGTAGGGTCCTACGATTCTAAATCCAACCTTTTATTTTTTGGGTTGGACGAATCTCCAAAGATGTTGTTTTTTATGAACGAATCTCAAAACAAATGAACCTACAATCCCTTTCAGGATCGTAGCAGATTTATTTCCAAATGGGTTGTGACGCACTTAGACATGCAAAATCCAGATCCATTTAGCCTGGTTTAAAGCCCATTTAAGAAATAGAATTACAAACAGTTTTTTCAATTTTGAAAACAAATCAGCACAAGTAAGCCCATTAAAGCCTGCCTGCTCTGCTTATTGCCTCGTGAAATATGAAAAATTATAAAATTCGTATAGATTCTCCTCTCCTTGAGCGATGCATATACATAATTACTGTATCTGCATGTTAATATATTATCCACATTTCTAGCATAGGCCAAGATTTTACCTTGCATATCATAAAGTAGGTCAAGTAAACAATCTTTTCCTTTCCAAGGAAAAGCAAAGGAAAAAACTACAGAGAGAAGCTTCAACAATGGTTTCTTCTCATCTTTTTATGAACTCTCCATTATCTCACACGAAGCTTTTCTTACTAAATAAAACATGACAAGATAGTACAATGTCAATACTATCATTGTAGCTAATATTATTTTTTTTTCTCCTTTCTTTTTATATTCAAATTCGTAATCATTTTAATTACAATCCTAAAAAGTAATTAAAATAATATTTAGGGTTTTCAATTAATTACAATCCTAAAGAGTATCGCCGCCGCCTGATTGTCCGTTAAAGTTTGCTCTTTGTATAAACCCTATCTAGTCGACGGTCTTTGAGCTATCCCTCCTAGCTAGCTCTAATACAAAATTGCGCCGCCATTCTTTTCTCTGTATTTTGTTCCTCTTCATATTTTTTTTTTCCTTGTAGGATGGATCATCTTTGCACTGGAGAATACAATGCTTTTTCCTCAGGTTTAATAATACTTGGCTTCCATGCTTTTTGTTCAGGCAACACTATCTCAATCAGCATCAATTTGAGAAGATTCTAAACACTAAATATAAGTATACAATTTATTTTAGGACAGTGATAATTAACCCCGCAAAACCAACTCCGCAATTAACCCCGCACAAAATGTCAAAAAACTCCAGCTGTCATTTTTTTTCATAAGGTATTAATACTTACGTACAGAAGTATTTATCTTGAAGAACGAAAGTATTTATCCCTAATCACGAAAGTATTTAGGGGACCATGCACATTTTTTTCATGGAGGGTGGGGGGAATCTCAAATCACATGGGGGACCATGCACATTTTTAGAGGTGGGTTTTTTTTATCTCATTTCAATCTCGTCCATATTTCTCACGATCTATGAGAAATTTTGCGAATCTAAAACCACGAACGTTTTTTACGTAATTTTATCTTTCAAATGAGATCCATGATGATATACTTTCGAGCAAGTCGTTACAGAAGTATTTATCCCTCATTGTGCAAGTATTTATACCTATACTTGAAAGTATTTTTTTGCATATAATACTTATAATACTTGATATTAATACTTTCATATGTCAGTATAAATACTTATAATACATGATATTAATACTTTCATATATCAGTATAAATACTTATAATACTTGATATTAATATTTTCATATATCAGTATAAATACTTATAATAATTGATAGTAATACTTTCATATGTCTGTGTAGGTATAAATACTTGCACGATGAGGGATAAATACTTCTGTAATAACTTGTCCGAAAGTATGTCATCATGGATCTCATTTGAAAGAGAAAATTACGTAGAAAATGTTCGTGATTTTAGATTCGCAAAATTTCTCATATATCGTGAAATATGTGAACGAGATTGAAATGAGATAAAAATAATTTGGAATGGGAGGATGGTGGGGGGATGGAATGGGGAGGAGTAATATAATTGTTCTTTATTTTATATTTGTCTCTATAATTTTTATTATTCCGGTAACAATTATTAAATATCTAGAAGCTATACATGCTTACAAATTAAAACAAGTGGCAAGAACGCATAAAATCATCCAATAAAACAGTGGCCGATACCAGCGGGAATTGATCATTATGTATCTGTCTTTCGATTTATTGGTACGATATCAATTTTGTGAGGTAAAATCCTTTAAATTTTGATCTCTTACCTACCAATCAAAGGCTGTTATTAGTATGTATCGCTCAGTACCTGATGGTATCGGCTGCTATTTTATTCGGTGAAATTTTTGCTTTTTTGTTCCTTGTTTGACTAATATATGTTTTTTCATTATTTGATTGCTGTTTTATTCGGTGAAATTTTTCCTTTTATGGTACTTGTTTGACTAATTGATGTTTTTTTTTCTCATTATTTGATGCATAACTGTTCTAATTATAAAAATATATCTACAATTTTAATTATTTATTTTTTACAATAGTATTATCCACGATTGCAGTTGTCTAACAAGGAGCAGGGTAATCTGATGGGCATATGATTAAATTAAGTTCGATGTCTGATTATAGTTGTTAGATCTGCATCAAAATTTGTGTGTACTTAATCCGAATAAATTTTAAAATTGTATGTCTGAATTTTAATGTGAATCAGACGGCTATGATTAGTATTGAAAGAAATTTTACCTGATTCAATTTAATTAACAAATAACAATGTAAATATATTTCTTCTCGTAAAATAATGCTAGAGGGACATATTCCAACAGCCTGATGGATCACTGCCTTCACTGGTTCCACTAAAAATTTCAGGTAAAGAATTATACCCTTAATAGAGGCAAAGAATAATAAGCAATTTTGAAATAAATTTAGACAATAATATAACACAGATTCACAGGGGCAGACAGCATATTGATACAATACTTAAGAAAATTATTTCACTTTCGGTGGCTCAAAACTAAACTGTAGATTTAGTTTTATCTTTTATTTTTCTTTTCATTTTAAATTTGTAATTATGCCTGTATGAACTGTTCGGGATGGTCTTCTTTCTTAAGATCGAAGCAATTGTTTCGTTTGAGAGAAAGGTTAAAAATAGAAAGTAAAATATATATTATGGAATGTAAGACCTAAACGTCCTTATATATTTTTCTTTTTTAGTATGCTGAATTCAATATCTTTTCAGTTAGAAACAACTGAAGAAGTAACAACAAAATAGTGGCAATACTAGAAACAAGTTATATAGCAAAATGTTAACAAATTCAAAGAAACAACAAAATTGAAAAGGAGGTAAAATGTTTTCCTTCTAAGTTGAAAATGACGATGATATAAATATCTTATGTCTTTCGTACATTATCCGTCCGCTGCATTTTTATCTTTATTTTTAAAGTTGAGACAGTCAATTCAAACCGCTCAGCAAGATCTCCATGTTAAAATGTGCTCAAAGATCACATTTATAATTGTTTGAAATACTTTTACATTTTTTTAGATACGTACAAAATCACTATTTTTGGACCATAAAAAATGATTGTGTATCTATTTAAAAAGGAGCATGATAATTGTACCCCAAACAAAATTCCAAGCACGTCTCCCAAGTAGTTTAACAGAAAAAACTTTCAATATTATATAACTTCCTCTGTCTGCAGGCATTAAAATTCTAAATCTGTATAGTTTTAACTCCTAACTACTTTTGTTTTCAAGCCAAAAAAGGAAATATTCATTTCACCCTCTCTGATAATTCTCATCCATTTTCTCGACGATCCGTGATGAATTTTGCGAATCTAAAAATATGAACGTTTTTTATCTGATTTTCTCTTTTTGAAATGAGATCCATGAAGAATAACTTTCGAGTTATATTTGTGTCGTAATTTTTTTTACCACTTTAAATATTTGTGACTTTCAGTTTTTTTTAATCTTGCTTCAAAATAATTTAAACCTCTGTTTACAAAGATATAAACCTCATGTACAAGCATATAAACCTCATTAATAACACTTTAAATCTCTAGAATAAAACATATAAATCTCATGTACAAAGAATTTAAACCTCAACAATAACACTCCAAAGCATATAAACCTCAACAATAACACTGCATTTACAAAGCATATAAACCTCATATACAAAGCCTTGAAAATTTTAATGGTTGTAGACTGAGATTTAAAAACTTGAAAATTTAAAGTGCTCATGAGTTTTACTTAAAAAAAACAAATGACTTTAAAATTACTCAAAAGTATTTCTTCATGGATCTTATTTGTAAGATAAAATCGAATAGAAAACGTTCGTATTTTTAGATTCATAAAATTCATCACGGATCATCGAAAAAATAAATTATAATGATCAGAGAAAAAATAAAAAAGAGTGAGTAAAATGGATCTTTCCGTTTTTTGCTTGAAGACAAAAGTAGTTGGGAGTTAAAACTATATAGATTTAGAATTTTAATGCTTTCAGACAGAGATTTATATGTTTGCGAATAGCATTGTAAAATGTGATAAACATAGCTTTAAATGTTTTGATAGTAGGACTAGAAATGGAAATTAGACAATATTGAAAGTTTTTTCTGTTAAACTACTTGGGGGATGCGCGGGTATGATGGCTCGGGGTATCAGAACATTTCTCATTTAAAAAAATAGTTATTTTTTATCAAAAAAAATAAAAAAATTTGATATAAAGATCATGTTAAGTAGTTCAGATTGATTGTTTGTACTTTGAAAACAAAAATAAAAATGAGACATCATGAGCGAGGTATGAAATACATGCATCTGCACCCTACTTATTGAAAAGTAACAAAATAAAATAGATGTCAAATTATTCTAAGAACATTCAAAAATTATAGAATGGCCAAATAACATACTTCTTATATCGATTAGGTCCTTCTAAAAAATATATACAAATTATCTGTTAGCTTTAATTAAAAATTAGTAATTTTAATACTTAAAATTTTTAAAAACTTGCTTGATACCCTCTAATACCTTCTTGAGATCTCTCTAAGCATCTTCATTCCAAATTTTCAACCACATCCACTACCATTCGTCATGTCTTGACAAAAAAAAAAACTGAAATCACGTTTTAGGTTTTTCCAACACAACTTCGAACTTGGTAAAGCACGCTTATGTGTGTTTTCTTAGTGAACTCGCAGTAAACGTAACTCTATTCTTAGTCATTACTCATTATACCCATCATCAGCATTTGAATATGGCTTTCTACTTTGAACCTTCATACCAGTTTGCATCTTTCTTGTCGACGAGCTGTGTTTTTCACACTTTCTGATTGCTCGATCGGCTCTTATTCTTTTTGCCTTTAATGTGTACGTAAGATATAAAGGGCAGAACTTCACATTTTCTAGGTAATGGATCATAAACTGGTACTGGATACAGTGCATCTAATTAACTGTCCTATGAATTATGAAATACATAAAGGGTAGCAAAAGAACTTTACATTTTCTAGCTAGAATGAAGGCCTATCAATTTAATTTCAAAGACATTTCCTATTTCCAGACATACTCTTCACAACCCTATCTATGGAGGAGAATATCTGCTTAACAACCTACATAAACTCAGATAATGATGAAACTCCTTCAGCCTATCTCTGGATCTTCATTATGTGGCATTGTGTGATGCTCAATTAGTCAGTTTGGTCTGGATCATACCAAAATTAGTTGAACCAGAATTTTCAAGGTTTTACAAAAAAATTCAAAACTAAACAGAACTGAATGATTCTATACGCCGAAACAAAACTGAGACCAGGAAATCAAATTTCAATTTATTGCATTGATATAATAAACTGAACCGGTAACTTATGATATGCATTATTATTTTGCTGATAAACCAAAGCTAAACATGGTTCGGTCAAAAACCAATTCAACACCACTACCAGAGGCGCTTAACTCCGTTGTTCTCCAATTCAACGGTTAGATTTTGAATAACAGGGTCCTGTTCTCCTATTTGGAGAGCAACGGAGTTGGATCTCTACCAGACTACTAGTGTAAACTTGCTAATACATAATGCCATTTGACTCGTACTAAGTGATTAGCATCTTACCAGTCAATCAGTGAAAATATTGAATATTATGATTTTGTTATGGGTAAAATGATTATTTTAAACATTTATATGAGCACACTAAAAAAAATTCCTTTTTTTATAAGAATGGGTACATGAGTTGTGATGCACTTAGATATGCAAAATCCGGATCCAGTAGGCCTGGTTTAAGCCCATATAAGACACCAAAATACAGCCTACAATTAAACAGTTTTTTTTTTTTTTCAATTTTGAAAACAAATGCACACAAGCCCATTAAAACATGTTTGCTCTGCTTATTGCCTAGTTAAATATGAAAAATTATAAAATGTATATCAATTCTCCTTCCAACCATAAATAGGTCAAGTATTATCAATGATTTTCCTTCCAAGAAGAAGCGAAGGAAAGAAGTACAGCTTGTCTTTTGAGAATTCTCTAAATTCTCTCACATGTATAAAGCTCTTCTTACTAATTAAAACATGACAATGCTATCATTGTAGTTAATGTTATTTTTTCTCCTTCCTTTCTTTTTTATTTATATTCAAATTTTGGATGTCCTTTTGTAAATCTAACGTCCTTCAAACTTCAACGCCTCGCTAATTCAAGAACAACAAATATATTTTTGCTTGAGAGTTCAGACACATGAACAATTATTTTTTAATTCCAATTTTGCATACATTACTTCAATGATTTTTTTTGTGAGAAAATACTTCAATGAATATTAAATTATATCATTTTAGACTTGATCAAATGTGTCAAACATGGAATTAGTGCGGGCCCAAGTATCTCGTCGATTTAAACATTTTTGGGCCCATAAAAGGACATTTAGGGTTTTCAATAAATTACAATCGTAAGAGAGTATTGTCCCCTCCTGATTGTTCGCTAGGGTTTGTCTTTATAAACCCTAGTCGACAATCTTTGAGCTATCTCTACTCTCATACAAAACTCCGCCGCCTTCTTTTCTCTCTAATTTTTTTCTCTTCATCTCTTATTTTTTTTTTCTTAGGACGGATCATCTTTCATTAGAGAATACAATGTTTTTTTTCTCAGGTATAGTACACAATACTTGACTTTCATGCTTTTATATATCCCAATTGATTTTCCACATAAGTCATCATTTTAATTTTTTTCTCTCAGATATTGCTAAACAAGCTACCAGATATGCTATAGTGGTGTGGCATCATCCAACAGTATATCAATCACCATCGACTTTGGTAGATTCTGAGTTTGAAAGTATAAACACTAGAAATAAGTATACTGTTTTCTCATATTTTTCTCTTTAGTTTTTATTACTCTGATAACAATGATGAAATAAGTATAAATATAAGATAGACTTACAAATTAGAAACAAGGAGCAAGAATGCAAAAGATCATCGCATAAAACAGTGACCGATACCAGCGGGAATTGGTCGTTATGTATGCACCTTTTGATTCATTGGTACGATATCAATTTTTTGTGAGGTAAAATCCTCCAAATTTTGATATCCTATCAATCAAGAGCTGTTATTAGTATGTATCGCTTAGTACCTGATGATATCGGTTGCTGTTTTATTGGATGAAATTTTTGTCCTTTTGTTCCTTGTTTGAAGTAGTTGTCTCGAAATCTCATTTTATGACTTGAGATTCATTGGTTGGATAGCATACACACTTAAAAAGGATTTGACAATAAATCAGGCATAACTTAACTAAATTATAAAAATATATATATAATTTTTAATGAGATGGGCTACGGTGAGTTGCGAAGTAAAACGCGTTTCTACTTCACGCCGTATTTTTATTTTGAAAGTTCAAACGACCGATCCGAACCGTTAGATGTTTAATCCATATTGAAATGTGCTTGGAGACCAAATTTTATATTTTTTGGAATTTGTTTACTATTTATGAATCATTTTTTAAAATTGATGTTTTGCTGTGAACAGTGAAAAACAGTAAAATTTTCTGGACCATCAGATCAGCGACTTTCAAAATTGCTTAATAAATAGTAAAAAAATTCCAAAAAATGTAAACTTTGGTCTCCAAGCACATTTCAATATGGAGAACAAGATGAACGGTTCGGATCGACGTTTTAAACTTTAAAATCGCAAAATATGAGAGTGAAGTAAAATAGTCGCTTTACTTCGCAACTCACCGTAGCCCACCTCATTTTTAATAGTGTATTTTTTTTTTTGACAAATCAATAGTGTACTTTTATAATAGTATTATCGGGGATTGTGGTTGTTATGTTGGTAGGATTGCTCTTATAGTTGTTTGATCTATATTAAAATTTGTGTGTACTTAAATTTGAATTAATTTTAAAATTGTCTGTGTAAATTTTAATGTGAATACAACTATAATCTAATATATAATCAAATTTGATCTGATGCTCATCAGACGGACCCGATTCTATCTAATAAATAATAATATGAATATATTTCTTCTCATAAAATAATGCTAGAACAAACTTATTTTAGACAGCGTCACTATCTCACTGGTCCCACTTGAAATTTCGAGTAAATAAATTCGTCTTCAACAAATACGAAGCATATAATCCATTTATTTTAGGATTTTTACTGAAATAAAAAAAAAAATTTGAACAGGGAGGTGTGTTAGTCCCACAAGGGAGAGAAAAAACCGGAAAGGTTGGTATATAAGACCCTTAGGCCCTGTTCGGCAGATTACTATTCACCGTGGGAAAAAAAAATTCACTCATAGCTAAGTTATTTTTCCCACGATAAACAGTAAAAATTAGTTCAAAATTTGTTATTCTCATTCTCATTCCTATTCCTAACATGTTACCGAACAGGGCCTTAGTGTCTTTGTATATTGGACAAAGGTGCTTAGTTTTGGTTCTAGAACTAGATATTTGCTCCGTTTTTCCATTGGAAAAATTATCTGAATCTGAATCCTTATTTTCTTCTTCTTATTTAGTACATATATGAATGTGGATTTGAGAAATTGTCTCCTCCATTTTTCTAAATTCATACCGAATCCGTTTACACTCTTAGAATGTGCTCTAGATGAGGAGAACAGAGAGAGGGAAAGGGAGTGAAAGGAGATAGATCTCTGACCGGATCTCATCGAATATGTTTACTTGATTAAGAAGTAAAAAAAAAAAATGAATGAAAACGGAAAAAAAAAAAAGAAACAGAAAATGAACCACATAAAAAATGACAAATTTATTTACTCCAAAATTAAAATGTAGAGGAGGTAAACCGTTTTCTTCCTTTTCTTTTTCTTTCTATTATGGAGCACACCTTTGACAAAACATATGCAATTTTGAATTAAAGTCTGCTTCAAAGAATTTTTTTTTTTTAATAAAGTTTAGACAAAGTATACGACAGGGGCAGACATGCAAATGATGCAATGCTTGGAAATAATTACACTTTCGGCCCGTTGGCTCAAAAGTAAACTGTACACTGTAGTTGTATATTTTATCTTTCTTTCGCCATTTTAAATTTAAATTTGTAATCATGTATGGTTTCATGAAGTGCAGGCTGAGAGGCCCATTCCTTTCACAATGCCCAAAAAAAACAATTGACTGTTTCAACAATGATTGATTTGTGCATTCCAATGCAAACAGAGCCGATGAATAGTGTTTTGCCGTGTTAAACTGTCAATACATGCCAGACATGAGACTGTCTCTCTGACATTTCTTGTCGTCTAGATATGCGTTGCTCGTTATATATTAGTAATGTCATGTCGTGTTGAAAGGTTTTACTCGTGATTTTCGATCACCGGCGAAGTCAGGAATTTTGGCGAACATATACAGAAAAATATATATTATTGTAAAAAAATAAAACTCAACGTAACAAATTTCAACTTATATACTTGTAGTCCCGTATCCTTATCTTATACGTATCAGTATCATATTGCCGTGTTGATATCTGTATTGTATCGTCCGATACCTGTATTGTGTTAAATATTGTCGTATCATCGTATTATGTATCATATTTGATATGATATCCGTATTTATATCCATACAACATAGCCCATAAATAAAGTATTAATTGTTGAGAGTATTATAGATGAACTATAAGTAGCAAAGTTTCAAGCTTGATATCTATATTATATAGATGTGCTCTCATTAAACCTTTTATTTAAAAGCAGATAGCAAAGTTTCAAGGTTGATATCTATATTATATAGATGTGCTCTCATTAAGCCTTTTATTTAAAAATATTTATGCGTTGATTAATAGTATAATATTTATTGATATATTAGACTTCCACTGTTATTGCATTAAAAAAAATTAAATGTGTATAAATATGAAATTTTAGAGGGAAAATAAAGTCAAGGACCATTTGTAGTGAAAAGATCTTACCCAATCAGCTGCAACATCTTAGAAACAAACAAATTTAAGTGCATAGAATAGTTCTTCTGCAAACTGAGTGGCCTCTCGTAGAGTATTAACAATACCCTTAACGGGTATACCCTACCCTACCCCCCTCGTGCCCGCCGCCCGGGTATGGATCGGGTACGCGGGTACAAGGGTAGGGGCAAAAACCAGACCGGACTCACATTTTTGGACCCATACCCGACCTTATCCGTACCCGACTATACCCGTACCCGACTACCCCTACACGATACCCGATACCCGAGTACTGTTCACTTTAATTCAAAATTCAAAAAACCGGTTCCCTCCCACCCGCCCACCCGGTGCCATCCCATCCGGACCCGACCCATACCCGGAAAAAAAAAACAGCAAAAAAAAAAAAAAACAAAACAGCAAAAAAAAACCAGAAAAAAACAGCAAAAAATACCCGTACCCGTACCCGCCCTACCCGTCAAGGGTACACGGGTACGGGTATAGGACGGGTAGGGTATGGTTTTTGAAAAATATACCCGACCATACCCGTACCCGAATACCCTTGTACCCGTCCTATCCGTACCCGTACCCGTACCGGATATACCCGGGGTACCCGTACCCGCCCGACCATTAATACCCTAGCCTCTCGGACTCTGTCACATATCCGAAGTTGAAATTGTCGGTGTTTGTCCCTGCCGTCGGCATATTCTTGTTAGCCCGTGTTTTCTTATGTCCTGCCGTTTATATTATGTGTCTGACCTTGTTTGTACCGTGTGGCTACATCATCACCCAAACAAGAACATTAGACGATACGGCTTGTGGATACATCGGTACGACACTTGCAAGGATCCGTGATGCCACGAGCCTTTGTTAATTTGCCGCCAATGAACGTGTGTTTCCTTTAATAGGGACCCGCAATTATTTTGTTACTAAAGTTAACCCTTTTATAGTTGTTGATAATTTTTTTTCTATTTAAATTAAAAAAGCAGGGGAGTAGCTCTGCTCGAATCTGCTCCATTTCTTTATTTTCTTCTTCTTCTCTGCTTTTTTTTTATTTATTTATTTATTTGACCTTTATCATTTGCTGGTAATTGGGGGAATCTTACGATATTTATATTTTTATGATTTATGTGGTTGTACAAAATTGACCAAATGTCGTCATTTGTTTTCACCCAGTCAATACTCAATTCCATGTTGCATGCGGTAGGAATTAATGATTTTAATATAGAGAATTAGGGATAGTGCTTTCTACCATTATAAAAGCAAAAGAAATTTGGCAAAGGAAGAATGAAAAGCAAACATACCTGAAACCTTGCTTGTATATATATGAGGTGGGCTACAGTGAGTTGCGAAGTAAAACGCGTTTCTACTTCACGCCGTATTTTTATTTTGAAAGTCCAAACGACCGATCCGAACCGTTAGATGTTTAATCTATATTGAAATGTGGTTGGAGACCAAATTTTACATTTTTTGAAAGTTTTTTACTATTTATTAAGCATTTTTGAAAATTGCTGTTTTGCTGTGAACAGTAAAAATAAATAAAATTTTCTGGACCATCAGATCAGCGACTTTCAAAATTGCTTAATAAATAGTAAAAAAATTCCAAAAAATGTAAAATTTGGTCTCCAAGCACATTTCAATATGGAGATCAAGATGAACGGTTCTAATCGACGTTTTGAACTTAAAAATCACAAAATATGAGCGTGAAGTAAAATAGTCGCTTTACTTCGCAACTCACCGTAGCCCATCTGGTATATATATCCTATTGGTTTTACACTTCAAAAGATCTGAACACAAATTTCTAAAGTCGGCTGTAAGATTTGCATAAAAGAACAACTTTATATCCCTTTAAACATTTGTAACGCTCATTAACCTCTCATAAAGATGCAGCGGTGAAAATACTCGAATATTGTGATTGAAAGAATTGAATAAATAAGTATCATGTAATTTTATTTTTTGAGAGAGCTAACAATATCAATTCTTATAAAAAATTTAAAAATTAAAAGGTTAAAAATGAAAATTCTCAATTTATAGGAAGGTCTTTAAGACTTTCACACCTCACCTCCATATGCCCTGTAAAGATGTTCGCACATCGATCGGACGGTCTTGATGGTGTTTCTGCGGAGTGTCTATAAACTTCTATACATGTATGTATGTATGTAGGGTTCAAATGCCTCCATCATGTCTCTATTTTTAAAAACTTTAATAACTCAAAATTTAAATTATAAATGTCAAAATAAAACCGTTAAATGTGATCTATGTTATTTTCTTTATATGCTCATGAAATATTATCACATTTCAATTTTAGTTTTATGTGAATTAATAAGTTCAAAATCAATGTCTAGAAATTATCCATATTATTATTTTTTTACAATCTCTTGATGACAGTCAAAACAAAGTTGAAATGTAATAATATTTTACATGTCCAAAGATAAAATGATGTATATCATATTCAATGATTTTATTTTAACTTTTATTTTTCATGCTATTATTCTCTAAACCCTCTATATATTCATGCTATTATTCCTGCCAATACATGTGCCGAGTGTTCATTTTTGTATTATAACCAATAGTTAAATAGGGTCTCTGAGAATGCACAATTGTTTCGGTATAACATACAATTGCAAAAGCTAGACATGGAATTTAGATCAATTTAGTAATTTACCTACGCGTGAGGATGGGAAACGGTGAGGTCTCTTATGTGTAAAGATGAGAAAATTTTAGAAAATTCTTGTTGTAATAAGAGGGTGCTACATGCCGTTTTTTTTATTAATATTTAACATTAAATAAAAAATAATAGAATGTCTACGATTTTGAATAATTTTAAAAACGTCCAAACTGTCAGGTTTTTTGACAGTCCATCTTTTTTCAAAACCGCTAGGAAATATGGCACTTAATTTATTTTCTAGACCACCAGGTTTCCTTGCGGTTCTGGATTTTTCTTCCTAGAAACAAGCTATATAAGTCATGTTTTTCTCTCCTCCCACTCACAATTCACTCAATCTCAACATAAGAGAAAACAAAGAAGAGGAAGAGGAAGAGAAGC
Organism: Carex rostrata; assembly: GCF_964058835.1. NCBI lineage: Eukaryota > Viridiplantae > Streptophyta > Magnoliopsida > Poales > Cyperaceae > Carex > Carex rostrata. The sequence goes on from NC_135934.1 coordinate 8,467,750, forward strand.
AATTTCAGAGGCGAAAATGATGAATGGTAACAACCGAGGTAGATAGTTCAATTGTGGCGTAGCGAGAGGAGAGTCAATAAGAGGTTGATGTAGAAATGAGTTAAAAATATTTTCTTGTCGTATATGCTTTATGGGGAGATTTTATAGACTGGCAATTCAGTATGAAAAAAAAAATGAAACCGTCAGAAAACCTAGAGGTCCAGAAAATAAGTCAACCGCTAGGTTTTTTGGCCGTTTTGAGAAAAAAGTGGACCACCAGAAAATTTGACGATTTGAATATTTTTAAAATTCTTCAAAAATTGTGAGTATTTCTTTTAATTTTTATTTAATGTTGGATATTAATAAAAAATCGGTGCTCCATTAGATTAAAAAAAGAGAGATGTTAATGAATATTGAATAGAGGGCTAGTCATTTTTAAAGTGATTTTGTTAGGAATTTGAATCGGTTAAAGTGTAACAATTTAATTTAGTTCATCATTTGTTTACTATTTTAAAACTATAATTTATATATAAAATTAATTTCAAGATTTATATAGAGTTTACCACTAAATATTCAACGGATAATTCGAGTTATAGCATAAATTCCTTTGTCGATTCGATATCGTCTCGAATCAACACAATAGAGAATCAGCCACGTCTCTAATCTCCTTCTTCATGTCAGATGAACGCACAACAATTGCGTCTCTACAAGTATTGACACAAACAAATTCGAAAACAACTATCAATCAGCATGCTATTTACCGAATTGGCAGCCCCGCCTTTATCTCTTTCTTATTCTTTCTTGATTTTTGAATTGGTGCGAAAAGACATATCAGATTTTCAGTTTTTATCCAAAACTAAAAGGGGAAATTAGTTCCAATCCACCTCAAAATAGTGAATTTAGAAAAATGTCACCCCAAAATTTATCTTTTACTAAATGTCACTCCAAATCACATTTATTAAGAAAATTGCCACAAATATCATATTAATGTATAATTTTAAATAAACAATTTACAGTATAAATGAATTGACGAAAATAGCCTTGATCTTCAAAAAAAAACTTTCTCCGCTCGCCTCCTCTCCGTTCGATGTGACGCAGATTGAAATAATATGAAGTTAACTTCCATCCTTGCTTTGTGATTGGCTTAAGATTTTACACTGTTTTGACCTTTTCTTTTAGGGAAGTTCAAGGAACTAGGAATCCTGCTCCTTTGGTGGTTACTTGGTAAATGGAAAAATAAAAATGAAAAGAACCAAATACAGTTTGAAGCTGGGAGAGTGTTTTCCAGGAGCAAACACGGAGCCGCAATCAAAAGTACAATTAAGTAGAAAGATATAACTTCATCCTGCTACGATTCTAAAGAAGTTTGTAATTTTTTTAAGTTTTTTGTTAATTTTTGGGTGGCTTCGACTGGGAGGCCTCACCACTGCAACTGGGAGATGACTGGGAGACGAAGAGACGAAGAGAGGAGATGAATTTCTGATCGGACCCATTAAGGAAATGAAAGGGTTAGGGATTGAGGGTATTTTTGGAATATACGAAAATACTCAATATATTATGTTTATTTTTTATTACAAATGTATAATAATATGGTATTTGTGGCAATTTTCTTAATAAATGTGATTTGGAGTGGCATTTAGCAAAAGAGAAATTTTGAGGTGGCATTTTTCTAAATTCACCATTTTGGAGTGGCATGGAACTAATTTCCCCAAACTAAAAATATTGTTCTTCTTATTATTTATGTTTCTTTTATGTCTTCTGTTAAAAACTAAACAGTTCTTAGATAGATCCAAAATTGATCTCCTGTGTGTAAAAATAATAAAACAACACACCATTTGATTACACCTATTAAGTATCACTTATCCAAATGTGATCAGATCATCAGCGAGATATAATAGATATTTTCAATCCATATTGTGTTCAGCTCAAAATGATCTAATCCATATTATAATTGAGTATGATTAGTATAACATTAATATCATTTCAGTCTATATAACACCAACTCCAAAGTCTATCGAATCGACTTCAAACAGTGAATCCAAACTATTCAAACCAATCCACTTCATTAGTTCTGCATTTACATGTAAAATTTATAACTTTTTGAATTTATTTGGTATCAAGTCAAGTGGTCAAATGTGTGAGTTTTTAAGTTAATTTTAATACATTCATTTTTTAATTTTTTTTATCACTTGATTTGATACTAAAATAACTTGAAAATATAAAAAGTTTGCATGTAAACACATCACTCATAAAGTAAATTGGTTTGAACGGTTTTGATTAGTTGTTTGAAGTCTATTCAATCAATTTTGAAGTTAGTGTCATGTGACACCGATGTCACACTAGCCTGATTCATTATAATTACACAATTAACTAATTGTGATTCAAAATATTCTGACTTATTAGTACATTTCTAATAGTTTGACAACATAAAAATTATAATTTGGTCCTATTATTTTGAAAAATTATAAATTACTAACTAAATAAAAATAAAAGTGAGGCTATCATGCTTTGTAATGTATAATTTTCTAGTGTGCTTTGATACGGACGTCGGATTTGTGTCAAAATGCATGCTGAAAGGAAATCAAAGTATATTAAACAAACATCAGGAGTAGAACTAGGGTGTTCTTAAGTTCATTAAGCCTTTTGATGAACTAAAGTCTAAAACCCATCAAATTGGCTTTAAATGATAAATTCGAACCGCTAAAACCCGTCTACCTTACAAGTGATGCATCTACATGTAGAAATTTTAAACATTCAAATTAATTTAATATAAAGTCAATCGGTCAAAATAAGAAGGTTAATAAATTAATTTTAATGCATTTATTTTTTGAACATAATTCGAATGTTTAAAACTTTCACATTTAGATGCATCACTCGTAAGGTAGGCGGGTTTCAACGGTTCGGATTCGTCATTTAAAGCCGATTTAATGGATTTTAAACTTGAGTTCATCAAGAAAGTTGGTGAACTTAAGAATACCCTGGTTCCACTCCAAACATCAGTATCAAAGCATACTAAATAGATATACATTGCAAAGCATCATAGCCTCACTCTAAAATAAAAAATGTATAAAATGGTGTATAAATTAGTCTTCTCATGATTATTAGTTAAATAAACTATATAATATAATTAATACAACTCAATATTGTCATAATTATAACATACAATAAAAAATTATCATATATGATTTTAATTTTACTCATTATTTTATAGGTAATGAGTATGAAATTGACCTTATTCATATTAATAAACTAATAAAAAATATATCCTACTAATAATGAGTAAAAGGGTTTGACACTCGTACCAAAAATGCTGTGGAGTGGAATTTTTTTAATGAGCTGCTAAATATCGCTCAAAAATATCTGTCTGCAATTTAGTTATTTATTTATTAATATTAAAGTTCGTATCGTATATCAAAAATTTTACAATTACCCTGCATCAGACTTAATTTGGCAATTTGTCCGGACGAGCAAAATCACTCTCTAAATTTATATTACTTTGAAAATTATGGCCTGAAGTAAAGAGATAAGCGTGTGCTTATTAAAGATTCTTCTTGAGCTGTTTGATCTTCATCCAACGATTAAACCTTTCTCTTCTAGATGACAGTGTTTCGACTGCTTTGTTATTCTGGCCGCAAAATTAATTTAGATACAAGTTCACACAAGAAACAACATTAAATTTTATATTATAAACTTGTGAAGTCCAATGCTATATTTTCTTTCTTCAGCAATCAGAAGCCCAGAAAGAAAACTAATTTGATTTTCTAGAGCTCAAATTATTTCTTTCTGCTTTAAATATTTAAGTATTAAGAGCGTAACGTGAAAATGGGAAATAAAAGTGCACGCATACGAATCTCATGGCTAAGCTCAAAATATTTTTTTTCAAGTTTCAAAATAAACGATTTGGTTTTTTGATTTTCAAAGTCTAAATAGTTGATCTAAACCGTTAGATGTTCAATCTATATTAAAATGTGCTTGGAGATCAAATTTTGCATTTTTGAAATTTTTTTTACTATTTATTAAGATGATTTGAAAATTGTTGTTTTTCAATGATGCACAATTTTAATAAAAACAACTATTTTTAAACCATCTTAATAAATAGTAAAAAAATTCTAAAAAATATAAAATTTGGCCTCCAAGTATATTTTAATATAAATTGAACAATGATTTGGATCGACTGTTTAGACTTTGAAAATTGAAAAACCGAATTATTTGTTCTAAAAGCTAAAAAAAAACGTTTTGAACTTAAGCATTTTCTACGAACCATTCTATATATATATATTTTTTCTTTTCTTTCCTACATATAGTAAATAGCAAAAACCTTCGAAGTTAGAATGTCCTGTATTATCTCATTTTCTGTTGCAGACCGTCTGATATGATCTAATCTGATGTGAACCGTCCGATGTCAGTATAAAAGATAAATTCTGTTTTCATCCACCCCGTGTGTATTTAAATGGACGGATAAGAGAATCCAAAGATATAGAAATATCATATTTTAAAATAAAGGGGGAATTTCATGTATACCCCTCAAAAACTTCCAAATTACGTATTGCCCCCTCTAAATTTTAAAATTACATATTTCCCCTCTAAACTTCAAAAACTCACAAATTTACCTATTTTATTGTCTTTTATATAAAAACTCATTCTAAACTTATAAAATACCTATTTTACCCTTAATTTAAAGCATAAAACACTCATCATATTTAAATTTGAATCACGAAGGGTTCCTCTACCATCTGAGCTGCTTTAAGATATGCGTGCGCTAGATCAGCACGAATCTGGAAGCGAACAAGCACGGATCTTGAAGCAATGTGCACATATCTTAATGTAGTACATGCGGATCAGAATTACTTTAAGATCTGTGCACACTAAATTAGCACGAATCTTGAAGCAAAACACACATGTATATTGAAGCAACACAGACAGATCTTAATGCGATGCGCACGGATCGGACGGTAGATGAATCCTTCAGACTCAAATTTGAGTCCAATGGGCATTTTATGTTTTCAATAAATGGTAAAATGGGTATCCTATAAATTTAGAATGAGTTTTAATATAAAAGAGAATAAAACGGGTAAATTTGTGAGTTTTTGAAGTTTAGAGGGGGAAATATGTAATTTCAAAATTCAGAGGGGAAAATACGTAATTTTAAAGTTTTTGAGGGGTATACGTGAAATTCCTCCTAAAATAAAAGTAGAGATGAGGGGGCGAAAAGTAAAATTACATCATTAAATTTTGTGTATAAATCGGCGACGGAGATGTTGCTCTGCACCAATAAATTGAATCAAAGCCGGATTACAAGCACAGATTCCAAACATCTCTCTGTCTCTCTCTTTCTCTAGAGATTAAAGAGAAAGATCTTTGTTTGTTTGAGAGAGAGTTAGAGAGAGATGGGAGCTGAATCGGACGTGCTTTCATCTCCAGCGGTGTTTTCATATCCAGCCGTGCTGGGTCTTCAGCTATCTGCTCTCATTGACCACGTGGCCAGAGTTGATTCATTGCTCCTCGACCGAATTCCCGGCGAGAGAGGCGGCTCTCAACTGGTCAAACACTTTTTTTGTCACTAATTTTTACTGCAACTGATGTTAGTTTCCAAAATTCTGTCCGCCTTTGTTTAAATTCTATGCAAAACTTTCAATTTTGGTTGAAAATTGCAGCTCTGGTACACTGATTTTGGGTTTATTGCTTGTTTCGCCCATGTAATTCGTTTAATTACAGGATAAGATGATCCTCAATGAAAAAAATCCTACTTTTCAACTCTTTTTACAGCATTATAAGAATTACATTTTGCTGATTAGATAGATGACTGCATTTATTGAATTCGTTTAGTTGAGTTGTTTAATTTGCCTTTCAATAAGTGTTTCCATGTAGTCTAATGCAACTTAATTAGGTTATTTATCTAAGTCAATTGAGACAGGCATGTATTCATTTGTTTGTTCTTCTATTGTGAGACAGGTCAATACAGAAGAATTAAATGATATATTAAGAGAGTTGAACACACACATACTTCCCTCGGCAGACTCTCTGTCTCAAATGCGAACAATGGCTGGTGGCAGCGTTGCTAATACAATTCGGGGTCTGGCGGCTGGATTTAAGGTCTCCACTGGCATAATTGGTGCGTGTGGAGACGATGATCAGGGCCGTATATTTATGCACAATATGGGTTTAAGCGGTGTCGATCTGTCGAGGCTCAGGACCAAGAAGGGACACACTGCTCAGGTGCTTCAAACTGTTTTTTTTGTACATTCCTCCCTCAATTTTTATTATTTATTTTTTTAGGATGGGTTCTCAATGAATTTGTGTGTTTTAATTTGTAGTGTGCTTGCTTGGTTGATGCAAATGGAAACCGGACCATGCGACCATGTCTATCAAATGCAGTCAAGCTTCAAGCAAATGAGTTTAGGAGAGAGGATTTCAAAGGTGCCAAGGTGATAATCTTTCTTACTCAATCTTTAGTGCTCTTTTTTAATTTTTAGGATTAGGGGCACTGGACTTAATGATCACTCTTTCCTAAATTTAACGGGCAACTGATTGTTTATATTTCAATGCCCTAATCTTTATTTATTTGTTTTTCATGTGCAGTGGCTGGTAGTGAGATATGCGCACCAAAACCTAGATCAAATAAAATCTGCCATTAGAGTTGCAAAGCAGGAGGATGTTTCCATTTCTTTGGATTTAGCTAGTTTTGAGGTAAATTCTTCTTCCTTTGAATTTGTTGACATTTTAATCATCAAACATAAGTCCTGCCTGTACTCTTTTGTATTTTTCCATTTAATCTTTTTTTGTATTTAATTTGTAGATGGTACGTAATCATCGATCGCAACTTGTGGAGCTTTTGGAGACGGGTAACATAGACCTTTGTTTTGCAAATGAAGATGAAGCGAGAGAGCTCATTAGGTATTAACCTGTCAGTTTTTAGATATACAACCAGATGAGAAGATTATAGTGTGAGTTTTCAGTTTAGTTTTTGTAAACTCTGTATAAAAACAAAAAGGGGTAGGGTACTGGAACCAATCAAATGAAATTATTAGATAGTGACTGATGGACCACATAATGAGAAGAGAAAGGCACAAATTTATATATTCTCAAGGTTTGTATAAAATATTGTCTATGCAATGATTCTCCACAAGTCAAAGAATCTTGGTGTGTGATTTTCTTTTACAAAAAAACTAGGTCTATTATTGCATTCCTTTTGTCTTGTTGTATAGGGCATCATGGTGCTGATCCAGTGGCTATACTTTTCTAATAGAAATAAGTTAGCTAGGATTAAACAAATTTATTTGCATAAATCTTTAGCTCCATCTAATAGTTAAATTGTCACTCTTTAAAAAGGGGGGACGAGAACTGTGATCTGGAAGTTGCATTAGATTTCTTGAGCAGTTACTGCAAGTGGGCCGTGGTCACTCTCGCCTCGAAGGGTTGTGTTGCTAGAAACGGCAAAGAGGTCTGCTTATATTATCCCATACCCCGTTAATCCCTTTTAATGCTACACCTCATCAAATGTTGGTTCCGAGATTTTACACAATTCACACTTGAAACCTACTAAGCATGTTTCTATTATGTATGAATGATATATATCATGAATGCAGGTAGTGAGAGTTGGTGCAATCGGCCAAACAAATGCGGTGGATGCAACGGGAGCAGGGGACCTGTTTGCGAGCGGGTTCATTTACGGGCTTGTGAAGGGTCTTCCTTTGGAGGATTGTTGCAAATTGGGGGTCTGCAGTGGGGGTTCCGTAATCCGGGCACTTGGTGGGGAGGTTTTGCCTGAGAATTGGCAGTGGATGTATAAGCAGTTGAAGTCCAAGGGGCTTTTAGTACCTGAACTTTAGATTCTGGTTTGGATAAAGCATTTGGTTTAATTTATATTTATATATATTTTTTATTTTCATTGGGAAAAGGAGACCCCATGTAAAAGAGATGCAACATAATAAAGGTTGCATCATGGTTTTGGTTATTGTTTTGGAATTTAGGGGCAATAATTTAGAATTTGTGTTGGTATGAAAGAGTCAGTGTGCTAACTGTAAGAAGGAAACTGGTTTAGTTTTCTCGACTGAATGAAATGAAAAAAGTACTTATGCTTTGTCATTTATTTATCATATATTTTTTACATTTGGTCATGCCTCGCAATTTTGTATGATTTAGGATATCCTGAATCATCCTCAGAGAGGGAAATACACATTTTTGTTGTTTGTTATGTAATGCAATCCCAATTCACAATGCAATTTTATATAATTATGCTATGTAATTGAATGCACAAAAAGAAATGAGGAAAATTAATTTTTTTTTCTTACACAAATTAGTCATTTTTTTATTTTCTTAATAAAGAGTAAAATAGGTACTTTATAAATTTAAAATGAGTTTTAATAGAAAAGTCAATAAATTGAGTATAAAAATTTATTTTTAAATAGAAAAGTCAATAAATTGAATAAATTTTTGAGTTGTAAAAAAATTGAGGGGTAATACGTATTTTCGAATTTTGTAGGGGGTATACATGAAATTCCCCCTTTCGTAATTATGCCATGTAATTTAATGCACGGAACGAATTGAGGAAAATGAATTGCTTTGGACAAGTGAAAAAACATTGGTGTTATTTATGGGCCAGAGAACCCAGAGGGCCGGCCCATTTCATTTCACGAATTATCGACTCATGACTTGAGAAGAAAGAAAGGGAGAAGAGAAAGAAGAGAGAGAGAGCAGCAGTTATAGGTAGATCCACAGAGAGGAGAGATTTATACAAATAAAACCCCATCGCCATTGCTCTAAGTTAGTCTCACCCCAGCTGAGCGAGCACCGGGAAGAAGAGGAGAAAGAGAGAGAGAAAGAGAAAGAAAGGATGTTTCGCAACCAGTACGACACTGATGTGACGACGTGGAGTCCAGCTGGGCGTCTCTTCCAGGTGGAGTACGCCATGGAGGCCGTCAAGCAGGGCTCCGCCGCCGTTGGCCTCCGCTCCTCTTCTCACGCCGTCCTCGCCGCCGTCAACAAGGCCGCCTCCGACCTCGCTTCCCACCAGCGCAAGGTCTTCCGAGCAGCCGACCATGTCGGCGTCGCCATCGCCGGCCTCACCGCAGACGGCCGTGTCCTCTCCAGGTCTTTCTTCCTTTCTCGCTTTCATTATTTAGCTTTCTATTCCATTCCATTATACTAACTCATTGGAATTTAGATCAGATCCTAAGAGTAATCCTATCTGAAAATTGGAACCTACCTGCTTTATTTATATTCATACTTTCAAGATCAAATTCCTGCTTTGAGGCTCACAGTAGATAAAATAATAGAGTCATTACCTAAACCCTACATCTACATGTAATCAATCAATCACTCTTCCTTTTCTCCTAACCAGTACTAACATTAATCCTTCTATTATATGCGTAACGGATCAATTCAACTTGATGTATGAGCTATTTGAGTGACTCTACCGACATCGTCCCTGGTTTTATGTATCAAAATTTGTTCTCCTGTATCTCTGTCAACTGTGGGATAACAGGTGTTCTTTTGTATTCTTATTAACAATATTTGGCTTCAAATATAGTTTGATGCATTTACAGATACCATGTATTTTCCCAAACTTTCAGGCATACACTTTGTCATCTTTTTTCTTCCTGAAATATGATGAATTAGGTTCCTTGCATACATTTCAAATTTGGCTGTCATTACATAGTTATAGAGAGCCTATGGATTTTATTTTATTTTTTTTCTTTGATCCCATATTTCTTTTTCCTTTGTTTGTATAGGTTTTTGAGGAATGAGTGCATTAACCATTCCTTCGTCTATGAATCACCCCTGCCTGTGGGAAGGCTCGTTGTGCAACTTGCTGATAAAGCTCAGGTACTTCTCCACTCCCAACCTCAAATTCTCATTCACTCATTTCCTAATGTTACTTCACACAAAAGCCCTTTCTCTAACCAACCAACCTTTATGTTCCGTTGGCATCTCCCAGGTGTGCACCCAGCGGTCCTGGAAGCGTCCCTATGGAGTGGGCCTCCTGGTTGCAGGCCTCGACGAGAGTGGGGCCCACTTGTACTACAACTGCCCGAGCGGCAACTACTTCGAGTACCAGGCCTTTGCCATCGGGTCCCGTTCCCAGGCAGCAAAAACCTTCCTCGAGCGGCGCTACAAAGCCTATGACGGGTACACACGGGAGGAGCTTATCAAAGATGCCCTCTTTGCAATAAAGGAAACCTTTCAAGGGGAGAAGTTGACTAGTCAACTCTGCACTGTTGCAATAGTTGGGGTAGGAGAGGCATTTCATGTCATAGACCAGAAGACTATTCAGGAATATATTGATGCAATGGATGTGTCCAGTGAGGGAGGCGCTGAGGAGGAAACTGCCGCTGTTCCACCGCCATCTGGTGAGGCGCAAGAGGGGGGTGATGAGTCGTCAGAGCCTGCTCCAATGGATATTTAAAATCAGGGTTTGTTTACTGTGTTAATGGTATGATGTTTTTTTTTCTTAATCCTGTTTGGAATGACTTGGTAGAATTAATATTTGATATGGTGCTTATTGGCTTATGATATTGCCGTGTTTAGACATGTTGTTCTTGTAGTGTAGGCATGAAAAACATTATCTGCTTCAAGTCTGTTTGGAATTTCTTGTTTGTTTTGATAGTGGTATCTCTTACTTATTTGATTGATAATGGGGCCGGTACCAGTTTTACTAGTACAGCCAGTTTTGCAATCCCCTACAGTAGATTCTCTTATCCATCTCCTTGAGTGAATCGCTTATACTAGAAAATCAGGAGTGATTAATTTGGGAATCTAAAATATGCTAATTTCATACATTACAACATATTACATTTCATCCATAGGAAGTGTTTTCTTTTCATGTGTCTTTTTTTTTTGAAATCCTGATAGAAGCTATCAGGTGTTCTTTCTGGTGTCTTGCAATGGATATACAGTAATGGGACAGCCATTTCTGAGCCTCGGAAACATAGCCCATTTCTCCACGCTCCAGTCCTTATCTGTTACCTTCCACCTGATTATCAAAATTAATTAAAAATATTAAAATATAGAATATCAAAACAAAAGAAGTCCAATCTCCTCAAAATACATGAAAGACTAAATAATGTGCGGCAAATTATTTCCTTTAAATAGAAATCTAACATCAAAAAATTGAAACAATGCCTCCTCAGTAAAATCAACTTCTAATGAATCATAATTTATCAGCTATAGGCTAGATATTTGTGAGCAATAATGTGAGAAATGAAAAAACTAAAAATTAAAGTTGTACCTATAAGTAGTAACAAGTCTATGGAGGAAAACCAGCATCATAACCTTTGCTAAATTCATACCCAAGCATGTCCTTCCTCCTGCCCCAAATGCCAAAAAGCTGTATGCCTTCGTGTCTTCCTATTTTATTATTATTAATTTTTTCCAAAAGGCGAAAGTGAAGTTTCTGCTAAGTGCCTAATTTTAATTGCATATTATTATCTTAGTAAAAGTAGGACCAATTATGGTTCAGAAAATTAAACTTACATCAAACCTTGAAGGAATGAACTTCGTTGGATCATTATAAATTGTTGAATCATAGTGTATACCTCTTGCATCCACGTTGACGATCCATCCTTTCTTAATCTGATATTCTACAATAATAGTTGGTATTTCAAACCCAAGGTCTGATGTAGAAGCAAACAAAGATTCTTGTTTTGCATGTGTAAAATATTGAGGCAAGTAGTTTTCTATTTGTAAAAGAAAGTTGTATAACTGCAACTAAAATATACAAATGGCACCTCCAATTTGACAGTCTTTGAGGGTTTCCCTTGGAAACCAAGAAACTATAGTTGCCATCCTCAGTGTTTCCTTCACTACCTAGATATAAAACCCATGAAGGGAAAATAAGTTACAAAACCAAAGGTTTAATGCGCATTTGTACAGAGGAAAATTATAGTAACCTTGGAAGCATATTGCATCTCATTTAGAGTTCCAGGTGCAATGGTTGAATCAGAATTTTTGTATTTGCAATCCATTTGGATTTCCTGATTTGATCATATTAAAATAAAAAATATTGTTAGAAGAATGCAGTAACTAAGTCAATATAATAACGGTTTTTTGAGTTTTTTTTTATGCATTTAAGCTAAATTTACTAACCCTTAGCCTATCTTGGACCTCAGCATGCTCGTCTAAGTACTTAACCATCCATGTAATTGCACTTGCAGTTGTTACTTGTCCTGCAAGTGAATTTTGGATATGCAAATATTAACTTTGTTTCAACTCCTCAGTCTTGAATGGATACAACATACAAAAATAATCAAGAGTGTCAAAGTAGATGTTAAATACCGGCAATAATAAGTGTTAAAATGTTATCCAAAATCTGTTCATCATTGAGCAGTTCTCCATTCCTTTTATCAGATTGATCCGCTGAAAGAAGAAATTGCAAGAAGTCTCTCTTATTTTCGAAGCCTTTTCTCCTTAGAGTTATCTTTTCTCTCAATGCATTCATGACTCTTTTTCTTGCCTAATTGAGCAAATCAGACATATAATTATGCATGTCATAATTGATTATTTGATTGTCTGTGATCTTGTACTATGCAAAAGTTATATTCAATTACCATGAAATTATTAAATGACACAAATATACCTGAAGTCCTTGATAGAATCTTGTACCGGGAAATCGTAAAGGGAAAGAGAGCATAGCTTCAGTTATGAGAAAAATGTCGTGCTGGAGCCTCTTCAGTTCTTCTTCTTCATTTAAACTCATTATCATTTTGCATATCGCACGAAATGTTAGCTGTTCAAATTTAATATAACTATAAGATGTTTCATTATACCATATGATTTTCAGGCACTATTTAGAAAAAAAAAAAAGGATGGCATTCACCTTCATGGCATCATCAAACACTACAACATGTTTTTTCCTCTCCCATTGTTTAAGAATTTGAACTGTTAACTCATCAAAATGCTCTATAAAGGGGGCCAAAGAATCAAATGTGAAGAGATTGGAGATATGGTGCCGTAGGAAGGCATGGTGCTCGTGTGAAGAACAGAGCATGCTCTGTTTTCCTAGTAACTCCCCGATTGATTTTATATATCTCTTTGAGAAATCAATGGATTCTGACCCCAAAAGAGATTTTGCAACATTTGTTCTCGAGATAAATACATGCGTTTGTCCAAATATGTTGGTCCTGAAGCAATCACCGTACCTACACGAGTACAGAAAAAAGGTGGGGGGAAATTATAAATATTTCATCTTCAGTTATAAATAACAAGAGATAAAGAGAGATTATTAAATGAGAGGAGAAAAAAATATGTATGTACTTGAGGTGCCTTTTTCTAACAAAATCATAGACTCCATTGGTGCCACTATATGCTCTGACAAATGCAAGGGTCTCTCCAACAAAAGGAAATCCACTGCTCCCTGGGAGAATTCGACAACACTTTGAATCGTCATGACTAGTAGCAGTACATGCATGTGCATTGGTGCAAAATAATCCCTTAAAAACCCACAGCAAGACCCATGTTATAGCACCCATGAACAAGAGATGCAACAAGAAACCATCAATAACATGAAGAAGAAGATGAATCGCCATATTGGCAGAGTGTGTGTGTGTGTGTGTGCAGGGGGTCTGATTTATGATGTCTTATTGGCGACTACAAAAGGACAGAGTAATTTCTAAGAGTCTTTCCGAATATATGTGAATTTAGAAAAGGGGTTATTCTGTTCCCTTTGAGTTAGCTTTTTTAGGCTGTGTTTGGAAGAGAGAATATATAATGAAATTATCACCGTCTTGTAGTTGATGAGTATTTTGAAGATACTGAATTGTGCTTGATGTATAATCTTTTTGTCTTTAAATTTATTATTTTTAATATTCAAAGAAAGATTTGTTGTAAGTGCATAACCGATCAATGTAGTACTTAGAGTGTCGAACCACATGGAGTGTGTTTAGATACTTAGTCTAAACTTTAATAATAAATTTTAGAAAATAAAATAAATTAAAGTAAAATTGAGAGGTATATTCTATCAATCCTAAATTTTTGGGTTCAATATCCGAAGGAAGGAGTTTAAAACAATAAATGAGAATAAAAACAAAGAAAATAAATATTGGTTTGTTTTCAAGTTGAGGAGATCTAGGGGCATTCGGTCTACAATCCTTTGCTAATTCTATCTATTCGGTATTGTTTAAATTCATGTATGATTTGATGAGATTTCTAACCTAAAGTGTTAAAAAGGATCACTTTTGTGAATTAATAACGTGCCTAGATAGTTTTGGACTTCACCGTCGTTCATCACCCTAGTTATCTAGACCCATTAAACTCTTGTTAGCCTATTTCAACTATTTATTGATACAAGTATTTTGGTGTGGTGAGTTAATGTTCCTCGAATTTTAGGTGCTGTCACCATTCTAAAGGGATATTTAACAATCTTTTGCACACAAAATACATATCAATACTTAGTCAATCTAGGTGTCCTAAGTAAGGGTTTAACTTCACTTTCGTTCATCACAAAACCCTAACATTTAATTCTATAGTTCTGGTTTTAGATATCAAAGTACGGTCGCTTCTAATTCAAATCCTAAGGTATTTGTGTTCATAATTTGACACTCTCCTCTCATCCTAACTTCTTTGATTCTTTTGAACTAAAAGGGAATCCAAAGCGGGACTACTTCGATTGCAAGTACTAAACTATGTAATCAACACAAATGATAAATCACAGAAATTAATAATCAAATCCCATAAAACAATCATAATAAAAACAAATAACCGAATAAGATAAAATTAAACAAGTTCATGCATTGACCTAAACTCCTAGAGAGAGATCTACTCTCTTTTGGAGAGATTCATTACAAAAATTGGCAAAAATAAGAAGAAATATAATAAAGAAATTATTACACCTTTTATCAAATTATAAACCTCAATCTTGCCAAAATCTTGGATAGATCTTCTTCTTCTTCTCCTTCCTAGAAAAGCTTATGGGACTTTCAGAATTGCTGCAGATTTATCGCTAAATTTTATGGAAATGGACATGCACCAAGGGGTGATGAGAGAGATGAGAATTGTGTCTTGAATGTGAATGAACCCCCTCTTTTATAGCCAAAGATTATGCCCAATTTAGAGGCTAGAAGGTGGGGTTAGTGGGTTTAGTGGGTGCTCTCTTTGGATTGTTTCTCAGATTGTCATATCTAAATTTGACTGTTAAAACGTGTCCTTGGTGTGTCAAAAATAGAAAAACTATCAAAACGTGTAATTCTGGCTGTCTGCGGGTCCAGTGTGTCCGCACTGGTGGTGAGTGCGGATGACTGGGCCGCATTGGCTCCAACTTTCCTTATTTAACTTCCTGAAAATTCTGCATATTTCTCTGAGTGCGTCCGCACTGGCTTTGAATTCCTGAAGAATATGAATCTTTCAAAAATCAGCTAAGTAGTGAGTGCGGATGGGTTGACCCGCACTGGCTGTGAGTGCGGACGCATTACGCTCGGACTTTTTCTTCTAAAGTGCTGAGATGCTGGAAATTTGGCTAAGTGCTGAGTGTGTCCGCACTGGAAGCCTTTTTCTTCATTTTTCATCGCTTCCTGCAGTCTAAAGCCAAGCAAACGCAGTAACTTGATTTTAGATGTATTCTAATAACTTTGTATTCAAAATACATGATATTTGACGTTATTTTATGATAAAAATCAGATTGAATGTGTATATAATTAATGCCTATCAGTAGTATATATAATGTATATATTTTTCTCTCAAATATAGCCTTGGACATTATTTTTTTCTCTCAAATTTAGGAAATTGGTTCTCATTCTTGTTAGGAGTTTTTTTTTCTTTGCTTTTGTTTTGTTGGGCAATATAATATAATTTGTTCATTATGTGGAGGGCTTTAGGAAAATGTTTGAAAAGACAAAAGTACGTTGTTAAATAATTGAGAGGTGATGCATCATGCATGTTTGCTGGATTCTTGCTGTAACTAGTGATAAGTGGTAAGGCCACTAAGAAAAGTTAGTAGAAGTTTTCTTTTCCGTCCATTGTGAAAGTGTGTCTTAATAAAGTAGGAGCCATATATATCATGGAATCTCCATTAGATTACATCAAACACACACCCAATCCCAATTTTTGATTCTTGCCAACTGATCATGCATGCCAGGCAGAATCCACCGCAAATAATTTGTACCACTACCTTTTTCAACATATTAAATAAACAAAATATAATATAAATAATAAGTGACAATAATTTATATATGATGTTCAAGTTATTTTAGCAAGAGAGACTATATATTAAGGAGTTTGGCTAGTATAGCATCAGTGTCATTTCAACCTATATAACACTAACTCTAAAATCTATCAAATCGACTTCAAACGGTGAATTCAAACCATTCAAACCGATTTACATTATGAGTAATGCGTTTACATAAAAAAGTTTTATATTTTTGAGTTATTTTAATACCAAATCAAGTGGTAAAAATATTAAAAAATTAATGCATTAAAATTAACTTAAAAACTCACACATTTGACGTACCGCTTGACTTAATACTAAAATTCAAAAAGTTATAAATTTTGCATGTAAACGCACAACTAATGAGGTAGATCGGTTTAAATGATTTGGATTCACCGTTTGAAGTCGATTTGATATGTTTTAGAGTTGGTGTTATATAAGTTAAAATGACACTGATGTTATACTAGCCAAACTCTATACTAAGATAGGTGAAAAAACTCTATTTTACATGCAGCTTTTCTACAAGTTACATTAAAAGGTTGAAATAAGGTAGGCAGTCACAGAGTCCTCTTGAAGTCATTTCTGTGTTAATTATTAGAACCAATAAAGGTATATCACCGAAACAAGAAACAAGTGCAAGAATTATGACATACACTAACATAAACAAGAAAGAAAACACAATCCATCAGACATGTTAACAGGCTACATATACAACATAAGTTAGAAAGGACAATTTTACCATTAATTATATTTATTCAAATTCCATTTGCAAACCACAGAAAGAGAGAAAGAGAAGGAGAGAGATAAGAAAGAAATCAAAGGCCATAATAACAGTGACAATAACATATAAGATAGCTTTTTAGATGACTTGCCATTAGCCATGCATCTTTTTTTATTTGATGAATCTACATATATGATATCAAATCATATATAGCGAGAAAGCATGGCAAAATGATTTTGAGAACATACACATACATCCCTCTGCTCTCTTTAGATTGTATAGAAACAAACCAACACCTTCATTTATTAATCAACCCCCCTCACCCCCACCAATCTTGATGAAGAACTTTTCAATGTAAATTGACATCTCCTTCCATTGCTCAACTAGTAATCAGTTCAATAATTAATCACTGTTTTGTTTGTGTAGTGTGGATTTTGTGGAGCTAGCTAAGTAGGCTAATGAAGCATTTAGGCGCTTCATGGAATCCTTGTGCTTTATATAGCAGCTTAAAATGCGCATGACAATTAAAGCAGCCTTAAAACAAGCACTAATCAGCCTTGTTTTCTCAGTCCGATTCATTAATCACCCACGATTTCTTTATTAATTAATTAATTTCAGATCACGGGTTGGGTTGGAACAAATTAATAAATTGTTTTGCATGCATATTGTTTATTGATCATTCTTTGCATATATTTTTATATTTTATTATGAATCCCTACTTTCGGCCGAATTTTTTATTAATAGAAAAATAAAATAAAATATTGAAATACGGGATAGATTCTATGTTTTATCGAGAAATAAGTACAACGGGTTGAAATAACCCCTCCAATGGGACGGGTCTAATTATCCCGTCCGGGTTAATTTTAGTTAACGAGCGCTAACCAAATTCAGCGGAGAGGAAAGGAAAAAAAAAAAACAGAAAAACCCGGACGGTATAAGCTAACCCGTCCGGGACAAAAATAAAAAAATAAAAATAAGGGACGGTGTGCTTCAACCCGTCCGGGCTTCGGCAAAAAAAAAATATGGGACGGTGTGCTTCAACGCGTCCGGGCTCTGGCGCAAAAAACAAAAACAAAACAAAACCGGACGATATGCTTGAACCCGTCTAGGCGCCATTAAACCCCCAGACAGAAAGAAGAACGCTCAGAACAGAGGGAGAAGCTCATCTAAAGGTTCAGACAGAGACAAAAATAATTATTGTCGATAGCAAAGTCGAATTTCAAACAGGTAACTTTTTAATTATATATATTTTATGCTGTGTCATTTAGTAATTATTGTATAATAATTTAATTAATATTAGTTTTTATTATTGTAATAATAATAATATGTGATTTATTCATTATTGTGTAGGTTAATTTATAAAAATAATTAATCATGTTGATGCTGAGGATTTATTTTGGTGGTGAAATACGACACGGTCGTAAAGGAGTAAAGTATAGTATTAGTCCTCGATTCTCTTTGAGTGTGACTGATGAATACGGTTGGTATGATGTGAAAGGTGAAATTTATTGCCAACTTGGATATTTCGAGAATGAGTATAACCTAAAAGCACATGCACGGGTTAATATTGGTACAACAGTCTGACGTTATTATGAGAAAATTGAAATCGTGTGCGATCAGAGTTGGAGAGGTATTTATATCCAAAGTATGCGTGCCCAAACCCAATATACTTTTCTCGATTTATACATTGAGTTGGTTCCAATCATCGGCGAAATACAACCGCAGTTATTCGTTGATAGTATGGTACTGGA
This sequence comes from Carex rostrata, assembly GCF_964058835.1. Lineage (NCBI taxonomy): Eukaryota > Viridiplantae > Streptophyta > Magnoliopsida > Poales > Cyperaceae > Carex > Carex rostrata. The sequence goes on from NC_135934.1 coordinate 8,486,336, forward strand.
AACACATCCCGAACCTCGACAGACCCAATATAGTGATAACTATGCGGGTCCCAGTTTCTTCAAACCCTATCAGACACAACAAACACCGAGGTAAGACCCTCGATAGACCCAATATAGTGCTAACTATGCGGGTCCCAGTTTCTTCGAACCCTATCTAACACAACAAACACTAAGGCAAGACCTTTATCTGCATCCTTATCCCAATGTGAACGAGTTGTCACCGTCTGTTCAGATAGAATATAATAATCAGTAGCTCTGGGTATCTTCGTTCTGGTCTAGTTTTTTGTTTGTCCACACTCTTATGCCTGACGTAAACATTATTGTATGACGGGAAAAAGTCCTGCACTGCTTGTGTACGTGGCGTAAGATCCTGAGTAGGTCCTATGTTATCTTGTGCACCAGTGACATCTAGCGGGGCCAACTCGATATGATCCAAATCCTACAACAATCATTTTAGTATTTAATAAACATAATCGACTATTATTTAAATAAAATTTACAATTTTGAAACTATTACCTGGTAGACCGGACTAGGTCCTGTGTGACCCATGTATTGCGCATCCTGAGGATAGGTCTGATTGTATGTCTGATCCCAATTTACAAATGCATTCACTCCCTGTAATAATTATTTTATTATTTGTAACAAACATAATAAACGATTATATAAAATTTATTTCAATTTTGAAATTATTACCTTGGTAGACCTGACTAGGTCCTGTGTTGTCTTGTGTGAACGTGATAGGAACCTCTGATTCCTATAATAATTATTTTAGTACTTAATAAACCATATCAACAATCATTAAAATTAAACATCATAAGTGATGAATTATTACCTGATGGACCTGACTAGGTCCTGCGTGATGAACTGGGGTGTACACCGAGCTGCCTAACAACTCTGAGAAGAACTGCCCATTTGTGTTGCCTTGTGCGGCCGTGCCATGATCCTCATATCCCTATAATTATTATTTTACTTTTCTTAATAAACATAATCGACAACCAATTAAAGTATTTTTTTTTCTACTTACCAGTTCAACATGACTAGGTTTGGTTTGAAAGCTTCTGAGATATTCATTTAACCTGTCATTTGTTTCTATCCATCTCTCATGATAGTTGAGATCTAAATCTTGTGGCAAGTCAGGGATGTGTTCTGGATTATCACCGTCTGAGATGTCATCAATATTGTCTGGAAGATCGGTCTCCCTCAACATACTTTGCAATTTGGCATCCATACCGTTGTCTCTGAGAAGGCCACAACTTGCTTTAAGAAAAAAATTTCCTATTTTCTTGAGTGTTCTATTTTTCGTCAATCCTATAGCTGCTGATATTATCTTTATCCCTCGTAATGTCTATAAAATAAATAAAAAATGGTAACTCCACTGAAAGAAAAATAACATCTCATAAATATTTTTAATTTATAAAACTTACAACACGTGTCGATTTCGGGGCACCGGGAATGTACCATACTTCGCCAATCTCATCTCTGTATTCTGGAATGGGATCATCAAGACCCTCTATGCACCATTTTCCTAATAAGATATTGAACATGTCATTATCCTGGAACCAACTTCGATATGGCAATATGTCGTACTGACTCCAATACCCGATTGGAACAACCAAGTGGTTTCCTGGATTAGGCGCCTCATTTACGTAATTCTGGTGCACATTAGACCAATTCACCAGTCCCACATTTGCACTGTGAACAAATTTATGTAACCGGCGTACCTCATCCTTGGGGAGCGGCAGTGGTGGCGGGATGGGCTGTGCATACCCAAATTGCCTTATCACACGATCTGGGTAATAATGCTCAATTATCCAAAAGTGCACAAGTTGCACATGAGCTAGCCATACACCCCTTTCGTCAATAACTCGTGATGACATCTTACACGGTACCTGATTTAACATCGCGTTGTAAGGCTCCCATTTTATCATGTAATCTTCGAGCTTCTGCAGTTCATTGCGGAAGTAACTAACTCCACTTCGATTGTGACCTTGGCGATAATCATGGAGACAACACCACTTCTCTCCGAATGTTGGACACTCTTGTTGATTTGGATTGCCCCAATTTGGACTCCAATCATTTAAGGGACGAGGACAGCCAGTCGGTAAACGAGACCAACACTAATGTTGTAGAAGCACAGTTGGCCCTGACATAAGCTTTGTTTTACACTGAACCGCAACACAAAGGCTCCTATAGAGATAAGCTAGAACAACCCCACCCCAGTTGTAATGTTCCGGGGAATCAAGATTATGTAGAAATTGTAAATACATTGCCGGAACCGAATCTCCCAATGAATCAGCAAAAAACATAGACCCGAACAAATCGAGTACATACGCCCTTGTGTACTGGCGTACCTACTCATCTGTAGGCTCACCCGGTTTCATGTTTGGCATTGCAGCAAATCGATTACGCAACTCCTTCAAACTTATAGCACACCCAGAAGTCGTTCGAACCTCTTCCGCATCGTTTGGCCCCGATCTCGTCTTCTTTTTAAGCACCGCACTTGCGGTCCCATTTCCAAGGAGTTGATCCACTAAGATAGACCAAGTACGGTCTGAAGGACCCATCACCGGTAATTCCATGATCGGCAACGCCCAGAGACAAGAAACATCCTGCAGCGTAATTGTTATCTCTCCCACGGGAAGATGAAAACTGTGGGTCTCTGGTCTCTATCGCTCCACGAGACCAACGAGGAGTGCTGGGTCAATTTTTATGTGATCCATTCGAGAAATCTGATACAAACCGAGTCTAAGCAATAATGGTTTGCAAAGGTCGTGGTACGCAATCCGAGTCCAGAGACCTCGAGGGTCCACTCCTACATTTCTGTAATCTTGTCAATGTTATACAATTTGATTAAAATAAAATATTGCAATTCAAATAGTTATATCATTTTATAAAAAAAATATTATATGATTCATGCAGTAGCTTACATTATCATGGATTCGTGAGACCTTATGTTGGTCATGTGGCATTCATAATAAATTGCTAAAATTATTTGCTGATCATGCTGATTCAAAACCACCCGGATCACGACTGCTTGACATTCTGCATGCATAATATTTTAAAAAAATTAATAATAATAATAATCTAAATTTACTAACCACTCACATTATTAAATAAATTACTAAATTAAGCAATTACCTATGAACTCTAAAACTCACAAGAATAAATAAATTAAAAAAATAAATAAAATACGAGATGAATAAATTATCTAATTTATTATTTCTTGCAAAATACACTTAACAAACTAATAAATTGAAATCTAATTAATTCAATTCATTTTCATAATAGATTAAGAAAATAAGTACATTCATTACCTAAATTACTTGCATTACCAAAAATCCAAAAAGAATAAACTATCTACTTTATTTTGTTTGAAGAACTTTAGGCTAAAATATTGTCAAAATAATACTATGAATTATTCATATCTAATAAATTGCAACTGATAATTGAGATTAGATAGTTAATCTCAACAATAATTAAAATAATGCTATCAATACTCTCAATTTTATTCTATGGACAAATTTAAATAAATTAACTAAACGAAACTAATTATACCACATGAAATGAGTCTAAAAATAAATTAATTTGTCTAAATCCTAAACCCTAATTTATCAATTCTTTTAAAATACAATTAACAAATTAATGAAATTCAATATAATCAATAGTTTGATAACAAATTCAACTAGAAATTAGTATCAATTAACTTATTTCTACACTAATTAATTTTAATTTTATGTATAAAAAAAAAAAGCTGGATTGAGAAATGGGAGGGACGGGTCCGACAGGAGAGGGGTCCAACGGAGGAGAGAATTGAGGAATTTAAGGATCTGGACGGGTTGCCTTGTTCAGTCCTAGGCGCGATATAGCGTTCTGCCGTGTGAAGAGCGTGAGAAGAAGGAGAGAGCGAAAGGGACAGGGTGAAGGGAAGGGATCAGGTAAAATGCGGTGGGGGACGGGATGGGTTACCCTGTCCGGGTTTTTTTTTACTTACCTCGGACGGATTTGAGTACAACGTCCAGCTTTTTTTTTTTTTTTAATTACCACAGACGGGTCTTATTACACCGTCCTGTGTTTTCTTTTTCTTTCTTTTGTTTTTTTTTTACCGCTAAGTTTGTTAAGGTTGGTAATTAGGGGGATGTAATCCGGACGGGATAATTAGATCCGTCCCGTTGAATGGGTTTCCTCAACCCGTTCTACTTATTTTTCGACAAAATCCAAAATTACTCTATTTCGATATTTTATTAATTTATTTTTTATTAATAAAAAATTGCTACTTTCGGTGATCCAAAGAGCCGTATATTGTGGGCCTTGTGGTGGTCGAGATTATGTTAGGTTTATTTTCCGCATTTGAATATGATTTGTGGCCCCGTTGATATTATTTTATTTTTTCCAAATTCGGCCGAAAAATATAAAGAATTTTTATTATTGTAAAGATAACTATTTTTCTTCCTAAGCCCCTGTTAATATTTTTATTTATAATTAAACAAGTTCTAGTAGATGAGTAGTTTGATGGTTCTTCGATGAAAAGAAGATACCACTAACGAGTTTTATAAATCATGCATCACAAAATAAAAATAAGATGCACATAGCACTTTCACAATTTGTTTGACTATTGGACTTTGATCATATTATTTGCTAAAATAAGATTCCTTTTTAACTAATAGATTTTTAAATACAAAAATAAAACATGTAAATTTTTTTATGTTTACATTTATTATATTTTATATATTTGATTACGAAAAGTGCTCCACATTTTGTTGATAAAATATGTCAAAACAAGGCATAAAAAAAGGAAAAATTATCTAGTGTACCCATACAAACTTGAAATAGCTAATTTCTTCATCAAAACACTATAATATTCAAAATCCCCACAAAATTTTAACATTATTTCTTCTATCTCCATTTAGTTATTTAATCTTTTATTCAATTAAAAAATTGAATTAACCAATACATCTCTTTAATTTTAAATGGAGGTTTCTTTCTAATTGTCTCTCTATAATTTTAAATGGAGGTATTGTTTCTTTCTAATTGTCTCCTTTCTCACTGATATTTCCTCCACCTTCGTTGATTTAATATTTTTCTTACGATGAAAAATTGAAAATAAATAAGAATAATTAAAGTGGATTGGGATGAATCAATCAATGACATAACCCAGGTTATTAATTTTTCCTAGTTGGTAAGTTTTCAGTTCTGAGTTAAGCATCAATTCCGAAAGGTCTTACAAAAAAAAAAACGCGATATCTTTATTGACCGGAAAAGAAGTAAGTCTATGTCACAAGCAGGGTTTTCATTCGAAATCGTGACGGAAGACATAAGTACATCATAATTACGCTATTCGCGATAATTTTTTTTTTTAAATCTCTTCATAACGTCGAAATATTAAAATATTAATCTGTACGGATGATCATTGTACCAAAGCTAGGGGTTTAGGGCGTGTTCGGCGTGCACGTAGGAATACAAATAGGAATAGAAATAGGAATGCAGAATTTTTGAACTGATTTTTACTGTTCACGTGGGAAAAAAAAAATTCAGTCTGAGTGAATTTTTTTTTCCCACGTGAACAGTAATTTCCGAACAGGCCCTTAAGCTTTGTATCTGGATATTATTCAAATTCGGATTAAATGATATAGATAATTATGGAGGTAAATATCCTTATCTGTATCCGCAATTATTCGGATCCGAAATTATTTCCAACCGACTCTGACTTTACTACTCCGGATAGAAGTTGTTATATAATTATTCCATATTCATTTCAGTCTTAGTTATGGGATAAATGATAATACGATATAGTTTCTAATTTAATCTCTTTTTTGCTGGTGATGGTGCTATAATAGAGCTAATTTTTTTTTTTTTTACCTCCATTTCTTTACTCTTCATTCTTTTTCCTTCAAGACTTTAGTCTGTGAATGTAAAATGTTTTTAGTCTCTATTAAATTGGTTTTAGCTATTGTTTCAAGACAACAACAAATTACTCTTTTATATATTAAAGAGTATAACTCAATCATTTGACAATTAGTCGTTTTGTATACATATTCGTAGATTATTCGCTCCGTATCCGTATCCGGTTAAGGCGGATTTGATTTTAAATTTTAATATCCGTTTACTATTCGTATCCACATCCATTCATTGAAAGACAGATACGGATATGGTATTAGCACTGTCCACCCCGAATCTGCTCCATTTAAATCTGGTCCATAGCCTCACTCATAAAAAATATTTGAATAAATTTAGTCGAAATATTTTAGATATTCTGGCCAATACGGACAAAAGTGAAATGCACGCGAGTGTTTTCAAATTCGTATCGAAGCAAATTGAACGGTCCTGATGCAAACACAAAATTAGAAGTACCTTAGGTGATTTGATTTCGGATATGGTACACTGGCTGGGTCTGGGGAATCCATATTAAGTTATTAACAGTATATCTCCGCATAGATTTCGACAGTCCGATCGGAATTGGGGCCAATCCGGTCCGTGAAAAAACGCACGGTCCCTTTAATATTCGTGTAGATTCTGATTGGACGGTCTGGATCCAAACAAATATATTCTGTTATGATTTGGATTCCTAGCTGCGTTCTGAATACGTATCCTCTGCATTAACTCAAAAAGAAATCTTTTGAGTTAATGAATCTCAACCGTTTGATTTTAAACGGAGCCCAACCGTTTAATTTTAAATGGAGCCAATCTGGATCTGCCTATAACATAGGAGGCTCTTTAATATTAGTGCAGATCTAATTCGTACGAATCTTAAAACAAATTGGACGGCTGAGATTTATGCCCTTTTGAGTTAATGCAGAGGATACGAAATCCTGGGTCCTCCTTGTTGAATTCGAATCCTCTGAGATATCTCAAACTTTGCGTGACTTTATGGAAAATCCAAACCGTTTAGTTGCGTTATACACGAATCTCAAAGCACACATATGCGGGCCCCCTACATCACCCCCGAATAGGCACCGGACACGTCGGTCACGCAAAAGTTGAGATATCTCAGAGGATCGCACTCCCTAGTTGTACACAAAATTACCATTTTATCTGGGGACAGAAATGTAAATTCATCCCTACCTAAATCCCCCCCTCGCTCTCTTCGTCTTCCTCTCTCGTGCGTTGCCCTCTAAACCCTCTCCTTCCTCAAGGTACAGCTACTCTCTCTTTGGTCGCTCTCTCTCTCTTGGGCCCCCGCGTGTTGGGTACATCTGAACACCGATCTTGGCTGGTTAGTAAAAAGTCAAACTAATCTCAGTCCAGTGTGGTTAATTCATCTCGCAATTCAATTGCTCTGACCGAAATTACTCAAAATTGTATCGTTTACATTTGCAGGACGCTTCTCTTAGCTGGAGATGGCGACTAAATCTTCAAACGTAACCAGTGAGTATCAAACTTCGCTCTTTTTGTTACAAATCTCTACTCACTGTCAATTTCTATAACATTTTTGGTAAATTAGGGATGATAAAAAACGAAATGCTCAATTACAAAGCCCCAAAAGTTACTGCCATAGGAAAGTACTGCTGTACTGATTTTATGTCATTCAAACCATAATTGGTACATAGTAAGTAGAAACCTAGCATGGCCTTGATATATTTTTTATTATAATATGGTTTTTGTGGGCATCAGCAAAACCAGCAAAAAAGAAGGAAATGAAGAAAGAAACCAAACTTGGTATGGCAGTGAAGAAAGATGACAACTTTGGAGAATGGTACTCTGAGGTGAGTTATGCTGTCATATATATATCTTAACAAAATGTAATATAGTAAGTGCACATTTTATAATTCAGTTCCGTGTTTTCACTTTCAGGTTGTTGTGAACAGTGAGATGATAGAGTACTATGACATCTCGGGATGCTATATTCTAAGGCCACAAGCTGTTTCCATTTGGGAATCTTTGCAAGTAACTAATTAGCTCTTCCTTTAATACTCTCTCTTTCTCTCTCTCTTGTGTTGTCAGATTACTAATTCAACATTGAAGCAACCCCATTTGTCTCTTCTTCTTCTTTTTTTTTTTTTTAATTTCAAACCATGCCCGTCTTTCCATTACATCCACTATAATTCCTATATACAATTTTAGGAAACTTTGCAGCTTCTTAACATAATTATGTACTGCTACAGGCATTCTTTGATCCGGAAATAAAGAAAATGGGCATAAAAAATGCTTATTTCCCTCTTTTTGTTACTGAGAATGTGCTACAAAAGGAAAAGGATCACATTGAGGGTTTTGCTCCTGAGGTTGGTTAGTTCTTGGTTTTGATATTTTAAACAGTGAAATGAAATGGTTGCAAGTATGAGAATAGATTGATCTAATTTGGTGTCAAAAATGGTAAAACGTACAGGTGGCATGGGTGACAAAATCAGGGAAGTCAGAGCTGGAGGTGCCCATTGCAATTAGGCCGACAAGTGAGACAGTAATGTACCCTTATTTTGCAAAGTGGATCAGGGGACACCGTGACTTGCCTCTCAAGCTCAACCAGTGGTGCAATGTCGTCAGATGGGAGTTTAGCAACCCCACACCTTTTATCAGGTACCTTTCTTTCTGCAATCACATGGCTTTGATTTTATGTTAATTTATATTGAACTTTAATTAATGTCTGATTCGAGAATTTTTTTAATTTTATAGGAGTAGAGAGTTTCTGTGGCAGGAAGGGCATACTGCTTTTGCAACAAAAGAGGAAGCAGATCAAGAGGTGGGATTCGACATGCTTCTTTTATGTTAGTTACATTTTTTTTCCTTTGATTTTTCTTCTAACCTCTGATGCATGAATGGTTTTTGCCCCTGTTGATAATTCATCAGGTACTTGAGATATTAGAGTTATATAGAAGAGTGTACGAAGAGTATCTTGCTATTCCTGTAATAAAGGGGAAAAAAAGTGAACTTGAGAAGTTTGCTGGTGGTCTTTATACTACTAGTGTCGAGGTGCACCACTGATTCAATTTTGTACTACTATTCACTCCTTCACATTTCATTGTTGGCTATTCTTTTTTTTTTTTTTACTTCAACTGAGAATTACTGGTTTAATTGCCCCTCCCCTAGGCTTTTATCCCCCACACGGGTCGTGGGATTCAAGGTGCCACCTCACATTGCCTTGGGCAAAACTTTGCCAAAATGTTCCAAATCAATTTTGAAGATGACAAGGGCGGAAAGGCAATGGTGTGGCAAAATTCTTGGGCCTATAGCACCCGTACTGTAAGTTCATCTTCTATATAGTCTCTTTGCATTTGTGTTGATATATATGGTGTCAACCTTATAACCTGAAGTCCTGAACTGAGTTTTTTATTTTTTTAAAAAAAAAGATTGGGGTGATGGTGATGGTGCATGGAGATGACAAGGGGTTGGTGCTGCCTCCTAAAGTGGCATCAGTACAAGTAGTTGTTATCCCTGTACCATACAAAGATGCCGACACTACGGCCATCAAGGCCGCATGTGAATCAACAGCCAAGGAATTAAATGCTGCCAGTATGAGAGCTGATCTGGACACACGAGAGAACTACTCGCCAGGCTGGAAATACTCTCACTGGGAGATGAAAGGTGTTCCTGTAAGAATAGAGATCGGACCAAGAGACTTGGAGAAGAGCCAGGTAGAATATTTTATGTTCGACTTTGTTTTGACTTTTATGACTGATCCATCCCTCCCCTTTTATAACTATAACAAAATGTTTTGAGTTATCAGGTGCGTATAGTGAGGCGGGACAATGGTGCAAAAATAGATGTGCCGATGGGTGAGCTGGTGGAGAAAGTTCAAGAGATTCTGACGAGCATCCAGGAGAATCTATTCAACACGGCCAAAGAGAAAAGAGATGCGTGCATTGAAGTGGTGCACACCTGGGATGAGTTCATGACTGCTCTCAACAACAAAAAGTTGATCCTTGCCCCCTGGTGTGATGAGGAGGTATACCTCTCTCTTTCTCTCTCCCCTCTTTTCATGCCTGTAAAACATGCACTGATCTCAAATAAAAGAATATAGCATGCGTTGGTGTGTTGGTACTGGCTAAATTTTGACCTTAGATTGCATTAAAAAGGAACTTGTATATTCGCATCATCGCATGGTTATTGTACTTTGTGTTTATCTGTATATATACTTGTATATTTGTTAATAGGAAGTGGAGAAAGATGTGAAGGCAAGAACCAAGGCTGACCAGGGTGCTGCTAAAACACTATGCTCCCCTTTTGACCAGCCCGAACTCCCTTCTGGTACCTCACTCATACCTAGAGCTCTCTTTTCTCTGATCTTGTTGTTCTTTCTTTTAATATCTTTTGCTATTCTACTAGTATTTACTACTGTATCCTGGGGATATATTTGATCTAATGGAAATAATCTGATCATCCAATGGAACTTCTTCATGTAGGCACGGTTTGCTTTGCATCTGGAAAGCCAGCAAAGAAGTGGACCTATTGGGGACGGAGTTACTAATTTCAGTAATTGATTTCAAATTGGGCTAAGCACTATCTATTTGAATTCAGTTTTGATTGTTAGAAGATGAATTATGGTTTGTTTATTATTATTATAATAATATTTACTTGACAATGTTTGGGTTAGCCGAAGTTAAAAGAGTTTTTGTTTAGTTAATTATCTGTTTGTGTTTTCACTTCAAGTTGTATGGACAATCTTGTTTACTTAGGAAATATATAAATCGTCATTTTGATTTGGTTTTATTGTACACAATCTTCATCAGTTCCTACATATATTTGCCGCTCTCCAAATGTTAAAGTCTCGTCTCATAGAATTTTCTGTGTTCTTTTCTGCGGATTCATATGCTAGACAGTTTACGCTTCTGGCAAGTGAAAAACATTATTATATGTACATTTTGCGTACAAATTAAAGAAACCAAAAGCATGCCTAATGCGCATGAATATTTAGGCTGGGATTAGAAACACTAGAGTCTATTATCTCCAGCAATGTAGTATGGCCGTTACTGGCATATATGGTCTATATTGTCGACTGAGTGATTAGATCAAACTTAAAATTGGCTATCAAATCAAATTTGATCTGCATTGATTTAATAGTTAGGTGGGGCTAGGAGATGTAGTTAACATTAGGTAGCATTACGTTATTTTTATTCATAAAAAGAACCCCAACTTAGACCATACGGTACCACTATTTTGAAAGAAAATATGTTTATTATTTGTCCATGACTCAGATATCCCAATCTTAAATTAATCATCAATCCTACTGAAACAAATCTCCTACTCCATAAATTATTTGATGGTTCCCCTTTTGATTGATCTTGCTTTGAAAAGTTACTAGTTTAGGTAAGTATTTTTCTAGATTAACTGGTTCTGTGGCAAAACAATTTGCTGTAACTTTTAAATCGGGAAAAAAGTGGATTTTAAATAGAACTCAAGTACCCAATTAAGCGTTATGTCACTTGCTTAGTTGACTAATTTTCAGCAAAATCTCAGTAGCAATGCATATGTCACCAAGTCAATAATAATATAGCTACTCCCATAATTAAAGAAGAAGGGGCTTTATAATATATGTTTGTTGAGACATGGCCAAGTTGTATATAAAATGGTTCATAGAGGAGCATCAACCAAAAAAGATTATTTGCCGACTATCATGTCTTTTTCTGGGGTATAATCTTTTTTCAACCTCTCTTCTGCTTCAGAGTTTTAAGAACTCAACCTACTCAGTTACACAGTTTGTAAAGCTTTTACATGTCAAAGAGAACAGAGATTAAGGTTGATACCTCTACCCCAAAAGCCAAACGAAAGGTCATTAAAGCTATTGCAGATTTACAAGGTAATGAAATTCTTTCTTCCTACAAATAAAATACCCAAGAGATGGCTGCTATAATTGATCAAATTCCAAAGATAGAGAATAACCTCTTTTACACATCATGCATAAGCCAAACAAGCTGTACCCTGTTTACTTTCTGAAGACCCTTTTGTTTGGTTTAATTTTCTAAGCTTTTGGCTTATTAAACCGGACAATTCTGTCAGTACATAAACCTAATGGTTCATGAAAACAAGCAAGTTAACACACTCTTAACTCTAGTAAATATAATATCATTTATCCCCTGCTAAAATCTGCACATAACATTGAAGGCATAGATAAAATCGAAGTAAATTCAGAAAAGAGCACCATAGCTGTGACAGGAAATGCAGACCCAGTAGATGTGGTCACTCGTGCAAGAAAGACAGCAAAATGGGCAGATATTGTAAGCGTCGGCCCACCACCAAAACCAGAAGAAAAGAAAAATGGGGATAAAAAACCCGAAGAAAAGAAAGAAGATGGCAAGAATAAAGAAGAACAAAAGAAACCGTTGCCAAATTGTATGTATGCTCCTGTGTCTTACCAACGACCGGTTGTGGTGGTCAATGAATATTGCCAAACAGGCTGCTCTGTTATGTGAGTTGTTAATGACACTATTGTATAATTTTATTCACTGGTCAAACTCTTGATCAATCTTCTATTGTATTCTTTTTTTGCTTTGAGGATTTAGTCAAGCATGCAAATCTTCTCAGACAAATTCAGTCATCAATTACTGGCAGATATAACGCACACCTTCTAAGTGCATGTAACAGTTTCCGACATTTATGTTACAATTCATCTTTTAATTTTGTAAAAAAGAAAGTTATATTAACTCCATGCTGAGTTCTTCAAAAGAGGGATTTTTTTTTTTTTTTTGCAAATTCAAATACCACTCCAAAAGAGTTCATATTAACCCCATGCTAATTCTTACATAATGCCATGATGAGCTCAAAACTCAAGGAGTTAATTGGCACAGAAAATAGAATTTGTATCTTCCTTAAAACAAACTGTTACACATCACGAAAAAAAGTGGAGTGCATGGGCTTGTTTAAATCACTATTCGGCATTAAATAAGCTGCGCCATATTGTTTAAGCCACCGTTCCTGATAAATAGGGAGTTACATTAAACACTAACTCAGGGGAATAAAGCACAAAAATTTGGAATCAGATTAAATCCCATGTAGAGAAGGAGAAGTGTTGGAGATCAGGATTTTACCTCTATAAAGATACTGATGAATTACTTAGACAGCCATTTTCATTTCTATTTTGTTATGGGGGTTATACCCAACAAGCTTAAAGTCAGATGCCTCAAATGAATCTATATCATTCTTCAGATGATTTATCTTCAAAATCTACAAAATTCAACACATATTAATTGCATATTATACTACTGCAATTATTCTTCATTGCTGGTACCAGCAAGGGTGAAATAAATCCACTCAAAAGCAACCAGTACCAAATAGTAGCAGACTAAAATGTTAGTAACTGACACTTCAAAATCTTTTTTTTTTTTCCTTCTATTTTCTGTTTATTTATTGCAATGACAAGCATTTTGTTCATCTTTTCCCTTGTTATTTCATTCAAGTACCAAAAAAACATTTATCGTAAGGGAGAAAAAATAATTATTTACAGGGAACGGTTTGGGTTGCTTCAGAATTTGCTCCTCTAGAGGCTTGACATGTGTTCTATAAATATGCGCATCCCCTATTACATGCACAAAATCCCCCGGCTTGAGACCTGTAGATATACAAATTGAAGAAAATATAACACCTGGGAATTTCGGGGACCAAAGCGCATATGTGCAAAACGAAGGCAACAGTAACATACCACACACTTGGGCAATCATGTATGTCAGGAGAGAATACGAGGCAATGTTGAAAGGCACACCTAGCCCTATGTCAGCTGACCTTTGGTACATCTGGCATGACAGCTCACCATTCTCCACATAGAACTGCAATATGAATTTACAAACATACCCTTGCTTCAAAATTGTTTGAGTCTTACTAATATATCTTTTCGTGTTATCTGATCAAATACTTCACCAGGAGGATGTCATACTAGGGCTGTAAATGAGCCGAGTTTGAGCGAGTTACCCCCAACTCGAACTCGGCTCATTTAATAAACGAGCGAGCCAACTCGAGTTGAGATGGTAATAACGAGTTGTAGAGCCAACTCGAACTCGGCTCGTTATCAACTCGAGTTGGCTCACAACTCATTTATAACTCGTTTAACCAGTGATAGTATTACAACACAAGTTCAAACTAAGCTCGTTATCAACTCGAGTTGGCTCACAACTCATTTAACCAGTGATAGTATTACAACACAAGTTCAAACATATTTTGCACGAATCTCAAAGCACAAATAACAGTCTAGAGATTCGGATTTGATTATTTTGGAATTTATTGTGACCAATAATTTGCAACTCGAGTTATAAATGAGCGAGTTGGGGCCAACTCGAACTTGGCTCATTTATTAAACGAGTTGGCCAACTCGAGCTGTAAATGAGCTGAGCTGTAAATGAGCCGAGTTAAACGAGATGTAAATGAACGAGTTACGAGCGAGTTACGAGTTCGAGCTTTTTTGCCCAGCCCTATGTCATACCCAAAACATCAGTACACTCAGTAGAAATAATAATTTTGCTTATATAAATGAATGAAGAGATGCTAACTTGAGCGAACATATGGCAAGGTGGAAGTGCCACTTGTTGGAGATCTGAAGGATTCCAAGCAGAGATAATAATGCGGCGATCATCAGGATTATTTTTTATCTTATCAATCACATCTTTCAATTGGTCAAATCCTTTTCCTGTATAATCTGCATGCATGTCTGCGTATCTGTTGCCAAAAATAAAACAATAATTTATTTTGCCTATACTCTCAAAAATGCTAAATAAATTTTATAGAAAATAAGAGCTCATATAGGCACCAACTTTATAAAATGAAAAAAAGAAATTACAAAAAAATAGTGGAGTTTACCGGGCACCAAAATGTCTCCACTGGAAACCATAAATCGGACCCAAGTCACCTTCTTCCCTATGATCTAATCCAACACTGACAGAAGCTCATATTTAGATCCAAGTCAGAATTAAAAGAAAAAAAATTAACAATTATAATAAGTGGGTGATGAAGGATTTGATTTCTTCGCCCTCTTTCGGTAGGGGGTGTGCAGTGATTACCTGTCAAGGTATTCTCTTGAAGCGTTACCATCCCATATATGTATTCCTTTTTCCTGTAATACCTGGGAGAACATCATTAAATAAAAGAAAGCAAAAGAAGCGAACTTAGAGGACAATATAAAACTAGACAGTGTTATACATATGTACAGCTTTTAGCTTTTAAATACAAGGGATCACTTGACAATGGTTGTTTTGACAATCTTGACAGTGGATTTAAAGAAAAAAATTCAAATAGAATTGAAAATTGAAGAGTAAAATTATAGGAATGTTATATAGATAGCCTTAAATTCAAATATCATGCAATTTAAGTATTGTTTGATGATGCATCAAGTACCAATATTTGAAACTGTTGAAATTCAAGTCATTTGATGTTCAGTGAAGCATAAACCAAATAGCATCATATTTTACATACATGATATATGGAGAAGATAGATCGTGCCTATAGTGTAGGATTTCAGATTAAAGCTTTATTTTCAAAGAGCCCTGTATATACTAACTGTAAACTGTAGAGTAGGGTTACCTTTGCATTAGTAGAACCACTGATGAACCAGAGTAGCTCTTCCACCACACCACGCCAGAAAACCCTCTAGAAATCCACAAGAAAATAGAATGATGTACTTTTAGTGGCACAAAAACCTTCTAAAAGATTAAAAAATAAGAATAATCTGTTATCATTAGCATTAATAAGTTTCCATAAGAAAGTATCAACAATCTATTTTCATTAGCATTATTGAACACCAGTAATCTATAACATGTTATTCAATCTCTACTCATGATAGATTCTAAAATAAGCCATACCTTAGTAGTCAGCAAGGGAAATGACTTCCTTAAATTGAACCTCATCTACAGGTTATCAATAAACAAACAATAATATTAGATCTTAACTAAATAAAAGAATAAAAACAAATTACATTGAAAATTAGTATATGGCCACTTACCTGGAAACCGAATTTGGATAAAGTCCCTGTGCCAGTACGGTCATTTTTTGAAGCACCGTTCTTTAATATATCCTCGACAAGTCCAAGGTACAAAAATTCCTGATGCCTTTCATAAACTAATTTGGGTAGAAATAAAAAATCACCCACCTCAAATTTATCCTGTTTTAAGTCGCCATTACTGTTTCCATTATTATTTCGTACGCGCACATATGTCACGAAAGAATAGCGAATGCCATTCTCTTGTAGTGGAAATGAAGAATACCACGGTTGGAATACTGACGAGTCAATGGGAGGGATGAATGTATCACATTCAACTGGTGAATCGATATCCGTGAGGTGAATCGCCTCACACTCAGCCGCATTGAGAGACTCCCTGGAATAATATTTTGTATAAATAATGGAAAAATAAAGACAACTTCTTTAATTGCGTTGGTAGAAAAAACATGAAAATGAGTTCTCTGATTTGTTTTCGAAATGTGCATTGTGCTTGTATAGCCCTCTCATTTTATTTGAGCACTCAGGTGTACAATCCAGTATACCATACCAGTAAAATTCTGGTACCTCCAGGGACAAAACAAATTTAAGGAAAACATGCAAGTGAATCTTTAATTTAAATAAACAAGTAAAGTAATTGTAAGGATCAAATACACACCTTAAAATTTGGCCGCCTCCTATGACAAAAATTTTCTCAATTGAGAAACAATAAGGTGTGGAGCCCAATAATTCAAGTGCTGACCCCATGCTCCCACAACTAACCACATTCTCCAAGGTGGCTATATCAAAACTACCAGATCGGGTCAAGACAACATTTAATCGACCCAGTAACGGCCTGTATTGTGACGGGATGCTCTCCCAAGTCTTCCTTCCCATTATAACAGCATTTTTCTTATTTGGATCCGAGGTTGAAATGGTAATTTCTTTAAAGAACTTGAGGTCAGATGGGAGCTTCCATGGGAGTTTACCTTCTTTGCCGATACCCATTTCTGGGGTTGCGGCAACAACCACTTGGTAGGGTCTGAGTGCACCACCTGGTAGGGTCACGCTTGTTGAATTGATGTGAGAAGCCATTGTTAATATTGGTTTGGTAAGATTTCTTATAAAAAAGAGATGATTTGTGTTGTTACATAAAGTTGCAATTTGGGTTTGAGGGGCCTGAAAAAAAAAAGGTCGGAAGCTTCAACAATTAAAGAGAGTAAAAAGCGAAAATATTGTTTGGGTGATGGAGGAGACCTTGAGATATAAGCTGCTTTGAGAGAGTAACTTGAGCGAGAACATCTGAGGGGTGATAGAGAGCAAATAGGATTTAGGGTTTTAGTTTTGAAAGAGATGAGAGAGATGAGATGGGTCGGTTTCGGATAGGGGTTAGTTCTCAAATCCCGCCTATTTTTGCTCCACCAACTCCTCAAATTTGGGTAGGGGCCCGGAGCCCACAAAATTTTTATACAATGGACGAATCCGTATCCTCCCAGATACCGAGTACAGTGAGCTCCCATCCGTGCGATTGGAACTCAATGCCTATTAAGATATAGGGATCTGCATTGAGATTCGTGTATAATAAAAATTGACGAGTTATATCTCATTCTACTCAGTCAGGTATTGCCGTGGGGCTAGCGAGAACACCTTCCTTGGATCGAATTTGCATACTCTAAGATATCTCATATTTTGCGTGACTTTATGGAAAATCTCAACCGTTCGAATACGTTCTGCACGAATTTCAAAGTTCAAATATTACTGGCCCCCGCGTTATCCCCGAGTAGACACCGGACACGTCGGTCACGCTAAATATTAGTTACATCAGAGGATTCGCATTCAAGGGATCCCCGTTCCCACAGCTTTCTCTTTCTCGATTTCGCTTTAACAACCATACTATTTGTTTACTTTATTATTTCATGAAATGGGCCGGCCCGTTAATTTAATTTCAGGCTCGATGTCCTGGGCCTAGGGCCCGTATCCTCCCGGTACCTGATTGAGTACAATAAGCTCAAATGGACGGGAATGGGATACCATCGTCCGTATCATCAGTGTAGCTAGAATTTGAATCAGAAATAAGTACAAATTTCATAAAAATAATATAAGTTCTAATATATAATTTTTTTCATATAAAAAAATAATAAACATAGACTACATTACTAAAAGATTGATATTGTAACATGTTGATAATTACTAATTAAGACTAAATTTTAACAATATTGGTAATACACATTAGTCTAAACTAGAAACTATATCACTAACAAATTGATTAATGTCATTAGGAAAAAATAATATTCATTGATTTTCACTAAAAGTTTAGAGTTAACTGAAAGTGGGTTGCGACAAAAATAGGAAATTGGATGCCTTGGAAAATTCGGGCTTCACATGGCAGGGCAAACAAAAATTCAGGATAAGGCAACAATATATCGTATACCATATGGAATAATTTTTTTTTCAAAATCCAGAATAGACATGCAGATGCTCAACACTGGACTATATTGGTTGTGTCACTGCCGTATCACAATCCTTATTCAACTTTTTGCATAATCATATATTCAAATACATATACATATAATTCTACTCAGTCAGGTTTTGAAAGCGGATACATCAATATCCGTATTTTATTAATTTTATGAATATCTATTTTGTGCGGATTGTATTTTTTTTTTTTTTCATGTTTGAGAATCATATATGGTTAGAGCAGAATGTTTTTTTTTTATTGGTATTGATTACAATTTACAAATATGGTTATGTTAGTGATTAAGTTTTGTTAACGAAATATATATTTTCATATTTTATAATATTTTATAATGACATAATAAGTTTAACATGAAAAAAGTATTATTTTGTTCACCATAATAATTAAATATTCAAATAAATATGCATTTTATATTATTTTTATGTTCTAAGGAAAAGAAAAAATTATTCAATAACGTGTTAATCTTATCACAATATTTAAATAAGGTGTCCTAATTATATTTATAATTGTATTTGCATCCGATCTATATAGACATCCGTTTAATATCTGTTGAGCTTTATATGCTTTTAATAAAGAGTAAAATGTGTATTTTAAAATTTTAGAATGAGTTTTAATATAAAAGACAATAAAATGGGTAAATTTGTGAGTTTTTAAAGTTTAGAGGGGAAATACGTAATTTCAAACTTTCGAGAGAAAAATACGTAATTTTGAAGTTTTTGAGGAGTATACGTGAAATTTCCCCAAATAATAAAAAGTTAAAAACTGACCGATATTGATTTACCACTATATATCCGTATCCGATTCGTTTGCACCCATATCTAATGAGGGCCTAAATTAATCTAGCGATTAAAATTCGGTGCCTACGTACCGATATTTTTAAAAATACCATTTTCGGAAAATTAATAAACCAAAACACCATTTTCAGAATTTTTTATTAAAAACAGCATGGCCGCTTCTGTAGAAAGCGGTCACATACAATCGGGCGGCTTTGGTGGGCAGCGGCCACCGGAAAACAGAAAATTTCCTTTTTTTTCCTTTTTTTTTTTTTTTTTTTTGAAAACAGAAATTTTTTTTATTTTTATTTTTTGTATTAAAATATTAGAAATGTTGAATATATTTCTTTGAATATAGATGAAATGCAATATAATTTGATTTATTAGAAAGACTGCAACAAATAACCCGGATCAATATTTTTCAGGCCGGATTTTTCGCGGCTGTAAGAAAAATTAATATATTTCTTTATGTGTTATTGGAAAAAAATAAAAATAATTAGATTTTGAGTTATTGATCCCGGTTCAAAAGTCACTTCTAGGTAATCCAGAAAATATTATGATCCTTCTAGTACATTTAATTTATAAAAAGTTGTATCTAAACAAAAACTTTAATTTATTTAATGATTGTTTTTAAAAAATAATTCTCAAAATAGATATAATTTTTTATAAATTAAATGTATTAGAAAGATCACAATATTTTCTGAATTATCTAGAAGTGACTTTTGAACTGGGATCAATAACTCAGAATCTAAACATTTTTATTTTTTTCCAATAACACATAAAGAAATATATTAATTTTTCTTACAGCCGCGAAAAATCCGGCCTGAAAAATATTGATCCGGGTTATTTGTTGCAGTCTTTCTAATAAATCAAATTATATTGCATTCCATCTATATTCAAAGAAATATATTCAACATTTCTAATATTTTAATACAAAAAAAAAATTAAAAAAAAAATTCTGTTTTCAAAAAAAAAAAAAAAAAAAAAGGAAAAAAAAGGAAAATTTCTGTTTTCCAGTGGCCGCTGCCCACCAAAGCAGCCCGATTGTATGTGGCCGCTTTCTACAGAAGCGGCCATGCTGTTTTTAATAAAAAATTCTGAAAATGGTGTTTTGGTTTATTAATTTTCCGAAAATGGTATTTTTAAAAATTTCGGGCCTACGTAGATATGGGGAATCTATTTTGAGATTTATGGCAAGAACTGACAACTCATATATAATTGTACTCGGTCTGGTATTGCATTTGATCTAACTTCATCCGAATTCCGACACTTATTTTTTTAATTTTTTGGAAATGTTTGAAGTCTCAAAAATTCTTTGATAATAAGATGAGGAATATATATTTTTTTGGGATGAAAATTGTCAAATGTAGGAAGAGTGGAATATCTTTTTTTTTTTTTCAGCTCTACATCATGTTTGGCTGGAGCGTAAATTCATCTCTTCATAAATTATTTTTGTTTAATTGGCAAGTGAGATAATACAAAGAGAATAACATTCATGTCGTTGTATTAAAAAATAAATAATTATAATGGTGATAACAACAACAATGACGAAAACATCGACACAACATTAATAATAATCATAGTGATCATGATAATATTAGTAAAATAATATTATAATAATTATAAAATAATAATAAGAGTAACATTTACAACAATAGCAATACCTATAATAATATAATAATAAAAATAACTAGTAGTAACAACAACAACAATAATAATTATAATCAAATATTTATAATAATACTAATAGTGATAGTGATGGTAATAATATGCTAATGAAAATAATAATATTAATTCTTATTATTATAATAACCATCATCATATCATAATAGTAACTATAATAATAATATAAAAATTTATATTGGTACAAATAAAAAATATAAATATTTATGATTATTTTAACAATGATGATGATGATGATGATAATGTGCTCTTATTAATAAATAATGATAACAATAATAACAATAATTTTAGTATGAACTGCGAGTTATACTAAAGCATAACTAGCGGAATTATTTATTTGACCTATATCCATAAGTCTTCTTTATTCCTATTTAAGTATGAGGAGGGTTCAAATGCCTCCATGTTTTTGTGCCTCCATCATGCCTCCATCTCCCTCTATCATTTTCAAAATTCAAACAGTCGATTCGAACCGCTCAACCTAAACTCCATACTAAAATATGTTTCGAGACCAAATTTTATATTTTTAGGAATTTTTTTACTATTTTTTTAGATAGGTAGAAAAATACTGTTTTTAAATAGTTCAGATTTACTGATTTTGTACCTATCTAAAAAATAGTAAAAAAATTCCTAAAAATATAAAATTTGGTCTCCAAACATATTTTAGTATGGAGGTTAGGTTGAGCGGTTCAGATCGACTGTTTGAACTTTGAAAATAATAAAGGAAGATGGAGGCATGATGGAGGCACAAAAACATGGAGGCATTTGAACCCTCCTCTTTAAGTATTTATGAATTTATAAGTTATCCGTGTATTGCACCCAAGGAACATGGGTCTTATTCCTCACTTATGTCCCAACCAAACGTGTCCAAGTTAGGTGGAAGGAGAGATCTTCCGAAAGAATACAAAACTTAATCTACTTTATATTTACAACATGACATGACATCTATTTTCTTTTCTTTCTATTCTTTAATCATTTTTTAGATAATTCTTTTTTCTTAACAATAATAACAATAAAATTATCATTATTGTTATTGTTAATATCGATTTTTATAATATATATAATGTTTTCATTATTGTTACTGTTACCATTATTATTGTATCGTTTCTTATTTTTTTGAACATCTTTAAACATAATAATAACAAATAATAATTATTAACTTTTTAAGTATGATAGGGCCATGTGCCCAAGACCCTTATAAAATCAATGTTGGGTCATAAAAAATGACTTGAGTTGAAAGCTACTTTGATGAAATAAATCCAAGGACAAATAAAAGGCCCAGGATGGAATATATAAGCGGCCCAACTACATGGCTCGACCAGAGGTGGGAACACCTTGATCCAAGGCCCAGTCCAGAATCGGCTTAAGATCACCTCCAGTAACCGTCTGTACAGGACGGGTGTGACTTAATCATCGCTTTTTATGTGAGCGTTACCGCCTATTATGCGACCCTCGCATTATGCGTATGCGGATGTCGCCACGTTCCACGTAAGCTTGGTTGCTCCGGTGCGATCCCCTCTGACAGTTCTAACAACACGGAATGTCAAAACTAGAGAAGGCTATTTAAGGTGAACAGTTTCATTGAATCGGGGCTGGTACTTTTACTACTCGAGACATGTACGGCGGATGGTAGAGTGATAGTGTCTCATAACTTCCCTCGGATTCTCGATCCCGACTTTATATCTCGGACCGTCTCCACGAGACGAGACGCCACACACACACGTACACATCCAGTCATAAAATCTATTATGGACCTCGAGTCTTACCAGGACCTAGACCGTATCAAAGTATATAATAAAAATTTCCATTCGTTATATGGCTTTTTTTGGTAATTTATTTATCCAACACATTTACTTAATTATCTCTCAGAAAAAGACTGGACGATTTGACAAAAAATTCATCCCAAATCAATTATTATTTAGTTTGAGTAAAGTATCAATTATCAGAAAAAGACTACCAAAATTATATTAATAAAAATGTTTACAACAACAGTTCCTACATTATTACAATAGTTTATGTAATAGCATTAACTATCCTTTATCCTGTTTACATTTGACCTCTGTTTTACACAATATCGCAATCATAATGTTGCATCTTCCCTTGCCCCACTTGCAACTAGTCAAGTCGGCAGCTTTGAATCTCTGAAATTTACCTTGTTTCTCTGTTTTCATAAAGACCATAGCACCGACGGATTTAAATCAGCTGAAATCCAAATGCATAAACAGTCAAGTCGCAATCATTATTTCAGCTGATTTGAACTCGCTTCCGTGTGACTGATGCATTATACATCTCCCTTCAGGATTCGTCTCATATATGTATCACCTACTGTTCCCTCAGTTCTTATTAGATCGGAGAAAATTTTCCCAAACCTGTTGATTGAGCATTAGAGCATTGAAAGAACAAGTGTTGCGATGTTTCGAGATCACAGTCATCACACATAGCACATTTTGCCTCACAGTTTATTCCCCTTATTTGCATAATCTCACGAGTTAATAGTTTGTCCAACTTTACATAACCTAGCGTGCATATAAGAATCAAAATTTATATTATGAGACCTGAGTTAATTATATGAAAGGAAAGGAACCATTCTAGAATTCAATTACATATGCTAATCCAAAAGAAAATAATGTATATACTACACTATTTGTCAACAACATAAGCCCCCCAAATCTCATAATAAAGCGAAGCTATATAAGTTCACCAAGCTCCTTGGTGAACTCAAGTCTAAAACTCATCGATTCGATTTCAAATGACAAATCTGAACCGTTGAAATCCACCTATCTTACAAGTGATGTGTCTACATGTGAAAATTTTAAACATTCGAATTAATTTAGTATACGGTCAAGCGGTCAAATTAGAAGGATAATAAATTAATTTTAATGCATTCATTTTTGAATCTTTTTTTGACCACTTGATTCTATGCAAAATTATTATTTTTATATGTAGACCCATCACTCGTAAGGTAGACGGATTTCAATAGTTCAGATTCGTCATTTGAAACCGATTCGATGAGTTTTAGGCTTGAGTTCACCAATAAATTTGGTGAACTTAAGAACGCCCTAGTTCTATTATATATATATATAGAGGTTGGCTAAGATCAAAGTGGTAGTTCCTGAGCTTTGGTGCTACCAATTCATTTTTTAATTTTCAAAGGTCCAAACGTCGATCCGAACCGTTCAAGTTGTTCTATATATTAAATTGTGCTTGGAGACCAAATTTTACATTTTTCTGAATTTGTTTACTATTTATTAAGCCACTTTGAAAACAGCTGATCCAACGGTGGCTTCTGATTTTACTGTTTTGTTAAGCCACCGTTGGATCAGCGATTTTCAAAGTGGCTTAATAAATAATAAAAAAATTCAGAAAAATGTAAAATTTGGTCTCCAAGCACAATTTAATATGGAGAACAACTTGAACGGTTCGGATCGACGTTTTGAACTTTAAAAACTAAAAAACGAATTGGTAGCACCAAAGCTCAGGAACTACCACTTTGATCTTAGCCAACCTCTATATATATATATCCGTCTAATAAACTGCAGGTACCAATTAATGTCAATTAAGAGATAATTTTACTTGATGCCAAAGTGATAACATTTAAAAAATGCTTTGTTTCTCAGCCAATTCAAACTATCCAGAATACAACGGCCATTTTTATTAATACCTCAAAAAAAAGAAAATTTTAAAATTGCCCCCGTGGTTGATTGATTTTTCAAAACT
The DNA here is from genome assembly GCF_964058835.1 of Carex rostrata. Classification (NCBI taxonomy): domain Eukaryota; kingdom Viridiplantae; phylum Streptophyta; class Magnoliopsida; order Poales; family Cyperaceae; genus Carex; species Carex rostrata. The sequence continues at coordinate 8,510,805 of NC_135934.1, forward strand.
TGCCCCGACTACTGGGCTCACGGACGGCCCAAAACACCAAACAGATTGCCCCCTACAAGGGCGGGCCACACCCCTACCAAACCGCCCCCTACAGGGGCGGTCCACTAGGGACCAAACCGCTTGTGGTCCGGGTGGTCCTCTTTTTTATTTTTTATTTATTTTTTTTAGAGAGAAATCTTAATATTTTTACTTAAATAATTTTATGAAGAAACAATTTCCTTGTTTAGAGTGTATGCCAAAAAAATAAGACATTTGATATATTTATGCAGTGATGTCGTAAATCTTTATAACTTTGATTTGGTTTGTCTGTTGGATATCACAAGTCTAAAGATAACATTAATTAAGGAATTGATACTTAATAATTTATTTTATTCAAATATACACAAGGAAATATAGTTAGATTGCCTCAATGATGTCAACTTCTATTGTTTTTTTTAGAGAATAATTGGATTATTTGATTATTATCAACATATATCATTTGCTCGGAGGCAATTTTAATATTATTTGATTAAATAAAAATATTAAGATCTCTCTAAAAAAAATAAAAAATAAAAGAGGACCGCCCGGACCACAGGCGGTCTGGTCCCTAGTGGACCGCCCCTGGCCCGGGCAGTATGCTAAAGGTGTGGCCCGTCCCTGTAGTGGGTAGTCTGGTAGGGGTGTGGCCCGCCCCTATAGGGGGTGGTCTGCTTGGCGTTTTGGGCCGCCTGTGGGCCCAGCGGTCAGGGTAGTTTTGAAAAAAAAACCAAACACGGAGGCAATTTTAAAATTTCTTTTTTTTTGGGATATTAATAAAAATGGCCGAGAATACAATCCTTCTTGTGCATTTGAGTCCGTGAACAAGTTTCAACTAGCATAAAGAAATTTTACAAAAATACTACAACTAATTTCCATGGGAGGGCAATGTTCAAAATTACAAATGGAAAATTCTTCTCCCAACTAATTAATTTTACAAAAGACCATCAAATTTTCTAATATTAATCCGCAATTAAAATCTAATTTTACTCTTTGTAAATTCGTCCATAAGTATTACTAATCCCAACTTCTAGTACTAAATAAAAAAACCACATAAAAAATTAAAGTGGTGAGTACCGATTTTCCCTAATAGCCAGCTTTTTTTTTTTTTTTTGAGAAACTGCCCATGGGCCCCTAATAGCCAGCTAGGTCTTCAATAAGGTGCAAGCGAAATCACATCAAGTACATTGTATTATATAATATATATCAATTCAATTAAATCTCAGATGCTTCCTCCAAAGTTTGGAGAAGACCAGACACCTCCATTTTCGTTTGTGACATATGAAGTGCACGATAAAGGCACCAAACAAAGGCCTCTGCTTCTCAAGTCCAGCTTTTCTTCTTCTTTCTCTAATTCACTTGCTTCCTGGAATAATTAATTAACTTATAGTATTAGTAAAACAGCCAGACCAACCATTAATTATTATAAAGGTAGGTGCAACAAATTAAATAGAAAAATTCATACCTCTTGACTTGTTCTTTGCTTCTTACTTTTAGGTGACCTCAAGTAAGGTACACTTAGTGTCTGCAAATTATTAATAATAAATAAATAAATAAATAATATAGAAAAAAAAATGTAGTCTTGGACAAGTTACTGGTAGTCTGGTAGTGCAATGCCACCAATAAGTGATGAATGGAAAAATAAAATATAGAGAGATAATTTTGTGGAAAGGAGATTATTGAAAGTTGGGACAGTAGACACATGCATGTACTAGACCTAACACTAGCAGCAGACTGATATCTGAAGAAGGCTGAATGAATCATGGCATCATGCATGTGTGTACTAACTAATTAATTAATTAAGAGGACACAGGCTGCCTCAAATCATGAAAATTCAACAGTGTTCTGAAGGAAAGGTGTTTCTAAACACTCCCTTGGATTTCTTCATTTTTTTTTTTTATTATTAATATTTGGATACATATATATATTGCATGATCTATTGATCTGGTCCAGCCTCCAGGCTTATTATTAAAGTGAAATGCATGCACATGAGATGAGAGGGAGAGAGATCAGAGATGATGGGCAATGGGTCATACCTCCACTTGGTCCTGAAGAAATTTTATGTATCCAATGGCCTCCATTAGTACGGATGCTGTATCCGTCTGAAAACATATATATTCATATTTTACTCAATAATTAATCTTCTCAACTTATTGTAGGCCAGCAGGTATATTTATTTAATTAAGATACAAATTAATAATACAATTAGCCCAAGTGTCACAAATAATAAGATGCTATATAACAAACTATAATTCCACAAGTTGCAACTTCCAAAAAATCTACACAGTTTGATGGATTCCCATCAACAAAATAAATATATAAAACAAAATACAGGTTTTAGAATTTTAGAATTGAAAAAGGAAAGTGACAAAGTTCAAGAAAATTGCAAGCCAAGTAGTAGTATATATATGTATTATTGGAAACAATTATTAATTAAAGAAAGGGACACAATGTCAGTGGTCATTAATTGATGTCAAACAGTGCCAGTTTTTGTATTTATATTTAATTTGACATAAAAAAACCGTTAGTTAGTTTTAAATAATCTCAATTACATGCATATATAAAATCGTAAGTTTTTGATATAGCCATCAAGAGGGGATTAAATCCCTAAAATTTGGACCGTTGATTTTTATAGTTGCTCTTCAGATATGAATACTCAAATAAAGCAATATAATATGTGTGTATATATATATCCAATCAACTAATTTTGATATGTAAAAGTTTAAAAAATTGTAATTGATATTTAATTTTATTGGCAACGATATGACACCAACATCATTGGTATTAGGTACCTCCTCATTGATATGATTAACAGTTAATTAATGTTACCGTTAAAGTTAGATGCGCTATAAACATCCAATACAAACAAAAAAAAAACAATAAAAAAATATATGAAAATGAAGCTAAATGTACCTTCCCAAAGGGAGCAACCAGTTGTTGAAGAGCTGCAATTCTATCCCCCAGTTTTTCCTTCCTTACCTTTGCATATTTTGCAATTTTACAAAAGAAAAAAGAAAAACGAATTTAGTAGTACCATCAGAGAAAGTCACAATTGAGACTTGAGAGAGAATACATATTATTAATGACAAGAAAAAAATAATGATAAAAACTATCTTGAGGTATCTATTACTCGAAGAATTAATATTAATGAAAGCAATATAACAATCTTTTAGCAGAACAAGATATAGTTTTCCTAATTAATTATGGCTAGCAATTAAGAAAGTATATTCAATGTTGAATGCAATTCATATACCGTTCAATAAAATGGTACTAAGAAGTGCATCATTTCTTAATAAATATAATTAAGGATATCTTTTTCACATATGTGAAGGCTTGCTACATATAATAATTGATAAAATTTAAATTAAATTACCTTAAAAGACGAGAAGGAAGGAGAGCGTGGCTCCAACCGTGATTTTCTTGGGATATCTTGATGAGATTGAGATGTTTTGTTTTCCAAAATGCTATTATTGTTTACTCCTCTTTTTCCTGCAACTCCACTCAGTAACGATGGTACCTAATAAACAAAAAAAGTAGTTCAAACTATATGTTATAATGCTTATTTAATTTGTTAATTATTTTCATATATGCATATATGTACATATTTCTAGTGAAGATATCTGAGTAATGTCAGTCATAAAGCTGACAAAAGGCGGTGTACTTTTTTGTGGTTTAGTGCTTTGGTCCAAATCGAAATAAATAAAGTTAGCATGATGTGGGAAAAATATAAATAAAGCTAAAATGATGCAAATCGATCAATATCATTGCTGAAAGCAAAAATAATCAATATACATAATGTGTTAATCACTATTAAATAGGTTACCGTTTTACTAAATATACTTTTTTGTTGTTCTCACCATTAGAAGACATGCTCTTCGTTTTTCCTGGAGAATGAACATTAGTTTGCTGGATCACGTGTAGATGTGAGATTACAACATCGATCTAAGGCAGTTAATTCATGTAATATTATTATAGTAAAAGATATCAGCTAGGATATATGATCACATGAAAACATATATATTCTAATTAACTTGTGAGAGATGAGAGACGGTACTAGCTAGTACAAAAAGCAAAGCCAAATATATATAGGCGGGGTCTTCTCATCGTCTTTTCATTTGTAGTGTAGCCAAACCATGTTTGCCATAGTGCCAACATCTAGACATATATATATTTTTGTACAATTTAAATAAGAGTGTTGTACTTGTATACCATGACAATATGTCATTCTGTACCTATACTACCTGAGCATCGATCCCTTTTAGGCCTTCTCATCATATATAGATGTACTCATGCACATATATATGCATGCACGGAAATAATTAAAATGCCACCATCCTATATATTAATAACATTAATTACACTATTAATGTGTATTTAACTACCTAATATAAAAAATAAGAATAATTAATCTTCAACTAGAAATTGTAAAGGAATATATAATGCAGCACATGGTCGTTATTTATCCCGATCGATCGGCACTACGTGCTTAATCGAACATTATAATAATTGATTTGTTTCATCATTGCTGTAATTTTCTCTCCTATATATACTAGTATATATGCATGGTGTGTAGTAGCTAGTGCAGTTCAGGCATTCTATATATGATCACTTGTAGCTGTAGAACGTACAGCAATATATTTAATTAATAGATATTAACTTAATTAATTGAACTATGTAAATTATTACTTTCATCACTATCAATCATAATTGCCCTTGATTTGTTAATTTGCAATCTTGATTATCAAGGCGCGCGCTTTATTGTGTCTAAAATGTTTTAAAAAGTACAATATATTTAGAATTAATTTTACCATTGATTGGTTGGTGCATATGCCTTGAACAAGAAGTTGTTGCATCAGAGTACCGGTAGGCCCCAATCCAAAGGCGGCATCTTCTCTCACGCTTGGCATAGCATTCAATCTTGAAGCATTTAAACCATCAAAAGCATGAAGAAGATCCATATCCAAAGTACCCGGAAGAGGTACCGGATGCGAATACCAATAATTACCTGAAGAAAGATTCACACTAGGTAACACCATGTTGTAGTTATTGTCTCCGCTTTGAAAGTTTGCGTTACTGGCATTGTTCGGGATGAAATCTTGGGTGGTGGAAGGTAGCAATAGGTTGTTTTGAAGTGCTCTTGCAAGGAGTTTTTCATCTATCATCATTCGGCAATGTTCATGAACACCTCCGGAGAACCTTGGTAGGGTTTGTTGCGAAAACTCCTCCTTGATCTTGGGCAAGTAAACATTACCATGGTTGTTGTAATCTTGGATGATGGTGCCAGGAAACCCTACATTATCTTGTGCCATCAGTTGGCTAAGAGATGGAGGTTGTATTTGTATACGGTTGTTACTTGCTCTAATTTCCTTTTCAGTAAACAACCCTCTCAAATGCTCATTGTAATTTGAAGTCTCATCATTGTAGTTTCTGCAAACAAATTAAACAAAAAGGTAAGGATAGGTATTATCGTTATGAAAATGAAATACTTGTGCCAATAAGTAAACTAATGAAAGTCAGACATTTTTAATGAGCTATGATGTGAATTATTATAGAAGAAAATTGAAAATTTATTCAAAAATTAGACATTTATTATGCAACCTAAATTAGCAAACTAATAAATCATGGTTCTTATCTTGGGCTCCAAATCCCGAGAAGTTATATAAGGACAACAGAGGTAACAAACAAATATAAACGCAGCAAAATTCCAAATCCTAGGAATTAGACAGGAGCGAGTATCTTAGTCTTCTGACTCAAAAAACAATTTATAAGATAAAACTTAAATAAAATAAACTAACGCTTTGCCTTCTTCTGTTTACAAATAATGAAGCAAAAAATGAGGCACAAGTGGCACAACTAACCGAATAGTCAGGACTTGATAAATTGAAGGAATGAATATGCATGTAGGCCAGACCTAATTAATTAACAAGCACAAAAATAATTAATACAAGTTCTCTCTCTCTCTATAGAAACTAAACTAATTAAAGGAAGTATACTACTATTGTGGAAAGATGCATAACTATAGGCTATATAGGTGAGTGTGTCATTCTTTTTTTTTTTTTTTTTTTTGGAAAATAAAGGGAAATGTATGATGCAAATAAAAATGATACAAGAAGCTCACATTAGAGATTGGTTGATCCATTCATGAGCAGACAAGGAAGAAGAAATGCACCAGTTGAGATCATGAAAATCTGGGTGAGAGTGATCAAGGTCTGGAGATGGCATCATTGCCATCTAGATTAGCAACTTATATAATAATATATATTAGGAAAGGCGCTTGAGTTGATCGGGTCTCCCGAGATGAAAGTCTAAAGGTAGAGAAAAATGAGCTTTTTTGTTTGTTGTTTGCTTTCTTTCTTTCAAGATCCAAAAGAAGAAGCAAAGTGAGAGGATGTAGAAGCCCACCGTAAGAGGTGTCAACCCTTTTTCCTCCACCCTTTTTGAGATGAGATGAGATATGTTGTGTCGTTAAAGAACCCTCTCTCTCTTTCTCTCTCTCTCTCTCTCTCTCTCTAGTACTTGTATATATGGATGTTGGCCGTTTTGTGAGCTTGGCATCCAGCAATTACATGGAGATGATTATATATCCTTTCGGTATCTAGCTTTGCCCTTCTTAAAGATGTTGCTCTTTCTCTCTCATCCCAAGGTTTTTTGTTTCCACTACAACACATGCGCACCAGAAAAAGGTAATGATACCTCTTTCTCTTTCTCTCTCTCTCTCTCTCTCTTTCTCAACCAGGCATATCGTCTGAAGGTCAGATGGCTTACATCTTTGTCACTTGGAAGGGGAATAAAAAAAAAATTTAGTATCATCACAATACATGAACGCAAGTACACTAGCTACATCTTTGGGAAATGTATCTATAGTTCTATACTAATACTATAATCCATCAAACGCCGCTATACAACGTTGATTTATCCTACATGATCTTTCTAATAAATTAAAAAATAAATAAAAAATAAGCAAAATTTGATCTGTAGCCAATATTGCAAAATATTTAAGATATCATGCATGTAGACCTACAACCAGCAAATTAATTACCATACATGCTCTTCCCAGCACTATTTTTTTAATATTTGTTTATTCCTTTAAATTGTGAGGATAAAAAAAAATCTTTTCTAATTTAATCTTTGCCATGCATCAACCAATGCAAAATAATTAAGCCTATGTGAAACAGTTAAATTTGACAGCCATACGACTATATGGGGTATTAAATTATTATTATATTATTGCAGTAGACAAATTTGAAATATACATATTGATTGTTCAGTGTACGTAATTACTAAAGATAAAACTATAAGAATAGAATAATACACTTCCTTCCATTAGTAGTATAATTATTTTATTATTTATCCCTCCATTGGTCAATGGCAGTTATAGTTAGGACACAATTAACTACATAAATTGAGAAGGCCATGCATTTATGGTAATAAAAAAAAAATGTACCCATGAGTTAAATTATGTGCAAATCTAAGCAGCAAGGACCCAACTATATAAATTGAGAAGACCATTTATGATATATTATGTGCAAATCTAAGCAGCAAGTAGACCTAGATATTTTCATCTTAGATCTTATAAATCAAACTCCCTTGTCAAAAGAACAAATATTAATATGGAGAACAAGAAATGTAAAAAAAATAGTAAAACATTTTCAAAAAATATAAAATTTGGTCTCCAAACAAATATTAATATGGAGAACAAGATGAACGGTTTGGATCAGTCATTTGAACTTTGAATCCGGTGATTTATAGTCTAATGTACAAAAGAGGCTATGCATTTGTAATGTACCATAGCCCAACTCTCTCTCTATATATAAGATTTTACTTATTCTGTGCATCGAAAGTACGAATTTTTGCTTCGAATAAAGTAAAATGAAAACATACAATCTTTTAGCTAAACGTAATACATTGACTAATTGCTTCAATCCTTCTTTTATTTTTATTTTTTTTATTTCACTCCTTTCGTCAATTCGTCACAATTAGTTAGTTTTGCATATTAATTCAGAGGGTTTTATCAAAAAGCATGACATTTTTGCAATGTATATATTCTCTTATATGTATTGGATTGTAAATCACTAAATTTATAGATTCTCCTATGTATTGGATTGTAAATCACTAAATTCAAAGTGTAAAAATTCAATCTGAAACGATCAATATGTTCTCCATATTAAAATTTGCTTGGAGATCAAATTTTACATTTTTTTTAAGATAAGTACAAAATCATTGTTTTTGAGAAAATTACGAACCATAGAAAATAATAATTTTCAAAAATTCTAAAGTTTCTAAAATAGTAAAAAAAAATGTAAATTTTGTCCCCAATGACATTTTAATATGGATATCACGTTGAATGGTTTGGATTGACTGTTTGGACTTTAAATCTAACAGTTTATAGTCCAATGCACATAAGGACTTATTCATTGCAAATGCACCATAGGTCATCTCTCTCTCTCTCTCTCTCTCTATATATATATATAGGTTGGTTAATATCAAAATGTTTGTTCCTAGGCCGTGGAACAAACGCTTTGGTTTTTATATTTTTTTTAATTCCAAACAGTCGATCCAAACCGTTCAACATTCAATCTATATTAAAATGTGCTTGGAAACCAAATTTTACATTTTTCAATGATCCAAAAAAATTTCAGTGCTTATTAAAATCAGCGATTTTAAAACTGACTTAATAAACAGTAAAAAGAATAAAATAAAAATGTAAAATTTGGTATTCAGACACATTTTAATATAGAAATCACATCTAGTGGTATGGATCGATTGTTTGGACTTTGAAAATTGAAAAACCAATTGGTTGTACTATGGCTCCGGAACAAACGCTTTGATATTAATTAGCCAACTTCTCTCTCTGTATATACATATAGCAATTCCATAATTTAACGAAAATTAGGAAAATTACTTTTTGCCATATGAAAATTAGGATAATCAATTTTTTATTTGAATAATTTTAATATTTATATTATTGTCTTAAAAGAAGACTCGTCACAAACAAGAAATATCGACAACGTACTCAAGGATATTTTTATTTTTTTTCTGTCAAATTATTACGTGCTTGTTAACAAAATACAAGTAATGTAAATTTCAATCGAAGAGATTATTTCCACCAAATTTAAAAAATTAAGAAGTATTTGTTGAATTTCGCAGAGAAATTAAGTTTGTAAGAGCAAGATGAGTCCCACTATTATTTTGTCCATTAAATGATTAAATCCAATTGCTCCATCGATTTTTGCTAGGTCCCATTAATTTTTTTCGTAAATAAACAAAAACAAAAACATATAATTGAAAATTGCTATGTCATTTGATATTAATTGTCTTCTGATGGAAAATAGTGAAAATGATTTGTTAGATCATGCGGCTGTCAATCAACTGCATGCTTCCATCTGATCCCGCCCGTATAATGTAAGGATCCAATTAGAAGTGAATGGCATCTTGATAGAAAAAGAGAAAGGCGAGCACAGCCAATAAAATATTGTATATTCATTCATGGCATCTAAAAAAAAAATATATTATAAGAGATCAGATCAGCATCTCATATTTATATTAACTGACAAGAGGTTCTCTTAAATCACATGCCCTAAAGCAAATCACCTCCCCCCTGCCATGATTTGAATCACCTTTAAGGACCATCAAGGCATCTCTCTCTCTCTCTCTCTCTGATCTCTCTCACGCACACAAAGAAGTGGAACTTTATTTTTTCTTCAATCCCCATCAATCTGTGTTTAGTCAATTGGTCAACCCTCTTTGTCAAAATCTGGTTCTCCCTCTGAATTATTGATAGAGACATTTTCAAGTTTTGAATGATTATGTTTGAAGTTGAAAACAATGAATAATAGAAAAATAAAGAGATATCAACATCCATGAAAATCATGCTTGCTAACTATATACGTCAATTATTGCATTAAATTTGCTGAGGGAACAATAATTTATTTAAGATTGTTGAAATAAGAAATTATGATATAGCCTTGTCATAGAAATGTCAGAGATATCAACTTTTTGAACTTTGAAATAACCAAAAAATACCATGACGTTGATCATACCACTATTAACATAGTCGTCCCTCTCTCTCTCAACACACACATAGTAGAACTAGAGTGTTCCTAAATTCACCAAGTCTCTTTGTAAACTCAATTCTAAAACATATTAGATTGACTTCAAATGGCGAATCTGAACCGTTAAAACCCGTCTACCTTACGAGTGATGTGTCTACATACGAACAATTTAAAATTTCGAATTAATTTTGTATAGAGTAAGTGGTAAAAAAATGTTCAAAAGATAAATGCATTAAAATTAATTTATGAATCTTCTAATTTTGACCGCTTGACTTTATACTAAATTAATTTGAAAGTTTAAATGTTTTGCATGTTAGAAGCATCACTCGTAAGGTTGACGAGTTTTAACGGTTTGAATTCGTCATTTGAAATAAATCCGATGAGTTTTAGAGTTGAGTTAACAAAAAATCTTGATGAACTTAGAAACACCCTAGTTATACTATACACATACGCACACACACGAAGAGAGATAGAGATAGAGAGATGGACTAACTTAGAATTAAATAGGGTGTTTTACTTTCTGCTCATATCTTTATTTTTAAAGTTCAAAATAATCAATTCTAATCTTGATCATCATAATAAAATGTGGTTGGAGAGAATGTTTTACTATTTTTTTGAGTTTTCAAATTCATAGATTTTCATTAAATAAAAAAATAATAAAAAATAGAAAAATAACAAATTTCAAAAATTCTAAAAAAAATGTAAAATTTGGTCGCCAAGCACATTTTATTATAAAGATCATATTGGATGGTTCAAATCGACTATTTGTAGTTTGAATAAAGATATATATGGAAAGTAAAACACTCTTTTAATTACCAAAGCAAGTTAGTACATCTCTCTCTCTCTATATATAGAGAGAGAGAGAGTGACTAATGTGCATTCGAATGTATATGGGCCAAAATACATACGGTCCAAATTCGACTTTTCAAAATTCAAACAGTCGATCCGAATGGTTCATCTTGTTCTCCATATTAATATGTGCTTGGAGACCAAATTTTACATTTGTTTGAATTTTTTTTAATATTTATTAAGTATATTACAAAATTATTGATCCAACGGTGGCTTAACAAAACAGTGAAATCAGCAGCCACAATTTTTATATATATATATATATATATATATATATATATATATATAGTACGGCTAACGCGCTTCCTCTAGCATATGGGCCGAAATGCTTCCGGTGGAAATTTGAAATTTCAAAATCCAAAAAGTCGATCTAAACCGTTCATCTTCTTCTCCATATTAATATTTGCTTGGAGACCAAATTTTACATTTTTCTAAAAATTTTTACTATTTATTAAGCCACTTTGAAAATCGCTGATCCAATGGTTTTACTGTTTTGTTAAGCCACCGTTGGATCAGCGATTTTCATAGTGGCTTAATAAATAGTAAAAAATTTCAGAAAAATGTAAAATTTGGTCTCCAAGCAGATATTAATATGGAGAAGGAGATGAACGGTTCAGATCGACTTTTTGGATTTTGAAATTTCAAATTTCTACCGGAAGCATTTCGGCCCATATGCTAGAGGAAGCGCGTTAGCCGTACTATATATATATATATATATATATATATATATATGTATGTATGTATGTATGTATGTATATAGAGAGATGGGCTATGGTGCATTGCAATGCATGGAGGGGTTTGTGCATTGGACCATATATAAATCTAAAATTCAAAATCCAAATGACCGATCCAAACCGTTCATCTTGTTCTCCATATTAATATGTGCTTGGAGACCAAATTTTATATTTTTCTGAATTTTTTTTACTATTTATTAAGTGTTTTACAAAATTGTTGATCCAACGGTGGCTTAACAAAACAGTAAAATCAGCAGCCACTGTTGGATCAATAATTTTGTAAAATACTTAATAAATAGTAAAAAAATTCAAAAAAATGTAAAATTTGGTCTCCAGGCACATATTAATATGGAGAACAAGATGAACATTTTGGATTGGCCATTTGAATTTTGAATTTTTGATTTATGGTCCAATGCACAAACCCCTTTATACATTGCAATGCACCATAGCCCATCTCTCTCTCTCTATCTATATATATATATGTTATTTCTATGATATGTGATCTTTATTAATACATGGTTTTCATATAATGTGTTTTTATATTCTGATTTTGTGAAAATTGTAATATTAATATATTTAATATGAAATCAAATTAGCATGAGCAGTTTCAGAATTGCATGGGCAGTCACTGATGCAAATAAGAAAAAAACACATCTTCCTCAACTAATCAAGTTGTGACACGTGAAAATTATGACAAATTTGAGTCATCTCAATTACATGAGATGTCTAATATTAACCCATGGAAAACATGTTTGCCTGCCTAGGCAATTGATTGATTATATCAACGCCTTGAGCCATCTAATTGCATGGGGAGTGTAAAATTTTAACCCATTCAAAAAAGTGACCGACACCGATGCAAAAGACTAATTGCGACAGTGCCTGGGGCCATGTAATTGCATGGGCCGCCAAAAAATTAACCCATGCAAAAAAGGTTTGCGGTGATGCACTTGATCAATAGCATGGGCCCCATGCAAATAAGAGTCATCTCCATCGATATCAACTGTATGAACTCATTTGCATGGGATGCCCATGCAGTTGAAATCAATTGCATGGGTAGCACACGTATATGCGATCACCAAGTACATTATCTCAGATGAGCAAATAGCATATATATATGTTATTAATTTGGATGATCATAAAAAAAAAAAACGGCCTTTGGACTTTTCTATTGATATGTATTTTTTTTTTCTTATAACGATATTTTTTCTCGTATATTTCTTCATTCATTAAATATGTTGTGCATTGATCGATTGTGCAAATAGAATTTCTGAACAAATTTGGTATAAACAAAAAAAATCTCTCAGCTCTTAATAATCAAAATATTGCTCTCAATAGTACCTTTTAGAAAAAAAAAAATGAACTAGTAGATAATTTCGTATTAAATTTTGACAACCTTGTCTTTAATGCAACACTATGAAAGAATAGCGAGCATCTAAAATGAATTTAGACCCTGAAATATGAAATCTGAATTTGCTTTTAGTAGCTTTAATAGGATAGAAAAGGTAAAATTAATGAGCAATTAATTGAAGCTATGGAGTGTGAAATGAAATCATTGGAGAGGGAAGGGAAAAGGCTAGAATTAACACTTGAAGTCATGCATGCATGCATGATGATTATTGTGATGATAGGGGTCTGAGATATTCATATCACATTCATTGGATTGAATAAAGAAGCCTTTATTACTATTTATTTTCTTGGACCATATATTCCTTGTTTCTACCAATACCAAGATATACAGAGCTAGAATTAAAAATTAAAATAAACAAATAGAAAGAAAAGCGTATATAAATATAAAATAAAAGAGTGACCATGCATGCCTAGTGACTAGTGAGTCCCATAAAAAGAGGAGCACGCATTGGGTTTCTGATGTTTTTAAAAGCTGTTTGCACAAGAAGACAAAGGTTCCCAAGAGAATATATGCTTTTCAAGCTGCCTTGAGATATGTGTCCACTTATTTATTTTTCACTTTTTAATTAATTATTAGCTCTTCAAAATCCTAATTATAGAAAATTGACAATGACACGTGAGATTCAGAATTTAATTTGTTAAATAGTACCGTTAGCAATTCCTTCCAAGTACTAACGAATTAAAAAAAAAAAAAACAACGTTTCTATGTTAGGTCGGTTTATTTAAGTCAGTTTATATATTAATATTTATAAAATACTAAGTTTTACTAGTTTGAAAATTGATTTACTATTTTTTTTTTCAAAATTCTGATAGTGGCCCGAGTATAAAATGTAGTTAAACATATGTATCTTTTTACTATTTTAGGGTAGTCTTAAAAAATTGTAAACGTAAATAATTTAAAAACAATAAATTCAGTATTATATATATAATTTTGATATGTATATGGTATATGGTATCGAACGGGCTGAATGGACCACACAAATATATTCTGTTGAATAAAATATTAGTAAATATTTGATTCTAGATAGAAAATATGCCAAGTGAGAATTAGAGTTACGTAGGGGCGGTGTCAATGATATTCTTTTAAGTGTTTATTCGATCCCCGTACTCTTTTTGATAAAATAGATATGAGTAAATTTTTTTTGTTAAATGATTTGATATAAGTATGGATAAGAAACTTTTTCGATAACTTATTAAGTATGAGTAAGAACTATTCCACACCCGTTACACTATAGAACAATTAATAAATAAATAAAATCATATGATACTTTTTAATTAGTACATAAAACTGTATAACTTTATTATTATATTAAATTGATTTAAATTATATTTAATATATTTTATTTAACAATTTATGATAAAATTTATATATTAATCATTTTATATAATTTTGAATTACAAATTTTTGAGAAAATTGATTTCTACAATATTTTATCATTTCATTTAGTTAATAAGTTGTATCTTTAAAAATAATGGTATAATGGAGAAAATGAAAACGAGCTGCGAGCCATTAATTATTGAATTCGCTTGATTTAATTTCCTATTTTATCGACAAATAAAACTGATGTGAATCACACAGGAGATCGGGAGAGAATCACAGAGAGAAAAATTGAATGGTAAATAGGTTTTTTTTATTTGAATGGTTCAACAGTTTTTATTGAGAAATATGATAATAGTTCTTTTAGAAAACATTCGTAGCAATTTTCTAACTTTAACTAATATTAATTGGGACCATCTTTTACATGATTGTCATCAAATTTACAACTGGAGCGTGCAAGTATTAATATATATATAACATATCAAATATTTATAACTAACATATTAAGTATTTTTAAAAATCATACATAACAACTCTTTATAAATATTGTACAACTAGTGTTAATTGGATTTTAATTTGAGTTGAAATATTTCATAAAAACTCTGTAACAAAATCAGGACTAGTTAGTGTAAAATATTAACATATTCATTGATATTAAACTTTTGAACACTTGATATTTATAGGTAGCATATCAAATATTTATAAAAAATATATCAAGAATTTATATCTAACATAACAAGTATTTATACCTATATACTTTTTAGTTTTATACTTAAACTTTCAAGTACTTATACTTAACATATTAAATGTTTGGATCCTGATCACAATCCCCGCAAAAAACCCCGCACAAACTGCCAAAAATATCATGGGGGGGACAGCTCAATAATTAATACTCCGCAGAAACTGTTAGTATTTAACTTGAAGCATCAAAGTATTTATCGTGAATTTGCAAAGTGTTAATCCCTATGCAATGATCTCTATTTAGAAAAGAATAAATCAATCCATTAGTTGTCTCCGCACAAAATTTCCTTTTTTTTTGAATCATCCCCGCACAACTGGGGACCATTAAATAAACAATCCCCTCATAAATACTTGTCATTTATCCCCGCACAAATTTTTCTTTTTTTTTCTGGATTGTCCCCGCACAACTGAGGACCATTAAATAAATTATCCCCTCACCCAATGATAAATACTTCTCAGACATAAGGATAAAATACTTTATGATACATTGATAAATACTTTATGTTACATGGATAAAAACTTATCAGATATAATTGCAACTTTCAGTACAATATGAATGATAAATACTTTATGATACATTGATAAATACTATATGTTATATGGATAAATACTTATCAGACATAATTGCAACTTGCAGTAAAATATCAATTATAAATATTTCTTAGACATAATGATAAATACTTTATGTTACATGGATAAATACTTCTCAGACATAATTGCAACTTACAGTAAAACATCTGTGACAATGATAAATACTTCTCATATATAATCGTAAATACTTGTCAGAACAACGATAAATACTTTCTTGAACTTTGTTCTTGAACTTGTCAATAAGTAATGTTTAATCAAATCAAAGTATTATCATGTCAGGAACAATGATAAATACTTCTCAGACATAAGGATAAATACTTGTCAGAACAATGATAAATACTTTCTTGAACATCAATAAACAAATAAATATTTATTAGCGGGAATTGTTATTAAAGGATAGTATAATTAATGCGGGGATTGTTATTAGAGGACAATATAATTAATGTGGGGATTGTTAATTAATGCGGGGATTGTTATTAAAGGGCAGTAATTAATGCGGGAGATAAATGAAAATTCTTAGAGAAATTAATGCGGGAATAAAAGGCAGTTTAGGGAGTTAATTTGGAGAGAGATAATGCGGGGTTAAATGGGGGGACAGAGGTGAGGGGATCAATATAATTATTCTAAATGTTTATATATTGTATATTAAGAAGAAGAAATAAAATATCAGAGTAAGTAAAATCTGAAGTACTTCAATATGAATTTCATTTGAAAATGAAAGTTGCAAATTATTAACATTGTTGTACCTGAAAGTAGTTAAGTATGATTATGATAACATTGTTCTTTATAAGCCATTGATATTTGTTTTTATGGTTATTCGGGGGTGCAAATTGCATATTGCAAAAGCCAAATAGGAAATATATATGATAAAAAATTAATATTAGGAACAATTGAAGAGAATTTAAGGAAGAATAGAAAGGATATATCATAAAAAACCTAATTAATTATAGGAGCAAGAGAAGGAATTTAGGGAATTGTATTTACATTTATAGGACCCCACATTGGTTAACCAGTTGAGAGTTGAGACTGGGAAGGTGTGTCACGTTTCGCTCTCTTCTTTCTATGGTCACATGGGCCCCACAGAAAGACCCCACCCCCAAACCCCGAGCAGGTAAATAATATTAAATTATGATACTTCATCTATCTATCTTTTGTTCTTTTGACTCTAGTCCCGTCCGGCCTCCCGCTGCCAAGGAATCCGATTCCTCCCATAGTCCCATGTACCTGACTCGAGTAAATTGAAACTAACGGTCGAGATTAATTCAAAACGGTGCCTAGGATGGCGCAGGGGCCAGTATTATTTGTGCTTTGATTCATGCCAAGTTAAAAGAACGAATTTGGCTCGTCCGTTTCCAATTTGCTTGAGTCAGCTACCTGGAATTTGCTGCTAAGTGCGCCTCTGAGATATCTCAACTTTTGCGTGAACGAAGTGTATGGTGTCTATTCGGGGATAGCGCGGGGGCAATATTATTTGTGCTTCGAGATTGGTGCAGAATGTATTTGAACGGTTGGGATTAAAAAACTCAAAGCTTGAGATATCTCAGAGGATGTTAATTCCTCGCTGCTAACCATATCAACAATATGCATCAGATGCTTTAAGAGAAGTGCTATATCAATATTTGAAATTTTGAGAGCTGAAAGAAATTTTATACTGTTATAAATAAATAACGTTATGGATGTTCATTTGAAACTCTTCAGTAATTGTATCAAAACCTCTCTTTAATGAAGCATGTTTCATCTCCTCACATTTATCAATGGAATTAAATTAGATGACTTGTTATTTACATTTTCTACCTATAAATAGAGGATTGTAAGATTGTATTGGATACACAAGAAAAACATAAGAATAAGAGATAGCTATCTTATACATTTTCAATAGCTTATTTGATTTCTTTATCTTTACTTTACAACACGTTATCAGCACGAATTGCTCGAAAGTTGCAAAGTAATATTGAAAATGA
Source organism: Carex rostrata (assembly GCF_964058835.1). Taxonomy (NCBI): domain Eukaryota; kingdom Viridiplantae; phylum Streptophyta; class Magnoliopsida; order Poales; family Cyperaceae; genus Carex; species Carex rostrata. Next base: position 8,528,473 of record NC_135934.1, read on the forward strand.
CTGACGCAATAGTAAGTAAAGAAGATCCATGTCTAGTAGACAGCGGAACAACAAATACCATATTGAAAAGTAAGAAATATTTTTCACAATTGCATCTTGGTGAGACTAATATCCATACTATATCTGGTACAAGTAATTTAATTGAAGGCTCCGGAAGAGCTTGTATTTTATTACCTAAAGGAACAAAATTAATAATAGATGATGCATTATATTCAAGTAGATCCAGAAGAAATCTACTAAGTTTTAAAGATATTTGAAAGAATGGTTATCATATTGAAACTATAAATGAGAGAAATTGCGAATATCTTCATATCACATTTATTAAGAATAACCAGAAAATCATAATGGAAAAGATGCAAGCAATGTCCTCTGGACTATATGGTACTTATATAAGTACAATAGAATCAAATATGGTTACTAACCAGAAGTTAGTTGATCCAAAGTTATTTACATTATGACATGACAGATTGGGTCATCCATGAAATATAGTGATGAGGAGAATAATTGAAAGTGCAAATGAACATCCAAAGTGCAAATGGGCATCCCCTAAAGGACCTGAAGATTCTATTATCAAAAGATATGACATGCGAAGCATGCTCTCTTGGAAAACTAATTATTTGGCCATCTCCAAATAAAGTTGAACCTGAAGCTCCTTCATTTTTAGAAAGAATTCAAGGAGATATATGTGGACCTATTACACCTCTATGTGGACCGTTTAGATATTTTATGGTGTTAATTGATGCATCAACACGCTGGTCACATGTGAGTTTGATAGCAACAAGAAATGTTGCATTTGCTAGACTATTAGCACAAATTATCCAATTGAGAGCTAATTTTCCGGATTATCAAATCAGAAGAATCCGGCTTGATAATGCAGGTGAGTTCACTTCTCAAACTTTTAATGATTATTGCATGTCTATTGGATTTACTGTAGAACATCCAGTGGCCCATGTTCATACACAAAACGGTCTGGCAGAATCGTTGATTAAATTATTATAATTAATTGCTAGACCAACTCATGAGGTCTAGTTTACTGTCTTCCGCATGGGGACATGTCATATTACATGCCGCTGCACTAATTAGATTAAGACCAATTGCTTATCATAAATATTCCCCATTATAATTGGTCTCCGGAAGGGAACCAAATTTGTCCCATCTAAAGGTTTTTGGTTGTGCAGTATATGTTCCAATTTCTCCTCCACAACGCACAAAAATGGAACCTCAAAGGAGGTTGGGAATTTATATTGGTTTTAACTTTTCTTCTATTATTAGATATTTAGAACCATTAACAAGAGATGTTTTTACAGCAAGATTTGATGATTGTCATTTTAATGAATCAATATTCCCAAATTTAGGGGAAGAAAAATAAAAACTAGATAAACAAGTAACTTGGAATTCATCGTTATCTTATCTTGACCCCAGAAGTGGTCAATGTGAACTCGAAGTTCAAAATATCATAAATATGCAAAGAATCGCAAATGAATTGCCTGATGCATTCACAGATACGAATAGAGTTACTAAATCACATATTCCAGCTATAAATGCACCTCCTCGAACTGACATTACAAAAATATCTAATGAATATAATGTGCGTATAAAACGTGGAAGACCACTTGGTTCTAAGGATGTAAATCCACGTAAAAGGAAAGAGCAAAATAAAGTAGTTGGTCCAACCCCAGAAGAGGTTGATGGTAAAACTCCTGCAGAAGTCAGTAAAACCCCAGAAAAGGTTGATAGTAAAACTCCTGAAGAAGTATATAAAATCCTAGAAGAGATTAATGGTAGAACTCATGAAGAAGTTGATAAAACCCCAGAAGAGGTTGATGAAGTTCGGGAAGAAACTCAAGTACCAAATGATTATGAGATTTCTATAAATTATATAATAAATGGTACTATATTAAATAGAAATAAAACACATGTTGATGAAATCTTTGCATTCGCTATAGCAAGCGATGTTATAAACGAATAAGATAATGTGCCAAAAACTCTAGAAGAGTGTAGACATAGAAATGATTGGCCTAAATAGAAATATGTCATACAAACAGAATTAAGTTCATTAGAAAAGCGGCAAGTATTTGGACCTGTAGTCCAAACGCCCAAAGATGTTAAACCTGTAGGTTACAAATGGGTATTTGTCATAAAAAAAAATGAGAAAAATGAGATTGTGAGATATAAAGCAAGGCTAGTGATGCAAGACTTTACACAAATACCTGGAGTCGATTATGAAGAAACGTATTTACCTGTAGTGGATGCGATAACTCTCAGGTTTCTAATAAGTCTTACAGTTACAGAAAATCTAAAAATGCGACTTATGGATGTCGTAACAGCATATTTATATGGTTCACTTGACAGTGACATATACATGAAAATCCCTGAAGGATTGAAAATGCCTGAAACATATAAGTCAAAACTCAGAGAGATGTACTCTATAAAATTAAGAAGATCTTTATATGGACTAAAACAATCTGGTCGAATGTGGTATAATCGACTGAGTGAGTACCTTCTAAAAGAAGGATATAAAAATAATGTAATTAGTCCATGTGTTTTCATTAAAAGATCAAATCTAGATTTCACAATCATTGCAGTGTATGTTGATGATTTAAACATTATTGGATCTCCTGAAGAGATTGAGAATACTGCAAAATTGTTGAAAAATGAATTTGAAATGAAAGACCTTGGTGTAACAAAATTTTGTCTTGGCCTGCAGATCGAGCATCTAAAGAATGAAATATTTATCCATCAATCAAATTATGTTGAAAAAGTATTAAAAAGATTCAATATGGATAAAGCTCATCCTTTGAGCACACCAATGGTCGTACGATCGCTAAATGCAGAAAATGATCCTTTTTGTCCGCAAGAAAATAATGAAAAAGTGCTTGATCCTGAAGTGCCATACTTAAGCGCAATCGGGACATTATTATATCTTGCAAATAATACAAGACCCGATATCTCATTTGCAGTAAATGTGTTAGCGAGATATAGTTCCAAACCAACCAGAAGGCATTGGAATGAAATTAAACAAGTATTTCGGTATCTCTGCGGAACTAGAGATATGGGGTTATACTATCAAAAGGATACAAAATCCAATTTAATTGGATATGCAGATGCTGGATATTTGTCGGATCCACATAAAGCACGATCCCAATCGGGATATGTATTCACCTATTGTGGAGCTGCAATTTCATGGCGATCGACAAAACAAACTCTTACGGTAACATCATCAAATCATGCCGAGCTAATCGCTCTATACGAGGCAGGTCGAGAATGTGTTTGGTTACGGTCAATGATTCAAAACATTCAGGAAGAATGCGGACTTGAAAACATCAAGATAAATCCTACTCCGCTATATGAAGATAATGCAACATGCATTGCACAAATCAAAGAAGGATATATCAAAGGAGACCGAACTAAACATATCGCGCCAAAGTTCTTTTCGACACATGACCTACAAAAGGAAGGCGTAATAGATGTTTGCCAAGTCCGATCAATCGACAATGTAGCAGACCTATTCACAAAATCTTTACCGACAAAGGTTTTTGTACAACTCACAAAGAAGATAGGTCTACATCGATTGAAGGATATTCAATGATATCAAAATGAGGGGAAGCGTTATACCTGTACTCTTTTTCCCTTAACCAAGTTTTTTTTCCAATGGGTTTTTCTTGGTAAGGTTTTTAATGAGGCAGTACGTGATCCTGAAGTATCACGTTGATCCTGAAGTATCATGTTAATATCGATCCTGAAGTATCATATTAACATCGTATAATGAACAATGAACATCCAAGGGGAAGTGTTATAAATAAATAACGTTATGGATGTTCATTTGAAACTCTTCAGTAATTGTATCAAAACCTCTCCTTAATGAAGCATGTTTCATCTCCTCACATTTATCAATGGAATTAAATTAGATGACTTGTTATTTACATTTTCTACCTATAAATAGAGGATTGTAAGATTGTATTGGATACACAAGAAAAACATAAGAATAAGAGATAGCTATCTTATATATTTTCAATAGCTTGTTTGATTTCTTTATCTTTATTTTACAACATATACCAATTTTGTTCCTTAATTTTTCTCAATCTCTCATCTTAATTAATAAAAGAAGTAATAAAAAAAAATTACTTTTGTTAGAAAAATTAGCTTCATAGATCATTTCCTTCAGTGAGAAAACTCACACTCCAAAAACCCTTCCCTATCATTATTCTAAATCCTCAAGAATCCTTCCCCCCATGGTTCTCTTTCTCCTTCATTTTTTTTTTATAAATTTGAAATTGTTGTTCAGCGTGTACCAAAAATTAGAAATGAATCACACCGTATCAATCGGAGATAAACTTAGTATGAAATCAAATCGTGTGATTCTCATATATGCTGAAATTCTCAACCCCATTAAACTTAAAGACTTATACTTCCAGCGAGTGAGACTGATTAAAAACGAGTTGTTACCCACAAATTCTCGAGCAAAAAGTTAGAAGACAAACTATCAGAATTCAACATTTCTTCTCTCTAAAAACACAAATTAAGTGCAACAAACCTGATAATTACTTCTCGTCAAGTTCTCAATCTAACATATTGATCTAACATCTTAAAAAAGTTGAGGCGGTAAAATAAGATCTATTAAGAAATAAAAAGAATCAAGTTTGGGCGCATATGGGATTGGTTAGCGTTTTATGTTATAATTTGCTTATCACGGTTCCAAGTATCAAAATGATTTATGTAAATTTCAAAATGTGAACAAAGAACAAAGAATTTTAGGACTACAAATGTCGCATATTAGCAAAAAAAAAGTTTTATATTAGTAAAGCCCCAATTTGATTACAAAGATTTTTTTTCGTGAGATTATAATTTTGGTAAAATAAATTTACAACTATTATGACTAAATAACCAGGTGCTTGTTGGGGAGTACCAACTGGTGCAATAATACCGGTCACAGTACCATCTAGTACAATAATTTTAGAAAACATTAATGTGATAGAGGGGCAGAGAGTCGTAGCACTCTTATTTTAGTAAGATAGTTACGCCTTTTATAAATCGATTGAAATAATGTTTGCAATATTATAATTTAATTTTATATTTTCAAAATATGCAATATACAATTTCTTTTTATTAGGGCATTAGTACGGAAAAATGTCAAGAATAATACACAGTTTCTTCGACTAGGGAAAAGAAAGTTATTCATATATGGTGAAATTATGTAATTACTAAGAGTTCATTTTATTATGTATTGGCTAAGATTTCATTTTAAAGGATAATAGAGGAACTACAAAATTTTAAATATGTTGGACTAAGGTGTATATTTTGCTTAATTTTGTGATAAACAAATTGCTGTAATTGAATTTTGTTGTACCAGTTATAATTAGGGGCGCGCGCGCGCACACACACACCCACACAGATTGGCTACCATGATTTGCAAATTAAAGTGTGTGTTTTAATTTGCACTCATATCTCTACTTTCATAGTTCAAATAGTCTATCTGAACTTCTCAACATGTTCTTCGTATTAAAATGCGCATGAAGACCAAATTTTGTATTTTTGGAAATTTTTTACTATTTTCTTAGAAATTTTCAAAATCAGTGTTTGAATTTTTTATTTAATGAAAGACACTAATTTTGAAAATTTCTAAAAAAATAGTAATATTTTTTCAAAAATGTAAAATTTGGTCGCCAAGGACATTTCAATATGATTAACATGTTGAGAAGTTCAAATTGACTATTTGAACTTTGAAACTAGATATATGAGCGCAATTGAAAACACCCACTTTAATTTGCGAAGCAAGGTAGCCCCTCTCTCTATCTATATATATAGAGAGAGAGAGTTGCTTGTTACCAAAATTAAAATTTTCCTTTTTATGTAGGAATAACTTTTTTGTTATTTTTTTTAATAGAATTGTGTATTAATTATGACATAATTAATTGTGAAGTTAAGTGAGAGAGAAGAAGGACAAAATTGGTATTTAGATTGAAAATTTTATCTCAGCTCTCAAACTTTAAAATATTGCCCTCAATATAGCACCCTCTATATTTTAATCCCAACAAATTCCGACTCAAAATGAGGTTTACAAATCTAATATATCTAGGGATGTCAATGGGTATGATACGGGTCGTTGGAAGTATTTTTATATCCATATTCGTTACGATAATGAAAACAAATCATTATTTTTATATGTATGTGATAAGTTAATGAAAAAAAAATATTATATATCTTTTTTAATACAGTACTAGTCGAGTAAATGAATAAAAAAATCATTAATGTTCCAATTTGTGTTTTTAATAAAATATATATTTTCCAAACAAAAAAAGAAAATATTTAAATATTTACTCTTACAGGTTTTTCGACCATACTTTCAACTTAGTTACAATAATAATATTATTAAAGAAATTATAAAAATAAATATATTATTGATTCGGTCATAACTGTGATAAGCCTTAATTATATATACTTTCAGTTAGGGTCTTACCTCTAAAATTGCATCAAATCTCTTGTATTTTAGCTTAGTTTAGTATATAATATATACCAAAGAACCAAGTTACTGCCTTAGCCTTGTTTAAATTGCAGAAATCGAGCAAAGGGAGTAATTCTTTGGGTCTTTGTGTGACCTGTAGGAATTCTGTGCGGGCCATACAAAATAAATTCAAGTAGAAAAATGAAATTAGGAATTTATTAAGTTTTCTCCGAGAGTTGTGCGGGTCTTTGTGCGGCCTTAAGAAATTTTGTGTGGGCCGTAGAAAATCCTTCATGATTTCCAGCCGATTCTCCATTCTGTGCAGGCCGTAGGAAATTTGTATTGGCCATAGAGAATTTGTGAAGACCGCATAAGAGGTCGCACCAATGTCAATTAAGCCTAATTTCGTGATATCTCCTCAGATTTGCTTCCAAATTTTGGGGGATTGTTTCCCAAGGCACAAAAATAGTTATATATTGGCAATGAGGCAGTAGGAGAAGACATCTTTCAACTTAGTTTTTTTTTCTATTTCTACACATCTTTTTATATTTTCTCTCTTCTCCGCGTAATTGAAGGCAATTGGAGCGAAGGATTGAATGCTTTCTCAAGCGAGCAAAGGTGAAGACAAGGGGCAGCGAGCGAGGAGACTAGTGTACTATATTATCTTTCTTGTTTTTTTTCAGTTTTTATCATGTTTACTCTTGTATTTCTTTTGGATGTTAGCGCACCCATGAGAGGCTAAATTTCATCTCTAGGGGCTTAGGCTTTAAACATAAATTTGTGTTAAAATCTACGTTAGTTGGATTTTTTTTTATGATGATTGTTTGCTTGTATGTTTGTTCTTGTTGATTTTATAATTCATGTGCTTGTATGATTTGTGTGCTTATTAATTAGCGTCCCGCTTAGGTTTAACAAACTTAAGGTGCTAGAATCAAAGAATTGATGGTACCAAATTATATACATGAATAACTTTAGGATTAAGATTAGAAATGACCAAATTTACTTCTTAGTCTGGAATCACAAGAAACAAACGTTGAATTGAGGTGAAGGACTTAATCGTGAAGCCTTATATTTGATTGGGACCCCTAGAATTGAACTAAATATTGGTATGAAGGATTTAATCATGAAGTATTGATATTTAGGGATAAAGTAGATTAACCTGTGCTTATGGTCTAGATAGCTAGGGTGAATGACTTAATCATGAAATTCGAATTATCTAGGCACATCATTAATTCACGAAAGTGACACTTTTTGATATTTAAGGCTTAAAAATCCCATAATTGCAAACATGAATTTAGAAACCAATTAAGTGTTAATTTGACTAAGTAATTGTATGCCGAAAACCCCTAGATTTCTATCTCATTAAACCACAAAACTCCTTTTATTTGTTTGTTTTAAATTGTTTTAATTAAATTCAACTCCCACTTCAGGTATTGAACCCACAAAACTAATTTTCAAACAAACCTCCCTCCATTTACTTTTATTGTACTATTTTAGAATTAATTAATTTAGTAAAAAATAATATTTTCCATTGTCTTTGGATCGATATATACCTTTATTACTACAAAGATAAGTTGTATGCTTACAACCGATCTATCATTGTGCACTAAGGTTTTTATAATGAAAAAGTGTATCAGATTGATCTTAAATTTATATATCTAAAATACACAACAAACTAATAGAGTGGCACTTTGCTATTAATATTTTATTCTAATTAGCTAGCGTTTGACCGAGATCTAAATTGAATCGTCTTGTCATTATATTTGAATAGTAGTATATCTATCGATGTATATCGATCGCTCCCATGAATAACAAGATAAATATCAAAGAACCCAAATTCAAAAATTGCACCAAATAAAGAAAACGAAAACTTAAAGTAGGCGAAACCTCTCCGTGCATACAATTTTATTATGGGCGCATTCATAATACAATGAGGGAAATAAAAAAAGGTTCGAAATTATACAAATTAATCTTTTAAGTTAATATCTCATAACTTTTTAAATTAATGTGATTTTCGAGTTATTATAATATTATTTATGATATCATGAATATATATATATATATATATATATATGGCTTGGGTGCTATGGATAGCATAGAGGGCTACGGTGCTATGGCTCAATATTTGAGTTTTCAAAATCCTAACGGTTGATCCGAACCATTCATCTTGTTCTCCATATTAATATGTGTTTGGAGACCAAATTTTACATTTTTTGAAAATTTTTTACTATTTTTTTAGTTAGATAGAAAATCAAATATCTGAATGAGCACTAATTTTTGCCGGATGGGCACTAATTTCAAATATGTTGAACACAACACGCGGTACGATCCGTTTTGTAACATGCGTACAGAGAATTTCATTTTGATTTTTCAATGTCACGCGAGAATTAATTGATCAACATATCAAAACCCACCACTAGTTCATTATTATATGATTTGTGCATTACAACTCGTTTTTATTTCAAAGAGTTTCATCATGTTGTCTTCACTGCCAGTTAAATATAAAATTGCGGACTGAGTTTGGTATGTCCATAAAAGAATTGTCATCCTTGTACGTAGTTCTTTATCTCTAAAGTTAATTGTTTGGCTTTGTATTATATAAAATTGTTTTTTTCTGGCGAATTGAAACGGAATAGTGAATAGGGATTTAAAAAATTCACGGTACGTACGACCGGATACATCACAGTATGGCACGTGTGTCGGTTACATGACATGACCATCTACATGACGTGACCATTTTTCGAAAATTTAACACGACAAGGCACGTTACGCAAAAGATTTAATCACAGCACAACACATAGTCACATGTAATTAAGACCATTAGATCTAGTCAGATGGATCTTAAATAAATTAACTAAGCTTAATTATGAAAATATAGTTAACAAATGCCACGTGTGATCACGGCGTGCCATGGCTATAGCGTGATTAACATGTTGTGATCATTCATGTGCTATGACCATAATTCCAAATTTAATCACGGCTTGACAAGACACGTGATCCAAGTTACGGCGTGACTAGTCACGACACTGTATATTTTATATCTTTAATAGCGGATCTCTTTTTTTCTTCTAATAAATCAACGATTCCTTTAAGTGAAATAACGAATCAGACTACATCTTTTTTGTTTTTCTTTCTTTTACGTGAATTAATTAGTCTGGACTGACTTTTTTTTATGCGCAATTTTTTTTCTACAGGACCATAAATTAAATTCAGAGATATATAGACATAAGTATAAAATACTATTGAGTCTAAATTTTTTTCGAATTCAAAGATAGACAAATATCTGCTCCTAAGCCTTTTTGAATCCGCCACTGCATACGTATGCAAAGAGAGATACAATAGAGAATAGAGGAGGGGAGGAGAGGAGAGGATACATTATTTGAGACTGCTCCGAGAAATGGAGACCAAAGGAGGCAGATCTTCTGGAGTGGTGTCACCGTGCATGGCCACATTTCAGACCACTTTTCTATGTGGTTTCAAATTACACATCATTGCTTCTCATCATTTCTCATCCGTACAATCCTATATTTTCTATTAATTATCACAATAAGCATCTCAATAATGTATGAGCAAATTTGTATTAAATTAAACTATAATGTAATACCAAATTTGTATATTTAATTTTCTAGCTGATTGGTCATCAAATAATTTAGAAAATGCATGCAATGATTGAGCTGCATGCATGGGCACTAAATAAGTGATGACAAAAATATTATTTGAGACACATCAATCAAAACAATGCAGAACATATATTTACAATGATATTGTTTTTAATAGAATTTTTGTGCGCTGCCACGACTATAAATAAATATGAATATCTCTGACAAAATATTAAATGTACAAAATTCTTTATAAATTACATCATGTATTCATAAAACATCTTTTATGTATTGATTTATATATAAAACATCATGTATTTATTTGAAAAATCTATATATATGTCTTTTCTGACGAGAAATAATATATGGCGTATATATTGATTGTATTTTTCAGTATGATCTATTTGAAAACCTTAGACACATGTGGTCTGAGTATTTCATGTTGGTACCGGATATGCATAAGATATACATACGATTGTCTAAAAACTATTAAAGAATATATTTTAATAAGCGAATTGAAAACGATTAATTACTTCTTATAAAAGATGATCAATTATATATATAGACTGAATCACTATATTTGTTAGTGGTTACTTTAACCACTAATAATAAAAAAAATTATATATACTGAATCTGAGAACATTTCATGCATGGTTTAGTAGGTTGGTCCCTTGGCTAATGGGGCGCTACATAAAAACTAAAAACAAAGCTCCAAAATATCGAAGAAAAAAGAACTTATATCATGAACAGATATATGATTTAAAAGTTGAAACCTTTCCATTAATTATAAGTCGAGGCAGGTCTTTCATGATACTGTTACTTACAAATATATATATATATATATATAAAAGGTACCAGCAAGAAAAAGCTGAGTTCTTCTCCTTTCTGTTTCTTTGTTTACCTTTTTTTTTTTTCTTGCATGCCAATACAGTAGAAGATCTGTCTTTTTTCCAGAACTGGTTTTTGCAGATAACTTTTTGTGCTTGTTTCTTTACTAATTAATTTCCTCGATTAAAAATTTTCTCTTAAGTTTTGTTTCGATCCCTTAACTTCTTGTATGCGGCCTCGCCATGTTGACTATTTATTTCATGATTCGCAAACAATGATCTTGGGTGCGCAAATCTGAACTTCTTATGTGGTGCACACAGTTAATACAAGAAGCATTGGAAGTAGCAAAAATGTGCCACATCCACAAGCATGGACCCTGTCCCGGCAATTTTAACATCCCTCTTTAATTATTTAATTATGTTGACAGTAATTAATAACTGGAAAAATATTAATAAATATGAGATATATAACATATCAGAAGTATGTCAAAGTTAAAGTTCCTCTGGACAACGATAATATCTCATATCAGAAATATGAGATATTTACTGTACTATATCAAAGCTTGTAATCATATATATATAGTTACATGTAAGTGTATAAAATCAATTAAGCTTTATTATATATCCAGAAAACCAATAATATTTGAGAACAATTAATTTGTTACATACAAAGTTAATGGTATAATGTACAACAATGAATAATCAGGGAAATTTAACAGGATAGCCCATAATTAGATAGGCCTGGGGAGGAGTTTGAACCATATCTAGGAACACTAGCTTGAGGGTAGCTAGGAGGTGAGTATATGGTGACCATGTAAATTTTAAAAACTTCTTTTAATGAATACAAACGTTATCGGCAATTGCTGTTAACCTTAAAAAAAAAATAAAAAATATCTAGGTTTGTATAAAAAAAAGGGGCTCAAATGTATGCATATTTCAATAGTCAAGGAGAGAATTTTCATGGATTACTCGGAAAAGTTGAGGGTTGCAATTATTAAAATGGAATTTGATTTTGTTAAGAGAAAAACAGGAACACATGCTTTGAATTGCACAAAGTGAAACAAAGATAGATAAAGAGGCAGAGTGACCCCAAAGCGCCGACCACCTTTATATTTTTACTGGTTCTCTACCAAAATTTCACACCAACACCAACACCCACATGCAACTTTATTTTCAATTATATGTACTGTTTCACTGTTTTTAAATTCAAGAAAAGCCTAGATATATCTGTTTATGCCTAGACTTGAAGCCTCAATGTTTATTTTTTTGAGATGATAAGCCTCAATGTTTATATTAATACACAAAAATGCTTCTGCTTCAACTGCTTAATTGCTTGCACATATTTGCTGCAACCTGCTCCTGTGTTAATTAAATAACTTTTACATTATTACCTCTGTTTTTTCACTCTATTACCGTTATATATATATGACTATGTGAAAGTGCAACGTCGCAATCAGGGAATAAAAAATAATATAACGAAGGAGAAGAAGCTGGAGAAGAAGAAGAAGGGATCAAGGCAAAGGTTATATATTAACTAAATTAATTTAAGCAATAAAGAAACAAAGGGAGACATGACAAAAGTGCATTAAAGACGTGCATGTAATTTTGCATGCAATTCAATATTAATTGGGCGAGGTGACTGATAGTCTGATACATGCATTGCGTGCAGATTTCCAGTTCCACTCCCCACCAACTGTACCTAATTTCTCTTTATATATAGACACAAATAGATAAACACACTCAATCAATCAAGCAACCACACCAATAAAATATGACCAAAGATTAAATTAAAGGCTGAATTGAACAGAAATATGACCAAAGATTAAATTAAAGGCTGAATTGAACAGTGCCAAAAGATGATGATTATATATATATCGCCTTGTTTTGACCAGCTGAGTTCAGTCTCAGTCTCAGTCTCAGTCTCTCAGTATCAGTCTGATTTTCTCCAGCAGTGCATTTAATGCACTCCTGAATCTTCTTTTCATTTTTGATTTATATACACGTACTAATTCTACCATGTCCATGTTCAAATATTATAACTATAATGTATCTATGCGCAAACACCTGGTAAATTAATAATTAACCTGAGACTATCCTCTACATGCAAGCATATTGCATCATTTCTATCTTTATTTATATTAACTTCTTCTGTGAAATGCTTGATTCCAGGTTGTACATGTATAAATAACTGTATAGCTTTACTAAAAAGATAATTATAAATTTACCGTTAGTCCGTTGAGTTAATTTTATTTGAAAGAGTACCAATAATGCTACTTTACGCCATATAATATAATATATTTTGCTCTCCAAAATATATTTCACACATAAATAGGAAAAAGAAAAGGGAAAAGGAAAAGGAAAAGGTAAAGGTAAAGGAATGAATTTGTCGAATTGCATGTAGGAACATCGAAATGGTAGATGCAAATAAAGACATTCATGGCACTGTTCATCTTCACCGGTTATCAGAGAGAGATATCAGATATATAAAATTATAAATCAATTAATCCAAGATCTAAAGACAGAGATCCTTCCTTGAGAAAGCTTTATTAAATATTTACCACGCCAAACCCGAACAGTAGTTTCTTGTACTCATTCGGGAAAGCAGCTGCTGACAGCCGTCTGCCAAAAGTATAACTAACCCTTGCAAATGTATCCATCGCATTTAATTTTGCACAGCTAATCATTTCATTTTTTTTTACCTTATTGCAATTAATTATCTGCAATGTGTCACTTGGAACCAACCGGGCACCTACCCACTTAATTACCAATAAACATAAATTAACTAGGTTAAAAAATGACATGATCTTAAAATAGAGCTAGCGTACCAGTAATTTTCTTTTTAGAGAAATTTCTTATCGTCTAAGCTATATAAAATCAATTATCTGCCTAATTAAGTTATGCTATAAAAATATAGGAAATTTTATGTAGTAGACTTGTAACATCATTCAGAAATCTTCTTCTGACAAAATAGGCAGGAAAATCTACATAGGGAAATAGAAAGGGAAAAATCAAAGGACAAATACATGAAGACAAAACTAAAAATTCACTAGTACAAATTAACTTTTAAATCCGGGCCACTGCGATTGACTAGGGTGCTAAAAGAAACCTGAATTTTCTGATCTAACCCTTCTGATTTACTAATATCAGATGCATATATGCATGCTAATGAGGCCCAGATAAAATTGTGTGATTAATTTAATTAGTCTAAATAATTTATTTACCAAAAGAAAATAAGCACTAGGACTTACGTACACCTCTTTTAGTTTTTTTACAAATCCATGACACGTACCAATACAAAATGGGCTGGTACAGAAGCAATAACATACCAGTAAGTTCTAGGTCTTGCATGGTAATTTGGTATTAATTAGATCATGTTGCAAATTGCACCCCACAGTTGAAGCAGGGATGAGAAAAAAGAAGAAGAATAGCGCGTCCCACCTTAACTGGTGAAAAGCTTCAGTTGGAAGAGAAGTCTTGGCAGTTTCTTCACAATATACCACGTCCCTTAGGTTAAAATTTTTACTACTCTCGCTACCACTAGTTACTATAGTAACTGCTGAGATAATTGCCATATGATATCATTGGTCATACTATTATATAATTGACTTGGTATTTACGAAACTGAATATTGTAAAAAGGGCTAAAATTCATTATATAATCAACATAATATTGTAACTGCAATTCGAAGAGGCAAACCTCCACTGAAACTACTCAAACATTTGAAATACAAATATAATCCAGAAATCCTGTTTAACAAATTATACCCTAAACTAATGAAATTTATACATACGCGGAAAAAAGTAAAGGCAAATCATAAATCAGTTTTACAAGAGATTAATCACATGAAACCAAATTTTATGCTAAATTAAATGACAAGAAAATTCGGCGGGAATTGTTTTCCACTTTTTGGTTGACAATATTTTATGCAAAAATGCAGTAAAAAAGATGAATAATTCAGAAAGACGTATCTACAATTTTATTTTATAATTTTTATTGTTTTCAAATGGTTGCCATAATTGATAGATAATTAAGTTCGTTAACAATTGCTCAAACATGTATTATAAGTTGTAATTCTTTCTTCTTGTTTTTTCTAAAATCATTCAAGAAATCATATAACAGTTGAATACATGATTTCTTGCTAGAAATCATATGAAAGGATGCGTGCATTATGTTAATATTAAATTTGGGCCTAGGTGTTAGATTTAGTCACAGGATTTATAGGCCGGATTTTGACTCTGGCCCAGTGGCCCTGCACCGCTTGTACTCTTAACACAGTTACCCTACCAAAACCAAAACAGTGCTACTGACTACTGAGTACTGAGTACTGACATACAGGATAAATGTATATATTATTGTGGTGCATAAAATAACCAAAAGCGAGCATATGTCTAACTTCTATAATTTTATATTGCGTACTGACATTGATGCAACTATCCATCAGGGACGGTTTCATTTCATACTACTTACAGCTATTTCTCTGTGCTCTTTTGAAAAAGCTACCACTGGCAACCCTGAGTCCTGACAAAGGCATAACTAACAATTGTACAATATAACACAGCTTAAGTTTTCTTTTGAAAAAACACACAGCTTAAGTTTTTCAAAAACATCATCATTTCGGTTCGCAGCACTTAACAATGATTTATCTGCAATTTTGTTCCCTCCGAGTAAGCAAATTTATACTTAAAAATATTTTATTTTATTACTATTACTATTACTATTATTATTATTAGTTTAAATTCTGTGATACTTTTAATTTGAGAAAGATCCCAATTAAGAGCATTTGATTGCTTTCTAATTTCTAATCCTACATGGCAATTGCTATTTTATTTTTTCTTAATAAGCAAACGCTTTCATTTAAATAGTTGGCGAAATGTTTTGTTTTTATTTGTCCTCATTTTTATTTTGTTCTCTTTTTCACTGCTGATGTGAATAGAAAAATAATCAAAACATTGTGATTGGGAACAATGCTAAGGGAATCTTGAAGATTTGGATTCAGGGATATTGCAACCGGATTCCGAGACAAAGAGCTCGCTAGAATATAATTTGAGCTGCAGGAGCATGAGCTCTCTGGCAAGAGAGAAATATAAGACTATTATCTAACAAAAGGAAATTAGTGACTGGCCGTATCGATAATACGGTTATGGAAATTATCCTGTGGACGCATTCGGTGTAAATAGAGAGGGTCATTTTACGTAATTTTGTATATATTTCAGTAGCTTGAAAAAGGGTAACTATAGGCCTTGTGTATAATTTTTTCTTAACAATGTATTTGTTGGCATTTATTTATGCCAACCATCAAAAAAAGAAAAATAATCAATCTAATTGCAGAAATATAGTACCGGAAATTATATATCAAATTAATTTCTTTTTTATTTAACCGCTGTAGATGCTCTCAACTTATATATATATATATATATATATATCTGCTGAGATATAGCAAAATGCAAACCATTGATTGTATGTTGAAGGAATAACATTTTCTATAACTTCAATAACATTTGAAGACAGATACAAGTACTAATACGTAATTTACCAAAACTTTTGGGAATGCAGTACTATTATGTAAATCCTTTGTAATATACAATCGATCAATGAATGAATATGCAACGGAACAAGCCGACAAGAGAAGTGATCCACATCAAGATCCGTGCCAAATCCTATCATCTTTGAACTCCTCACTTCATATTCACTGTTATATATGAATAATAATAATAAATAAATACATTTAAATAGAATGGAGCCCCAGGCCCCAGCCCAATTCGATTAGACTAGGCTTTTTCATCAGCTCCAGCTCCTGTCCTCCATGTCTAAGCCCATTTTCTCCAATTTATGATAAACTACGCCGTTACCAATTCAAAAAGAAAACTTGCATATATATATGATATGCTCCAACTAAAACTCAAAACCAGAAAAAAGAATACTTTAATAGAATAAAACAGGAAGAAGATGACACATATATATCCTTCAAATCTCGGACATGGGGATAGAATCCCTTTGGGATTAATTGTTATCTCTTTAGCTTTTGTGGCGAGCTCGAGCAACTGATCATGATGAACAAATTGAAAGATCTTAATCACTCGAATTCCGAAGTTGGTTACAGAGGTGTTTGAAGTGACAAGAGTAAATCAACACGAATCTAAAATTACTTGGTGGAGGAACGAGGACATGAAAAAGGCGATCAAAGAGAAGAATAAATGCTACAAATATCATAATAGGAGTGAGGACAAAGTACAAAGTGACAAAAAAGAATGCTAAGAGAGATATGAGTGAAGCAAAGAATTGGGGGCGGAACTAGGATCATGTTTAAATAACTGTTGTATTAGGGTTGTAAATGCATATTATCTTACCATATAAAGACACTACTAAAAAACTCCAAACACTAGTAGAGTGATTCACCTTCAATTGGAGTTTTGTATTAGGGTTGTAAATGCTCAATTATCTTGACATTTGGAGACACTACTAGAGTGCTCCAAATAGTATTAATTAGAGTGTCGTATTAGGGTTGTAAATTCTCTATTATCTTTTCATATAGAGACACTACTAGAGTTTCCTAAACACCTTCAATTGGAGTGTTGTATTAGGTTTATAAATGCCCTATTATCTTGCCATCTGGAGACACTACTAGAGTGCTCCAAACACCTCTAATTGAAGTGTTCTATTAGGGTTCTAAATGCGCTATTATCTTGCCATATGGAGACACTACTGGAGTTTCCTGAACACCTTCAATTGGAGTGTTGTATTAGGGTTGTAAAACCTCTATTATCTTGCAATCTGGAGACACTACTAGAGTGCTCGAAACACCTTTAATTGAAGTATTAGGGTTGTAAATGCTCTATTATCTTGCCATATAGAGACACTACTAGAGTTTCCTAAACACCTTCAATTGGAGTGTTGTATTAGGGTTGTAAAAGCCCTATTATCTTGCCATCGATAGACACTACTAGAGTGCTCAAACAATATCAAGTGTTGTATTAGGGTTGTAAATGCCCAATTATCTTGCCATATGGAGACACTACTAGAGTGCTCCGAACACCTTCAATTGGAGTGTTTTATTAGGGTTACAGCAACCCTCTTATGTTGCCATCTTGAGACACTACTATAGTGCTGTAAAGAATTTCAATTGTAGTGTTTTATTGGGGGTTGCAACTACCATCTTCTCTTGCCATGTAAAGACAATACAAGAGAGCTCCAAGCACCTTCAATTGGTGTGTTGTATTGAGGCTCTAAATGCCTTATTATCTTGCTATATAGAGACACTACTGGAGTGCTCCAAACACCTTCAATTGGAGTGTTGTATTCGGGTTGTAAATGCTCTATTATCTTGTAATATAGAGACACTACAAGAGTACTCCAAACACTTTCAATTGTAGTGTTGTATTAAGGTTGTAAATGCCCTATTATCTTGCCATATAGAGACACTACTAGAATTCTCTAAACACTTTCAATTGGAGTGTTGTATTAGGGTTGGAAATGCCATATTATCTTGCCATCTAGAGACACTACTAGAGTGCACCAAATACCTTCAATTAGAGTGTTGTATTAGGGTTGTAAATGTGCTATTATCTTGCCATATAGAGACACTACATGAGTGCCCCAAACACTTTCAATTGAAGTGTTGTATCAGGGTTGGAATTACCTTCTTCTCTTGTCATATAGAGACATTACTAGAGTGCTACAAACACCTTCAATTGTAGTGTTGTATAGGTGTTGTAAGGGCAATATTATCTTGCAATATATAGACACTACAAGAGTGCTCCAAACACATTCAATTGGAATGTTGTATTCAGTGTTGTAAAATGCGGTATGTGGAAGGTATGCGGAAGGCCACTGCATACCGCATATGCGGATTTTTATGCGGACTAATATATGCGGATGTTTTTCATTAAAAATTAAATATTTAGATCTTTTATATAAAATATATTAAATATTTGAGTCATCTATATTAAATATATCAAATATATTAGAAGTTTATTAACCAATAAGTGAAATTTCTCATCTATTAAAATTTTATTAGATTATCTATATTTAAATATTAGGCCCTACCATCATACATTATTTGTTCTATAAAAATGGCTGCACATGTAATATTCGGGAGCCAATATCTTATTAATTTGCTTTTATTCTTTTGGGCCAATAGCCCATAAATGGGCTGCACATGTATATACTGGAGCTGCACATGAATTCCCTGTGCCATTTACTGCTCCCGTTGCCTTCGGAGCTGGTATGTAATATACTGCAGCGGCTCATAAGTCCCACAATCATCAAACAATTAATTTCTAGCGCTCAAGCTCCTATAAAAGAAGAGGAAGGGGACGTTGTATTGCTTACCTGCCTATTCGGACTCAAATAATAGGTCTGAAAGTTATTTCAAGGTCCGAACTTAGATAATGGGTTTGAAAATTTTCAGATTTGAATTCAGTTAATGGGTTTGAATCAGTGGTTTCGCATATTAGGACCGCATAATGATTTTTTATGCGAAATTCAACCGCAAACGTATATGCGGCCGCATAGAACCACATTTTACAATACTGGTTGTATTAGAGTCGTAAATGCCCTATTATCTTGCCATGTGGAGACATTAATAGAGTGCTCGAAACATCTACAATGGATTGTTGTATTAGGGTTATAAATGTCCTATTATCTTGCCATATGGAGACACTACTAGAGTGGTTAAAACACTTTTCAATTGGAGTGTTGTATTAGAGATGCAACTACCCTCTTCTCTTGCCATATAGAGATATTACTAGAGTGCTCCAAACACCTTCAATTGGAGGGTTGTATTAGGGTTGTAAATGCTCTATTATCTTGCCATATACAGAAACTACTAGAGTGGTCCAAACACCTTCAATTGGAGTATTGTATTAGGGTTTTAAATGCGCTATTATCTTGCCAATGTGGAGACACTACTAGAGTGAACCAAACACCTTCAATTCGAGGTTTTGTATTATGGTTGTAAATGCTCAATTATCTTGCCATTTGGAGACATTACTAGAGTGCTCCAAACACCTTCATTTGGAGTGTTGTATTATGGTTGTAAATGCCATACTATCTTGACCTATAGTGACACTACTAGAGTTTCCTAAACACCTTCAATTGGATTGTTGTATTAGGA
The DNA here is from genome assembly GCF_964058835.1 of Carex rostrata. Lineage (NCBI taxonomy): Eukaryota > Viridiplantae > Streptophyta > Magnoliopsida > Poales > Cyperaceae > Carex > Carex rostrata. The sequence continues at coordinate 8,548,453 of NC_135934.1, forward strand.
TTGCAAATGCCATATTATCTTGCCATGTGGAGATGCGTCTAGAGTGATTCAAAGACCTTCAATTCGAGTGTTGTATAAGGGTTGTAAATGCGCTATCATCTTGACATATAGAGACACTACTGCAGTGCACAAAACACCTTCAAATGGGGTGTTGTATTAGGGTTATAAATACCCTATTATCTTGCAATCTGGAGACACTACTAGAGTGCTCCAAACACCTTCAATTGGAGTGTTTTATTAGACTTACAACTACCCTCTCATATTGTCATACGGGACACGACTAGAGTACTGTAAAGACTTCTAATTGGAGTGTTGTATTAGGGCTACAACTACTCTCTTCTCTTGCCATATAGAGACATTACAAGAGTGCCCCAAACACCTACAATTGGAGTGTTGCATCAGAGTTGCAACTACCCTCTTCTCTTGCCATATATAGACATTCCTAGAGTGCTGCAAACACCTTCAATTGGAGTGTTGTAAATGCCCTAGTTTCTTACTATATAGAGACACTATAAGAGTGCTCCAAACACATTCAATTAGAGTGTCGTATTAGGGTTGTAAATGCCCTATTATCTTGTGATATAGAGACACTACTAGAGCCCTAGAAACACCTTCAATTGGAGTGGTGTATTAGGGTTGTAAATGCCCTATTATCTTGCCATGTGGAGACACTACTAGAGTGATTGAAACACCTTCAATTCGAGTGTTGTATTAGGGTTCTTAATGCTCAATTATCTTGCTATTTGGAGACACCACTAGAATGGTCTAAACACCTTCAATCGGAGTACTTTATTGCGGTTGTAAATGCCCTATTAGCTTGCATATAGAGACACAACTAGAGTTTCCTAAACACCTTAAAATGGAGTATTGTATTAGGGTTGTAAATGCGCCATTATCTTGCCATATGGAGACACTACTGGAGTGCCCCCAAAGACCATTATTCGAGTGTTGTATTAGCGTTGTAAATGCCATATTATCATGCCATGTGGAGACACTACAAGAGTGATTCAAACACCATCAATTAGAGTGCCATATAGAGACACTACTAGAGCGCTCCATACACCTGCAATTGGAGTGTTGTATTAGAGTTGTAAATGCCCTATTATCTTGCCATGTGAAGACATTAATAGAGTGCTTGATAAATCTACAATTGGAATGTTGTATTAGAGTTGTAAAAGTCCTATTATCTTGTCATCTAGAGACACTACTAGAGTGGTCAAAACACCTTTCAATTGGAGTGTTGTATTGACTACCATCTTCTCTTGCCATATAGAGATATTACTAGAGTGCTCCAAACACCTTCAATTGGAGGGTTGTATTAGGATTGTAAATGCTCTATTATCTTGCCATATTCAGAAACTACTAGAGTGTTCCAAACACCTTCAATTGGAGTGTTGTATTAGGCTTTTAAATGCGCTATTATCTTTCCAAGTGCAGACTCTACTAGAGTGATTCAAATACCTTCAATTCGAGTGTTGTATTGGGGTTCTAAATGCCCTACTATCTTAATATATAGAGCACTCCTAGAGTGCTCTAAACACCTTCAATTGGAGTGTTATATTTGGTTGTAAATGCCCTATTATCTTGCCATCTAGAGACACTACTAGAGTGCTTCAAAGTCGTTCAATTGGAGTGTTGTATTAGGGTTGTAAATGCCATATTATCTTTCCATTTGGAGACACTACTAGAGTTGTTCAAACACCTTTAATTCGAGTATTCTATTATGGTTGCAAATGTCATTTTTGTTCTTTGCCATATAGAAACACTACTAGAGTGCTCCAAACACCATCAATTTGAGTGTTGTACTAGGGTTGCAAATGCACAATTATCTTGTCTTCTGGGGACACTACTACAGTGCTCCAAACACATTCAATTGAAGTGTTTTATTAGGGTTACAACTAGCCTCCTATGTTGTCATCTAGAGACACTACTAGAGTTGCTACAAAGAGTTTTAATTTGGGTGTTGTATTAGGGTTGCAACTACCCTCTTCTCTTACCATATAAAGACTATAATGCTCCAAACACCTTCAATTCGAGTGTTGTATTGGGGATGTAAATGCCCTATTATCTTAGTATATAGAGTACTCCTAGAGTGCTCTAAACACCTTCAATTGGAGTGTTATATTGGGGTTGTAAATGCCCTATTATCTTGCCATCTAGAGACACTACTAGAGTGCTTCAAAGTCGTTCAATTGGAGTGTTGTATTAGGGTTGTAAATGCCATATTATCTTGCCATTTGGAGACACTACTAGAGTTGTTCAAACACCTTTAATTCGAGTATTCTATTATGGTTGCAAATGTCATTTTTGTTCTTTGCCATATAGAGACACTACTAGAGTGCTCCAAACACCATCAATTTGAGTGTTGTACTAGGGTTGCAAATGCATAATTATCTTGTCTTCTGGGGACACTACTACAGTGCTCCAAACACATTCAATTGAAGTGTTTTATTAGGGTTGTAAATGCTAAATTATCTTGCCATTTGGAGACATTACTAGAGTGCTCCAAACATCTTCATTTGGAGTGTTGTGTTATGGTTGTAAATGTCATATTATCTTGACCTATAGTGACACTACTAGAGTTTCCTCAACACCTTCAATTAGATTGTTGTATTAAGATTGCAAATGCCCTATTATCTTGCCATGTGGAGATACGTCTAAAGTGATTCAAGCACCTTCAATTGGAGTGTTGTATAAGGGCTGTAAATGCGCTATCATCTTGACTTATGGAGACACTACTGCAGTGCAAAAAACACTTTCAATTAGGGTGTTGTATTTGGGTTGTAAATACCCAATTATCTTGCAATCTGGAGACACTACTAGAGTGTTCCAAACACCTTCAATTGGAGTGTTTTATTAGACTTACAACTACCCTCTCATATTTTCATATATGGACACTACTAGAGTACTGGAAAGACTTCTAATTGGAGTGTTGTATTAGGGCTACAACTACCCTCTTCTCTTGCCATATAGAGACATTACAAAAGTGCTCCAAACACCTACAATTGGAGTGTTGCATCAGGGTTGCAACTACCCTCTTCTCTTGCCATATATAGACATTCCTAGAGTGCTGCAAACACCTTCAATTGGAGTGTTGTATTGGGGTTGTAAATGCTCTAATTTCTTACTATATAGAGACACTATAAGAGTGCTCCAAACACATTAAATTAGAGTGTCGTATTAGGGTTGTAAATGCCCTATTATCTTGCCATGTGGAGACATTACTAGAGTAATTGAAACACCTTCAATTTGAGTGTTGTATTAGGGTTCTTAATGCTCAATTATCTTGCATTTGGAGACACTACTAGAGTGCTCGAAACACCTTCAATCGGAGTACTGTATTGTGGTTTTAAATGCCCTATTAGCTTGCATATAGAGACACAACTAGAGTTTCCTAAACACCTTCAATTGGAGTGTTGTATTAGGGTTCTAAATGCGCTATTATCTTGCCATATGGAGACACTACTGGAGTGCCCCAAAGACCTTCAATTCGAGTGTTGTATTAGCCTTGTAAATGCCCTATTATCATGCCATGTGGAGACACTACAAGAGTGATTCAAACACTTTCAATTGGAGTGTTGTATTAGGGTTGTAGATGCCCAATTAGCTTTCCATATAGAGATACTACTAGAGCGCTCCAAACAACTTCAATTGGAGTGCTGTTTTAGGGTTGTAAATACCCTATTATCTTGCCATATAGAGACACTATTAGAGTACTCCGAACACCTCCAATTGGAGTATTTTATTAGGGTTACAACTACCTTCTTATGTTGCCATCTGGAGACACTACTAGAGTGCTGCAAAGACTTTCAATTGGAGTGTTTTATTAGGGATTCCAACTACCATCTTCTCTTGCCATGTAAAGACATTACTAGAGAGCTCCAAACACCTTCAATTGGAGTGTTGTATTGGAATTGTAAATGTCTTATTATCTTGCTATATAGGGACACTAATGGAGTGCTCCAAACACCTTGAATTGGAGTGTTGTATTGGTCGTAAATGCCCTATTATAGAGACACTACAAGAGTGCTCCAAACACTTTCAATTGGAGTATTGTATTAAGGTTGTAAATGCACTATTATCTTGCCATATAGAGACACTACTAGAGTGCACCAAACACCCTCAATTGGAGTGTTGTATTAGTGTTGTAAATGCCATATTATCTTGTCATCTGGGACACAACTAGAATGGACCAAACACCTTCAATTAAAGTGTTGTATTAGGGTTGTAAATGTCATATTATCTTGACATATAGAGACACTACTAGAGTTTCCTAAACACTTTCAATTGGAGTGTTGTATTAGTGTTGTAAAAGCCCTATTATATTGCCATCGAGAGACACTACTGGAGTGCTCAGACACTATCAATTGGAGTGTTGTATTTGGGTTGTAAATGCCCAATTATCTTGCCATCTTGAGACATCACTAGAGTGCTCCGAACACCTTCAGTTGGAGTGTTTTATTAGAGTTACAACTACCCTCTTATGTTGCCACCTGGAGACAGTTCTAGAGTGCTGCAAAGACTTTCAATTGGAGTGTTTTATTGGGGGTTGAAACTATCTTCTTCTCTTGCCATGTAAAGACATTACTAGAGAGCTCCAAGCACCTTCAATTGGAGTGTTGTATTGGGGTTCTAAATGACTTATTATCTTGCTATATAGGGACACTACTGGAGTGCTCCAAACACCTTCAATTGGAGTGTTGTATGCGGGTTGTAAATGCACTATTATCTTGCAATATAGAGATACTACAGGAGTTCTCCAAACACTTTCGATGGTAGTGTTGTATTAAGGTTGTAAATGCCCTATTATCTTGCCATATAGAGACACTACTACAGTTCCCTAAACACTTTCAATTGTAGTGTTATATTAGGGTTGGAAATGCCCTATTATCTTGCCATCTGGAGACACTACTAGAGTGCACCAAACACCTTAAATTAGAGTGTTGTATTAGGGTTGTAAATGCGTCATTATCTTGCCATATAGAGACACTACAAGAGTGCCCCAAACACCTTCAATTAGAGTGTTGTATGGGTGTTGTAAGTGCAATATTATCTTGCAATATAGAGACACAGAGTGCTCCAAACACATTCAATTGGAGTGTTGTATTTGGGTTGTAAATGCCTTATCATCTTGCCATATAGAGACACTACTAGAGCGCTCCAAACACCTGCAATTGGAGTGTTGTATTAGAGTTGTAAATGCCCTATTATCTTGCCATGTGAAGACATTAATAGAGTGCTTGATAAATCTACAATTGGAATGTTGTATTAGAGTTGTAAAAGTCCTATTATCTTGTCATCTGGAGACACTACTAGAGTGGTCAAAACACCTTTCAATTGGAGTGTTGTATGAGAGATGCAACTACCCTCTTCTCTTGCCATATAAAGATATTACTAGGGTGATCCAAACATCTTCAATTGGAGGGTTGTATTAGGGTTGTAAATACTCTATTATCTTGCCATATACAGAAACTACTAAAGTGTTCCAAACACCTTCAATTGGAGTGTTGTATTAGAGTTTTAAATGCGCTATTATCTTGCCACGTGGAGACACTACTAGAGTTATTCAAACACCTTCAATTGGAGTGTTGTATAAGGGATGTAAATGCTCAATTATCTTGTCATTTGGAGACACTACTAGAGTTATTCAAACACCTTTAATTCGAGTAATGTATTATGGTTGCAAATACCCTTTTCTCTTTGTCATATAGAGACACTACTAGAGTGCTCCACACACTATCAATTGGAGTGTTGTATTGAGGTTGTAAATGCCCAATTATCTTGCCTTCTGGAAACACTACTATTGTGCTCCAAACACATTCAATTGGAGTGTTCTATTAGGGTTGTCAATACCCTATTATCTTGCAATCTGGAGACACTACTAGAGTGCTCCAAACACCATCAATTGGAGTGCTGTATTGAGGTTGTAAATGCCCAATTATCTTGCCTTCTGGAAACACTACTATAGTGCTTCAAACACATTCAATTGGAGTATTTTATTAGGGTTGTAAATACCCTATTATCTTGCAATCTGGAGACACTACTAGAGTGCTCCAAATACCTTCAATTGTAGTGTTTTATTAGACTTACAACTACCCTTCATATTGTCATATAGGGACACTACTAGAGTACTGCAAAGACATCTAATTGCAGTGTTGTATTAGGGCTACAACTAACCTCTTCTCTTGCCATATAGAGATATTACAAGAGTGCCCGAAACACCTACAATTGGAATGTTGCAACTACCCTCTTCTCTTGCCATATATAGACATTCCTAGAGTGCTGCAAACACCTTCAATTGGAGTGTTGTATTGGGGTTGTAAATGCCCTAGATTCTTACTACATAGAGACAATATAAGGGTGCTCCAAACACATTCAATTAGAGTGTCGTATTAGGGTTGTAAATGCCCTATTATCTCGTGATATAGAGACACTACTAGAGCCCTCCAAACACCTTCAATTTGTGTGGTGTATTAGGGTTGTAAATGCTCTATTATCTTGCCATATGGGGACACTACTAGAATGATTGAAACACTTTCAATTGGAGTGTTGTATTAGGGTTCTTAATGCTCAATTATCTTGCCATTTGGAGACACTACTAGAGTGCTCCAAACACCTTCAATCGGAGTACTGTATTGGGGTTGTAAATGTCCTATTAGCTTGCATATAGAGACACAACTAGAGTTCCCTAAGCACCTTCAATTGGAGTGTTGTATTAGGGTTGTAAATGCGCTATTGTCTTGTCATATGGAGACACTACTAGAGTTCTCCAAACTCCTAAAATTTCAAGTGTTGTATTAAAGTTGTAAATGCCCTATTATCTTACCATATAGAGACACTGCTAGAGTTATTCAAACACCTTTAATTCGAGTATTGTATTATGGTTGCAAATGCCCTTTTTATCTTTCTCTTATAGAGACACTTCTATAGTGCTCCAAACACATTCAATTGGAGTGTTCTATTAGGGTTGTAAATACCCTATTATCTTGCAAAATGGAGACACTACAAGAGCGCTCAAAACACCCTCAATTGGAGTGTTGTATTAGGGTTGTAAATGCCATATTATCATGCCATCTGGAGAAACTACTAGAGTGCACCAAACACCTTCTATAAGAGTGTTGTATATCTTGCAAAATGGAGACACTACAAGAGCGCTCAAAACACCCTCAATTGGAGTGTTGTATTAGGGTTGTAAATGCCATATTATCATGCCATCTGGAGACACTACTAGAGTGCACCAAACACCTTCTATAAGAGTGTTGTATTAGGGTTGTAAATACCCTATTATCTTGCCAATTGGAGACATTACCAGAGTGCTCCAAACACCTTCAATTGGAGTGGTGTATTAGGGTTGTAAATGCCCTATTATCTTGCCATGTGGAGACACTACTAGAGTGATTGAAACACCTTCAATTTGAGTGTTGTATTAGGGTTCTTAATGCTCAATTATCTTGCCATTTGGAGACACTACTAGAATGCTCCAAACACCTTCAATCGGAGTACTGTATTTGGGTTGTAAATGCCCTATTAGGTTGCATATAGAGACACAACTAGAGTTCCCTAAGCACCTTCAATTGGAGTGTTGTATTAGGGTTGTAAATGTGCTATTCTCAATTATCTTGCCATTTGGAGACACTACTAGAATGCTCCAAACACCTTCAATAGGAGTACTGTATTGGGGTTGTAAATGCCCTATTAGGTTGCATATAGAGACACAACTAGAGTTCCCTAAGCACCTTCAATTGGAGTGTTGTATTAGGGTTGTAAATGTGCTATTGTCTTGTCATATGGAGAAACTACAAGAATGCTCCAAACTCCTTCAATTCGAGTGTTGTATTAAGGTTGTAAATGCCCTATTACCTTGCCATATAGAGACACTGCTAGAGTTATTCAAACACCTTTAATTCGAGTATTGTATTATGGTTGCAAATGCCCTTTTTATCTTTGTCTTATAGAGACACTTCTATAGTGCTCCAAACAAATTCAATTGGAGTGATATATTAGGGCTGTAAATACCATATTATCTTGCAATATGGAGACACTACTAGAGCGCTCAAAACACCCTCAATTGGAGTGTTGTATTAGGGTTGTAAATTCCATATTATCATGCCATCTGGAGACACTACTAGAGTGCACCAAACACCTTCTATAAGAGTGTTGTATTGGGGTTGTAAATGCTCTGTTATCTTGCCAACTGGAGACATTACCAGAGTGCTCCAAACACCTTCAATTGGAGTGGTGTATTAGGGTTGTAAATGCCCTATTATCTTGGCATGTGGAGACACTACTAGAGTGATTGAAACACCTTCAATTCGAGTGTTGTATTAGGGTTCTTAATGCTCCATTATTTTGCCATTTGGAGACACTACTAGAGTGCTCCAAACACCTTCAATCGAAGTACTGTATTGGGGTTGTAAATGCCCTATTATCTTGCATATAGAAACACAACTAAAGTTCCCTAAACACCTTTAATTGGAGTATTGTATTAGGGTTGTAAATGCGATATTATCTTGTCATATGGAGACACTACTGGAGTGCCCCAGAGAGCTTCAATTCGAGTGTTGTATTAGCGTTGTAAATGCCCTATTATCATGCCATGTGAAGACACTACAAGAGTGTTTCAAACAACTTCAATTGGAGTGTTGTATTAGGGTTGTAAATGCTCAGTTATCTTGTCATTTGGAGACACTACTAGAGTGCTCCAAACAACTTCAATTCGAGTGTTGTATTAGGGTTGTAAATGCCCTATTATCTTGCCATATAGAGACACAACTAGAGTTATTCAAACACCTTTAATTCGAGTATTGTATTATGGTTGCAAATGCCCTTTTATCTTTGTCATATAGAGACACTACTAGAGTGCTACAAACACCATCAATTGGAGTGTTGTATTGAGGTTGTAAATGCCCAATTATCTTGCCATCTGGAAACACTACTATAGTGCTCCAAACACATTCAATTGGAGTGTTCTATTAGGGTAGTAAATACCCTATTATCTTGCAATCTGGAGACACTACTAGAGTCCTCCAAACACCTTCAATTGGAGTGTTTTATTAGACTTACAACTACCCTCTCATATTGTCATATAGGGACACTACTAGAGTACTGCAAAGACTTCTAATTGGAGTGTTGTATTAGGGCTACAACTACCCTCTTCTCTTCCCATATAGAGACATTACAAGAGTGCCCCAAACACCTACAATTGGAGTGTTGCATCAGGGTTGCAACTACCCTCTTCTCTTGCCACATATAGACATTCCTAGAGTGCTGCAAACGCCTTTAATTGGAGTGTTGTATTGGGGTTGTAAATGCCCTAATTTCTTACTATATAGAGACACTATAAGAGTGCTCCAAACACCTTCAATTGGAGTGTTGTATTAGGGTTGTAATTGCCTTATTATCTTGCCATATAGAGACACTACTACAGTTCCCCAAGCACCTTCAATTGGAGTGTTGTATTAGGGTTGTAAATGCCCAATTATCTTGCCATCTGGAGACACTACTAGAGTACTCCGAACACCTTCAATTGGAGTGTTGTATTAGGGTTACAACTACCCTCTTATGTTGCCATCTGGAGACACTACTAGAGTGCTGCAAAGACTTTCAATTGGAGTGTTTTATTAGAGGTTGCAACTACCATCTTCTCTTGCTTTGTAAAAGACTATTAGAGAGCACCAAACACATTCAATATGAGTGTTGTATTGGGGTTGTAAATGCCTTATTATCTTGCTATATAGAGACACTACTGGAGTGCTCCAAACACCTTCAATTGGAGTGTTGTATTGGGGTTGTAAATGCCATATTATAGAGACTCTACAAGAGTGCTCCAAACACTTTCAATCGGAGTGTTTAGGGTTTAGGGTTTACCCTCAATTGGAGTGTTGTATTAGGGTTGGAAATGTCATATTATCTTGTCATCTGGAGACACTACTAGAGTGCACCAAACACCTTCAATAAGAGTGTTGTATTAGGGTTGTAAATGCCCTATTATCTTTCCAACTGGAGACAATACCGGAGTGCTCCAAACACCTTCAATTGGAGTGGTGTATTAGGGTTGTAAATGCCCTATTATCTTGCCATGTGGAGACACTACTAGAGTGAATGAAACACCTTCAATTCGAGTGTTGTATTAGGGTTCTTAATGCTCAATTATCTTGCCATTTGGAGACACTACTAGAGTGCTCCAAACACCTTCAATCGAAGTACTGTATTGGGGTTGTGAATGCCCTATCATCTTGTCATGTGGAGACTATTATCCTGCCATATGGAGAATCAGCTGGAGAGGCCCAAACACCTTCAATTGGATTGTTGTGTTAGGGTTGTAAATGTCATATTATCTTGGGAAATAGAGACTACTAGAGTGCCCCAAACTCCTTCAACTGGAGTGTTGTATTTGGTTAGTAAATGCCCTATTATCTTGCCAACTGGAGACACTACTAGAGTGCTCCAAACACCTTGAATTGGAGTGTTTTATTTTTGTTAGAACTACCATCTCATGTTGCCATTTGGAGACATTACTAGAGTGCTCCAAACACTTCCAATTGGATTGTTGTATTATGGTTGTAAATGCCCCATAATCTTGCCATTTGGAGACACTACTAGAGTTCCCTAAGAACCCTCAATTTGAGTGTTGTATTAGGGTTGTAAATGCCATATTATCTTGCCATTTAGACACTACTAGAGTGCTCCAAACACTTTCAATTGGAGTGTTGTATTAGGGTTGTAAATGCGATATTATCATGCCATATGGAGACACTACTGGAATGGCCCAAACACCTTCAATTGGAGGATTGTATTAGAGTTGGAAATGACATATTATCTTGCAATATAGAGACATTACTAGAGTGCTCCAAACACCTTCATTTGGAGTGTTGTATTAGGGTTGTTAATCCCAATTATCTTGCCATGTGGACACAACTACTAGAGTGATTCAAACACCATTAATTGGAGTGTTGTATTATGGTAGTAAATGCTTAATTATCTTGCCATTTGGAGGTACTACAAGAGTGCTCCAAACACTTTCAATTGCAGTGTTGTATTAGGGTTGTAAATGCCATATTATCTTACCATATACCAAAACTACAAGAGTGCTCGAAACACCTTCAATTGGAGTGTTGTATTAGGGTTGTGAATGCCCTATTATCTTGTCATATAGAGAAACTACAAGAGTGCTGCAAACTACATGAATTCGAGTGTTGTATTAGGGTTGTAAATGCCCTATTATCTTGCTATGTGGAGATACTACTAGAGTTATTCAAACTCCATTAATTCGAGTATTGTATTATGGTTGCAAAAGCCCTTTAATTAATGCCATATAGAGACACTACTAGAGTGCTCCAAACACCATCAATTGGATTGTTGTATTACAGTTGTAAATGCACAATTATCTTGCCTTCTGGAAACACTACTATAGTGCTCCAAACACCTTGAATTTGAGTGTTGTATTAGGGTTGTAAATGCGTTATTATCTTGCCATAACACTACAAGAGTGCTGCAAACACATTCAATTGTAGTGTTGTATTAGGGTTGTAAATGCCCTATTATCTTGTCATATAGAGACACTACTAGAATGCTCCAAACACCTTCAATTTGAGTATTGTATTAGGGTTGTATATGTCCTATTATCTTGTTATGTGGAGACAATACTAGAGTGATTGAAACACCTTCAATTGTAGTGTTGTATTAGGGTTGTAAACGCTGAATTAATTTGCCATTTGGAGACACAACTACAGTGCTACAAACAGCTTTAATTCGAGTGTTGTTTTAGGGTTGTAAATGCCCTATTATCTTGCCATATAGAGACACAACTAGAGTTCCCTAAATACCATCAATTGGAGTATTGCATTAGGGTTGTAAATGCCCTATTATCTTGCCATATGGAGACACTACTGGAGTGCCCAAAACACCTTCAATTGGAGTGTTGTATTAGGTTTGTGAATGCGCTATTATCTTACAATATGGAGACACTACTAGAGTGCTCCAAACACCTTCAATTGGAGTGTTTTATTAGGGTTATAAATGCCCTATTATCTTGCCATGCCGAGACACTACTAGGGTGATTCAAACACCTTCAATTAGAGTGTTGTATTAACGTTGTAAATGCCCTATTATCTTGCCATCTGGAGACACTAATAGAGTGGTCCAAACACATTTCAATAGGGGTGTTGTATTAGGGCTGCAACTACCCCTCTTGCCATATAGAGACATTACTAGCGTGCATTGGAGTGTAGTATTAGGGTTGTTAATGCCCAATTATCTTGCCATTTGGAGACACTACTAGAGTGCTCCAAACACCTTCAATCGAAGTACTGTATTGGGGTTGTAAATGCCATATTATCTTGACATATACAGACACTAGTAGAGTGCTTCAAACTCTTTCAATTGGAGTGTTGTATTAGGGTTTTAAATGCCCTGGTATCTTGCCATGTGGAGACACTACTAGAGTGATTGAAACAAACACCTTCAATTTGAGTGTTTTATTAGGGTTGTAAACGCTCAGTTGTCTAGCCATTTGTAGACACTACTAGAGTGCTCCAAACACCTTCAATTGGAGTGTTGTATTAGGGTTATAAATGCCATATTATCTTGCCATATAGAGACACTACTAGAGTTTCCTAACCACTTTCAATTGGAGTGATTTTGCATTCAAAATACTAAAGATCGACGAGACTATGCGGTTCAGCACATCCGTGTGCGTACCAGTATCCGGTGGCATGCGTTTTAGCATGCAATCACGTGCGGTTCAGCCAGATTCGCACGGACTGCAGTTTCCAGAAGGAATGACGGTTATGGAACAACTTGGACTCCAAGTTACTTGCTCTCGAAGTACCAATAACTCCAGAACACGTCCCCCTCTGCCCTAATACCAATCCCTTTGTATCAATCTCTCATCTTTCAATTTAGCAAGTTAGGGTTAGTTATAAGGCATATTGGAGTGGCACAATTCTTCCTAAGGGAAAAATTGGCCAAGGACAAAGGCAAGGCAGCAGTAAGAAGGCAGAGGAGACTCTCATGGTGTATTCCTTCCATCTCTCTTTCTTCTCTTTTGTTGTATCATGTATCTTCTATCTCTTTTCATTGTGTATTTTTCCATGAGAGGCTAGATAGAACCTTTCTAGGGTAAAGGCTTGTAATCTTGAATTCTTATGAATTTAATCTAGTTATTCATTTATATTATCTTTGCACTATAATCTAAATTCTTACAGAAATTTTATACCTTGTATTCTTGTTTATTGTGTGCTTAAAGTAACATCGTTTGAATGGAGTGTCTAATCCACTTATACCTAATTGGGGTTAACCAATATCCGAAGAATATAAGTTATCTTAGATGCAAGTAGAATAGACTGACCGGTTGACCGCTTGTATTCGAACTATAGTAAGGGACCTATTAGGACGTAGTTTAGCAGACGAATGTCGCATTCGATTACTAATAGTGGGGTAATCTTAATCATTATTATTACCAAAGGCTAGAGGAAGGACCGACCAAGTGAACTTGATCCTTTCGTAATATTAGTAATTAGGATTTATCATTAATCTACATGCAATCGTGCTGAGTACCCGACAAGTACTTACTCAGTTAGGGTGTTGTGAGACTGACCGCAGATCAACACTATAATAGGATTAGCAGCTCTTAGATCGCATTGATACCAGTACAGGGCGTGTACGGTTCAGGCCAAACCGTGTGCGATTCTGACTGGAGTTGAAACCAGACTTTGTATGGTTTACCCAGAACGTGTGCGGATGGTGACAGAGACGCATGCTACTGAGTAAATTTACAAACTAACAGGTATTAGCAGTAGCATGCGGTTGGTGACAGACCGTGCGCAATTGCTATGACAACCAAAATCTAGATTAAATAAATAGGAATGATAGATAGTGGTGATCACCAATGATGTATACTTTTGCCTACGATTTTATATCAATAATTTGACCAATTTCCATGTATTTAGGTAATTTAGTTTAATTTAGCTTACAATTATACCAAGAATCAAGTTACTGCCCAAGTCTATTTAAATTTCAGGAAATGAAGCAAATTATAGATCTTCTTGCAAGCTTTCCGAAAAATGGTAGAACACTAAAAACAGAGTTACAAATAATGAGTTATGCCCATTTGAAGTTTGGTTCACAGCAAAAACAGAGGCAAGTATGATATAAGGTAAGTGTCTAAGTAAGTGTCTAAGGTAAGTGTCTAAGTAAGTGCCTATTTAATTTTATAAGGATTCAATTCGGTTGAGAAGGAATAAAATAAATATCTATTAATATAAGGTAAGTGTCTAAGTAACGGAAATAATTTAACATATAAGGAATCTGAATTCTTATTTGAAAATAAATTATCTAATAAAGGAAAGTATGATTTGTAAAGGAACTAAATTAACAGATAAGGAATTCGAATTTTATTTTGAAAACAAATCAACAAACAAGGAAAGTATTATTTGTGATGCATATATTTTCTCATTATTTGTTTATATTTACCTTTCAATATAATAAAGGCATTTCTAACTTCTATTATTGGTCGACATGTCACAGAACATTCAAATTTAATAGTAACGGAATTGAGAAATGGGATTTATAATCTCATCTAGGTGTAAATATAAAACTAATCATTTTTAATTACTAGAAGAAAGAATGGAATTACGAGAATAAGTAAATAAAATAAAATAAAATAAAAGATTAATTGAATCATTGTATGAGATTCAAAATTATTGTCACTTCAACCATGGGAATCAAAATTATTGTCACTTCAACCATGGGAACATCTAAGGTTCCTTTTGGTGTTATCATCGTAACATGACCCGTGTAGGTGTCTTGCACCGATTATAGGTCGAATTAAAAATAAAACAACAAGAAAATAAATAAAAAGATAAAAGAAGAAACAAGAATCAAACCAAGCCGTATAGATGTCATGCATCGTTTATGCTTTGGATTTCTTTTTATTATTATTTTTTGTGTGTGAAGAAATAACCAGTGAAATAAGATGAATAAAAAGTAAAATAAGTACCACAAACAAGATGAATATACGTGTCCTTAAGCATTTATTCATTTGAGGGATTAATTCACTAAGTTAAGGATAATCATTTAATTAGTTTAAAAGGAAGTGAATGGTACCTGGGAGCCGAGGGGAAAAATGTGAAAGGGGTTCAACTTTGTTTATTCTATTTTTTTTTTCTTGGGAGAGGGTGTCGGGTGCGTGGAGGGGATTATGAGGGGTTTAAATAGTTGTTAATTAGGTTTAATCATTTAATTCGGGTGATGGGTTTGGATTCATGGCTAGGTTAATTTATTTTTATTTTGGGCCTCTTAATTAACTTAATTGTATTATGATTAATCTAATGGATTAAATTATGTTTGGGTTTCTTAACTAATTAAACATTTTAATTAAATGAGTCCATTACCTAAATTCCGTGGTGTTACAGTTGGTCTATTTCTAGTTCCTATAACTACCTTTCGTAATTCATGACTCTATGTTAATGTACCTCTTAATTATGACTGTCACCACCTAATTGGGTTATTTAAGATGAGGCATCTACTACTACTACTTGCTACCATATTTGGTTCTATGATTCATGGGGTAAATCCGAATCTAGTCAACCTTATCTACACCCTAAGATTATTTGTGTACAATGAAAGTATTTTTTCTTTATCATACACTCTTAATGCTAAAGTACTGTCACTACCCTAACAAGGTTTGATTACCAAAACACAATCATGCATAACTCACAAATATATAAAATAAAACCAAACATCAAGCCAAAACAATCATCATAAGGAGAACATCCAATTAAATAAACTAACACAAGTTCATGCTACAACCTAAGCCCTTAGAGAGGAAATTAGCCTCTCATGGGTACAATCACAAAAACAATAACATCCATGATAGAAAACAAGAAATCTAATACAAGTAAAACAAGAAAATAACAAGAAAAATATAATACACCAATTCCCAAGTTATGCCTCAGTTCTTCCTTGCAAGGTCCTCGAGATCTGTCAAGTCCTTCAATCCTTCGTGCCTTTGATTCACTTGAGAGATGAAATGGATGGAGAATGTGATTAGGGTTTGATGGAAGAGAATAGTGGTATCTCAGGATTGCTTCTCCAAAGGGGAGATAATCCTCCTCTTGCTGCCTTCCCTTCATTTATAGCTATTTTGTGACTTGGGGAGTAAGCAACCAATAATGGAAGATGAATCAATCAAGGTCTCATGAGATATGACAATAGATTACAGCTGATTTCTTTCTAAAAATGTTTTTACATAATTTTTAACCTTCATATAATTGTAGATCTCGTTGTTCTCTTTCCAACAAGCTTTTATTTGCCTAAAACAGAGTTCGTATGGCCCGGATATGGTCAAAATACAAAAGGGTGTTGAAAGTTGAAATTCCTGCAAATATGTGCAGCCAGGAGTGCCCCACCTTCACCCGCACGGAGCCTCTGACTCGGCTATGAACCAAACTTCAAATGGGCATAACTCATTATCCGTAGATCTGTTTTCAGTGTTCTACTACTTTTCAGAAAGCTTGCGAGAAAATCTATAATTTGCTCTATTTCCTGTGATTTAAATAGACTTTGGCAGTAACTTGATTCTTGATGTAATTCTAAACTAAATTAAACTAAATGCATGGAAATTGGTCAAGTTATCAATACAAAACCCTAGGTAAAAGTATACCTAATTTATGCTCATCAGTCGTCTGTTACTTTTCTCCTCCGCACGACAATCTCCTCAACGACCGACGATCGCGTTATTTCTTCTTCTTTCTTTTTTTCCTTTAAGCAGATAGAAATCCAAAAACCTTATCTCCTCGCCAATTTCATCTTCAGATGATGCGTCCAAAGGGTATGGTGCAAAGTTTCAGTACAAAGATGTACTTTTTGAACCTTTAACACACGTTTGAGTTAAATTGCAAGTGCACAATTCTATCAAAGTAGTATTTTAGGTATCGAACCACAGGGAGTACGATAAAAACTTAGTTTAAACTTTAGTAATAAATTTCAGAAAATAAAATAAAATAAAGTGCAATAAAAGTAAATTGGGGGGGGGGGGGGGTTTGTTCTAACAATTCCTAAGGTTGGGTTCAATACCCAAAAGAAAGGAGTTTGAAACAATAATTGTAAATAAAAGTAAAAGAAAGGAATTGATTTGCTTTCAAGATTTAGAGATCCAGGGGTCTTTGGTCTACAATCCCTTGCTAACTCTATCTATTCGGTATTTGTTTGAATTCATGTATGATTTGATGAGGTTTCTAACCTAAAGTGTTAAAAAGGGTCACGGTCGTGAATTAATAACGTGCCTAGATAATTTCGGACTTCACGGTCGTTCTTCACCCTAATTATCTAGACCCATTAAGCTCTTGTTAGCCTATATTGACTAATTACTTAATCAATATAGGTGTCCTAAGTAGGGGTTTGACTTCACGGTCGTTCTTCACCAAACCCTAACCCTTAATTTCTATAGTTCCGGTTATAGTTATCAAAGTACGGTCGCTTCTAACCTAAAACCTAAGATATTTTTGTTCATAATTTGGTACTCTCCTCTCATCCTTCTTTGGATCTTTTGCTTAACAAACCGATTCCAAAGCGGGACTACCGCGATTTCAAGTACTAAACTATGTAATCAACACAAATGATAAATCACAGAAATTAACAATCAAATCCCATAAAACAATCATAATAAAAACAAATAACCGAATAAAATAGAATCAAACAAGTTCATGCATTGACCTAGACCCCTAGAGAGAGATCTACTCCCTCATGGAGAGATCCATTACAAAAATTGGCAAAGTAAGAAGAAATGAAATAAAAGAAGTAATTACACCCTTTAACAAATCAAAAACCTCTATCTTGCCGACTTCTTGCTCAGGAAACCCTTCTTCTTTTTGCTTGAAAGCTTTCCTTTTCTCCAGAATTTATCGCTAAGTATTGTGTATGGAGAGAGAATGAAAGAGGAAGGGATAATGTCAGAGATGCCATGGACGGGAATGAACCTCCTCTTTTATAGCCGATGACCATGCCCAATTAAGAGGCTAGGAAGTGGAGTTAGTGGGTGCTATATTTGGATTGTTTCCCAGGATGCCTTGTCCATATTTGGCTGTAAAACGCGTCCATGAAGTGCCAAAAATAGAAACCGTGTTGAAATCATGTAAATTTGGCTTTTCTGCGGCTCCAGTGCGGATGGCCGATCCGCACTGCGGGTGGTCTCATCCGCATTGACTCCAAGTTTCCTTATTTATCTTCTTTGAATTAGTTGAATGCGGATGGCAGTGCGGATGGATGACCCACACTGCGGGTGGATTCTGCTTCTCTGAAGGTTCTGAAATCGGCCAAGTATTGAGTGCGGCTGGACTCATCCGCACTGCGGGTGGAAGTTCATCCGCACTAGGCTCGAACTTTTTCCTGCGCAGCGCTTGAATGTTGGAAATGCGGCTAAGTATTCAGTGCGGCTGCTCTGACCCGCACCGCGGGTCATTTGATCCGCACTGGAGGGTATTTTCGCCATTTTCCATCATTTCCTGCAACGAAAAGTTAAATAACCGCAGTAACTTGATTCGAGGTGTATTTAAATCATTTTATATTAAAAATACAAGATATTTGAGGTTATTTTATGATAAAATCTAGATGAAATGTGTATATAATTTATGCTTATCATCAGACCAGCCAACAATAGGGATTGTGTACTCAGGGTGGAGAAATGGATCCACTCAAGCTTCTCCCAAATCCTCCAATAATATCTTAGAGCAGTTGTTTAGGCAGTCACGAAATAGGAATAGAATGGGTCTATAAAGATTTTTAGCGGCAACGATGAGGAACAGCCGAACATGTGTCAAGAGAGAAAAGTGGAAGCAGCACGTAACGAAGAAGTGAAGCGTCGTAACTCATAAGCGCTAGGAAGGCGTTCTCTTCAGCCGTGAGATGTAGATCGGAGGGATCTCAGAATGAGATGACGCTAGCCGATGTCATCTAAACAAATATGAGTCGCCTATTTCCTATCGGAAGCTAGACAAGAGGGGTGTCACTGTTCCTCGCTACAGTGACACCCCATTAAACTTTTAGATATTATAATTAGTATCCGATTTTGACAATAAGGGCATTGGATTGTCTGTATATGTCCTATGGCTAGACATGCCAATCATTTTCAATAACTACTTTAGATATTATAATTAGTATCTGATTTTGACAATAAGGGCATTGGATTGTTTATATATGTCCTATGGCTAGGCATGCCAATCATTTTCAATAACTAGTTCTTAATTCTGAAAGAGACATG
Organism: Carex rostrata; assembly: GCF_964058835.1. Lineage (NCBI taxonomy): Eukaryota > Viridiplantae > Streptophyta > Magnoliopsida > Poales > Cyperaceae > Carex > Carex rostrata. The sequence continues at coordinate 8,567,711 of NC_135934.1, forward strand.
AACAAGCAATAAAATATGAGTGAGGCTATGGTACTTTGCAATGTGCAGATTGTTCCGTGCATTAGATTTATATCTCCATTTTTAAAGTCTAAATAGTTTATTTGAGCCATTCAATATTATTATTATGTGAAAATATACTTGCAGACCAAATTTTATATTTTTTTTGGAATATTTTTTACTATTTTTTTGGTAGGTAGAAAATCACTACTTTCGGATGGTCTATAATTTTTAGATCAAGTGATTTTCTAATTGTCTCAAAAAATAGTAAAAATATTTCAAAAAATATAAATTTGGTCTCAAAATATATTTTCATATGATAATAATGTTGAGCAGTTTGAATCGATTAGGACTTTAAAAATGGAAACAGCTTGTGTTTTCCTCACGCACACGAGTTGTTTGACAAATAGCCTCACTCATAAAATATTACTCATAATTAATTACTGCACTGCGCATTAGTAAACGATAAAATGAAACTGTAAAAGCATTCAATAAGAACTTGAAGCAACATCTACAACTAATACATGAATAAAATCGAGTAATTAACTAAGTTTATAATTAAATTCAATTTTAAAACCATACAATACTTGATTTGATTAGTACTAGTCCATTCACGAAATTGATTTCAAATGCTTCGGATAAATTAAAGAAATGGAATTCAAAGGTTTTGAAAAAGTTTAACCCAAATAACTCCCCACGAACTCCATTGTTCCGTTAGTTGCATTAACTCTAAATAGCCACACGTACTTTGAGATAATAATCTAGATGTATGAATTGTGTTTCAACAGAAAAGTGTATCAGATATCAAATTAATGCAACTCTTACTAACACTTGCAATCAGAATAATAAAATTAAGTACACTTTTATATAATGCACCATTAAAATATATATTAAACCTAACTCATTATCTCACTAATTAATTGCATAATCTATCAACATGTAATTAATCATGCGCTTGAACATGACTACAATTAAACTATACGACAATCTAAACATTGCATGCACACTTATATTTATTTTAATTAGAAATATGATTGGGAGAAAAAAACTTATTTTGTTTGCAGTATCGCACATATGTAAAAAGCCAAATAAAGTGTACAAAACGCCAAAAAAACACAGAGTCAACATATATAGATTTGTTGATTTTTTCTAATATCTCATTGTAAATTGAGAAAAACTATATATATGTGATTATGAGAACAATTAATAAAGATATAGCTGTTTATATAGCGACTTATGATAGTTAATCAGTACCATTGATATAATATATAAAATATTAATTATCAAAAGTCTTTTTTATATTCAACTTATGATAGTCAGTACCATTGACATAATATATAAAGAGGAGGGTTCAAATGCCTCCATCATGTCTTCATCTTTCTCCATCATTTTCAAAGTTCAAACAGTCGATCCGAACCGCTCAACCTAACCTCCATACTAAAATATGTTTGGAAACCAAATTTTATATTTTTAGGAATTTTTTTACTATTTTTTTAGATAGGTACAAAAATACTGTTTTTAGATGGTTCAGATTTACTGATTTTGTACCTATCTAAAAAATAGTAAAAAAATTCCTAAAAATATAAAATTTGGTCTCCAAACATATTTTAGTATGGATGTTAGGTTGAGCGGTTCGGATCGACTGTTTGAACTTTGAAAATGATGGAGAGAGATGGAGGCATGATGGAGGCACAAAAACATGGAGGCATTTGAACCCTCCTCATATGTAAAATATTTCAAATAAGATGCATATGCATATGCATGATTAGGGCTGCAAACAAACCGAACCAAATCGAATCTGCCTTAGTTCGAATTCGAAATAATTTCGAATCAAACCCAGTTCGAAATTGAAATAGATTCGAATCTAAAAGGCCAGTTCGAATTTGGTTCAGTATAATTCGAACTAGTTCGATTTGATTCGAAATTAGTTCGAAATTGGGAGCAATTCGATTAAATTTACACTGCAATTCGAAATTGATGCAGTAGTTCGAAATTGAGGCAGTTCGAAATTGATGCAGCAGTTCGAAATTGAGACAGTTCGAAATTGATGCAACAGTTCGAAATTAAGGCAGTTCGAAATTGAGACAGCAGTTCGAAATTGAGGTAGCAATTTGATTACACAGTACTTTAAATATCAATAGAAACAATTCAAACAAATTAGTATAATCTATTACAAACAGGATCCAGCAATTCGGTCAAATATCAATTCTATCCAACAATTCGATTAAATATCAATAGAACAATCACAACAGTTTTAGAATTATTACAAACTCAAATATTAACCTAAATAAAAGTCATTTCTCTAAATCAACATAACAATCACAAATTAATACTAAACCTTTTGGTTGCACATCAGGTAACCTGCACAGAACAAAATTAAACAACTTTCAAAGCTGTCCTGATTTTAAGATCTAGCAAAATATCACATAATAATACAAAAAAACACATGATATTTTTTTTTGTTGCCCATATGCATCTCTCATATTGTCATCATCTGCTGTAAAAGATTTATAAAATTTGACAGAAACTAATTGAGATAAAAAGATCTGACAGAAGCTAATTGATATAAAATTAGATCATACAAAAATAAAACATTTCTGTCTAATCTTTTCCAAAATAAAATATGAGATAAAAAGATCTGACATGATTAAAAGGGTTCTTTTGCAAATAAACCCTATATGAAATTCATGCTACCAGCAAACCAATCGCTTCAACTGTACCAGTAAACCAGTACAGCCATCTAAGCAAGCATCAAATTGAAATTGCAACCAGAAACTGAGAATGTACCAGTAAACTAGTAAACTAGTAAACTGGTACCATCAACCAAGCAAGCATCAATTTTTTTTATATAAAAAGCACTTGTCATCATTTCAATTCAGAAATCAGAAAAACTTATCAGTAGCACAAATTAAGATCAAAATATGCACATGACTTTGAGAATGGGATAGCATAGAGCCATAGAGGTTAGGCATAAAGATCTTACAATGCACCAAAGGCTATATTTTAGCCTTTTTTATACATTACAAATCCGATTTCTGATCAGTTTCAGATTCAGATTTCTGGTCAGTTTCTGATTCAGATTTCTGATCAGTTTTGGCACCATATTTTAGACCATATCTTAGGTTAAAGAGCTTACTCTCTAATCAGTTTTTTCCATCGGTATTTGCACTTCAAGGTTCTCCTCTTCTTTGGCTACTTGCTGAAAATATTAAGGAAAAAAAATATAAGTGCAAAAGTTATTGCAATATTCAAATAAATGACTAATAGATATTTATAAGGTTCGAATCTCCGCGTAACAGGGACCGTCCATTAGTTTACGATGAAGGTTATAGGTTTGTCATTGCCATCGCCCATCGCCATTCACCAGTATTCTCTCTCTCTCACTTAAACCTAAACCTAGCCGACGCGACTTTCCTTCGCCGTTGCTCTTGCGCGTTCTCCTCCGCTGTGCCGGTGCTTCTTCTTCGCGTTCTCCTCTACCGTGCCAGTGCTCCTCTGCCGTGCCAGTGCCTGTGCTTCGCGTTCTCTGCCGCCGTTGCTTTACTCTCTCCGGCCGTTCTCCTCCGCCGTTGCTCTCATCTCTCCTCCGCTGTGTAATATTGCTCACTGCTCTCTAATTTTTTGTACAGTTCATCTTCTTTGTTTCATGTATTGTACAACACTACAACTCATATTCTTTTGAATTTGAATTTTTCTCAGGAGAAGACATATTTTCATCTGGTGTATTAGGCGTAGGAGCTGAGTCATAGCCACTCACATGACAGTTCAGTGAAGGTGATTGTACTGGGTTCTGCACAACTGCACAAGGTTTGGAATCGATTCCTGATATGATAGAGCAGTACATACTGGTACCGGATATGACAGAGCAGTACATACTGGTACATACTGGTACTGATATGATAGAGCAGTACATACTGGTTTGGTACCAGAGCAGTACATACTGGTACCGGTTCCAGACATATTTTTTCTGAAAAGTAATGATCATAGTCTCAAAGAGGACCACCAAGTCCATTACTAAAAACCATTTATTTTGTATGTAAGCCAAAGTCCAAGAGTTGTGAAAGCATTTTGAGTTTTAATTACCTTGTTTTAATGATGCTTTTTTCTTGTTTTCTTTTGGTCTATTCTCTAGATGAGCATTGCGAGGCAGTCGAAGGAGATTGTTGATCACAAGGAAACAATTGCTTTCTTAGTGCATGTATGTGCTTAAAAAGAACTTTATTTGTTGCAAATACATAAATAAATAACTTCAACTTTTTTTTACCAACCTGCTGAAATATTTTGATTTTAATATAGTAGTTCCTTTTCTAAATGAAGCGGAGGCACGAGCAAAAGAGCTTAAGAAACAAGTAATATACAAATACCAAATTTGTCTTAATTAATTGTTGGTGACAGATCTGACCAAATCTGATTTTAATATAGTAGTTCCTATATTTTAAGTTAAGAGATTCACCCAATTATAATTATATTGCACACCTTACAAGTAAGATACGATGCTTATAATATCTATTGGTCATTTATGTGAGCAATACCAGACCAATTCATACTTGTCTCAAAAACAGTTTCTTGTTTTTCAATTTTAAGTTAGTGTTGTTTTAAAAATTTGTGAAAGTTATGTTCAGCTGGGTAGTACAGCTATCTAGTACAGGGGGCAGACTCATTAGATACGAAAAATTTAGAATTAAGACTGTAGTGTTACTCTCTTTTAATAGAATTAGACTTGAATTATCAGTATGAGATCTTTTTATGCAAGTAATTTGTACCAGTACAGGACTAGCAAAATATTTCATTAAAAATATTTTCATTTGTTGCTGCAGTACATGCCATTTGAGAGCCATTTGATTTGCTGAAGAGAGATCCGAAGAAGCGGAGGCACGAGCAAAAGAGCTTGAGAAACAAGTAATATACTTTTTTTTTGTCTATTGCTAGTTATAGATGAGTTAATAAACATTAAATTGTTATGATTCTCAGCAATATACAAATCTGAACCGTAACGTTAACAAAATCTTTTGCTGTTTTATAAGATGTCGCGGGCTGAATCTTCTCATACTCCCACTAATGAGGTGGAAGAAGATGAAGCTATAGATATCGACAACTGCAGTGAGAAAAGCCTCGAAAATATTGATGAGAATGCGGTGGTTATCCCAAATGAAGAAGAGGTTACTAAAAAACCGTCGAAAGCCGGACGCAAAAGAAAATCGGAAGTGTGGCGGTGGTTTAAAACTGTAGAGGTGAATGTAAAAGGGCCCAAAGGGACAATGGTGAAGGTGGCCAAGGCAGAGTGTATGCAATGTCACAAAAAGTATGGTAAGAACTCAACGGGTAGTACCTCTCATCTCTTAAAGCATATTGAAACCTGTTTCAAAAAGTTGTACCAAAGTTATGAGGTTGAGGCTCGTATTGAAGAGGTTAGAAGCAAGGTTGAATTGCTTTTTCAGAAGTATGAAAAGGATTATATGGCTTCTAATAAATTACCAGTTGTTTCAACCTCTAATCAAGATGGTACCTCTTTAGATACCCCACTCGAGGATGACTATTTTAATTTTGTGATTGAAAATCAAATCGAAGAGAATCCAAAAACTGACCTTGAGGTGTACTTAGAAGAAAAGGTTCTTGTTGTAGGCCAAAGAGAGAATTTTAATGTGTTGGAGTGGTGGAAAGTTAATTGCGTGAAGTTTCCAATTTTGAGCTTGTTTGCTCGAGATATTCTTGGCATTCCAATATCAACGGTCGCCTCTGAGTCGGCTTTTAGTGCCGGAGGTCGTGTATTAGATGATTATAGAAGTTCTCTAACCAAAGATATGGTTGAACTTTTGGTTTGTGGAGGTGATTGGATAAGGGCAAGCTCAACTATCACATTGCACAATAATTTCGAATCGAACTGGTTTGAATTAATTTCGAATCGAATTAATTTCGAATCGAATTTTTTTCGAACTTTTTCGAATCGAACTCGAATCGAATTACGAATCTCGAATTTTTTGTGCACCCCTATGCATGATGGATCATATATAACCTACCTTCACGCGCTTATCTTCTATCATTCATGCATAAAAAAATGTTCTTAAATTTATTTAAAGCAATTAATTTATGTGTGACTTCATGCTTTAAACAACTTGGGCCAAACTCAGATTTTGCAACCAACACAAATTGTAGGTTTCTGAGGTTAAAATCAAACGCTTCGACTTTATTAATTTGTAGTACTTGTGAAATTGATATCAATTTTTGACTTTTTGTGCAAACAAAGCTACTAGGATTCTCTTAAGATCTTATCCCAGCCCACCAAAATTTTAGATGATATATATAATTTATCATCTGCACAAGCATTTGCTTATTAGTGCTAATTAAAAACATATCAAATATTATTTAAATCACCTCAAAAATCTTCATAACGTGTTGCTGCGTTTACATGTTTTTAGTAAATTCATCCCACATTTTAGATCCTAAATTCACCTTAAATGGCTATAATTAATCTCATAATATCATTATATATTTTGACATAAGTCCATCTGTGCTAATTTTGAAATGTACATCAACTTATACATAAATAGAAGACTATACTGCCATTCTGCTGCCAACGGGTTTCAATAAAAAAATAAAGTAGAAAACACTATATTCTAAAACCACTAACAACTACTGCTACTACACTAACACGCATCCTAAAATTAATTAATAACTACTACTCCTAAATATTACATGACATGAAAATAAATAATTAACTACTTCTAAATATTTGAGGACCTTTGATAAATTATTTATTGACGGTAAAATTTGATACAAACCAATTTCTATAGGGCCAATATTGTGAGGAGACATTATAAATCCAATAAAAACATCTATAATGTTTCTCAAAGTATATTTGTGACTTGATTTAATAAATTATTGTCAAAATTATAAAGTTAACTCATTATCATATGTTGTTCTCTAAAAAATTCAATGTGATTTTGCGAGCTTTTTATGAACAGTGCGATTAATGTGATGGAGCATAAGCATGTGTTTAATCGCCACACCAAATTAAAGCTTGAAGTGAAAAGACACAAATTAACTTAAAAATTGGTACTAAAATTGCCATGTTGGATTCAGTTTGCTTGAAGTTTTTTTCCGTGAGTAGCAGGATGTTTTGAGGCCATTAAGTCAAAGAAGCACAGAGAACAAATAGAGCCAAGACAACGATATTACATATATTATATATCACTTGATTACGACTCTATACATGTAAATACTAATCATTTTTTTTTTCTAAATGCTTGATAGTGGCTATCAAGGAATTAATTATTGGTCTAATATATATATGCGCTATATCCATATGGAATAATACCCACCCGTGAATTCATGGAAGGTACATATATATATACTTCTAACTTTTATCAATAAATTAGTATCTAATTTTGAAAATGAGGGAATTTGATTGTCTGTATATGGCCTATAGCTAGCTAGGCGGGCCATTTATTTTCAATAATTAGTTCTTAGTTCTGAAAGAGACATGAACAAACGATGCAATATATACTACTTATAATTAATTACTTCACTGCACCAAGTTAGTAGTAACGACAAAATAAAATTGTAAAAAGCATTCAATAAGAACTTAATTAAGAAGCAACATCTACGACTGGTACCTGAATAAAACAGAGTATTTAACACACACAACAAGAATGAGACACTTTTTGCGAGAATAAAAAAGTGACTTTTTGCGACGGATTATCTCATTGTTCAACTCTTTTTTTTGCAACGGACGACCGTCATAAATGCGTTTTTTTTCTCGCAAAAAATATCTACTTTGTTGTAGTGACAGTACCTAATTCAATTTAATATCAAAACCTAGCTCCTTCATTAGATTCTTAGATTAATATTAAAGAAATAAAAGAAAGAAATGTTGCGCTTAATATACTCGCAGCCTCGCACAGTCTCATCCCCTCTCACCAATATGTTACTCCCGGGAATTTAAAAGCTATATAACTACATAAATGAATTTATTTGAAAAGCAACTTAGAGAAGAAGTTCCCACCAAGTTAAATTAATAAAATATATTTTAAACCGCGATCTCACGATATCTCTCTCCACCATTCACCCCTTCAATTTCATCCTTCTCCTCTCTTTCTTCAAATCCTTTGATGCAATATTGCTCAAACCGCTCTGCCACGCCTTCCGGGACCGACATTATCACATTAATCGCACCCGAGTCACCAACCACGGGCGCAAACACACAATATATTTCACTTGTTAAAGGCCCCATGTAAACCGGCTTTCCCAAGCCGAAATCCAATTCTTCCAACCCGAGCCTAGACCATGCTGAAATAACCAAACTAGCCGACATGTCCGGCATAGACCTCTTCTCCTCTAGCAAATCGATAACTGACCTAACATAGCTGTCGTGTAAAGATTGCTTTGCCAGCTGAACTAGCCTGATTCCATAGTACGGGCCAGACGTGAGTAACTGGTCCACCGGCGTCTCAGCACACCCAAGCACAAAACCATTTCCATAGTAGCCCTGAGGCAGATTTGGATTTAGTTTGTTGCGCACGTTTACTGAGAAAAGAAGCTTGATTTGGAGGGTAGAAGGGAGTTCTAGAGACTTGGCCCATGCACGCCACACGTACACAGCGAGCATCTCGAATGTGGTGCATTTGATGGAGGGGGTGCATTGTTTTTTCAAGTGGAGGATGTGGGATGAAGTGAAGGTGAGCGAGATAGGAGTTAGGGTCTGAGAGAGAAGGAATTGATTCAGGGATAGCGAAGGAGAAGACGGATGGCTGCCGTTTGATGAATTTGCACCAAATTCAGGGTGAGCAAAGTTGATTTGGGGCGGCTTTCGCGGTTTCAACATGGTTCGATCGTGGAAAGGGCCGATTTGTGGATCGGACATGGGTTTTGCGGTGGCATGAGCCCATGCTTGAAGGAATTGTGATGTGCCGATACCATCACACAGACAGTGGTTAATGGCGGTGCAAAGGATCATCCCTCCACATGTTAGATGAGTCACCTACATATATATATATATACACATATAAAATATTAATTACATGCATTTTGGGCAGTGTTTTAAATAGCGCGCTATAGCGTTTTCCGACCAAAAAAGCTATGGCGCTATGCCCAAATAGCGCCGCTATAGCGCGCTATTCCGCGCTATAGCGCCGCTATTTGAGCATAGCGCGATTTTTTTAACCCGTACGCTATTTCGCGATAAACGCTATTTAAACCATTGATTTTGGGTATGTTGTTGGTCCGGAAATTAAAGTCTTAAATTTATTCATAATTTAGTTTGCAAAATCAGGCCAATAACATGGATTATTTATGATGATCAATATATGCACTTGTATCTTAAAGTATATATTACATTTTAATTATAATTATTTTAAATGATTGTCAAAATTGTCAGACCATCAGGTGTTAATTTATCCTAACATATTTATATTATATATCAATATTGTTGTAACCATTTTAAAAAAAGAGCAAGCTGTTATATAATGATGGCTTTTGATGAATATTAATTAGAAGACGATGGAACGGAGCCCTAGCGAACAAGAGAGGCAATTTTAATTATGTGTCAGGAAGAGATTAATTCTCTTCAAAATAAATTATATATATCAAGATTTAAGCCAAAATTAGAGGTTAATACAATATATAATGCATGATCCCAGTACAGTGGCACATAGTAGCTAGGCTCACATTAATTAAAGTACACAAAAGTGATAAATATACTATTCAATAATGAGAAAGCTATGAGCAGCTTTCTTTTGCTTTTTCACTTTTTCTCTTCCTTTCTAGCTAGTACAAAGAATTTATTTGACTTTTTTCAAAGTAAATAATAAATCCCTTCTTGATTAAACAGAGTAATAAAAAAGGCAAATGCTTCTGTGCATACAAGGACCTATTTGTAAAATGAACATATTTTTATTTTCAAAGTTCAAACAGTCGATCCGAACCGTTCAACTTGTTCTCCATATTAATATGTGCTTGGAGACCAAATTTTACATTTTTCTGAATTTTTTTACTATTTATTAAGATGGGTACAAAATTCAATGGTCTGAATTTGATATTTTTTGTACTCATCTTAATAAATAGTAAAAAATTTCAGAAAAATGTAAAATTTGGTCTCCAAGCACATATTAATATGGAGAACAAGATGAACGGTTCGGATCGACTGTTTGAACTTTGAAAATAAAAATATGTTCATTTTACAAATAGGTCCTTGTATGCACAGAAGCATCACTCAATAAAACAATCTCTTAACTCAATGGCGCCTTACGAGAATGATTATGAAATATAATAAAAAATCTCTTAACCCAAGTGCGCCGACAACTTTATAATTTTTCATTATTTTTGTGCTTCTTTTTTTTTTCCGTACTTTATTGTGTGCTTCTACTTAAATCTTAAATAGGGGGAAGGGAAAATTCAAGGCTTGCTTAATTCGTCCAATTCGTGGTTTGTCTGGTTGATATACAAACTTGAACTTACAACGCCTTCAAGCATTAATTTTCAATATGAAATATATTAGGCAGAAGAAACAACGACATATGCTAGGGGTGAAAACGGAGCGGATAGTGGTAAAACCATATCTATATCTCTTTTTAATTTTTCGAATACGAATATGGATCAGATATTTATTAAAATAATATAAAAAATAATAAAACTACTGAAGTTCTTGATATTTATTTAATTATAACGATGAATAACATAATTTTTTATATTAGATTATAAAATATATGATATATCTATTATTTGAATACGAATAATTGAAACGAAAACCATATCATCCATATCCACACAGATGTTTGAATATCGGATATTCACATCAAATTTTTGAATACATATTTCGGATATTATCCATACCGTTTTCACCCATACATATGCAACATGCACAACACTGCATTTTGTTATGGTATATATTTTTCTTTTTATAGTATTTTTCTTGTTTCCTATTAATATGGTATTCTGCCATCATAATTCATAATACCATTAATTGATTTTTCATAATTAATACTAATTTGTTTTTACATATATGAAAAAGGAAAATATTGCACACAACCTTTTTTTGAGAGAGAAAGAAATACCGAATTTAAATCCACAATATGTAATACTGAAACTAATACTAATTTGCTTTTATATATATAAACAAATAAATATTAATTTAATAATAGAACAAAGTAAATCCACAATAGTTAATACCGAATTTAATAATTATTATATATATATATATATATTAAAATGGAAAATATTGTATAAAACCATTTTGAGAGAGGGAGAGAACATGGATACTCAATATTAAAAAAAGCATGCACTATTTTTCCTGCGCTGAGCACCTATGGAATTGAATATTCTTAAATATAATTCCACTACCAAACAATATAATAGATATTGCACATATCTACATTGATAAAGCTTCAATTTTTAATATAAAAAAATAACAATGAGGAGATTATATTAGAAAATAGTAGGTAATGCCTAATCTGAGAGTAAAATTTGCGCATAAAAGCAAAAGCAAAAGCAAAAGCAAAGCTAGAACAATATGTATGCATCAATCAATACTCAATATTAATAGTATTAACTTTCCACTTGTTAGAGGAATATTGGCCGATGAAAAGGATACATATATATATAGTTATCTTATCTAAACAAGCACTTCACATGCATCCATAGACTTTTCCAATTCTATTATATCTAAATCAGCACTTTACATTTTTATTGGACGGTTTTAACTTAATCACTCATAGAAGATAAGTTATTATTTGATTGATGTTTACATGCATGGTACAGTGGTTGCACATATATGTGCCCCAAATGCGTATAAAAGCAACCAAGCATCTAACTAGTGCGCCATATGTACATATCCATTAACCAACACTAGCTATAGCTATATATATCTATATGAGAGGCGCAATTCCACGTGGCATATCTATATTTGGACTAGTGTTGTAAAAAACATTCATTTAGATATTAATCGTCCAATTCATTGTTAGCGGTACCCAAACCGTCATAGATTTTTATCTCCGAATATGGCCGATTATTTCTAATTATTCCTGATTAATCGCTTGGCAGTACCTTGTCCGTCCGACGACCGCATACTGTTATTTACAACACTGATTTGGACATCCCAATAAGAACACCAAATATATATAACATATTAGAGCATCTACATTTTTAGTATTATTATAGTTTCTAATTTGATGTTATACTTTATAATTCAATTTTAGAGATATGGGAGAGTTTCTTATTTAGAAACTATGCAGTAAAGTTTCTTAATAATAAATTGTTTATAAACTCTATGTTGATCAAATAATTAGATCAAATTGTTTTTTTTTTTAAGAATAATTATTTTAGTATCCGCGCTACAGTACTCGTGCTACAGTACCCACATTTAGAGGAATAATATATTATGATCCCCACTAATTATGGGTGGGGTTTTTGTCTAAAGCCCTTTGGACAAAGGCACATCCAAAGCTATTCCAAACTGTCTGATCTTTCTTAAAATTCATGCAGACCATTTGAATTCAAGGAGTGACTTAAATTTATTAAGTTTAAATCATTTGCATGAATCTTAAAGCATAATGACCGGTTAGAGTTCAGCTTTGGACGAGGCTTGGTCCAAAACCCTTTGGAGAAAACCTAATTCCTTATATATATAGTCTCAACTAATTATTATTCTAAAATTCCGGTAGCATCATTCATCTATGGTCCCCACTAATAATATAGTTTTTCTTTTACAATCCTCACACTCATTCTCACGTCAACCTTTCTCTAACAATAATAGTTTACTTCATATGAATAAATGCTTCAATGCATAGATATTAATACTTTCAGTGTCATATGTAAAAAATACTTAGATATGTATACCTTCGTAGTTATAACTACTTAGAAGAAAATATATTAACACTTAAAAAATATATTAATACTTTGATGCATGACTTGTATGATTATCTCTCTTCGAGTTCCCCAATCATCTTCGTGTCCGTCTTCCTCTAACAAAAATAGTTGACCTCATACGTATAAATACTTCAATGTATAAGTATAAATACCTTCAAACTTAGATATTAATACTTTCACTGTCATATGTAAAAAATGCTTGCAAGAATAGGTATAAATACTTGCGCGACGACGAGTCTGAAAGTACGTCATCATGGATCTCATTTGAAAGAAAAAATTACGTAGGTATTAATAATATAGAAAAAAAAATTAAATTGTGGAGATTTTGCAGTCCCTGTAGAAAGTTATTTTTTTGCATTTAATTTTTCGTGGTCCCCCACGAGTACAGTGCTGCAGGTACTATTATCTTCGCGCTACAGTACCCACACAATAAATAATTATTTACCTCATAGCTATAAATACTCTCATACAAAGGTATAAATACTTCCATGCATAGATATTAATACTTTAGGAAAAAAATTGAATTGTGGAGTTTTTGTGATCTCCACAAAAAAGTTATTTTTCCATATATAATTTTTAGCGGTCCCTCCTACGGATACTGTAGCGTGGAGACTGTTATCAGCTTCCTTTTTTTAATTAGTTTTTTCTCATTCACAAATAAAGCAATGAATGAATATATGACCTAATTAATTAATGTAACCTGAAGGGCTAAAGGTGTGGATTTATTCAGAGTTAGCAAAATTAATATATGTTTTTTGTTTGGAAATAGGCTGTGTACAGTTGCCCAAATACTATATTAACTCATATCAATATAAAGAAATTTGTAACATCCCCACATCATATATATCTATCAATTAAACCCTTCTAATAAAATTAATATGATTTATATCAATTAAAATTTGAGAACCAAATAAGAATCTATATTCTATTATCTTAATAGATTTCAGATCAATTCGAATCATGCTTCATTTTTTTAATATTTAAAATAACACGCATTTACGCAAACATGGCTTGAATAGTTGAATGAATATATGTAGCCATTTTTACTATAAAAATAAAGGCTGACAACTCAACTTTTAATTTAATAAACTCATATGGCATTATATAATATATATTATTTTAATAATAAGTTAGAAAAATATATAATGAATTACATTCATAAATATAAATATATAAGTAGAACTAGGGTGCTCTTAAGCTCACCAAAGTGTTTGGTGAACTTAACTCTAAAACCCATCAAATCGATTTCAAATGACGAATCCGAACCGTTGAAACCCGCCTACCTTACGTGTGATGTGTTTACATATGAATTTTTTAAAAATTCGAATTAATTTAGTATAAAGTTAAGCGGTCAAAAAATGTTCAAAAAATGAATGCACTAAAATTAATTTATTAACCTTCTAATTTTGACCGATTGACTTTATACTAAACTAATTCGAATGTTTAAAAATTTCACATGTAGACACATCACACGTAAGATAGGTGGATTCTAACGGTTCAGATTCATCATTTGAAATCGATTTGATGGATTTTGGAGTTAAGCTCACTAAACACTTTGGTGAGTTTAAGAACACCCTAGTTCTACTCATATATATATATATCTACTAAAAAAGTTAGAGGAAATGTTTCTATCAATATTATTTATTAAATCGATAATACATTCAAATTCAAATCCTACAAAATTTAATTGCGAATCAATAGAGTTGATCCTCTTTAATTATGCATGGCTCCACAGCATTTTTAATCATACACGCAGATCTAATTTGATGTAAGTAGAGCAACATAAGGTAGCTTTTAATCATGCATATATGGCTCCACAGCATTTTTGTCTCCAAATTCCATCTGTCTGTCCTATTGACTGTACAGAATGTATTTTGATTTGAATTTATTAATAGACGAGACGATCGATATGTTAAGTAATTTAATTACCATTTTTTAAATTAACTAATTAAGGAATAGTAATATAGAATTGAATGAATGAACAAATTACCTGGACAACAAGGGGAATGGTGGATGCATCAACTCTGTAGAGAAGCTTTCTCCAGCTCTTGTTAGGCCTCGACCAACTCTCGGCCAACTCATCCGCACCGATGCCCGTGAATGCCTCCACCATGACGGCGCCTTGGCCATTGCAATCCACCTCCAACCTGTCGTTAGTGGTACCAGTACCTGTGCTGGGGCAAAGGCGACCCGCAAGGGGGTAGTAGTGCACCAGAAGGTCAGAGAGGGAGGTCCGGAGGCGGTCAATCGGGATGGCCTTGCGGAAGACGTAGAGGTACTTGATGGAGAAACGAAGGAAGCGTTGCTCGTCAAGGTTCGACAGGTAGAGCCTCTGATTCGGTGTGGGGCTGCTGGGGGGCACCAGCATCGGCTCTGTCGGGTAGTGGCAGTCCGGTATTTCTACCGATTTCTTCATGAATTCTAATTCTAGTTATCTAACAAATTATGAATGATTTTTTTTTTTTTTGAATGAATGGAATATATGGAAGAGGGTGTATCTATATATTAATTGGTTAGAGATTACAAATCATGAATGGAATGAAAAGGTAACTAGTGGAATGGCAAGAAGCAAGAAGAATAAATATTTGGTGGTGGGTATACATAGTAACTGCTGATTACTAGCGAAGTGTAGTTTGCAGGGGGACAAGAAGAAGATTTCATAAGGTGCCTTGTTTATATATACATGAACAAAATTAGAGTGTGATTAGCTCATCAAGAGAGATTGGTAAGTACATCTTTAAAAATCTTTCGGATTGATTTCCAACAATAAATTCAAATTGTTAAAATTTATGTACTTCGTGAATGATAAACGTACATACAAATTTTTTTAAATTTCAAATTAATTTAGCATATAGTAAAGCAGTCAAAACAATGAATATTTTATAAGTTTTTTGAAAATTGTTTGATGTATTCATTTCTCATGCTCATATATATACATGACAGTGTGTGCGTGTGTTTTTAAATGACGTGTTTGTGTGTATGTGTGTTGGGTACAAGGGACCCAATTTTTTTTCTTTTTAGAAGATGAAAATAAAATTACTAGAAAGAAGATTTACTGTTTTTATTAATAGATAAAACCTGACATGTTCTCAAATGGACCTAACCAATAGTTCAGTCCATTAATTTTCCTATATAATGTTTTTAATATAATAAAATCATAAAAAAAATATACAATAAAATTAAAATATTATTTTTATACAAATTGTTATTGTTAATATGGTTTTCTAATAGTATTATTAATAATATAATATTATTTTGTTATTATTAAGGTTTATTTGTATTAATATTCTTTATTCTAATTGCTATTATAAAACTTTCAATTATTTATTTTTATATAATTTTATATTTCGTCGTCGTTGCAAAACATAAAATAATTGATATTTTGAAACTACAATTCAGTTTTTAAGGTTTCACACTATCTTCTCTTTTTTTTTTCTTTGAGAAGATTAGTTTTCTGGAAATTTTGTAGATCTGTTTGCAAGCTATTTGAATCGGGATCATATGCTACAATCAAAATTTCCTCTCTCAAATTAAATGCTATAATCTTCGACCTACAAATTAAATGAAAATAAATTAACTAAATATTAAACTTATTTAACTCAAATGAACTAGATTTAATTAAATTCAACCTAAATAATTGAACAATTTGTAAATTAATTTATACAATAAATTCAAAATCACTTATGAAACCGAATCAATGATTATGTCATAACGAGTTAATACGCCAAAGAATTTAATCGGTCCCATTAGCTTACCCTCAGGGAAACCAAAGCATCTATTTATGGAATAATAAACAATCAAATACCTTTTCCGATAATTTGATTTTTCATTTTCTAAAGATATTAAAATGCGAGGGACCTAGAAAGTGGCGTGTGCTGACTCGTCCACTAGAGAGAGGGACTCACCATAAGTAGGGGTGTAAACACATCGGATATTATCCGATTTCGTCTAGATCCAAATCCAGAAAATAATCTAAATTATTTGATTCGATTCAAATCCAGAAAATTATCTAAATTATTTGATTCGATTCGTATCTGTATCTAAGACTATTCGTATTCGAAAAATTATAACGGATAAGACGGTCAAGCCACCAACACATTTTCAAACTCCTATGTATATTATAGAAGATTTCCCCACTTGTGGATTTCGAACTCATGACCTCTCACATGGGAGCCATGTGCCTTTGCCACTAGACCAAAGGCAGGTTCCTTGACCGTTTATATTTTTAAACCACAATAAATGTGTTATATGTTCTTAAATTGATTTATTAAATTGCATATTGTATCAATAATTTATTAAATTGCATATAGATATATATATTTTTTAATGAATAATATAACACTATGACATAATTAGTGACTAATAGTTTAATAATATAATAGATGTTTTGTAATCAACAAGCTAATTATGAAAAATATATGTATCCGTCCGATATCCAATCCGTATCCGTAACATTTAATATCCGATCTGTATCCGTATCCGAAAAATTATAACGGATACGGTAAGTCCACTATCCGATCCATTTACACCCCTAACCATAAGTCACTAATACAACTCATGAATTAATAAAATAGTCATGGCCTCAACAATTAAATTAAGATGTGAGAGTGTTTGGAGATGCATATTAAAACTGAACTCTTCCTATACATGACATGAGCAGTCAGCAGAGTAGCTGCGTTTTCCCAATTTTCCCAATGAATGCTGACGTGGACGACAACAAATTAAGGAAGATAGATTGATTGCATCTTAATATATGCATATGATCTGTGAACCACCTTTTGTGCTCCCAATATAATTCCACTCAAACAAATAAAGTAAAGGAATTAAACCTATTTAGTCGTATCATTGTCACTTCAATTGTCATATATTGATATATAATTCAGATATTTATCTTGTGTGTGATACATAACATAAGCCAAGTTAAAGCGAACTAGATAAATTAATTTAAATATTTAGTGTTTGGTAATAATAAAATAAATGATTTGAAGTAAAAATTAAATTGTTCTTGCATGTTATCTTAATAATTAAAAGAAAAATTATAATTTAGTAATTTAACTTTATTTCATCTATGAAGTGATTTGAGTTTATTTTACCTTAAACGCTCTCATTCGAGACTTCAGCTTGGGTCCGATGGCCATTGGATCCAAAGTGGTTCCAATGGGTTCGCTCATCGTCGGATTTGTTTTAGGATTCGCGCGCACAAATTTTAAAGCATACGCAAAAGTGTAGGTGTGAATCCTAAAGCAGATCCGATAGTGAGCGAACTCATTGGAACCACTTTGGATCCAATGACCATCGAACCCAAGCTGTTCTCCTCATTTGATGCATTAATTGGAGCACTCAAGTCGCTACTAACATGACCACTTAATGAGCTCACCATTAGAGAAGAATGCCTCCCGTTATGTTGGTGGAGAGAGTAACTAATGGAGGAGGCTGATTTGTGGGACAAGTGCTGCAGAGGTTTAAGAGTATGCACGATTCTGAAGGGATTAGTTTTGGGTGCAATTCATGTATAGGAGATAGTTTCTCTAATTTGAGGATCGATGTTTTTCTTCCTTCTTTTTTTTTCTTTTAATTTAAAACTGTAATTGTAATCACACAACTATATAAATGGAATCTTTTAATGCCCGATTTATAACGGTTTGAAGCATTTATGGTCAAAACTGAAAGTACAGAGGAGTTGTGCTAAGTTTGGTAATTAATTCAATCTTATTGTATTTGTTATATATACAGTAAAAAAATTGATAGAAAATTATTGTCAATTTCTTCTGTCGGTTCAAAATTATGAATCGTTAGAAGAAGTGTCACATTTATTCTATAATTTTGTTTCCTCTCGCTCTTTCTTTTTTCTCATTTGTAATTTTCATCTTTGAAATGAAAGTTAACAGGTACTATATATTATATATGTTAGTTTGAAATAATCTAGAAGTCAATAATACGATAAATTATAATAAAGCTTTGTTCATGAATTGAATGTTTATTTATATATCATTTTGTTGCCTTGAGTATTATTGAATTTATGGATCATTTCGAGTTCATGACTGAAATTGTGAAACTTCATAATATAGATGATATATACTCTTAAAAGGTCACTGACCAAGGTAATTAGCAGGAACACTAATTACCGCGATAAGGTTAGTATGTGGATTAAAAGATGGTTAAGTTTTACAAACCACCTGACACGAGATGTCATTTTAATCACATAGATACATGTTCTAGGAACATGGTATTTGACAGACCCCAAATGAAACATTAAATAGAATTGTGTTCGTGTCATTTATGTTTTCATTCAGTGTCACGTTCTACAGTATGAGGTATTTATCGTTCCCACTGAGAAATATGTATGTGTGATTGTTATCTACCGCTGTCCGTAAAAAGCAGTCATAACGGTAGCTTTTCCATATGTATAGCTTAGCTGAGGAAGTGATAGTTTACCAAGAATACTATTTGTCCCTCGTATCTCTATACGAGCTATAGCATCACTGGGCCCCTTGATAGAGTAAGATTATCTGCTAGCGGTATAATTACAAGAGTAATTATATTTGATAATCTGCTCAAGATCAAGAAAAGATTCAGTTAGCAAGGATGACACACATCTACCTTGAAACTAATCTGATAGCTATGAGACAGAAGAACAGACACAAGTAAATTGTTTACTGGATCGTGATATTGTACAGTACAGCATCATCTGTGTAATTGGATGGTCATGATGTGTTGCCAGACGCCACCCATGATTATAGAAGTTAAAACAGTTTTAACTCTATTTACCAACATAACATAGATCCTATTGGGTCACACCATATAGGAGTTAATCGGAGAATCTTATTGTGATTGATTATAAATTGGTTATGATCAATAGTAAGATGGTTATAATTAATTATACGTGTTATAATTAAATTATAAATGTTATGTAAAATAACAAGCAAAAACATTGGTTAATTTATAAACGTGTGTGACACGTTGTATAAAAGTTAACCGGTTAATTTATAAATGTGCAGGACACATTGTATAAATTACCGAAATAACAAACCGCAAGAAAAATATATATAGTAAAGCAGTCAAAACAATGAATATTTTATAAGTTTTTTTAAAATTGTTTGATGTATTCATTTCTCATGCTCATATATATACATGACAGTGTGTGCGTGTGTTTTTAAATGACGTGTTTGTGTGTATGTGTGTTGGGTACAAGGGACCCAATTTTTTTTCTTTTTAGAAGATGAAAATAAAATTACTAGAAAGAAGATTTACTGTTTTTATTAATAGATAAAACCCGGCCATTTTTATTAATACCCAAAAAAAAAAACATTTTTACAATAATAACCTGACAATTTTTTTTTTTTTAAATCTGACCAGACCGCCGGTAATTGGGGCGGTCCGATTCCATACCAGACCGCCAGGACCCTGGGCGGTCCAGTAGGGACCAGACCGCCGGTAATTGGGGCGGTCCACTATGCTGCCAGATACCCGACCCGTTAGCCCCCCCTCCCCTTCTTCCTTTCTCTGTTTACCGAACCAGAACGAAAAAAAAAAAGAAAAGCGCAGCGCCGCGCCCCCCACCCCGCCCAGCTCCGCCACGCCCGCCGCTCGGCTCCGCCAGGTGCACTCTCTCTCTCTGCTGCCCCTCTCTCTCTCTTCTGCCTCTCTCTCTCCCTCTCTCTCTCTTTCTGCCTCACTCTCCCTCTCTCTCTCTCTAACCAATTTTGAATATTTTTGCCCCTCTCTCTCTCGTAGGGGTGTCTTTGTGGTACATTGATCGTGATTTGGTGCTTTTGGGAAGGTTTGGAGGCGAAGCGAAGGATCTCGAAACCGACCGCAACCCGCTGACTCGTTGTGTGTTCAAGCTATCTCAGGTAATTATCTAAATCAAAACTCGTTATGAATTGGTTGTTCCGAATTGCTTGTGACCTTCCCGGGTTGTTGATTTTCCCGGAAGGCGACCCGATTAGGGTTTAGGGTTTGGGTTAATTGGTTAAATTTGTAAATGAATTGTGTTAATTGGTTGGTTTTGTAAATTAATCGGTTGAATCTGTAAATTAATTGGTTTAGTTCGTAAGATTGTTGTTGGTTGAATTTGTATGGAATTGGGGCCATGACTTTGTTGTTGGGCTATATTTGAATAAAATTAGTTGGATATCGGCTTTAGAATTGTAAAATTGTGGTCGAATTTGTCGAATTGGTTAAAATTTGGGTTATTAATAAAAATTTATGGTTAGGGTTTACGGATAAAAACTCAAATTGATAGTTTAGGGTTTTAAGAACAAAATTGATAATTTTTAAGAATTTGTAAGAATTGATTAGGAATTATAAGTCATAACTCTGTTAAATTGTATGTTTATGGAAGCTTCTCCTTTAATAACTATTTATGTATCTATTATTCTATTTATGCACTTGTAATTGGTTATACTTATAATTTTAAGCCTTATATATCTGATATGAGGACCCTACTATTTGTAGCTTGGATTGACCACTTAAATACAAATATTAATATATTATATCATTTAATATAATGGTTCCGAATATTCTTAGGAAAATCATAATTTTTTTTTATATTATGCAACATTGTTGTTTGAATTTAGAAATTTAAAAATTGTAAGTATGTTATTTAGTTAATTATTTTTTAAATATTTCTTTTAATTATTTGTAAAAATTGTAAATATTTCTTTTAATTAATTTTTAAATATTTATTTTAATTATTTTTAAAATATTTATTTTAATTATTTTTAAAATATTTATGTCAATTATTTTTTAAATATTTTGTAATTATTTTCTAATTAGTCGTTGATTACTGTACAGTTAGTATTTAATTACGCACATAATTAGCCTTCCTAATCAATTACTGTACAGTTAGTATTTAATTACGCACATAATTAGCCTTCCTAATCAATTGTTGTCACTTGAAACCCTAGTTATAATGGCACCCAAAGTTGGAAAAAATAGAGGAAGAACTGAAACCGAACGCGAAGCAAAAAGAGCACTCATTAATAATTTTTGGACGGCTGAAGCCTACGCGATGCGGAATTTGGAAAGATTGTTTTCACCCAAAAATAATGAAGAATTTCTGAGCACTCTTGATTCATCAATTAGAAAAATGCTGATGGAAGGCTGGGTGGACAGGGTCCCTCCACCTGGATGGGGACAGTGCTGCTTATGTGAGCTGAAGGGAGATATGGTGGATATGTTCTTCTGTTATAAATGTGGCAAAGCTGTTCATCCCAATTGCATGGACCTGCATGCAGATCTGCTGAATGACGCTCGTCTCACTACGTGGGAGTGTCCTGCGTGCGTGCGTCGGGGTGAGGAAAAAAAGGGAGCAAGCTCCTCGTCTCGTAAGGCTTAGACCCCAATTGTATGTTGTTGTAGTATTTTATGTTTTAACTGTAACGGTTTGTATAATTGCTATTTGAACTGGTTGTTGCTGTATTAATTTTATGTTACCTTATTCTATGGACTCGACGGTTCTGTATTATTTAGTAATGTATATGGATTTTATGAATTTTAAATTCCTGGTATTTTAGTTGAACATGAGCTGCATTATTTTTGAATATGCTAGAAATAAGTGTATGTGTATGTGTATATTATACATATAGTTCACCAAACAAATAAAAATAAAAATAAAAATCAAAGTTATAAAAATTTACGATATCACTTCGTAAATATATCAAATATTTTATCTTTTGGCATACACATACACATATACATAATATTTTATTTTTTGAACTGTTTAATTTTTTTTTTTTAAATGTAGTATGCCTAAATCTAGACGGTGGGGACTACGGCCTACGCCTGGAGCGGGTCCGGGTGGAGCGGGCCCGTCGTCTGATGAGGATGTGGCTGGAGATGGAGCAGGATTTGAGCATCCGACTGGAGCGGGTCAGTCGTCTGAGGCCGAGCCTAGTTATCGCTGCCACGATCCTGACACCTTCAGTCCTCTTCTGTGGACCCATCATGTTAAGCACCGTGTCTCATTGGCATCTCTTGAGGTACGTGATTATTATGCGTAATGTACATATTACTAAAAAAATAACACGATTTGAGTCTCATAAATTTATAATAAATACAGGACGATGGCTTACTTATGGTGAGGCACCGCAGGTCTGAGATTCCGTTTGTTCCCCATCCGCTGATGACCCAATGCCTCTTGCAGCTTGGGTTGTATCAGATTGCCATGATGCCACAGAGTAATATCAATCCGTATCTGATGCACGGTCTAGCGGAGAGATGGCGACCTGAGACGCATACATTTCATCTCCCGCCTGGGGAGATGACAGTCACCCTCGGTGATGTGAGCGCATTGTGGGGATTGCCTATCGATGGCGAGCCCATAGGTGGCGTCTCAGACCATCCAGACCTGCAGAGGATGATACCGGAGTTGTTAGGGTGTCATCCGAATCAGCTACAGAAGAAGTTCAACAAGAAGAAGGGGGAGGAGGAAGAGGCCCGGTCTTCTGCTTACTGTATTTCTCTGAGATCACTCCGGGCTCACTTCTTCCAGAATCAGAATCAGATATTCCCTGAGACAGACGATGTTGAGGCGGTCAGGAGGTACCATTACGCTTTTCAATATTGTTAATATTGTTCATATTCGTAATCTCAATAATTTCAATGTTTTATATTGATTGTTTCATGTTGCAGGTATATTAGGGCTTTTGTGCTGGATCTGTGCGGTGCCGTCATGTTCGTGGACTCTAGCGGTGTACGCCGTACGGGTACGCCGATCAGCTAGGGGAGCCGATACGGGTACGCCGTACATGTATACACAGGGCCCGGGGGAGGTTGACCTCACTGGTGATGAGAGTCAGGGTGGAGAGGAGGACTTAGGAGATATGAGTCCTCACTCCCAGCAGATACCGAGGCGTGTGCAGCCGGACAGGGAGCTCAAAGGCAAAGCAGCTGCTAGGTTCAGTCCCTCGGGGAAGAAGCATAAGAGATGATTGCAGTTTTTAATGATGTTTTTATTATGATTGCAGTTTTTTATGATGTATTTTGGACTGTAGTATTATTATGATTGCAGTTTTATTTTATGTTGATCCATGGTTTTTATGTTTTTTCTACTTTACATCGAAACGGTCTTATGAAACTACAACATATCTGTTTCGTCAAATTATAAGTAATCAAGTGTTAAAACTAAGCAATTTCATCGAAACGGTCTTATACCTGTAGCAATCGCCTCAAAATCGCCCAAAAATATGTGCATTATCAAATCAAATTACATCAAACTTATAAAGAGTTATGACACCACTTATAATTATAGTCTACCATAGTCTAACAAGTGAAGTTCACGAATACAAAATCAGCTGCTACGGACCAGACCGCTGGTATCCCTGGCGGTCCACTAGCTGTCCTACAAAATCAGCATTTTCTCTCTCCAACACACACTACAAAGAAGGAGAAAGAGAGCGCAGACGATTGTTTCGGCGATTTCAGACGATTTTCTCCACTACTAAATCCGCAGGTATTTTTTTTTATTTTATAATTAGTCTATGTTTACTGTACAATTAGTCTACGTTTGTGGTTCTGTTCAACAGGATGGACAATAGCGAAAGATGTACTCATGCTACCAAATGTCACTGTGATGCAATACTTCTTTTGAAAAGAGTTGGTGTCAAATGTCCCATTGAAAATCCACCCCTTTCAGACGATGACTTTGTGGAAAATCCATATGGATATGGTATGAAAAAAAATTCGGCGAGCACATCGTCGGGTGTCACCAATCAGAAGCCGGCGGCTAAGAATACGGCTGTTAAGAATTCGGCTGCTACGAAGTCAGTTAGTAAGAAGCCGACTGCTAAGAAATAGGATTTTAAATTCGTCAATTTGGTTTTTTCGTTGTGAGATGTTTCTTGATGTATTTTATCATCTTGTCAGACAATTTATCAGTTATCTCTGAATTAATTATTGAATATGCTAGATAATATAACTGTAGTTCGGAAGTAGTCTAACATAGTCTAACAAGTAAAGTCCACGAATACAATTAAAGTTCAATGATACAACTGAAGTTCACCAATATTCATAAGTTAGTTCAAACCAAACAAAATAAGTTCTCCCAAGCAAAATAATAAGTTCATCTTTCACGACGTCGGAATAGACCCAATAGACGGGAAGATTTTCTGGTGCCAGCTGCAGGTGCAGCAGTACTTGTAGACCCTTGGCTACTAGATGATTGGGTCGCAGGAGGTGGTTGTCTTCTACCAGTTGCTTCAGCAACAACTCTCGCATTTTCTCTTTCATTGTGTTCGTTTATGGCATCTGAACATAACAACAGAGTTCAGTTATCAATATAATAAAAACATAAATTAATTCTGAAAAATGCTACCTACCTGCCCTGCGCCTGTCAGAAACGGAACGGCGAGCCTGATTTCCCGATGGCCTCCTACCACCCATCTCGTCCATGGTCATTATAGCACGTTTGTGTCTCCTCCTCCCCTTCCTTATCCATCCTTCTGAAGGGAGTATTCTATCACCGACATACGCAGGCCACTCATGCTGGTTGGGATAAGAATGGAAAGATCCACCCCAAGTAGAAGCAAGGTAATCGGTACGATACATGTCGGCGACATAGTGATCCTCGCAGAAGTTTCTCACTCGGCATACCGCCATCACGTGACTACAAGGTATTCCAGCTAGTTGGGGTCCTTGGCATGTACAGGTCACCTCTCTTGCCTCTCCGAATTGCACTACGTACTTGAAAGCCCTCTTCACAAACTCCATAGTGCCATCTGGTCTACGGCTGGAAGGAACGTACTCATTTGGATTGTGCACTTCGAATTCTGTACCGTCATTACCCATCGGGATCACGGTCATAGTTGCACCTTTATTCCTGTGTTTTTTTAGTTTCTCCTCCACCCTTGTTGAAAATGACTGGTTCATCCTTATTAATTCTGCGGCCTTAGCACGCCGTTCCTGAAACCATGTATTTAACTTGTAGAAAGTGTCTTCTACAACTGCAGCCACCGGCAACGTCCGGCTCTCCTTGAAGACTGCATTCAGCGATTCAGAGCCGTTGGTGGTCATAATTCCCCAACGGTAACCTCCATCACGTGCTTGAAATATTTTCTCGTATGCTGGTGGCTCTTGGACATCTCTGGGGTTATTTTTGCCCACCTTCATTAAGTACAGATTTGCTTTCGGCATATACTACCGAATATTCTGCAAATCGCAAGTTCACGACCTCTCCACAACCTGTTATATTTTGGGATTACATGTATGTATTTGTGTCTGACGGCCATAGCCACCGCCTTGATGCTCATCGATGGGTCCAACTTAATGTCTGCCTCAATTGCATCGGCAATTAGTGATGCTGTCAGGTTTGAATGGTCTGTCCTTGTGGACGCAGACTTGCATGTATGAGGTGGTTCACACTTTTTAATTATCCATGCTTCCCCCGAACCCGCAGGGGTTGCATAAAGGCGAAACTCACAACGAGGGGCATTTTTGCATATCACAACCAATCTTTTTGATTCTCTTTTTTCTAATATACATTCCCAGTTGCCGTGAACGTGAGTCTCATAGATTTTCTTTACAAGTTCATCTATGTTGGTATAGACTTGCCCTGGGGCAAGTTCACGATTGTATACAACACGAGGACCAAAGAAACTAATGTCAGCCTCTTCAAAAGCTGTGGTATCGTTGAATGTGGCGACAGGATGCCTATTCCCTCGACCCCTGATTGGGAATTTTTCTTCCCTGGACAAACCTGGTACATTTGCATCACCATCTGATAAGTCATCAGATTCCCAAATTCCTTGGTATTCATCTCCGGTTTCCATTTCTCTTTCCGGTATGGCATCAATAGCATCAACATCAATATTAGTATCATTTGGATTAACGGATAACTGTATCGGTAATGACTCTGGTATAGCTGGAAATGTAGGGATTATGGGTGTCTGTCTGGGCGGTGGTGGTGGTGGTGGTACAACTTCAGTAAACTCACGGGAGTTATGGTACCCCGGGTTGTCATAACAGGGACTGTGGTACCCCTGGTTGTCATGAGGGGAGTGGTGGTACCCCTGACTGTCATGAGGGGAGTGGTGGTACCCCTGGCTGTCATGAGGGGAGTGGTGGTACCCCTGGCTGTCATAAGCCGAATTGTCATAACCTGAAGGTCCAGCAGGGGGAGCCCTAGAAGGTCCAGCCCCAGCCGCACTAAAAGGTCTAGCCCCGGCCTGGGGAACCCTCCTGGAATATAAGTCTATCATAGCGACCCCCCTAGACTCAAATTGTTGGTACACAGCCTTCCACAACTCCTCATCTGTTATAGGAAAACTCACAAAGTAAGGTCTACCCGCCCCAGCCCGTTGTGTGTCAATTCGGGTAGCCAATTCTAATTCATACCGGTCGGGGTTCACACCAGTCTTTTCATATACTAGTTGCTTAAGTTCAATAAATGTGGTTCTTTCATTAACCTGCAAGCCGAATGAGGCATCTTTCGAGTAATACACGCCATCTGCACCCTTAATTAGCCTACCGCCCACGTACAGTGCAACCAGCATTTTGTCCTTAACAAACTACATTTAAAAAAAAACATTCATAAGAATTACAGTATAATAGATTCATTATTTTTTGGAATTTAAAAGTTAATTATAATATTACTTAAAGCCTAATTTATAGTTTTTACAGACTGCGGGTATAATAATTATTAATTAAAAATTAAACATAAAATAATTAAATAAAAAATAATATACCTGTAGCAATCGCCTCTAAATCGCTTAAAATCGCTTCAAAATCGCTCTCTCTTTCTTCTCTGTGGTTTAATAAATGATACTGTGCTAGAGAGACAGCAGACAGAGCTGCTATATGGCAGCATAGTGGACCGCCCCAATTACCGGCGGTCTGGTCCCTACTGGACCGCCCAGGGTCCTGGCGGTCTGGTATGGAATCGGACCGCCCCAATTACCGGCGGTCTGGTCAGATTTAAAAAAAAAAAAATTGTCAGGTTATTATTGTAAAAATGTTTTTTTTTTTGGGTATTAATAAAAATGGCCGGATAAAACCTGACATGTTCTCAAATGGACCTAACCAATAGTTCAGTCCATTAATTTTCCTATATAATGTTTTTAATATAATAAAATCATAAAAAAAAATATACAATAAAATTAAAATATTATTTTTATACAAATTGTTATTGTTAATATGGTTTTCTAATAGTATTATTAATAATATAATATTATTTTGTTATTATTAAGGTTTATTTGTATTAATATTCTTTATTCTAATTGCTATTATAAAACTTTCAATTATTTATTTTTATATAATTTTATATTTCGTCGTCGTTGCAAAACATAAAATAATTGATATTTTGAAACTACAATTCAGTTTTTAAGGTTTCACACTATCTTCTCTTTTTTTTTTCTTTGAGAAGATTAGTTTTCTGGAAATTTTGTAGATCTGTTTGCAAGCTATTTGAATCGGGATCATATGCTACAATCAAAATTTCCTCTCTCAAATTAAATGCTATAATCTTCGACCTACAAATTAAATGAAAATAAATTAACTAAATATTAAACTTATTTAACTCAAATGAACTAGATTTAATTAAATTCAACCTAAATAATTGAACAATTTGTAAATTAATTTATACAATAAATTCAAAATCACTTATGAAACCGAATCAATGATTATGTCATAACGAGTTAATACGCCAAAGCATTTAATCGGTCCCATTAGCTTACCCTCAGGGAAACCAAAGCATCTATTTATGGAATAATAAACAATCAAATACCTTTTCCGATAATTTGATTTTTCATTTTCTAAAGATATTAAAATGCGAGGGACCTAGAAAGTGGCGTGTGCTGACTCGTCCACTAGAGAGAGGGACTCACCATAAGTAGGGGTGTAAACACATCGGATATTATCCGATTTCGTCTAGATCCAAATCCAGAAAATTATCTAAATTATTTGATTCGATTCGTATCTGTATCTAAGACTATCCGTATTCGAAAAATTATAACGGATAAGACGGTAAGACTTTTCACTATCCGTATCCGACCGTTTATATATTTTTTTTTTAAATCATGGGTTGGAGGTCAAGCCACCAACACATTTTCAAACTCCTATTTATATTATAGAAGATTTCTCCACTTGTGGGTTTCGAACCCATAACCTCTTACATGGGAGTCATGTGCCTTTGCCACTAGACCAAAGGCAAGTTCTTTGACCGTTTATATTTTTAAACCACAATAAATATGTTATATGTTCTTAAATTGATTTATTAAATTGCATATTGTATCAATAATTTATTAAATTGCATATAGATATATATTTTAATGAATAATATAATACTATGACATAATTAGTGACTAATAGTTTAATAATATAATAGATGTTTTGTAATCAACAAGCTAATTATGAAAAATATTCGTATCCGTCCGATATCCAATCCGTATCCGTAACGTTTAATATCCGATATGTATCCGTATCCGAAAAATTATAACGGATACGGTAAGTCACTAATACAACTCATGAATTAATAAAATAGTCATGGCCTCAACAATTAAATTAAGATGTGAGAGTGTTTGGAGATGCATATGAAAACTAAACTCTTCCTATACATGACATGAGCAGTCAGCAGAGTAGCTGCGTTTTCCCAATTTTCCCAATGAATGCTGACGTGGACGACAACAAATTAAGGAAGATAGATTGATTGCATCTTAATATATGCATATGATCTGTGAACCACCCTTTGTGCTCCCAATATAATTCCACTCAAACAAATAAAGTAAAGGAATTAAACCTATTTAGTCGTATCATTGTCACTTCAATTGTCATATATTGATATATAATTCAGATATTTATCTTGTGTGTGATACATAACATAAGCCAAGTTAAAGCGAACTAGATAAATTAATTTAAATATTTAGTGTTTGGTAATAATAAAATAAATGATTTGAAGTAAAAATTAAATTGTTCTTGCATGTTATGTTAATAATTAAAAGAAAAATTATAATTTAGTAATTTAACTTTATTTCATCTATGAAGTGATTTGAGTTTATTTTACCTTAAACGCTCTCATTCGAGACTTCAGCTTGGGTCCGATGGCCATTGGATCCAAAGTGGTTCCAATGGATTCGCTCATCGTCGGATTTGTTTTAGGATTCGCGCGCACAAATTTTAAAGCATACACAAAAGTGTAGGCGTGAATCCTAAAGCAGATCCGATAGTGAGCGAACCCATTAGAACCACTTTTGGTCCAATGACCATCGAACCCAAACTATTCTCCTCATTTGATGCATTAATTGGAGCACTCAACTCGCTACTAACATGACCACTTAATGAGCTCACCATTAGAGAAGAATGCCTCCCGTTATGTTGGTGGAGAGAGTAACTAATGGAGGAGGCTGATTTGTGGGATAAGTGCTGCATGCAGAGGTTTAAGAGTATGCACGATTCTGAAGGGATTAGTTTTGGGTGCAATTCATGTATAGGAGATAGTTTCTCTAATTTGAGGATCGATGTTTTTCTTCCTTCTTTTTTTTTCTTTTAATTTAAAACTGTAATTGTAATCACACAACTATATAAATGGAATCTTTTAATGCCCGATTTATAACGGTTTGAAGCATTTATGGTCAAAACTGAAAGTACAGAGGAGTTGTGCTAAGTTTGGTAATTAATTCAATCTTATTGTATTTGTTATATATACAGTAAAAAAATTGATAGAAAATTATTGTCAATTTCTTCTGTCGGTTCAAAATTATGAATCGTTAGAAGAAGTGTCACATTTATTCTATAATTTTGTTTCCTCTCGCTCTTTCTTTTTTCTCATTTGTAATTTTCATCTTTGAAATGAAAGTTAACAGGTACTATATATATATCACCTGTACTTTCAGAGAGACGAGTACATCAACAATTGATTGGATTAAATTTAGAAATCTTGATGCGTGATCAAATTAAATAAATTGTAAACAATTTGATAGGTAGTAGGTCTTTTATATGTCAAATATGCCGAAATTTTTATTATTATACTCAATTAAAAAAATTATTCAAATGTTCTCCATTTATTTATTTTTTAAAATGCTCCAACTGTCAGAAATTCTAGCATTTCTAGTTCTCTTTTTTTAAAAGAAATTGAGGGGTAAAATTATTCATCATTTTTTTAATGATTAAATATCAACCTCACAATAAAAAATTCTGACTAAATGACAGAACAAAACATAAACACCGTATTAGTTCAATTAAAAAACTGAGGAGCATCCTTTTTTTGGATGGGCGTATATGAATGCTTGTAAAATTGAACACGGTTTTATTAAAGAAATACAAACTTTTCTACGTCATTGATCTGTGTGTTTCTGATATAATGCATCCTTTCTAAGGCACATGTAGGTTGTACATGTATTTCTTTGAGACATCTCTCCTAAATAGGTAAGGCTAGGGTGAGAGAGAAAGCAAGAGCAGCGATATTTTCACCGAGAAGACAAAATCTGATGAAGACACTTCAAATGGGCGTATCTCACGTATCTCAGTGATCGAGTGTCAAATTTCAGCATATGACTACTTTTCAAAAAACTTACAACGAGAAGATATCAATTTTGAACGTACTCATTCATTGGGATAACAACGCAGTCAAAATTGCAAAAAAAAAAAAAAAAAGGAAAAAGCCTCAAAACTTAAGTTGAAATTTATGATTAATTCTTTCTAATTTTCAATTTTGTACACTTTAACAAATTATCTATTTTTTACTATTCTTTCTTAGACATTGTTCATAGAAATATATAAAGTCTCAGATCTAGGATTAATTTTGTTGTATTTTCATTTTTAGTTAGAATATTATTCATGCAATTAATAATATGCAGTGTTCTAAATAGCGCACTATAGCGAGTGTTTTCAGACCTTGAACGTTATAGCAACGCTATGGGATAAAAGTGCATTATTTCAGTTACGACCACTGTAGCAGTAATAGCGGTCCGCTATGTGCGCTACATGCTAAGCGCTATAGAGCACGCTATGCTACATAGGCTTTTATATAAAGATCCAAACTAAAATTTAATTTTAAAGATCAATTTTTTCGAGTGCGTATCCTCTGAGATATCTCAACTTTTGCACAACCGATGTGTCCGGTGCCTATTCAGAGGTAATGTAGGGGTCAGTATTATGTGTGATTTGAGATTCGTGCAGAACGTATTTAAACAGTTAGGATTTTCCATAAAGTCACGCAAAGTTTGAGATATCTCAGAGGATACGAATTCAATTTTTTCACGGTCTAGATTTATTTTGCTTTTAAATAGAAAAAAATAGATAGTTTATTCCATGATGCCTGTGTTTTTTCTAATAAAAAAATATATAGTTTATGTCATGATGATTAGGTTATTTTGAATGAAAAATGATAGATAGTTTATGATATTATTAGTAATATTATGAATAGCAATTTGGACTTTGTATTGGTTCAATATGAATATTCTAATTTCTTAATTAATTTTGTGTTACGTATTGTTTTATGAAACTTTAGATAATGTTGATAATTAGTAGAAATATAAAATATAATTTTTTAAACAAAAAATGCTATGTAAGATAGTTTTTATTATAGTTACGTTATTCACAATAGTTTTTTTTTAGCATTTCCGGTATGATGCGATAATCGCTATTTAAAACCTTGATAATATGCGATATATTTTTTCTTAAACATTATCCATATAAATGTATGAAGTCTCAAATCTATAATTTTTTGTTATATTTTTTATTTTTTTAGTTCAAATATTTTCATTTTGAAATTTAGTTTGACATTTTTTGTATTCAGATCCAGAATCTAGGGTATGCTGTAAAAAAAAAAAAAGACAATCGTTCAGATTTAGTTTTAATGTTTTTATCAAATTTAGTTTAGTGTTTCTGCCAGAATTTCTGGCGATTCACTACAGAAGTGAACTGTCAGAATTTATTGCAGTTGGGGCATTAAAAAAAATCAAGGGTATTTGTGTAATTTTTTTAATTGAGGATATTAATAAAAATTTGGGTCAAATGTATCATCAAATTTATTGGGGTCATAAACCATGATTTTATACACACACACACACATATATATATATGCATTTTATCATTGTAATTTTTGTTTCTTATTTTCACCAGATGGTACGGATTGATAGATGCCTTAGTTGATCATAGATGGTGATGATTGATATTGCGACTCAATTATTGTTGGGGTAAGGCTAAGGTGCTATGGGTTGCATAGAGGGCTACGGTGTTACGGTTCAAAATTCGAGATTTTAAAATTCAAACGGTTGATCCGAACCGTTCATCTTGTTCTCCATATTAATACGTGTTTGGAGACCAAATTTTACAATTTTTGAAAATTTTTTACTATTTTTTTAGATAGATAAAAAATCAGTTGATCTAAAAAATTCTGCACCATTCAAATATTTGATTTTGTACCTATCTAAAAAAATAGTAAAAAATTTTCAAAAAAATGTAAAATTTGGTCTACAAATACATATTAATATGGACAACAAGATGAACGGTTCAGATCGACCATTTAAATTTTAAAAATTCAAATTTTAAACCGTAGCACCGTAGTCCTCTATGCAACCCATAGCTCGTTAGCCTTACCTGTTTGTTGAGCAACTTTTATTCCTCCGACATTTTATTTTTACCCGATTAAAAAATTATTTTAATAATAATAACTAAAGTTTAGCAACAATTTTAAAAATACCCCACCCATGGAAATTTTCCACGGGCTGGAATTTTAATTCCAAATTTTTTTTTTATAAAACAGAAATTTGTTTTTATTTTTTATTTTTTGTATTGAAATATTAGAAATGTTGGATATATTTCTTTGAAAATAGATGAAATACAATATAATTTGATTTATTAGAAAGACTGTAACAAATAACCTGGATCAATATTTTTCAGGTCGGATTTTTCGCGGCTGTAAGAAAAATTAATATATTTCTGTATGTGTTATTGGAAAAAAATAAAAATGCTTCGATTCTGAGTTATTGATCCCGGTTCAAAGGTCAC
This sequence comes from Carex rostrata, assembly GCF_964058835.1. Classification (NCBI taxonomy): domain Eukaryota; kingdom Viridiplantae; phylum Streptophyta; class Magnoliopsida; order Poales; family Cyperaceae; genus Carex; species Carex rostrata. The sequence goes on from NC_135934.1 coordinate 8,601,509, forward strand.
TTCTATGTAATCTAGAAAATATTGTGATACTTCTAGGACATTTAATTTATAAAAAGTTGTATCTATTTTGAGAATTCTTTTTGAATAATAATTATTAAATAACTTAAAGTTTTTATTTTTTTCCAAAAATAGATACAACTTTCCATAAATTAAATGTACTAGAAGGATCACAATATTTTCTAGATTACATAGAAGTGACTTTTGAACCGGGATCAATAACTCAGAATCTAATCATTTTTATTTTTTTCCAATAACACATACAGAAATATATTAATTTTTCTTACAGCCGCAAAAAATCTGACCTGAAAAATATTGATCCGGGTTATTTGTTACAGTATTTCTAATAAATCAAATTATATTGTATTCCATCTATTTTTAAAGAAATATATCCAACATTTCTAATATTTCAATACAAAAAATAATAAATAAAAATAAATTTCTGTTTTATAAAAAAAAAAATTGGAATTAAAATTCCAACCCGTGGAAAATTTCCACAAGTGGGGTATTTTTAAAATTGTTGCTAAATTTTGGTTATTATTATTAAAATATTTTTTTAATGGAGTAAAAATAAAAATGTCGGTTTATTCCTATTGGAATGTTTTGGCACATTATTCAAAACAAGCTAACTTTCAAACAAGCAATCATGCATGAAAACAAATATTCCAAGTTGAGATCTATCAAAGGGAATCAAGATCCAAACATGGCCAAACACAATTTTCAAACTTTTAACTATTCCGTCATAACCAGAGACTAAAAAAGGGGTGCTAAAGGTACCAAATTACTTATTATATCTGTCCTACTACATTTGATTGACCTTTTCCTCTTTTACCAAGTGCCACTGCATTTATCTTTTGCTCTATAAAATTTTCAAATTGTATCTGCTTGGATTTTTCTTTTGTGTATATAACATTTTATAATGAAAATGATTCATCCCCCCAGTAATTTTCAAATATACCAATTATTTTATTTTTATTTTTTAGAGAGATCTTAATATTTTTCATGTTTTCTTGTTTATGATGTATGCCAAAAAATAAGACATTTGATATATTTATGAGTGATCTCGTAACTCTTTATAACTTTGATTTGATTTGTCAGTTGGATATCACAAATTTAAAGATAACACTAATTAAGAACTTGGTCTTGATTCAAAAATTTCTAAGCTCTGCTAGCTTGTTGATATTTCAAAATTTTTGATTAAATGATATATTGGAGCTTTGATCTTTTTCTATTTATTTCTGGTACTAAAACAGTAGTTTAGAGCTACTAAAATATGTTCAAACCTCAAATTAGATCTCTCTCCATGCACAAAGCACTCTAGACTGACCTCTGATATAGTACCAAGTCCAAACTCAACAGCCAAGCACTAAGCAAAGGCCACTGGTATAGTACAATGCACTAAAAATATCAAATTTGACCTCTGCTGGTAAATCAGCAAGTTTGGACTGATATAGGGACTAAATTGCAAAAGTAATTATACCAGCATGTAGAGCATTCAAAAATACACATAATTGACATAAATTTCAATTTATTTGGATTTTTCTACAGTTAGTTATGAATTTTCAAAATTCAGCTTTTAAAAAAACTTTAAACAGTCATAACTTTGGCTAGGAAAGTCGGATTTGCGCATATGACCACTTTTCGGAAAAAGGGAGAACCCCCGAGCATCCAAAACATCATAATTGGAAAAAAAAATCTCGTTTAAGGCCTCAAAAATTCAGTTTAAATTTTCTATCAACGGTAAGCATACAACGATCGGTATTTTGTTTAGTCAAAAACTTGAGAAATTATTCAAGAATTATCCATATAATTATTTTAAAATGCATTTATTATTTATTGTGTGCGTTTGCTTATTCAAGCAAATGGTATATGTTGACAATAATCAAATAATTCAATTATTCTCTCTCTCGCTCTCCAATTATTCTCTAAAAAAAAAAAAAGTAGACATCATTGATGTAATCTAACCATATTTCCTTGTGTATATTTGAATGAAATAAATTATTAAGAATCAAGACCAAGTCCTTAATTAGTTTTATTTTTAGACTTGTGATATCTAACCGACGAATCAAATTAAAGTTATAAAGAGTTACGACATCTCACTCATAAATATATCAAATGTCTTATTTTTTGGCATACACCTTAAACTAATTATTTAAATGAAAATATTAAGATCTCTAAATAAAATAAAAAATAGAGGACCACCCAGCAAAGGAGCGGTCAGGTTCCTAGCGGACCGCCCCCGTCACAGACGGTCTGCTAGAAGTGTGGACCGTCCTTAGACCAGGCGGTTGGGGCATTTAAAAAAAAAAAAAAAAGAATTTGGGGCACTTCTGTAAAAACTTTTTTTTTTAGAGTTTTAATCAAAATGGCCGCATAAAAGAACAATTCTTCATTTTTCTTAATTGTTTTACATCAATAAAAGAACAATTAATTCTTCGTTTTGAGTGACATTTAATTTTCTTATTTTGTTGGGGATCCCTTTTTCCTTTTTCATGGTGTGGGGGAGATGCAACGGCACCCTCACTACCTCAGTAGTCAGTACCATTAGTACCTCTGCATATATTTGAATCTTTAAGGAAACAATTACAACCAGGCAGCCCCTGACAAGGATTTTTTTAAAAATAATGTTTAGGAAACAAATTGCACTTAAAAAGAGAGAGAGAGAGAGAGAGAGGGTTTACAAAAAGGGAGGACGACAAATCATGGTGGTGTGCACCAACGGATTGTTATCATGTTTGACCGTTGAAGAACTTAATTTTAAAAAAAATGAAAAGATGCTCAAAATATGTAACATATTCTATGGGAAATGAGGAACAATGGATGGTTTGCATAGGAGAATAAATGTATGGTTTTTAATTGAATTTGCACACTTTATTCTGCACCACTTATTATAAAATGAAAGATTTCCTGCCACAATTGGGTTAAATTAATTAATTAATCATGGCACAATATTTTCTTGTTTCTTGACTTATCATCTCATATACTATATATGTATAGTATCACAATGCATGCACTTGCAACCAGCAAATTGTGTCTTCTAGAGTCTTGGTCTCTTGGATACCTCCTCATGTAATACATTAATGAATTGCCTCAGCAAGAAAATTGTACCAAGCAAATGTTCCGAAATTATGCAAGAACAATTTGACCAACTTTTTAAGATGGAATCCAATTTAATTTGTGAATGCATTATCTAAGCATATGCACAGATATAGGATTTTAACATAAATTAGTAGTGCAAAAGTATGACGGAAAGAAAAGAGATATTTTATTTAAATATAACAACTAGTGTAGATGATATTTTTCTGAATGAGAATCGCAGAAATTTGAGTATATTGGGAATTTGGCTCTTCACCTGTTCGGATGGCCTTTTTATTCGGAACCGAATCGTCTGCCCCCCTGGGGACAGGAAATTCCTACCTCCAGAATCACTGCGGGTGGACCCTCATTACAAAAAGTAATAGTAACTAAACCCTTTAACAGTAACCGGTCCCACCCCGCAGTGACTCTGGGGACAGGAATTTCCTGCACCCCAAGGAACAGGAGATTCGAATCTTTTTTATTCCTATCTCGTTCTCTTGTTTTCTTTCCAAAATCAATCCACACAGCGTAAAATCTTATCCTGCACAATTCTATCCCATACAATCTCATGACATCCGAACAAGACCGTAGTGAGCAAAAATAAAGGGAATTCTTCTCTCAAAAAAATAAAAGAGAATTCTCTCTGTTGACTCCAGAATTTGCAATTCATCAACAGTAGTTATTTCATGCCGTTGAATTGTTGTGGGGTCCATCCCAGACGCCAGCTCATCAAAAGGTTTTGACGAGACCACCAACTCAGCAATGGATCTCATCCATCCCTCCATTGAATGCTAATAATAGCTAATAAATCATTAATTTGTTGTTCTGCCTCAGAAAATATATTTAAGAACCAATAATCCATTGCATTATTTTAAAATATATATATATATATAGATGAACATTGAAATCAATATTCATGCATGAGATCTTGCTGGTGATTTACTTTCTCATTATCCATCTCCTGACTCGTCAAATAAATGAGGTTCATGTATGGTTGTAAATGCAACGAACTCAGAAACCGATAGTGTAATGTAAAATCATATTCGGATAGCACTTTATTTTATTGAGAATATATATCGCGTGTTAAATATATGTCAAAAATTTCAAATGAAACTATCACTTAAACGAATGAGTGAGTCTATGGTACTATGCATATTACAATTTGGCACCGTGCTACAGCTTTATATTAGAGTTTTCAAATTCTAACGGTCGATCCAAACCGTTCATCTTGTTCTCCATATTAATATGTGTTTGAAAACCAAATTTTACATTTTTTGAAATTTTTTACTATTTTTTTAGATTTATTGAAAATCACTTGATCTGAAAATTCTGGACCATCCAAAAACAGTGATTTTCAATAAATCTAAAAAAATAGTACAAAAATTTCAAAAAATGTAAAATTTGGTCTCCAAACACATATTAATATGGAGAACAAGATGAACGGTTCGGATCGACTGTTAGGATTTGAAAACTCGAATATTGTAACACTATGAACTTTTAAAATTCAGATTTAATTAAAATAATAAGTGGTTAAATCGAATAATATATATATATATATATATATATATATATATATATATATATATATATATAGGAATATGCTAGCATGCTATGCATAGCATAGAGCCCCTCCATGCAACGGCTTGGATTTCGAGTTTTCAAAATCCTAACTGTTGATCCGAACCGTTCATCTTGTTCTCCATATTAATATGTGTTTGGGGACCAAATTTTACATTTTTTGGAATTGTTTTACTATTTCTTTAGATTTATTGAAAATTCCTGTTTTCAGCAAATCTGGACCATAAAAAAACAGCGATTTTAAATAAATCTAAAGAAATAGTAAAAAAATTCCAAAAAATGTAAAATTTGGTCCCCAAACACATATTAATATGGAGAACAAGATGAACGGTTCGGATCAACAGTTAGGATTTTGAAAACTCGAAATCCAAGCCGTTGCATGGAGGGGCTCTATGCTATGCATAGCATGCTAGCATATTCCTATATATATATATATATATATATATATATACGTATATACACGAAATTAGTGACGTGGATGGTGAACAATAATTATACGATAAATTGTGTTAAGAAAGAGGAGCAATAGGTGTTATATAAATCATTTAATCAATATCGAATAAGTGGAGGGTTTATTTTGCAAAAATACCACTTACAAGTGGGGCCCCTTGTCATACCTTCCTCTTTCCCCCTCCTTCCTTTCTTTCCCTGCACCCCATCTCTTTTCTCTTTTCTCCTTTCTTTCCGCCAAGAGAGAGACAACGAGAGCGTGAGAGAGAGAGAGACAACCCCGGTAATCGAATTGCCCGAAAACGGAGATTTAGGAAGAGGAGCTCAAATCTCGCACATCCATCCGTTCCATTGGTAATTCCCCTTTCTATTTCTCTCTCATTTCTTGATTCCTTGTTTTTAGGGTTTCGGTGAAAACCCGTAGAATCGTACCAAACTGATTATTCTGTGCCTTTGTTGTTTCTATAGTGTAAATTGACTGATTCCGTGTCCCAAAGTGCAACCAAATTTCCAATTTACGGATTTTCCCAAAAATTGATTAGGGTTTAAATTGTAAAAGTGTCGGGATTTAATAAGTTGACCTATGGATAGATCCTAACGAGCACGGCTAGCGGGATTGACGAGCTTACCGAGTCGCGAGATCGCGGACCCTCTACGTGCCCTACATAACCAGGTGCGGGGGTTCACGGGATCTGTTTTGGGGTTTATTCGTAGAACTAAATAACGGTGCATATTATTATATTTATGTTGATTGCTTGATTTAAATAAACTGTGCATAGCATGTTGAATCTCTGATTGAAAGCATTTGTTGCCGCATTGCATTAATTGTGATATTAGAGTAATTGAATTGTATAACTGTTATGATTCTCATGTTGGTACGGTTTATCGATTGTTGATCTGTCGTTTTGAATAAGTGAGTGGAACCACAGTATGACTTGGATTGATTGTGTGAAGTGAACAGTGTATCATAGTGGAAAGTCTAGCTAGCTACTAGACTTTCATCCAGGACCCTTATGCGCATCTGGAGAATGGCCCTAGTGAACCCAGTACCGGTTGGGTAAGGGAAGTGCAGTGTAATTTTAGGTAGAACTGTGGTTCAGTGGTTCAGTGATTCAGTGAAAGTGTTAGTGATTTCTTTTTGATAAAAGTAATATTCTGTTGCATATTCGCGGAATATGCCCGTGAAATTTTAAGTGATGAATTGATGAGATTGTATGACTTGAAACCAGAACAATAGAACTGTTAAGCCGGAGGTGATCGATAGTTGATATCTGTACCTCATAACCAGACCTATATATATTATATCTGTGAAACCAAATCTTTCTGAAAATTCGTTGATTGATGTTGATGAGATGTGAATTGAAATCCGTTTGAATCTATTCCCGGTACATGTGCATTATTATTAATGGTGAATAAATAAATAGATACCCCTTTTTCTAGTGTATTTAGTTCTGGTGATGGATTTCTCACAAATCCAGTAGCCCTTTAAATTCCGCACTGAGAAAACGGATGACAGGTTTTCTCACCCCCTCCCCTCGGGGAATTTTTTCCCTTTGAATTGATATGTGCAGGTAAACGCGAGTGAAGTGGGACTCGGGCTCGACACGTGAGTGTAGGCCGGGCTAATAGGTTATGCCAAACCCTTTTTGTACCCATTTTGAATGTGTAGTTGAACCCGTAGTCGGTTATTTTGATGTATAGGTTGTTATCGAACCGTATTATGTTATAAAACCCTAACGGTACGTTTTAAATTGTTGCTATAACTTAAATGTTGAAATTGCATGTTAAATGTCATTAAAATTTGCTAGTGAATGGGGAATAATTGTTTAATTATACGGGGATTTGATCGGGTTTGAAAACGAGGTGAAATCTCACGAAAATGGGTAAAGGAATGAAAATCAGTACTCTTATTGCGGGCCGCAATAACACTATTGCGGGCCGCAATGAGAGTAGACAGAGGGAAAGTCGCAGATTAAAAATCCAACCAGGTCATTGCGGGCCGCAATAGATTTATTGCGGGCCGCAATGAATGGAGACAGAGGCAAATTTCAGAGGCTGGGAATTTTGGAATTCATTGCGGGCCGCAATGAATGGAGACAGAGGCAAATTTCAGAGGCTGGAAATTTTGGGAAGTGTTGCGGGCCGCAACAGCCCTATTGCGGGCCGCAATGGGTTCTGAAAAATGCTATTTTAGGGTATAACTTAGTCAAATTAAATCGGTTTTGAACCAAACTTGTTTTAAATCAAATCATATGATAATTTGACTAATCTGGGCCGTCGGTTAAAGGATTTTCATGCAATTTGACTTCTCCAAAATAAAATTCTTCGTAACCTCAGACAACGCTCGCAGGGGGCTGCCGCCCCCCTGCCACCCCCCTGCCACCCCCCGCATACTAATAGAATCAGGCCCACCCACATAAAAATATAATAATATAAATATAAATCTGCATGCATGAACAAAACCGCATTTTAAAACACTGGCAAACACAAAACTGCGCGACCCCCTGTTCCGGGGTGTGACAAATATAGAGCCGTAGCACGGTGCCAAATCGTAATATGCATAGTACCATAGACTCACTCTAAACGAATACATACATGAAACTAATTATTGACAATTACAAAATTATGTATGGATTCAAGATGAATAATACTAAATAAATAAATAAAATCATTTTTAGATGATAAAATAAAAATTATAAACCAATTTTTTTTTGTTATTATGAAAGTATATAAAACATAAGAGTACTTCAACAAAAGATATATATAATTTGAGTTTAATAACACGAATTAAAATAAATTCGGATATGCACAATTTTTTAAAGGACGCATTTAAGTTCTTGAATAATATCAATTTAATTGCCAAAAAATATATTATTAAGAAAGTTATAGTAATGTACTAATGTTAGTCGAGATGCGAACATGTTTATTTTTGCTTTTTCATATTCAAACGATGGAAAACCGCTCAATAATTAAAATCTACATATAATTATGAATACCAAATTTTACTATATTAAATTTTTGTATTAGATTTATTAAATATGACCATATTGCAAACATGCATTTATATTTTTTATCATCTTTCAAAAAATAAATAAACTGTTAAAAAATTTATGGAAAATAATAATTTTTCGTCCGTAGGCGATTTTAACATGTATATTTATTGAGCGGTTTAAATCAAGCATATAGACTATGTTTGGTTGTGACATAATTAAGTTATAGAGTAAGTACCTTATTCTGTATTTAAGTTGTCAAACATAGATAAAATGTGATGAAATAGTATAGCATAAAAAATCACTTGTGTTGTTATAAATTAAACCACCTATTTAAGTTGCATAACTTATGTCATATCTCTTCTCTTAAATTAACCCACATATTCAGGTTTAACCCATAACTTAACTTTAACCCACAATCAAATAAGATTATCTTATATATATACTGTCATAACTTAAAATAAACAACTTGTATCATTATAACTTTAACCCACCATCAAACATGACTATAGATGCACACACAAAAAATATAAATTTGAGATGTTAGCATATATATCGTTCCATACACTAATATCAGTACATTAGCATTTAACTCTTATTAAGATACTGTTAGCTATGTATAATTTCTCAGTGACAATAGTGTATCAGACTTTCACCAATTGCATCTAAAAAGTCTAAAAAGAAAGTCTGCGTCTCGTCAAGATTGGATTTTGTGATACATTTTTTGTAATATAAAGAAAGAAAACACATTTAAACAAAAACAAATATAATAACGGAAAAATTATTGATTGGATTCCTTTTTTTTTTTCTTCAAGTTCAAAATTTAGGAATGATAAATAACAACAAAGAATGCAAAAAAAGGGGCTGTTTTGAAGTGGGCTGCTGGGCCGAAACAATACAACTTTGAACCAAGAAACAAATATCTTTCTTTCTTTTCAGATAAGATTAGGACCAAAGAAGAATTAAGTTGATCGATTATTTTGAATGGGCCTTCCGCATCACAAATGCTATTGATATAGTTGCTTAATTAGTTTGAGACATTCATAATTCATTATTGTTTTTTTTTTCTTTTATATGAGATCAAACTCATATGCATATTATAGAAAATTTCTCACTTTGTGAGTTTCGAACTTATGATCTTCTATATGAAAACTATGTGCCTTTACCACTAGACTAAAGACAATTAGCTCTTCATAATTCATTATTGTTATACGCACTTCTTTTATTTAGGGGGGAAATTATAAGTATGTATATTCATTGTCAATTTGTTACCAATTGTATGCAAGTACTTGTTTGCTCCATGTACAACTTGTTTACTTTTGTTAGTTAAGACCTTGTAATATTTAATTTGTCACCTTTTCTTAATTTTGTGGCTGTGTCGTGTACGCTATCCGTATTATATTTTAAAGGCCTGACGTACATTTAATAATCTCCGTCTACTCATAAGTGTGAAATTCAAAACGAACTAGAAATAATTAATCAGTCTGTCGCATTAATCAATTATTACATACATCATAGCTAGATTAGCCATTGTCCAATTAAATTACAACTATTATAATTAAGCTGGGTATCGTCTTCATTTAGAAACTTAGATATTGTTATTTTATTATAATTATATTGAGGGATACCGCTACAGTCTAATATAATAGCGTACGCTAATAATTTACAATTATTATAATTAGCAATTCATCACCGGAATTAGTTAAGTAGTTAAAATAAAATATTAAGGGCTATGTTATGGTGGCTTAAGTGGCTAGAATTCTTAATTAACATCGCGTGCAATATATATATATAGAGAGAGTGGCTAATTTGCTACCGGAAGCACTTCGGTCGAGGTGCTTCCGGGGTTATATTTTAGTGTGTGATCAAACAACAAATCTAAACAGTTAGATGTTCAATCTATTATAAAATCCGCTTGGAGACCAAATTTTACATTTTTTGGAATTTTTTTACTATTTATTAAGATGGTTTGAAATCGCTGTTTTTTAATGGTGCCGAATTTTAATAAAAACAGCGATTTTCAAACCATCTTAATAAATAGTAAAAAAATTTCAAAAAATGTAAAATTTGGTCTCCAAGCAGATTTTATAATAGATTGAACATCTAACGGTTTAGATTTGTTGTTTGATCATCACACACTAAAATATAACACCGGAAGCACCTCGGCCGAAGTGCTTCCGGTAGCAAATTAGCCACACTATATATATATATATATGAGTAAGTCTACCATACATTGCAATGCATAGATATTTTTGTGCATTGGACTATAAATCACCGGATTTAAAGTCCAAATGACCGATCCAAACCGTTCATCTTTTTTTCCATATTAATATGTGCTTGGAGGCTAAATTTTACATTTTTTTTGAATTTTTTTACTATTTATTAAGCTACTTTGAAAATCGCTAATCCAACGGTGCCTTTTAATTTTACTGTTACCGTTGGATCAGTGATTTTCAAAGTGGCTTAATAAATAGTAAAAAAAAAATCCAAAAAATGTAAAATTTGGTCTCCAAACACATATTAATATGGAGAACAAGATAAACAGTTTTGATCGATCATTTGGACTTTGAATCCGATGATTTTTAATCCAATGTACAAAAATGCCTATGCATTGCAATGTGTGTGTGTGTGTGTGTACATATATATATATAGAGGAGGGATCGTATGACACCCTTTTTTGGTGACATCGGATAACATCGTACATTTTCAAAGTTTTTAAAGTCCAAACAGTCGATCCAAACCGTTCAACTTGATGGATATGTTAAAATGTGCTTGCAAATCAAATTTTACATTTTTTTTATTTTTTTTATTATTTATTAAGTATTTAACAAAATCGCTATATTCAGACTGTTGAATTTTTGTACCCATCTTAATAAATAGTAAAAAAATTCAGAAAAATGTAAAATTTGATCTGCAAGCACATTTTAACATATCCATCAAGTTGAATGGTTTGGATCGACCATTTGGACTTTGAAAATGCACGGTGTCATCCGATGTCACCAAAAAAGGGTGTCATCCGATCCCTCCTCATATATATATATATAGAGAGAGAGAGTTAGGCTGGGGTGCTATGGATAGCATAGTGGCCTCTATGCTACGGCTCAATATTCGAGTTTCCAAAATCCAAACGGTCGATCCGAACCGTTCATCTTATTCTCCATATTAATATCTACTTGGAGACCAAATTTTATAATTTTCTGAATTTTTTTACTATTTATTAAGCCACTTTGAAAATCGCTAATCCAACGGTTTTACTGTTTTGTGCAGCCACCGTTGGATCCACAATTTTGTAAAATACTTAATAAATAGTAAAAAAATTCAGAAAAATGTAAAATTTGGTCTCCAAGCAGATATTAATATGGAGAATAAGATGAACGGTTCGGATCAACCGTTTGGATTTTGAAAACTCGAATATTGAGCCGTAGCATAGAGGACACTATGCTATCCATAGCACCCCAGCCTAACTCTATATATATATATATATATATATATATATATATAGCCCGACTAATTTGCTGCCACCAACATTTCTACCCAAGGTGTTGCCGGGCTTTTTTTATTTTGTGATGTCCGAACAACAAATTCAAACCGTTAGATGTTTAATCTATATTAAAATCTAGTTGGAGACAAGATTTTACATTTTTTGAAATTTTTTTACTATTTATTAAGCTGGTTTGAAAACCGTTGTTTTTAATGCTGCAGAAATTTACTGAAAACAGCGGTTTTCAAACCAGCTTAATAAATAGTAAAAAATTTCAAAAAATATAAAATTTGGTCTCCAAGTAGATCTTAATATAGATTAAACATCTAACGGTTTGGATTTGTTATTTGGACATCACAAAATAAAAATAAAAACTCGGCAGCACCTTGGGCAGAAATGCTGTCGGCAGCAAATTAGCCGGGCTTTATATATATATATATATATATATATATATATATATATATATACATACATATACATACATACATATATACAGAGAGTGACTAATGTGCATTCGAATGTATATGGGCCGAAATCAGGGGTGTACAAAAATACTATCGACCCACCCGACCCGTCTGACCCGTTCGACCCGACCCGTATTTTACCGGGTTGAGATGCTACTGGGTCGGGTACGGGTTGGATTTTGACAAACCCGTTACTCTGGGTCGGGTCATGAATTTGTTCTTAATAACCCATTTATACCCGGACCCGGCCTCAAATCTATGGCCCGTACCCTTTCCTCCTATCTTATTGCCTAATTTCTTCGTATTAGTAGTAGGTGTGATAAACTCGAATTGCAATGATTGATGCAGCGGGATACTGGCTTTTTGGGGCTGTTATGATTTTTCCATTAGGTAAAATTTTATCTAAGTTTTCTAAGACTGAAACTATAGCATTTCAATGCTAGTTAGGTGTTTGAGGGGATGAATTTGTTGGGTTTTGACTGTTCAAACCCATTGATTAATAGTGTTGGGGTTTTGACTGTTCAAACCCATTGATTAATCATGTTGGGGTTTTGACTGTTCAAACCCATTTATATGCTTAAGGTGCGGAAAGAGTAAAACAAAACTTTTACATCTACCTTAAGCTACGGATTAAACGAATCAAGAAGATCCGTTTAATCCTATTTACAGATCTACTCCATAATTGATTTTCTAAAACATTAAATCTATTTATCAATTAAATAGATTAATATAACATGTTTATACCTTGTTTCCAAATCACAGTTGGAATGCAGACCGAGCGAGTAGAGCCTCACCAGGGAAGGAATTGACTCGGAGTATCACACGTGTGATACCTCTATTGGTTATCCACCAGGACTAAGCAGAGAGCGGTTTATTTCTTTTGCCATAAATACTATAAACCGCGGTATTCTGCAAAAACACTATTCACTAAAAAAATCGTTTCAATCAGATTTGCTAATTAAACCAAATCTGAAATACCGCGAAAATTCGGTAAAACACTATTCACCAATCGAAAAACCGTAAATAGAGAAAGAGAGAAATCCAATTAACGAAGTAATCAGATTAACACGTGAATTAGTGGTTTTTCTCTTTCACCTATGCCCCTCTATTTATAGACAAATGAGGAGGTTCGCCAAAAGACCGAAATACCCCCGTACTTGACAAAATTACATTTTTGCCATTTTGGATGTGGCATTCAAATTTGATTTCGCAACTTCATATTGGTTAGATTAGTTTAATGGACTCTAAACCCATTAACCCAAAGGAATAGTAAATAGTAACTATCCAATATCAAATATGTATAATTGTCATGTACAATTATATTCATTTACGGTTTTCGTTTGGTAATTTTTATACAACATGTCAAACACGTTTATAAACAAACCTGTGTTTCTGTTTGTCATTCTAAATGACGTACAATTAATTATAATTAATTATACCAAGTATAACTAATTATAACCATTAGTTTTTGCTTTGTCATTTTTAACATGACAAATATAATTTAATTATAACACGTATAATTAATTATAACCATCTTAATATTGATCATAACCAATTTATAATCAATCACAATAAGATTTTTCGATTAACTCCTATATGGTGTGACCCAATAGGATCTGTGTTATGTTGGTAAATAGAATTAAAACTGTTTTAACTTCTATAATCATAGGAGGCATCTGGCAGTATACACTATGACCATCCAATTACACAGATGATGATGTACTGTACAATATCACGATCCAGTAAACAATTTACTTGTGTCTGTTCTTCTGTCTCATAGCTATCAGATCAGTTTCAAGGTAGATGTGTGTCATCCTTGCTAACTGTATCTTTTCTTGATCTTGAGTAGATTATCAAATATAATTACTCTTGTAATTATACCGCATGCAGATAATCTAACTCTACCAAGGGGCCCAGTGATGCTATAGCTCGTATAGAGATACGAAGGACAAATAGTATTCTTGGCAGACTATCACTTCCTCAGCTAAGCTATACGTATGGAAATGCTACCGTTATGACTGCTTTTTACGGACAGCGTTAGATAACACTCACACATACATATTTCTTAGTGGGAACGATAAATACCTCATACTGTAGAACTTGACACTGAATGAAAATATAAATGACACGAACACAATTCTATTTAATGTTTCATTCGGGGTCTGTCAAATACCATGTTCCTAGAACATGTATCCATGTGATTAAAATGACATCTCGTGTCAGGTGGTTTGTAAAACTTAACCATCTTTCAATCCACATGCTAACCTTATCGCGATAATTAGTGTTCCTGCTAATTACCTTGGTCAGTGACTTTTAAGAGTATATATTATCTATATTATGGAGTTTCACAATTTCAGTCATGAACTCGAAATGATCCATAATTTCAATAATACTCAAGGCAACAAAATGATATATAAATAAACATTCAATTCATGAACAAAGCTTTATGATAATTTATCGTATTATTGACTTCTAGATTATTACAAACTAACAGAATTAAGGTCACAATTTCCATTAGGCATAATTTTTTTAACAAGGTTCTGTATAAGAAACAGAATCTCATATCATATTGCTATTGGTTGGTGTACTGGTATAGTGCAAGTAATTACAAAAGGTGAGTTTATTTACCAGGTCTTAATTTAAAAATAAAGTATACTTGGTTACTTAGTATATAATAGATTTCGATCAAAATTTTAACCCGTTTAACCCGTCTAATTCGCATAACCCGTAATAACCCGTATATAAAAAAATAGATGGGTTGGGTTATGGGTGGGTCAAGTAAAGAAATTTTTTAACCCGGTGTAATCGGGTTGGATTCAAATTTTAATAAAATATCATCGACCCACCCGTTGTACACCCCTAGTCGAAATACATACGGTCCAAATTCGACTTTCCAAAATTGAAATGGTCGATCCGAACCGTTCATATTGTTCTCCATATTAATATGCACTTGGAGACCAAATTTTATATTTTTCTGATTTTTTTTACTATTTATTAAGTATTTTACAAAATTGTTGATCCAACGGTGGCTGCTGATTTTACTGTTTTGTTAAGCCACCGTTGGATCAATAATTTTGTAAAATACTTAATAAATAGTAAAAAAAATCAGAAAAATATAAAATTTGGTCTCCAACTGCATATTAATATGGAGAACAATATGAACGGTTCGGATCGACCATTTCAATTTTGGAAAGTCGAATTTGGACCGTATGTATTTCGACCCATATGCGTTCGAATTCTATATAGAGAGAGTGACTAATGTGCGTTCGAATTTATATGGGCCGAAATACATACGGTCCAAATTTGACTTTTTAAAATTCAAACGGTCGATCTGAACCGTTCATCTTGTTCTCCATATTGATATGCACTTGGAGACCAAATTTTATATTTTTCTGAATTTTTTTGCTATTTATTAAGTATTTTACAAAATTGTTGATCCAACAGTGGCTACTGATTTTACTGTTTTATTAAGCCACCGTGGGATCAACAATTTTATAAAATATTTAATAAATAGTAAAAAAATTTAGAAAAATATAAAATTTGATCTCCAAGCACATTAATATGAAGAACAAGATGAACTGTTCGGATTGACCGTTTGAATTTTGAAAAGTCGAATTTTGGACCGTATGTATTTCGGCCCATATACATTCGAATGCACATTAGTCACTCTCTCTATATATATACATACATGAGGAGGGTTCAAATGCCTCCATCATGCCTCCATCTCTCTCCATCATATTCAAAGTTCAAATAGTCGATCCGAACCGCTCAACCTAACCTCCATACTAAAATATGTTTGGAGACCAAATTTTATATTTTTAAGAATTTTTTTACTATTTTTTTAGATAGGTACAAAAATACTGTTTTTAGATGGTTCAGATTTACTAATTTTGTACCTATCTAAAAAAATAGTAAAAAAATTCCTAAAAATATAAAATTTGGTCTCCAAACATATTTTAGTATGGAGGTTAGGTTGAGCGGTTTGGATCAACTGTTTGAACTTTAAAAATAATAGAGAGAGATGGAGGCATGAAGGAGGCACAGAAACATGGAGGCATTTGAACCCTCCTCTACATACATACATACATATTACACTCTTTTTTGGTGACACCGGATTACACCTTATGTTTACAAAGTCCAAACAGTCGATCCAAACCGTTCAACTTGTTGGATATGTTAAAATATGCTTGCAGATCAAATTTTATATTTTTCTAATTTTTTTTTACTATTTATTAAGATGGGTACAAAAATTCAACAGTCTGAATATAGCGATTTTGTTAAATACTTAATAAATAGTAAAAAAAATCAAAAAAATGTAAAATTTGATCTGCAAGCACATTTTAACATATCCAACAAATTGAACGGTTTGGATCGACTGTTTGGACTTTGAAAACTTTGAAAATGGAGAGTGTAATTCGGTGTCACCAAAAAAGGATGTAATCGGATCTCTCCTCTCTCTATATACACACACATATATTGCTAGACATCACATGGCTAGTGTTGGTGGTAGCTTGTCAATATGTATCCATTAGTTTTTTGTGAAGCACTTTAGATCATTTTTTTAATATAAAATTTGAATTATGATGTTAATTAATTAGAGACAAAATTGCAAAGAAAGTTTTGGAGGGTCGACGTAAAATAATTAAGCTTCCATGGATAGAAAAGATAAGACATGATTAGTGGTGGTAGTGTGAGCTTTGCATTTGGTACTAAGTATATGCCAATAGTTTAAGAGAAGCACTTTGCTTTTAAGCCAAAGAAACATGGAATGGTGCTTGCTTTATAGCTAGCTCCAACTTTGTCTTAAAGAAAAGCATGAGCACTAACATAACATATATGTATATTATAATTAAAAGTACATCTCCATTTTTACACTGTGGAGTGCGCCTCTCATCCATTCATTATTCCTTCCCTCCTCATTCTCAACCTCATGAGTATGTTGGAGCAGATTCACAGTAGCCGAAACCATGTGTGATAGAATATGTAGATACTCATTTTACCAAGGAATACCAACCTGCTACATATGTGGCAACAATGTTTGTGCAATAAAATAGTTGGTGTTTGGTTCCTTGTCTCTTTCCTAAATGCTAGCTAGCTAGCTAATGTGCAGATGGAGCACAATGTTTCCACTTATACAAAATATATAATTATATATAGAGAGATAAGTTCAAAACGTTTTTTTCTAATTTTCGAATAAACGACTGTTTCGAATTGATTTTTGAATTTTTAAAGTTTAAACAGTTAATCAAACTGTTAAATGTTTAATCTATTTTAAAATGTACTTGGAGACCAAATTTTATATTTTTTTTTGAATTTTTTTTACTCTTTATTAAGTCAATTTTAAAATCGCTAATTTTAATAAAGAGTGGAAAATTTATGGATCATTGAAAACAGCAATTTTAAAACCGTCTTAATAAATAATAGTAAAAAAAATTCCAAAAAATGTAAAATTTGGTCTCCAAGTACATTTCATTATAGATTAAATATTGAACGGTTTGGATCGACTGTTTGAACTTTGAAAATATAAAAACTAAAATATTTGTTCCATAGCCTAGGAACAAACATTTTGATATTAGCCAATTCCACACACACACACATACTTGTTTTGATGCCCTGGTAGGCCTATGTACCACTTTAGGGGAGGCAACGAGCTAGCTAGGCTCAGCTCGTAATTGACACAGCAACCAAGCGAGTTGAGACTAAAGGACCGAGTTAGAATCTTAACTTAGAATCGGACTGAGCCAACAACAAGCTAAACAAATTAAAGCTGTAGGGGCGGACCCACATGTTAATTTTCAGGAGGAGTTGATCCCTTCTAGATTTTAAGTTTCAATGGAGATCTATCGGTTCCGATTGACTTTGCCCCATTGAAAAAAAAATCTGTTTCTCTCTAGATGTTTGATTTGTAATTCGGGTTAAATTTAGACTTAAAATAAAAATAAATTGGTAATTAAAATTATAAGTTAGAGCATCACAAATTACAAGTCAGAAAATTGGAAAGTATAAGTCAAAGTATTATTTTTTACGAGTACCAAATTAGTTAAAAGGTTTAAACCCGATTAGCTATTTAAACCTGATTCGATATATTTTTTGCCCCCCTTAACGAAAATTTTGAATCTGTAGTCGCAAAGCTGGCTCGTTTAACTCGTTGGGATTTATTTGGACTACTATCATACAAATTAAAAAATAAATAAATAATGAAGTCCATCAAAGAAAGCATCAGATATTCATTTCCAAATGCAGTTAATAGAATTAAATTAATAAGCCCATCAAATATAGAAATTAGTGTAATGACAAAAATGCATGAGTATTGAATACAAACAACAAATAGTAAACCCTAACCTTTCATCCAGAAGATCATATCAAATTGCAAAATCTATCTAACGAGCGAGCTAAGTCCAGCTCAAATTCATTTAATTTGGATCAAGCTAGTAACGAATTGGCTCGTTAACAACTTAGGTTAGTAATAATTAAGTTGTTATCTAATGAGTCACGAGTTGATCCCGATCAATATATCCACAAGCAAGGAGCTTTTTTACCAACCCTACTTGTAGTAGTGTATACAACTTGCAAAGTTGCAAGTTAGCATATATTATGCCAGACTCCAGACAGTGGCATATAGGAAACATCACATGAGATCAACAAACAAACATATATAGTAGTATAATTAAATTTCAAAATAATTAATCATAGGTCTAGCTCCAGTTTCAACTGGGGGAATAAAGAATGATGTATTATTTCTTTAATTAATTAATATGTTCATTCTTCCATCACCGACTAATATATAAAAACACGTACATCATTGACCAACGCCTTGTACGTAATTTGTTGGTATGGTTAACATTTATATTTATTCTCGTTACCGGAGACTTCAATGACCTCAGTTGGCAATTATTATTATATATATTTTCTTGTTCATATGCCTGATTAATCAAGAACAGGGGCGGAAGTAGAACGGGGTGGCAGCTGCCCCTGAATTTTAAGTTTTAGTGGTGATTTATTAGTACCGATTGATTTTGTTCTCTTTGAAAAAGAAATTGTCCCCCACTAAATGTTTAATTTGTAATTCGAGTTAAATTTAGTATTAAAATTCAAAATAAACTTCTTGATTTATGGTTGGTAATTAGAATTATAAGTTTAAGTATCCGAAATTATAAGTCAGAGCATTGGAAAATATAAGTCTAAATATTATTTTTTTTATCAAGTACCCAATTAGTTAATGGGTTTAAATTCAATAAGTTATTTAAACCCAATTCAATATTTATTTGCCCCCTCCTAACGAAAATCCTGAATCTGCCCTTGACAAGAACTAATTAATTTATTTTGTTAACTTGCCATGGGAAAATATAAAATGATGAACAAAAAAAAAAAAATATTAATTGTCAACTGGTCCTTCCTATTCACAGTACTCATTAAATAGCGATATAGCGCTAGCTAAATAGATAATTTAATTGGCCGATAGTTTTCTTTTGTTCAAAATAAATGGAAAGCACGTTGCACCTCATGATGGAAGCATGCTAGTAAAATAGTCAAACTTTTTAATTTTCTTATTATGTTCTAGCTGTGCATGCCACGTCAGCAGCAAGGAATTATGGTTTTCATCATTGTTCTTTACCTTAATATATATTTGCCAACTTTACACGCAAATTAATTAATATATCCACAAAATCCTGCTGCTGTAAATTATCTTTTTATTTAATTATTATTTGCTTCTATTTAGTTTCCTTGCCATATAAAATCAGAATCCCACCTTAAGCACTAAAATATATTCCGACTGGGTAAACAAATAAATTACGGGTGTGTGTCGCTAATGGCCTAGCTATACCAAATGCTAGATGATGATTAAAAGGAAAATAATATCTAAATCAATTTACAAAACATGACACTAGTGGAAAAACAGGAATCAGGATCGGTTATATACACATATCAGTATCGGAATCCAACCGATCCTGATGAAAGCGATACTGATACTATCAGGATCGGTTTTATATTTTTCAAGAACCGATCCAAATAGAAACTATTAGGATCGGTTTTTTAATAAAACCGATCTTAATAGTTGTTATCTAGATCGGTTTTTGACTAAGAACCGATCCCGATACGTACTATCAAGATCGGTTTTTATATAAGAACCGATCTTGATAGTATTTTCAAATTTTTTTTTTAAATTACATAACAACCGATCCTGATACGTACTATCAAGATCGGTTTTATATTAAAACCGATCTTGATTGTATTTCAGATCATAATTCCAAAAAAAAAAAAAAAAACTTTTAGGATCGGTTTTTATTTAAAAACCGATCCTAAAAGTTTTTTTTTTTTTTTTTTTTTTTTTTTAATTATGATCTGATAAAAAAAAAAAACTTTTAGGATCGGTTTTTATTTAAAAACCGATCCTAAAAGTTTTTTTTTTTTTTTTTAGAATTAGGATCGGTTATTTTAAATAACCGATCCTAATAGTAGTAATCTGGATCGGTTGTTTAAAATAACTGATCCTGATGTTTTATTGAAGCTAAAAAAAATATTTTTATTTATTTAACCAGCTTCCATATATATTTTGCTGGCCAGCATCCTAAATTTTTTTTTGTTGCACAGTAAGAAGCAATAATCAATTAAATATCATATACACATTCTAAATTAATTATCATACACATCTTAAACTATTACAAAAAATTCATGTACTTCATAAAAAGTTTTGTGAAGCATTACATGTTATAACAAGAAATTTAAATCCAAAAAAAAATTAATTAACAAACATACAATTGACTAATTGGGCTATTTCTTCAATTAACACACATTTATACAATATACACATTTATGCAATTAATGTAAAGCACAACAATAAAAAAATCAATAATTACCTCTTTTGCAATCACATCACTTGAGATTAAAAAAGACCCTAAAAACAAAAACAAAGGTAACAATTAGATGGAAAAACATTTTCCAATAAAAAATACAAAAAAATGTGTTTTAAAAGTATAATAATGAGAAAATTAGATAAAGCTAATACCATGATAGTTGATCGGCCGGATGATTAAGTAAC
Organism: Carex rostrata; assembly: GCF_964058835.1. Taxonomy (NCBI): domain Eukaryota; kingdom Viridiplantae; phylum Streptophyta; class Magnoliopsida; order Poales; family Cyperaceae; genus Carex; species Carex rostrata. The sequence goes on from NC_135934.1 coordinate 8,622,587, forward strand.
TTGAGAGAGATGTCCTCAAAACTGTAAAACAATATATAAACACCATTAATTAATTTTTGAAACAATAAAACAAATTAAAAACTGGCACAATTGAGTCGGAGGTGCGAGAGGCTCGGATTTGAGAGGAAGAGACGGAGAGAAAGAGAGAGAGAGACACGGAGGAGAGGGAGAGACGGAGACAAAGAGAGAGAGACAGAGTACTGAGGATTTGAGAGGAAGATACGGAGACAGAGACAGAGATGCTAAATTGAAAATGAGAGGCGCGAAATGAAAATAAGAAGAACCCTAGCTAAGCTGGTTATATAGGAATTATTATTAGGATCGGTTGTTTATAAAGAACCGATCCTAATAGTATCAGGATCGGTTTTATAATAAAAAAACCGATCCTGATACTAATTTTTTTGTATAAAAATAGTATCAGGATCGGTTTTTTATTATAAAAAACCGATCTTGATACAAATTTTTTTTTTCAAAATTGATTCTGTAAAAAAAAAAAAAAAAATCAGGGTCGGTTTTTTATAAAAAACCGACCCTGAATTTTTTTTTTTTTTTTTTTTTTTTTTTACAGAATCAATTTTGAAAAAAAAAAATTGTATCAGGATCGGTTTTATTGCTAAAAACCGATCCTGATAGTATCTGGATCGGTTTTTAGCAATAAAACCGATCCAGATAGTTTTTTTCTTTTATTTGGAAACTCTTTTCATATGGTTATGTTTAAATAAATATAAAAAATTACATATTAGAAATATAAGTTAATTATTTAATAGAAATTTTATTTAATTTTCAAATTCTACTTAAATAATATTAAACAGGAGATAGGTACTATTTGACATTGACATTTCATTAATGTAATTTTGATGAAAATTAATGTAATTTATATTATTAAAATTTATGTGATAATATAATTAATTATTTGACATTGATATTTCATTTTGAAGTCATTTTGACTATTGAATTTTTTTATACAATCATGCATGATGCATCAATGACTTGTGCCATATAATAATATACATAGGACTTGAACCCTTGTTGTGTGGGGTTGTGAAGGAACGAATACGAACATTAGCATTTGGTCGATCGGAACCGTTAAAATGAAAGAATGTCATATTAATTTCACCATTATAAAATTTGATACAATTCGGGATTCATTTACTAGTTCATCAAAGCAAAACAATATAGCAACATCGCACGACCGTAAATAGTTTACGTTGGATCTTAATATTATTTAAGTAGAATTTGAAAATTAAATAAAATTTCTATTAAATAATTAACTTATATTTCTAATATGTAATTTTTTATATTTATTTAAACATAACCATATGAAAAGATTTTCCAAATAAAAGAAAAAAAACTATCTGGATCGGTTTTATTGCTAAAAACCGATCCAGATACTATCAGGATCGGTTTTTAGCAATAAAACCGATCCTGATACAATTTTTTTTTTTCAAAATTGGTTCTGTAAAAAAAAAAAAATCAGGGTCGGTTTTTTATAAAAAACCAATCCTAATAGTATCAGGATCGGTTCTTTATAAAAAACCGACCCTGATTTTTTTTTTTTTTTTTTTTTTTTTTTTTTTTTTTTTTTTTTTTTTTGCAGAACCAATTTTGAAAAAAAAAAATTGTATCAGGATCAGTTGTTCTAAACAACCGATCCTAATAGTTTAACTATTAAGATCGGTTTTTTAGAACAACTGATCCTGATACTATCAGGATCGGTTTTTTAGAACAACCGATCCTAATAGTTTAACTATTAGGATCGGTTTTTTAGAACAACCGATCCTGATAGTATCAGGATCGGTTTTATAAAAAACCAATCCGGATAGTTCACAAATTAGGATCGGTTGACTAAAAAACCCGATCTAACTAGTTTTTAGGATCGGTTTTGTTCAGAAAACCGATCCAGATAGGTATTAGTATCGGTTGTTTCATATAACCGATCCTGATTCATGTTTTTCCACTAGTGTGAGGAGAAAGATGACTGCAAGGAACTGAGTGTAATTGAATAATTAATTAAGAAAGTGCTCTGCATCTACCTATCTTTAGGATTTAGTAATGCATATATATACACATAGCGCACTCTTTTAGTACTGTTGCAAAAGATTAAAATTAATAACATAAATTTGTCTCAATTAATGCCGTTACCTTATGGTTCAAGATATATATAGTAATTAATGTTGTGCATAACAAAGTATGGGGTACAAATATGGGGAAGCTTAGTATTTGGCGTAGCTACAACTAAAGAAGCACTTGAAGCACCAACCAAGGAATGATGACATGACCCCTGAAAAAATTCCAAAGGAGAAAGTGCTCTGCATCTCCTTTTGCCTTTCCATTTTTATAAACATGCATCTTTATAATTAACATTAATTAAGTTTCATAATTTCACGCCACTGAGATACACCTTTGTTGTGTTGTGTCTAACAAGATAACATTAACATAACCATAACATCTCTCTCTCTCTCTCTCTCTACATCTACCTATCTTTCTGTTCTGTTAAAGTGTTAATAATAAACAAAAGATTCTGATTTCTCTCTCATCTCCTCCTGACTTTATCTTCCTCGTCTTTAGTTTCTGTCTTTCTTTCTCTCTTGCTTTCTCTTCTCCATACATCGGACAAATAATATATATCAATCTAGAAACATACACGCGGCGGTTTTTAATGTCGATTGGGAGATGTACAATCAGGGTTCTTCTTCTCCTTTTCATTGTTTTGTTTCTCCTCTCACCTTCACATGCAGGTTTGTTTATGATTTCTTTGTAACAAAATTACATGTTCATATTGGGTGCATCTTATGCTTTGATTTTTCCTGTTCTGTTGCTGGGTAACAACCTTTTCTCTTGTAAAAATAGACCAATATTATTTTTGTTCGTTATTTCTTGATATTGACAAACTGTAGCTAGTCTACATGAAAGTTTCACATGTAATTCAAAATCAGAAAAAAAAATATATATATGTATGTTATGTCAGTGATGCCTCAATATAAACATGAGAGGCTGAGAGAAACAGGATAAAGTCAGAATTCTACCTTCTTTAACTTTTATTGTTATATTTTTCTAAGTGCATGTATATATAAGTTATTTAATTCACAATATCTTCTTCTTGCTCTTTTTTATTTCTTTCTTACTTTCTTTTTCTTGAAATAGATCTAACCTATTTTTCAGGGTTATCTTCCTTAGATACAAGTAACATAAAATTTTGTAAATTTTTCTCAAGGCCAGATCTTTCTTTTTATAAATCCGTTTGTACTTTGAACCCTCTGAAATGCATGTGGATGAGTACATGTAAATAAAAGCAGCATGTATATATATATTTCATGCAATTACAACGACAGAGAATTAACATAAATGTTTGGTTATGCTGTTCATGCTGGATATTAATTAATTTCTTTGCGGTATATATAGTCAAATGAAGCCTGCTGCGATCTATTAAAAAAAAAAAAAAGCTTTGACATACCTCACATAAGTTTAAAGGGTTGTTTTTATGTAGGAGGGAAAGGAAGATTCTTCAATAGTAATCTATTGCAAGGCAAGCCAGAGGTGAGTGTACTTTAATTAGCCTTTGCTGATACTCATTCAATAAATCTGTTTTACATTTGCTCCATATATAATATATGAATTTATTTAATTATTTCACTAGGCTAGCTTGTGGAAATTCTTGTCATAAATATGTCAGTGTGTGTATTGCAAGCTTTCCAGCCTAATTACCTTTAGTACACAAAATGAAGAACAATATTATGATTATATATTTTTTCATGAAATATATGGTAGCAGATAGAACTAGCAAGTCATGGTGTGCCGCTTGAGGAAGATGCAGGAGATCAAGCGAGAAAACATGGAAGAGTCCTTAGAGTGGCTGCCGATGATTATGGTCACTACGACCCTTCTCCTTCTATGAACAAGCCTCATTTCAAAGATATTCCCAATTAAATGTGCTTATAAATCTGTTGCACTTTTATGTTCATATATATATGTGAGTGGTGGTTTTGAGTACTATGTAGGGAATTAATAATCTTTTGACAGTTAGTATATATATATGCTGCTATCTACTGTTGGTGTGCATATGCATGTACATCATTTGCTATTATTAATTCTTGAGTTTGTGCTCGTGATGTTCTTCCCAATTTTGTTATGCATGGTCTATAAAATTATATGTTGCTGCATGCTTGAACAATTAATACTGCGCAACAAGAATGAGACACTTTTTACGAGGATAAAAAAATAATTTTTCGCGACGGAGTACCGTTATTGTTATGTTTTTTCTATTCGGGACGATACTTTTCGCGACAAAGTAATGTCATAAATGCGTTTTTTCTCTCGCGAAAAGTGTCTACTATGACGTGCTGATTGGATGATATCATGTTTTATGGGGCCTAGAAATATATATATAGGTTATTTTTTATGCTTAGTTAATTATTAAGTTTGCTAGTTTTACTTGAATGAATTGAAATAAGTAGGATCAATGTAACGGCATTTGAAGAACGTACTTCAAAGTTAAAACTAGCTAGTTAACTAATCCTAGAATTAATAGCAAGGAGATCAGTTAGCACCAATTCATGCATGGCCATTCATTTTCATAATTGCATTATTGGAAGAGCAAATCCAACTGAAATGGTAATGAATAACAACAGAGCAGTGATGGTATAATTTATTAGTAACCCTATTATTATTTTTATTTTATGTTGCTTTAAGACAAGCTCGTAGGCAAAATTACATACTAATTAATCTTCCCAATCCTGCAATCCATCCATACTGAGTCAGTAAGCTAGTTTGCAAAAATAAAGGAAAAGTATAACCTGATCAATCCCTCTCCCTAATTTTGCTAAACTATCAGCCACAACATAAGTAACCCTATTTAGTATTTTCCTTCTTTCTTCTTTCCTTTTGTTTCTTTCCCCATTTTGTAAACAATTGTGAACCATGGAATATTGTCATTTTTCACTTCTTTCACGTTGTAATCTTTTTTTGTCTTGTTTTATTTTTTACACTACATGTAGAAATCTTAATATGGGAATGAAAGCACCCTGTTCTTTCACCTTGTATTCTGCAAATATCTTACTGGTATATCAAAAGTGTTTATACTTATTGAAGAAGTTTTTATATCTGAATTTTACAATGTTTATATATCTAGTGTACAAAGTATTTATCACTCTTTTTTTTCAGTAATCATAAGAAAATTGAAGTTGAAGGCTTTTTTAAATAGGTAAAATATAATTTTTGAAGTTTTTAATTTTAATTATAATAATAGAAGGTATAAAGATTTTACCATCAAGTATAAATATTTTTAAAGAAATATAAACATATATAATGCAGTTATCACTCTCTCGCTAAAGAGATATGATAATGTATGCATGCATTCATGGCTCATATCTTTACCCCGTCATAGCTGAATTAGAATATGTTTATTAATTATTATACGTGTGATATATAAATTATTTTTTCCTATAATGGCCGGGTATATATTATAGTTAAGGTGGTCACAATTCCTATGGTTGCTTGAGTGCATGCGTGTGTACCTAATTTGGTGTCCGACAAAAGAACCAAAAAAAAAGAAGAGGAGAAACGAAAGCAACAACAAAACGAAAGCATCTAGACGCACAAACACACATAATTAAAAAGAAAGAAGCAGCAAAAGTAGAAACGAAAGAAGCAGCGGATACCAAAAAAGAAATATACCCAATTAGCTCTTTATCTTTAATTACTGCTTTCTTAAATTTCTGTCTAAACTTAATTGTTCTTACATGCATAATGAATCCTATTTAATACGAAGAATATAATAGGCTAATAGCTGACCATAAAGATGAAAACATGCAGATGCAAGTTGAATATTATAGTCGAAATTCGAATTATCCAATCTTCTGCATCTACAGATTTCTATTTGCATACATGGTATATTATCGTACATCATGTTTTAACTTCTATTTTTTATGATGTAAACCATATAATGGTACCCAAGAGATTTATCTAAATAGAAAAATATTAAGGATAAAACGTTACAAAATAAAACTTTTGGTATAATTGCAAGAGGAAATTAATGTTCTATGTGTATTGGAGGTCACAGGGTTCAAAATTCAGATAGTGCATGCTTTATGAATATTAGACAATTGGATAACGTAATTAACTCAATTCCAACCTCTTTTCAAATAAAAAATGTTTTCAATTCACACGATAGCAATGTACTAGAAAAAAATTAAAGAAGATAATAAATTGTCAAAAATAATAATAGAACCGTCAAAAAAAAAAAAAAAAAAACTCAAAAACACAAAACTCTCATGAATCTCCCTTCCCTTCCTTATTTTTATGAGAAAAGGTGTTTGTCCACTAGCTTTTGTCCACGAACTGTCCACAAGCTTTATCCACTTGCCTTTAATAGCGATGGTCCCCACCTTCAACGGATATTCAAATCCTTCGCCTATTTACCTTCCCGATCAGATCATGGATTACCTTTTCTTAATCTCATTTCTCAAACTGTCTTCCCGATCGCGATTTCTACAGAGCTAGTCGATAACCCAAATGAGATTCAAAAAAGTTAAGCCTTTCCGTCATTCTCTTTCCCGATCAGATTTTCCTGATTTCTCAAATATCATTTCTGATAACGGAAGGCGTTTGAAAGTTGGTCAAAACTAACACGCTATGGTTTATTAATTGGTGAGTTCATTCACCGAAATCAAAACTATACCTCACTAAGTAGTATAAACTCTGGTTGCGCCGCTTGACCCTTTGAAGAAAATGAGCTTTGCTCTTCTGGGCGCTGGGGACTCCCGTGGTTTGCGAGAAGGAAAAAGGACTAATCTTTCTCTAGTTCGTCACGATTTCTACAGAGCTAGTCGCAATATTATAGCAACTGAAATTTATTTAAACGAAATCGTAATTGTTGTTTTTTATTATTTGCCTTTTCTAATTCATTTTTCCTTTGCAATGTCGATTTTAATTGAGATTATTGACTCGATCTCATTTTTTATACATGATCGCAATGGAACCTTCAATCGTGGAGTGCGATCGAATAGAAGTTGTTTTTGTTGAAAAGCACGGCAAAATTCAAATCTAGTAAGTTATTTCTGTTGAATTTGTTGTTTTTCGTTGTATGCAGTAACAGATTAGCATTTCAAATAAAATCTGGAGGAAAGAGAGGATAGAGAGGCAATATGGAGTAATGATCTGTTAATTTTACTGTATTGTCCCGTTAATTTTACAGTATTCATCTTGTCGAAATCTAGAGGAAATAGATGATAGAGAGGTGATATGGAGTATTGATCTGTTAATTTTACAGTATTCATCTTGTGGAAATCTGAAAGAAAGATATGATAGAGAGGCGATATGGAGTATTGATTTATTAATGTTATAGTATTGTCCTGTTAATTTTACAGTATTCATCTTGTCATTTTACAGTATTCATTTTGTGGAAATCTGGAGGAAAGAGATGATAGAGAGGCGATATGGATTATTTATCAAATTAATTTTACAGTTTTTCCCCTGTTAATTTTACAGTATTCATCTTGTGGAAATCTGGAGGAAAGAGATGATAGAGAGGTGATATGGAGTATTGATCTGTTAATTTTACAGTATTAATCTTGTAATTTTACAGTATTTATCTTGTAATTTTACAATTTTGTAATTTTATAGTTTTTACCTTATGATTTCACAGGTTAATTTGATAATTTTACAGTATTGAAAATAAATATTTTTTTAATATTATATTTTATTGTTTTCATCTGTGAATTTTGCAATTTTGTAATTTAATAGTTTGTATATTTTATTTTTATAGGTAAAGTGGTCAATTTTATAGTATTCAATATTTTGATGATTTATTTGTGTGTTCATTAAATTGACAAAAACAAATTAATCGGAAAATTTAATTTTGCCTTTTTATCACGTTTATTGTCAAAATAACTGCTAATAACTAACATTAACTGTCAATAATTTCTCATAACTGCAATTTCTTAAAGTACAGTTTGAAAGTACAATTTTTTTGTCCTGTAGTGCAAGTTGCAATCTGTTTTTAACTATCATGGGACCACTTGAAATAGTTGCTGGATGTTTTGTGATTAACTAATATATTTTATGTGATATATTGTATAATTATACAGCATGTAGAAGTAATTTTACAGTATTCGCGCAAGTCAAAGCTGTGGACAAATGGTGGACAAAAGTCTGTGAACAATTACACGCTTCCTATTTTTATTTATTTTCTTTCTTGATTGAATTACATAGCTCTTACATGCCTATTTATCAATTTAAAAATATTTTGTATATCATGCTAAACATGGAAACTAATCCTTAGAATTAATGACAAATAATCAAATACTATTTATTGCCTATTTCACTAGATATGATTGATATCCTTCAATTTCTTCTTTCCTTCTTTTGAGTAGATATAGATCTTCTAGAGGATTCGGCTTGATCCCCAAGTTATGCTGAAACCGAGTGTAATCTTAACACTCCCCCTCACGAGGGTACATAAATGTCTACCATTCAGATCTTCTCCAGCATTTCTTCAAATGGTTTAGTCGCTACCGCCTTGGTTAAAATATCGGCCACCTGTTCTGTTGATCTAACAAAGGGAAGAGAAATAATGTGAGAATCAAGTTTTTCTTTAATAAAGTGTTTGTCTACCTCTATATGTTTTGTCCTGTCATGTTGCACTGAATTATGTGAAATGTCAATTGCAGCCTTATTGTCACAATACAACTTCATCTCATTTTTCATTCCCAGATCTAATTCATTGATCATTTTTCGTAGCCATAATAGTTCGCAAATCCCTTCCACCATGCCTTTAAATTCGGCTTCAGCACTAGATAAGGTGACCACATTTTGTTTTTTACTTCTCCATGTTACCAAGTTTCCCCCAACGAAAGTAAAGTAACCCGATGTTGATTTCCTATCCATGATATTTCCTGCCGAATCTGCATCTGTATATCCTTCAATCTTTGTATGTCCATTTTTCTCAAATTTGATTCCTTTGCCGGGTGTCCCCTTCAGATATCGTAAGATACGTGTGACAACTCCCATGTGATCTTCACTTGGATTATGCATGAATTGACTATGTCAGGTTTAGTATGTGACAGATATATTAATTTTCCAACTAACCTTTGGTATTTTTTTTTATCCGTAGGACATTGATCAGGACAAATCTCAAACTTCACATTTTGTTCACATTTTGTTCCATTGTTCGTAGGACAATCTAACATTCCAGTTTCGGCCAAGAGAACAAGAACGTATTTTCTTTGAGAGAGAAATATACCTTTTTTTATCGTGATACTTCAATCCCTAGAAAATATTTTAGACCTCCCAAATTTTTCATTTCAAATTCTTTTGAGAGCTTCATTTGAAGCTTCTCAATTTCAACTTTGTCATCGCCTATTATAATCATATCATCTACATAGATAATGAGAATTGCAATTTTACCTTCAGTCCTTTTAAAGAACATGGTGTGATCAGAATCTCCTTGATTGTACCCATAGTTTTTCATAGCCTTACAAAATCTCCCGAACCATGCTCTTGGTGACTGTTTCAAGCCATACAATGTCTTTTCTAATTTACACACTTTGTTTTCCGATCCAATATGGTTGTAACCGGGAGGCAGCTCCATGTAAATTTCTTCTTCCAAGTCTCCATGAAGAAATGCATTTTTGACATCAAATTGATGTAATGGCCAGTCAAAGTTAGCTGCAAGGGACAATAAAACTCGAACCGAATTTAATTTTACAACTGGAGAAAAGGTTTCCTGGAAGTCAACCCCACAGGTTTGTGTATACCCTTTTTCCACTAGCCTAGCTTTATATCTTTCAATTTTCCCCTATGTATTATACTTGATTGTATACACCCATTTACAACCAACTGTTCTTTTTCCTGGTGGTAAATCAACTATTTTTCATGTATAATTTTTTTCTAGGGCTTCCATTTCTATAGTCATTGCTCTAGTCCATTCTTTACTTTTAAGGGCATCCTCAACTTTTTCGGGTATGGCGATAAAAGATAGTTGGTCTACAAAATTCTTTAATGGTTGTGGCAATTTTTCGGTTGAGGTGTAGTTTGCAATTGGATGTGTTATTTCTTTACTCGTCACATCTTCCGGGATGTATCTTTTTGGTGGTTTGCTATGATTAACACGTATAGGATATCTAGGCTGGGTTTCAGAAGAACATACCTCATTGTTATCTTCTCGTGGTATTGCCTCAATAAGATCTATCCATGGCTTAATTTCATTTGGTGAATGACCCAACTGACCTGTTTCTGTTGGATTTTGTTGCTCAGAACCTTCATTATTTTTCGAACCTGAGTCAACTGCTGCTGGACCCGAGTTATTTCCTAGATCTGTACCCGAATCAACTGCTACTGGACCCGAATCCACTGCTGGGCCTATACCCGAATCCACTGTTGTTGGACCCAAATCAGCTGTTGCTGGACCCGAATCATTTGCTGGACCTAGACCCGAATCAGCTGCTAGGCCTGGACCTAAATCAGCTACTAGTGGATCGGATAAAAAAGTTAGATCAAAGTCCGGTTCATCATGACTGTTGCCCTCCTGAATTGGATCTTGGATTTTGTTAAAAAATGACTCATTTTCTAAAAAAGTAACATCCATGGTAGTATAGAATTTTCTAGTACCTGGATTATAGCATTTATAACATTTCTGATTTGCTCTCATTCCCAGAAAAACATATTTTTCAGCCCTAGGTTCTAACTTTGTGCGAAATGGTTTTTGTATATGGATATAAGCAACACATCCAAATATTTTTGGAGGCAAATTTAAAACAGATGGTATGGTCACATGAGATGATAGGACTTGGATGGGGGTTTTATAATCATTTGCACTTGTGGGTGTACAATTTGAGAGGTATACAACAAATGAAAGTGCATTATCCCAAAACATATGAGTTACTTTATTTTCAAGTAGTAGTGATCGGGTCATTTCAAGTAGATGTCTATTTTTTCGTTCGGCAATGCCGTTTTATTGAAGTGTTCCTACACATGTTGTCTCATGAATAATCTCATTTTCTCTAAAAAAATTGTGTACCCTCTGGTTCAAGTATTCTGTCCCAAATTGAGTCTTTACCAATTTATAGAAATCTTGAATAACTTTAGAAACCTCATCTTTTGTTTTAAGTAAATAGAGCCAAGTCATTCTGGAGCAATCATCAATAAAGGAAACATACCATCTACAACCAGATTTGGAAATTATAGAGAATGGTCCCCATACATCTCTATGTATCAAATCAAAAGGATTCTTACATTTATTTTGACTACTATAATAAGTTGTTCTATGACTCTTAGATTAGATACAAGTTTCACAAACAAAATCTTTAGGATCTAAATGCAAAAATAAATCGGGTAAAAACTTTTTCATGTATCCAAAAGACAGGTGACCTAGTCTTTTATGCCATATCCAAATTTTATTCTTAGTAGATATATGATCTCCCCTTACTACATAATTGCTACCAGTTTTGACTTCATCCAAGTAATACAACCCATCCCATTTAGTACGATGGCCAATGATATTTTTCGTGAGAATATCTTGGATTACACAGTGGTCAGGGAACATAAGCACAACACAATTTTGATCATTTGTAAGTTGGCTAACAGATATCAGTTTTGTTGCAAGGGAAGGAACCACAAGTGTATTTTTCAACCTTATTTGATTTGATAATACAATTTCTCCTGCACCTTCTACAGGATAAACTTTTCCATTTGCATTAATGATTCCAGTTTTATGTGAAGTGCACATGATTTCTAATTCAGTTTTTTCATGTGTCATGTGGTCAGTTGCACCTGAGTCAATGACCCAACCTTCATTTTTCCTGTTTTTGCTCAAATTTGAGATATTGCACTTACCCATGCTAGTTTTGAAAATACCATTTTTACCTTCACAATGATCTTGTCTTTTTGTTTGTGACTCAGTTCTGACTGCTACCTGCTGACTAGATTGGTTTGGTCCTGGCTGCTGCCTTGGCTCTGGTTCAGATCTAGCTGCTGCTCCTTTTACAAATGTCGGTTGCTGCTTGCTGGTCACCAGACTGCCTGCAGCCACAGTTGTTGCTGCTACACCTTTTCCTTTCTTCTCATACTTCTTCTTCTTGTCACCTTTCTACCAATCCGGGTAGCCTACCACTTCGAAACATTACTCCTTTGTGTGCCGGTTTTTGCCACAGTTCGTGCACCTTAATTTTGTGCTATCAAATTTTACATCAATAGCACTTGAATGAATTATACCCTCGGTCATGGCAACAGGTTGAGGTATGATTTGTGTCGCCAGTTGACGATTATTTATGACAGCAGTTTGCATAGCTATCATTTGAGTCATCATTCTCGTCATCTGCTCAATCAGTGCAACAATGGTGGTCGATTCTTGGGATTCGGCTTCTGACATTGTTCTACCAAGTATAGATCGCTTCTTAGAGCAGTGTAGCACAAGAAATTGAAGTTAAAGACAACAAGGGCAACAATTTCTCTAGCTATACCACCAGGCAACCACGCTCTGATACCATGTCAAAAATAATAATAGAACTGTCAAAAAAAATAATAAAACAATTCAAGAACACAAGACTCCCATGAATCTCCCTTCCCTCCCTTATTTTTATTTCTTTTCTTTCTTGATTGAATTACATGGCTTTTACATGCTTATTTATCAATTCAAAAATATTTTGTATATCATGCTAAACATGGAAACCAATCCTTAGAATTAATGACAAATAATCAAATACTATTTATTGCCTATTTCACTAGATATGATTGATATCCTTCAATTTCTTCTTTCCTTCTTTTGAGTGGATATAGATCTTCTAGAGAATTCGGCTTGATCTCTAAGTTATGCTGGAACCGAGTGTAATTTTAACATAAATCATACTATTCTCTTTCAATACCAGTTTATAATTTCCTTCTACATGCCTGAGATATAAGCTTAATTTGATTCTTGTCATTATTAGGAGAGTTTAGTAAATTAAATATTAGGACAAAAGTTTTTCTCAATGCACTCGATCAAAAAATAGCATCCCATTAGCTAGCCATGGGAAAAAAAAAACATCAAAAAAGAGTAATAAACACCTAACGCATATATGTAGAAAATAATGAAGATTGCTGAGAGAGAGAGCGTGGGAAAAGCTCTCTTTTTTTTCGTTGTACAAATAAAGAGCACATCAGGAATAGCAAATTAAGCCCAGCCCGTTAAACCTCGGTGTAAGTCTGTAACAAACACATCAATCTCTGGGCTTTATATATTTGTTTCTGTATCAGCCCATATTTTACTTTAATTTTTAAAATTCTTTTATTATTTTTTATGATTTATGAGAAATGATAAAAAATAACTTGAAAATAAAAAAAATTGTCAATATTTTAGATCATTTTTCTCATCTTTCATAAATTATACAAAATAATAAAAATTCGTATACTACAAGTTCATTATATAACTAATTTATTGGACTACTTCGATAAAAATTTAAAATTTATACAATAAATATTTTGAAACTGTCTTATAATATTCATATCACCTTGGCCGCATTTTACATTTTAATTATTTTTTACTATGTAATTTAAAATGTACAATGCGGCCATGGCCCCACACAATAAAAATATTTAAATTCATTAGTTTACTGGAAGAATAATTTTGGCACGTTCCGATATATCAAGTAGAAGAATCTTATGCCGCGAGCCCGTGAGTTACTTTTACCTTAATACATCGAGTATGGCTAATATAACATTAATGTCATTTCAGTCTATATAACACTAACTTCAAAACTTATCAAATCGAGTTCAAATGGTGAATTCAAACCGTTCAAATCAATTTACTTTATGAGTGATGCGTTTACATACAAACTTTTTAGAGTGAGGCTATGGTACTATGCATATCACGGGTTGTTACCGTGCTACGGCTCTATATTAGAGTTTTCAAATCCTAACGGTCAATCCGAACCGTTCATCTTGTTCTCCATATTAATATGTGTTTGGAGACCAAATTTTACATTTTTTGAAAAATTTTTACTATTTTTTTAGATATTTAGAAAATCACTTGATCTGAAAATTCTGGACCATCCAAAAACAGTGATTTTTAATAAATTTAAAAAAATAGTAAAAAAATTTCAAATAAAATAAAATTTGGTCTCCAAACACATATTAATATGGAGAACAAGATGAACGGTTCGGATCGACCGTTAGGATTTGAAAACTCGAATATAGAGCCGTAGCACGGTAACAAATCGTAATATGCGTAGTACCATAGACTCACTCAACTTTTTATATTTTCAAGTTATTTTAGTATCAAATCAAGCGGCAAAAAAATTGAAAAATAAATGTATTAAAATTAACTTAAAAACTCAAACATTTGACTGGTTGACTTGATATATCAAATAAACTCAAAAACTTATAAATTTTACATGTAAACGCACAACTAATGAAGTAGATCGGTTTGAACAATTTGAATTCACCATTTGAACTTGATTTGATAGATTTTGGAGTTTATGTTATATAGACTGAAATGACACTGATGTTATATTAGCCATACTCTAATACATCATATCAATTTTATTTTTTTCAATTAAATTATATAAATCAGATTCTTATTTTTTTAATTCTGATCTATATACCATATATAAATATATCCCTATTTTTTTAAATACATCGTTACTCAGTACTTCTCTGAATTCAGAGTCAGTACTGCCAAATGAATTGGCGAGGTCAAAAATTTATAATCCGGGAATGATTCGAAATTATCTGAATCAGAGATCTCAGTGTAGTAAGAATGCAAAAACAAAAAAAACAAAAAATCGGGAAAAAATTCATGAATAATTCGTAAAATTTGAGAAAAGTTTATAAAATTTGCGAATTATTCGGATTTAATTCGGTCAAAGTTTGGTCAACTGAATAATTTGACGTTCAGTTCAGTATCATAAAAGAAAACGAATTATTCGGATTTAATTCGCAAATTTTGTGACTATGCTAGTCAATACCATAGCGGATTTGGAGTCTCTTCAACCCGTTACATGTAAACTACGAAAATAAAATGCCACAGTAGAGTCCCTGCTCTTTAATTTATAATATTTAATGAATTAATTAATTCGCTGTTCCTTTACTGTTAGTTGACAGTTTGACCATTTCATCATCATCACTTCCTCCTCCATTCAAGCCCAAATTAGCTGTACCTCCTCCGAGCATCTATCCGTGTTGCCACTAAGGAAAGATAGATAATAAATGCCATTTACGGTGGTAGGCGTCGGCGGAGAGCACAGAAGATCCTTTGTTTGTTCATTTTACACTCTTTTTTATTTTCCCCAGTTGCCACTAAATAATTAAATCTTGCATCTGCATTTATTTTTCTCTCTCCTCTCCCTCTCCCTCTCCCTCTCCTTCCTCACTAAAAAAAAGACAAAAACCCTAACCCTAGTACACCTCCTCCATGTGCCAATCTCCCGGGTTTAGGGTTTAGCCTATTATCCGATTAGCGCTTTCAGCAGCGCCAAATCAGGTAATTCTAGATTCTGTTTTTCTTTTTTTTTTCTTTTTTTTTCCTTTCTAGGAGATCTTAGGAAGCATGTGACTGGGATTCTAGAGGTATCAATTCTTTGTTATCATTCTTTTTTTTTTTTCTTTTTTTCCTTTTTTAGTTGTTACTAACATAGACCTGACCTGACCTTGCTATTATTAGCTGAATCTTGTGTTTTAAAAAAGTTCAATCAGTCCTTGTTAGTCAATTACACAGATTTCAATAAGCAGGTGATGTGAGGTACATTAGCATAGCATATAATATCAACTGGAAAGAATAGATTATGGTTTAATTGAGAGTGATCTATTGTTCCAATTGTATCATCAATTATCTCTGTCAATTGTGATTGCTATATAAGTGGGAATTGCATGCTAACCTAACCATAACCGATGGATCGGTATGTTAAAAGCTTTATTCTCAATAATGTAGATTGAATCGTAAAATCAATTTATGGAAGCACCTTCAGCTGATCTTTTGGAAAGCTCAAATGTTGCATTTGCTTGTTTCTATTTTAAATCGTTACATTACTTATATTTTTCTAATCAGTTCCATTATTTGCATGTGCTATCATATAAAATAGTAGCTCCATTAATAGCTTACATCTAGAAATTTTCATTTTCTTTCAAAAAAAAAAGCTGAGGAAAAAAGGGAAAATGGGAGCGACTTGCTGTAAAGCAGCAACTGAGAAGCAACCCCCAGTTACACCTTTGGTCCGGCTTGGATCTTCCGTGGCATATACCAGTAGAAACATCACGAGGCACTCGCCCTCTTGGAGCTTCAGGTGGGACCACCGGACCCACATAGAAGATGATTTAATTAATGGTAGTGAGAGTGCCAGATACTCTCATGATAATAGAAATGGAATTGAAATTGTCTCTTCTGGAAATGGAAGCCCCGGCATCACCACCAAAGAGGTCAAGTCAGATAACCCCATTCTCGAAAACAAGGACGACTCTGCAAAATCCAAAGTGGGTCCACAAGGTAAGTGTGAATTTTCAATTTTGCACCAGTCCTTTTGATGAAAATTTATCGATGAACAAAGCAATGTCTGATAGTATATATGTACCTGTACAACAGTAAGCTTGATCACCAAGTGGTATCGTGTATTTAAATATATGCATGCATGGGAAAATTATGCTACTTTTTTAATCCTTGACCATTTTACTGTAATATGTGTAATTTTATTGGAGTAAAGTAGCATTTTAAGTTATTTAGACAATCCTTTTTAATTTTATTGTTTCATCTTTTTAAACAGATCAATCCATGTTTAGCAGTTCATCATCACCAGAGGTACATTTCCAGCATTCAATTTCGTTTGAGCATGGTTAGAAAGTCTAGTCTAGTAATTTTCATGTAACTTCCTTTCACTACCTGTGTTGCATAGATACAGGAATCAAGTAATACATCCACATCAGCACCCAGAGTGGGCCCTACACCGTCAGAACCAGAAACTTCCAAAAAGACACGACGCTCGCCCGGTTATACCCTTTACAGACAAGTCTCTGACAGCCGCATTCCCTCTCTAAAATCATCTTTCAATTCTCTCTCTAACATCTCGCGCTCACCAGATCCCCTCCACTCTCTCTCTAACAACTCCTCAGATGGGTGGTCCATGCGCACCTTCTCTCAGCTTGTGGGCTCTACCTCCCAGAGAGATTTGGGCTCATTCAACAGCTCTGCATCAATTACCATAATGCCCTCGCCTGATTTGCAATCATGCATGGTTTGTTCTAGGGTTTTGAATGAGAGGTCCCCTTTTAGTGCTCAGAAGATCATTTCGGCCCGAGAAAACCCGTTAATTGCAGTTTTACCATGCGGCCATGTGTACCATGCAGATTGTTTAGATAATATCACAATAGAGGTGGATCGGTATGACCCTTCTTGCCCTATCTGTAACTACGGGGAGAAATTTGGGTCTAAATTTACAGGGAAGATCAGGGTTTCAAGGAATGCAGTGGTGGATATGGATGTGGAGGTGGGTTCATATGGGAAGCCAATGAAGCATAAAGGAATTGGTAGTAGTAGTAAGGGGCAGGGGCCTAAAAGATCGTTCAGTCGACCTTTTTTAAAGAGGCATTTTTCAATTGGGTCTTGTCAGCCAGAAACTGAGAGAAAGAAGCGGTTTTGGGGCCGATATTGGAAGGATTGATGAGTAGTGCTTAATCTCTTAACTGGACAGGTTAGTTCATGGCTACATTGAATACTTGCTGACACTTTCTCTCTTAACCGAAGATTTCTTTTTTAAGAATATGTAGTTTTATGATTTGTATGATTTTGTGTTTTTTGTCTCTTATCATAAAAACAAAACAGAATCATCTACATTCGTGTTTTTTTTTTTTTCATGAAGGGGTATCAATGAAAGATCTTTGGAATTTGGTAGTGACAAACAATTCTAGAGAAATAGAATAAAAGATGAAATAAAATAAAATGACATTGATTGGAGTAAGGGGAATGTGGGTGTAACTTGCCATTATTGCAGGGGCTTCTTTATTGGGTTAGAATTGAACTTGCTACACGTTGAATCTGCCTTTGTCGGTTTGAAAGCATGGTACCAGCCTGTTTAGATCAAAAGGCTGGTTGTGAATTAGGAAATTATAATACCAAAACCTTCAATGAAGATTGGTGATTATGAAAAAAGTAGTAATACCAATAGTATTTGTGTTGAAATTGTTTTGGTAAATGATGTTTTTTTATGCTGTCAGTGCTGCATTGAGATAAATTACATTATGAAGCATTAATTACTTTGTTTCTGGAAATTCTATTTTTGAACATTGAAACTTAATATCACTTGACACTTGAGGTGATCATGTCGCTCATTGTGGGGGTGAAAAAAATAATAGACATGAGTATGAACAACGTCGGGAAATAGACCTGACTACCTAACTAATGGTAGATAGGAAAAAAAAACTAAGTACATATTATTGATATTATTGCTGATGATATTTGTTAGATGCCAGCTGCTGACCGCTGACCGCTGTCAGTATTTTCGAAAAAGATATTTGTTAGATGCCGAAAGCGCATTCTCTCTCATTTATTTATAATGAATCAGAGCTTGTGACTGTGAACAAAGTTCTGGCGCTTGTGAAGTCATCTGAGTAAAGAAATTGAACATGCTCTTCCAGACAAGTAACAGAGGTTCTAATTTCAAGGAGTAAAAAATCTTTTTGGAACCATGTGCCGTGCATTTATCAAATAATCAAATCTGATTCTATAAACAAAGATATCGTGCTCACAAATTGCACAATCTAAGACATAAGAAAAATAATTTTGCTATGCTGCAAAGTTAACCCTTTTACAATATTCTAAATATTGAAATAATTATACAGAAAACTGATTTGCACATCACTTTGCATGCAGCTCTTCCTAAACCACATCTTTCTATACAATCAAGTATAGAATGATATCCGAGTACCATAACAATTATAGTTGTAAAAAAGCAACTATTCATACTCATCTTTTGTCAGAGAGCATATCAATCTTCGATACTTCATGTAAATTATGCTAGAGCCAGACGCATATCAAGTGTGGTGCACACCGTTTCAGGTGTTTTTGTAAGATTCTTTAATCTAATTCATTAAGTTCCGGAATACCTTTGGCTCTTTTGGTCCTGGCATCTCAGTCTCTCGTTAACCCTACCGGTCTTAACAATAGGACAAATTTCAGGCTAATTTAGACCTGATTTGGATCGATTGCTATGGTAAATGATGCAGTGCACACATAATAAAATAAAATAAAAAAACAACTCATTAATGAAATATTCAATTTTTATCAGTCCATACTAAGATGAGATGAAGTCATGAAACTAGAAGTTTCAAACTAGCACATTAGACAAATCAAATCAGAGTGTGATTACAATAGCGAACACAAATTTGATAGCCTCAACATGGAAATTAGATTTTCATTACAATTGCACGTTACAAAAAATAAAAACCACGCCAGAGCTTAAATGACCAGGGAGCTGATTTTTTTTTTTTTTTTATGAAACTGGTAGTGGCTACCAGCGTGCCAGAGGCACTAACTATGCACTTAGATTGCAAAACCTAAAGCATAGATAACAAGAAACCTCTCTCACACTCTCCAGCTAGCTCTTGTACTCCTCCCTTTGCAATACCTCAGCCAAAGCTTCACCTCTTCAATTATCTTGTCCGACAACATCCTTGCCGGCAATATCCGGCCTTCCAAACACGACTTGGTTACACTGCTTTCATAGGAACCATGATGTAGTTAGAAACCATGTTGCCCAAACCTTCTTAGTAACTCTGCTTGAAGTGCATCTCAGCCGCATCCATGATTCGTCCCATGTACTCTGAACCGAATCCCCTCTATGCATCAGAATCAAACCTGTCTGAGAAGCCATACATTGCCATACCTCGAACGCATAGGAGCAGCCAAAAATAAGATGATTAGCTGTTTCTATGGAGCAATTATTACAAAGTACACATTGCATGTCAGACGGGATATGTCTTTTCGTCATCTTATCACGAGTTAAAATCTTCTCTTCAAGTAACAAAAAAGCAAAGAATTTAACTTCGGCTGGTACATAGCACTTCCATGCAACCATATAATTCCATCTCACCATTGGACCTCTAGACACCATATTATAGGAGGAATTAGCCGAGTACAGACCATCAGCTGACCAATTCCATAAGATAGTGTCATCTTCGTCTGTTAGAACAATAGACTGCGCAAGTGTAGGTGCCACAGATTGCAAAATGGGAAGCCCCTCCCTGACTGACGTACCTTGCTGTGGTGGCCTTGGAAGACCATTCTTTAGTTGACGAAGCGGCAAACCTGACCATGAGTCGAACCAAAAAGAGATTCTATTGCCATTACCAATTTTCCATGTCATAAAGGGAACTGATTTTCAAAACTTAATAATCTATATAAAAGTCCAATTGGCCCCTGCCAAAACTCTACTACTTAAAAACATTAAAGGAAGCCCAGTGGTATAAATTAGGGGGAAATTACATATCACCTTAGGTAACACATATTTTGAGTTTAGATCCGGACCGTCCGATCTGCTTTGGCAGGAAACTTGATTTACATATACTTAAAAGAACAGGGTTCAAATGGCTCGTCTCTTTTAACTATTTGGAACTTCATCCTTTTCATCTGACAGTACATCTGACGGTTGCAAAATTATCCTGTAAACAAGCCAGCTCATGCATTTTACATTGCATTTTCAACTAACTCCTTTATTTTAAAATTTACAAAGCAGAGTCCTCTAAATCACCTAACATAGCAAGACATACAAACGACCATACAACACAAAAAAGATGGACCTCTCTCAATTAATATCTACAAAAAAGACTATATTTCTGTCCATCTACAACAAAAAAAAGGGAAAAGAGAAGTCCAAACTTTCTAAATGAGTTACTATACTAGACCAAATAAAAGAAAAATATCACACAAGAAAATACACAATAATATATGTGCCCTGGTGGAACAAAATGCCAGGGGAAGCTGCATGAACCCAGGTCTGTGCCAGAATAACCCTATTATGTCCTTCAGTAACTCCCATATAAAGCGACTCATGTACAAATCCAATGCAGTTTGTCACAAACTTATTGTGCTATTATTTGAAACAGAATAAAGTAGTGTTGCAATTACTCCAGCCAATAATGCGCCAAAAATCAAGGTACCCTTACCAAGGAACCCTCTTACTTCAACTCTCTTAGCAGCAGTTGAATTGAGCATATCGCCATACTTACCCTCAATCTTTTCACAATTCTCAAACTCGCCGACTCGTCCATCTTTTGGCACAAAGTTAGCTGTCTCAAGGCTCTTCTCTTCCTTCTTGTAAAGATGCACTTGGAGCTTACTCTTCAGGAGGTATTTATTAATACTCGACACATCAGCATCATTAGGGCTATCATAACTGCTAATGGTGCTCCTTTGTCGTAGCACGATACCCGTTTCATCATCCCCATTACTGTAATTAGCAAAGTCACAGTGATAAGCTGAGCTGGTGGGAATGGGAATAGTATCATCTTTCAAAAACTGGAGGTCTTGAGTATTTTCATGATTAAGCGTGCCGAGAATGCTTTGGATATCCTCTTGTAAGAGGAAAGGGTTTTCATCTTCTGAGCCTTCACCGGGAGAGTAGTACTTCAGTTCAGGCTTCAAAGCAACTGGGGTGGTTCCCACCTGTACATTTTTTTTAATAACAATTAAAAATCGAATTCATATTGGTTATAACACAAAGAATTCCAATTCCTCCATTCTTAAAAAATTTCAATGGAAAACTATCGACAGATTTTTGGATGAGTGCTATTTTTGTTAATACAGAAAAACTTACAGGTGCAGCACTGCATTGTGCACCGACAAGTGGAATTGCACTGAAATGGGGATCAAACAGCTCTGCCAACCAACTTTCTATATCCTCCGGGTGGTGATCATTATTGTTATTAGAATTGTTGTTGCTGACGATATTTTCTGACAAACTTGACTGGTTGTCGGACATAACAGGTTCCGCCATGCTATTTACCTGCTGTAGTTCATTGAATACCTCTCGAGGAGCCGACGTGTCAGCATCTGATGAAATTCCATCCCTTTTAGTCACTCGGCAAAGAACAAAGAGATCCTATGTGCAGGACGAAAACAAGTTAAAGAAGAGCTAATATGAACTCCTAATTTATCAAACTTGACGTATATGAACTCCTAATTTCCGATCCAAAAACTAATTAAGAGCTAAATATCACAACTACCTTCAAATCAGGGGCATTTTTGCATTCATTTTCGTCCAAATAATACTCATGCATGATCCATTCTGTTCTTCTTCCAGCAGGAGGCCGGCCTTCATGAAAAACTAGGGTTTTCTTGGTGCCTATAACTTTGTTGTTGCGCCTGATATTGCGATCCTTGCCTGTGGATTTCCAATAGCCTGCTTTTGTAGCCCGATTAGACCGAGACCCGTTTGGATATTTTCTGTCTCTAGGCGTGAAGAAGTGCCATTTTGTGTCGCTTGTAGGCACGATGCATTTTGCTATAACCAAATATATGTAGGAATACAATAAAGTAGAATAATTATTAATCATGTATTACAAAATCAGGGAAAATCAGTTTGCCATTAAGGTTTTATCATTGCAAATCGAAATTGGTTGCTTGAATTAGCATTAGTGTCTCAAATTTTGATACCCCATCTGTAAGGCATAACACTGGTTATTGAAGGCACTTGGTTTAGTAATTAACTTAATCAGGGAAAAGTAGCTAGCATATAACCAAATTAAGATTTATGTAAAGGTTAATGAGAGGTTCTAAAGGAAAAATTAAGAAGATACTGTCACATCCCTAACTTTTTATACTGTACAATTTGGTGCAAGTCAGGTCCAACAGCAATAAAATTATATGAAATTATATGAAATTGAAATTTGATATTGTGTGATATGAGGAAAAGAATCACTCACAAGATAAGTCCCATGGTTCATATTTGTAAATATCAATCTCTGGGATGACATCATAGTCGATCTTTTGGTCATGTACCTTCCTTTTCAGATAATGAGATATCAGTTCTACATCCGTCGGGTGAAATCCAAAACCCGGGGGAAGATTTAGAGCTCTCAGTGTGTCCATTATACTAACCACCTTAATTCATTATTGAAATTAACATTAGATATTCTTGATTTGTGTGATAATGAAAATATTACAGATAAGAGATACCATGAAAAATCCTAACTATGTGACTAAAATTGAGATGAGAAACAATTTATTATAAGAAATTGCAACAGGCGACCCGTCGAAACAACTGGTACAAAAATCATAGGCTAGTGAGGTTCTCGGAGAAATTTAGCATTAAATCGAGTAAAGAGGATAAAAAGACTACCTTTTCACTGCGCGCATATAATTTGTGTATAGAGAAAGAAGTTTTGGTTTCTTGAGTATTGAGGGGAGAGAGGAGAAAGAGGTTGAGCTATTCGCGTATGTTTTTTTCTTGCTCCTTGTTCTCCGGTCTCCGCGCTTTTCTCACATCTTTACAGACTCTAAGATAAAAATTTACTAAGTGGGTCCCGGTGTCATTGAGAAAGAAATTGGCGTCTGATTGGTGGTCCGTGTTCACGCAATGATTTGGTAACTTTGCTTAACGCGGTCCTCTGCAAGACCCGATGCCGGTCACTCTTCCGGTGTGCTCACCTCACGAAACTCCCCGTTTTCTGTTTACTGACGAATGCTGCATGCGCTTGGTACGCATTTAATGCGTAGTTTGGAAAATTACTCTGGCTTTCGGCGTACAGAAATGTGACGTCTACCACACTCACGTACTAGAATATGACGGTATAACCACCTCCTTGACCTCTTGAGTCTTGACTTGTGTAATCTAATTTGGTCCGGAGGACGACATTTCTCAGAAGGTGCATATCACAGCATAGATAGCGATTCCTAGAATCAGCCTCCACTCCGTTTTCTATGAAATGGACATGATCGAAGGAACTATGTTGTGTTCTCCAATAAAACATTTTATAAATGGCCATTTACACCGATTTCTATTCTTATATTAAGTAGAAATTTGGATTGAATATTAGCCCTCTACTCAAATTATAATTTGTCTTCTTGTAAATTTATATATTTTTTTATATGTATAAGTCTAAATTTATTTAGAAATAAAATCGTCACACATACTCGTCATAATTTTATTTAGTCTGCCTTTTTTTGTCCTTATTTACTTCTATTTTCTAAATATTATTTAAAAAGAAAAAAGATTGATTGGTCATATCTTTATTTATTTGTATTTTATTTACATCATATAAGAAAAAATAATTGTCATATAATGATCTCATTTAAGTAAATATAATTTTATCCTCCATTTTAGAAACACAAATACATATAAATATTAGAGAGACGATAAATCGATAATAACCCTTATAACAATAATAAGGACCACAATACGACAACATGAGGTGTCATAACATGACAATAGCAAATAATACAACTTATTTTGATGAATTTTTTTCTCTCGTTTCCCATTAGCAACATAGCAAAAAAATATTGTTGCTCAGTAGAAAGAAAGCTCATAAGTATGCCATTAAAGAATGAGCTTTACGTTTGAATGAGAATATGTTGGTCTATTTTTTTTATTGTTAAATAATTATTTTTTCTATTGTTAAATAATTATTTTTTCGTTGATTTATTTTTTATAAAAATATGTCATTTTGTATGAGAATATTATTTTCTTTTCTTAAAATATATTTCTGTTGCAAACGTACGAACTACGAGCACAATACTGGTAATTTATTAGCTAGCTTAATTTTATAAATAATTTAACAAGTTCTCTCTCTTTTTTTTTAATTCATTCAAGGTGTTTCAAGCCACTTCCATTTTCTTCATGCGAATTTTTATATAACGGAGTGGTCTCATACATACATACATACATACATACATACATACATACATACATACATATGAGTAGAACTAGGGTGTTTTTAAGTTCGCCAAACTCTTTTATAAATTCAACTCTAAAACATATCAGATTGGCTTCAAACAACGAATCTAAACTAACCTTACAAGTGATGCGTCTACATGTAAAAAGTTTAAAATTTAAAATTAATTTTGTATAGAGTCAAACATGCGATCTGTTTGCTCGCATGTTTAGTTCATTAAAAGAAAAACACATTTGTTATTCTGGCTCTTTTAGTATATTCTTAGAATTAGACTTATTCGGAATAACTTATTCGACATTTGGTTGGATTAAAATAACTAGAATAGAAAATTCATTTTTTTTTTTATTAAAATAGACTATTTTTAAGAATTTTGAGATTTAACTATTCTTAATTTAACTAATTTAACCATTCTAGTTATTGTTATTTCGCAATCAAATATACCATTCGCATATTATTTTAACTTATACAATTTTGTTGGTCGACAATTCAAAGTGCAAAGGAAAAATGAGATTTATGAGGAGAAGAACAAAAAAGATAGTTAAAGGGCTTTTAAAACTGATTTCAGGAAACGACAAAAACATGGGTGCTGATACTAACACAATAATTTTTTATTTTTTGTGATAAAAAGCGCCGCTTAAGGCGATTAGCCAAGTGAAATAAAAAAGCGTCATGGCAATTAGACTTCCTCCCTCCCAATCTCCTCTCTCCTTCTCCATCCTCTGTATCTTCTTCCTATTCATCTTTTTCATTTGAGTCGGTGCTTCTGTCTGGTAGATCTGGTTACTGTTTTCGGTGCTTCCGTCTAGTGGATATGGCCACTACTCATTCCTCTGTTGTCGTTTGAGCCGGTGTTTCCATATAGCGGATTTGACAATCATTATTTGGTTCTTCTGCTTCGTGGATCTGGTCATCGCTCTTCGCATCGTCCTTTTGGAGTTTTATTCTCCAATATTAGTGGTTCGTTTTTTCTTCCCTTCTCTTGATCTCTTTTGCCCTTCTTTGGCAATAGAACAGTGGGTGGAACGAGTTGTACATATAGTTACTTCATATATATATTCGAATAAATGTTCGGTTAGGAAATAAATGTCGGTTTTTGTGATGATGTTGTCATGTGTTGTTTTGTGCTGATTTTCGCCTCTTCTTCTTCTTCTTTTCTGTTTCAAGGTGACTGTCCTGGATTGGTTGATTTAGTTCTCAGTTTGGTTTGATTCAGTGCCTACTTAGCTGATGGGTGAGTCGTCCTGGTTCGGTCGATTCAGTTCCCGGTCTGGTTTGGATTCAGTGCCTTCTTGGCTGTGATTTACGTACATATGACACTATTGATAGACTCCCATCACTCTAATCAAGCAAGGATGATCAATTTGTGTCAACATGATGCACATACCCCTGTGTTTTTGTTTTGTTTAGCTGTGTGTTTTTTACAGATACTAGTTGTCTAATCTTATGTAACAACTACTTTGTAACTTTTTCTATGAATGAAACTGCCTATGGGTTTTCAGACAAAAAAAAAACCTTTTATTTTAACACAACTTTAAATTTTCAAAATTTATAGACAATTTTAACCTCTATATATTTTTCCTTTCAAATGTTATTTTTGATCTTCGGTGATTATGTAATATTTTATCACAAGGACCATTTATTAGTTACTGTATATACTTTATTGTTAGATCTTCATCTAACTTGAAATAATAACAAAAAAACAAATAACCAACACATCAGAGATTGTACGTTAATGATTTTAACTTTTGTTATATATGTATTTCGGTCATCTTTTGTTTCAAAATATTTAGTTCGTATGAGAAATATAAAAATAAATTTTACTACATGATATATCATTTTTTGTTTAACAAATTTAACTTGCTTAGTTTATTTTTAATAACCGCATATATAAATTCAAATTAACAACCACTTGAAAAAAAAAGCTGCAATAAAAGCATAAAATTATTAGTGCCAATCAAATATTATGCTTTAATAACATAAGAAGAATAAATTGTAATTTATGTTTTTTCATCTCCGCAATGGAGCTTATTTTCAAAATAATGTTAAAACTTGAGAGAAGTGCGTAGGATAAACTCTTTAATTCATTAATTTATATTGATGTAAAAGATTAATTATTTGTAATATTAACACAAGTTTATTAATTTGATGTATTCTTTTATATTACTTTAAAGCATTTATGTTCAGATGATATTTTGAAAACTATTAATGTTTTTAAATATGGTCATATATCCTGTTGTCATATAATTTAATAATAGATTTTATTTGTCTCAAAAAATAAAGACGGATAATAAATTAATATCAGATAAAAAAATATTTAGATTAATTTCTATCAAAATAAAAAATTACATTGAAATACATATTTATTTTGATGAACTAAACATGCGAGCAAATAAAGATAATAATTAATGTAAGAACTTGTGAAAGTAGAAAGTAAAGAAGGGGCAAATTGTATAGGGATGGTTAACCAATTAGATAAATATATATTTTTATTATTCGTATTAATGGTTATAGGTTATTTATTTTCATAACTTAAACTTACCTCTGAAACATTTTAATTTCAAAGAATAGAAAATAATAAATTAATAAATTCCATTCTTTACCGATATAAAAATTTATTCCGTTAACTATGTTAGATAACACTTTTGTGCGAGCATTTTTATTAATATCCCTAAAACAAATGTAAATTTTAAAAATGTCCCTGTCCCCCATTTTTTTTTTAAAAATGCCCTAACCGCCTGGGCCCAGAGCGGCCCAAAAACCATGTGAGGCGCCAGCCCCTGGGGCGGCCCATAGCACAAGTGAGGCGCCAGCCCCCAGGGCGCCTCATGTGTGTGTGTGTTTTTTTTTTTTTTTTTTTAGAGAATCTTAGTATTTTGATTTGAATAATTTTGTGAAAAAAGTTTAGGGTTTATGTATATGTATATGTGTATGTCAAAAAATAAAATATTATGTGTATGGCTACCGGAAGCATTTCTGCCGAGGTGCTTCCGGGGTTATATTCAACATAATGCGCGCCAATGTAATACAGCAGTCCCATAGTAAAAATACTACAGTCAGAAATATATTACAATAAACAAAAAAGTTCACACAAGCAAAATAGCAAGTTTATCTGCCCCTACCTCGACGTCTCAATAAACCTAACAAACGACTAGTTGTACTGGTATGAGCTGCAGGTGCGGCATTACTTGTAGAGGCTTGGCAACTAGATGATTGGCTCGGAGAAGGGGGGGGTTGTGTTCTACCAGTTGCTTCAGCAACAACTCTAGCATTTTCTCTTCCGTTGTGCGCATTTATGGCATATGAAAATAAGAATACAATTCAGTTAGTAATATAATAAAATCATAAATAAATTTCGTACAATGCTACATACCTGCCGTGCGTCTGTCAGAAACAGAACGGCGAGCCCGATTTCCCGACGGTCGCCTACCACCCATCTCGTCCATGGTCATTACAATACGCTTGTGTCTCCTCCTCCCCTTTCTTATCCATCCTTCTGAAGGGAGTATTCTATCACCGACATATGCAGGCCACTTGTGCTGATCGGGATAATAATGGAAAGATCCACCCCAAGTGGAAGCAAGGTAATCGGTACGGTACATGTCAGCAACATAGTGATCCTTGCAGTAGTTCCTCACTCGGCATACCGCCATCACGTGACTGCAGGGTATGTGACTTAGTTGGGGTCCTTGGCATGTACAGGTTACCGCCCTGGCATCTCCGAATTTAACCACGTACTTGCAAGCCCTCTTGACAAACGCCATAGTCTCATTTAGTTTACGGCTAGTAGGAACGTACTCATTTGGATTTTTCACTTCGAATTCTGTTCCATCATTACCCATCGGGATAACGATCATAGTTGCACCTTTGTCCCTGTGTCGTCTTAGTTTCTCCTCCACCCTTGTTGAAAATGATTGGTTCATCCTTATTAATTCTGCGGCCTTAGCACGCCGTTCCTGAAACCAGGCATTTAACTTGTAGAATGTGTCCTCTACAATTGCAGCCACAGGCAACATCCGGCTCTGCTTGAATACTGCATTCAGCGACTCGGACCCGTTGGTTGTCATAATTCCCCAACGCCAACCTCCATCACGGGATTGATATATTTTCTCGTATGCTGGATCTTCGTTGACATCTCGGGGATTATTTTTGCCCACCTTCATTAGGTAGAGATTTGTCTTTGGCATGTACTACACAAAAAATAAGGAAATAGAATAATGTAAGTAAACAATTGTACTGAAAAAATCGTTCTCTTAAAATACAATAATATATGTAAACAATTGAAATACATGTACCTTTGCAAAACTGCTAGTCATCTCTACCACCCTTCTCGGTTTTTTCTTTCTGCAATTCCATCTAAATGTTTGTTGAACCCACTCGTCGCCCCCGGTTGCCTTGGAAAGGTTCTTCGCAACGTGTTGCATACACAACCTGTGCACACACTGTCCAGTACATGTTGACCAACCGTAATCTTCACGATCAAAAACATATTTTATTCCTTTGTGCTGGTCTGATATCACGCAGAAAAATTTTCCTTCCCCAATCACCCGTCTTCTTAAAAACTGCATAAAGAATCCCCAGTTCTCGCCGTCCTCTTTATGAACAATTGCAAACGCCAAAGGCAACAGCTGGTTCTCAGCATCATATGCGCATGCTATCAGTAGCCTCCCCTCGTAACGGCCAGACATGGAGCATGCATCAATGCTGATAACGGGTCTGATGTATGACACAGCCTGGATACAAGCACCGAAAGCCCATGCTATGCCCTTGAATTGTTGAGCTCCCTCTATTAGTACTCCGTCTTTATCAAAAAAAGGGCCATGCCATCGCTCATATACGGTGCCGATATTTGTACTTGCCATGGCCTGGAGCAATGGTGCCAGATAGCCATACGAATCCTTCCAACTACCGAATATCCTGCAGATAGCAAGTTCACGACCTCTCCACAGCCTGTTGTATTTTGGGATTACATATTTGTATTTGTGTCTGACGGTCATAGCCACCGCCTTGATGCTCATCGATGGATCCAACTTAATGTCCTCCTCAATTGCATCGGCAATTAGTGATGTCGTCAGCTGCGCATGGTCTATCCTTGTGGACGCAGACTTGCATGTATGAGGTGGTTCACACTTCTTAATCATCCATGATTCCCCTGAACCCGCAGGGGTTGCAAAAAGGCGGAACTCGTAGCGCGGGTGAGTTTTACACAGCACAACTAACCTTGTTCGGTCCCTTTTGTGTATTATACATTCCCAGTTGCCGTGAACATGAGTCTCATTTATTTTCTTTACAAGTTCGTCTATGTTGGTATAAACTTGCCCTGCAGCAAGTTCTTTATTGTATT
Source organism: Carex rostrata (assembly GCF_964058835.1). NCBI lineage: Eukaryota > Viridiplantae > Streptophyta > Magnoliopsida > Poales > Cyperaceae > Carex > Carex rostrata. The sequence goes on from NC_135934.1 coordinate 8,652,771, forward strand.
CAACACGAGGACCGAAGAAACTAATGTCTGCCTCTTCGAAAGCTGTGGTGTCGTTGAATGTGGCGACCGGATGCTTACTTCCCTGACCTGTAATCGGGAATTTTTCTGCCCTGGATAAACCTGGTACATTTGCATCACCATCTGATAAGTCATCAGCTTCCCAAACCCCTTGGTATTCGTCCCCCGTTTCCATTTCCCTTTCTGGTATGGCATCAATAGCATCAACATCAACATCAATATCATTTCGATTAACGGGTACCGGTCCTGACTCTGGCATAGTTGGAAATCTAGGGATTATGGGTGTCTGTCTGGGTGGTGGTGGTGGCAACTCTTCAGTATTTTCTGGGGAGTTGTGGCACCCCTGGTTGTCATAACCGGGGCTGTGGTACCTCTGGTTGTCATAAGGGGACTGCTGGTGATATCCCTGGTTGTCATAAGGGGATTGCTGGTGGTACTCCTGGTGGTCATAAGGGGAGTGCTGGTGGTACCCTTGGTTGTCATAAGGGGAGTGCTGGTGGTACCCCTGGTTGTCATAACCCGAATTGTCATAACCTGAAGGTCCAGCCCTCGTTCGGAGAACCCTCTTCGAATATATGTCCATTACCGGGACCCCACAAGCTACAAATTGAGTATACACAACTCTCCACAAATTGGCATCTGTTATTTGAAACTTAACAAAGTAAGGTCTACCCCCCCTCCGCGTGAGTTGTCAATCCGTGTAACCAATTCTATTTCATACATGTTGGGGTTTACAGATGTCTTTTCGTATATTAGCTGCTTCAGTTCCTCAAATGTGGTATTTTCATTAATCTCGAAGCCAAATGCGACTTCTTTTGTGTAATGCACGCCATCTTCATCCCTTTCTAGCTTGCCGCCGACATACAGTGCAACTAACATCTCTTATTTAACAAACTACATTTAAAAAAAAAAATTACAAGTATTACATGACATAATAATGGGTACAGTAATAAATGACTAATTGAAAAATAATTAAAAAAAATTAAAAAAATTACAATTTTGCTACAGTACGATACAGTAATGTACATTGCGCTACAGTAAATGTACGTTACGCTACAGTAATTACAACAGTCAAAATTAACTACAGTAATGACTAATTATCAACAGTAATGACTAATTATTATAATTAAAAAACATACCTATTCACTCAGTTTCTCGTCTCGAGCAAAATTCTCAAATCGGGAAGTGACAGAGGCAGAAAACGAAGGGTTTAAATCAGATTAAATATGGGGCGCCCCAGGGTGTGGCGCCTCACTTGTCTTGTGGGCCGCCCCAGGAGCTGGCGCCTCACATGGTTTTTGGGCCGCCCTGGGCCCAGGCGGTCAGGGCATTTTTAAAATTTCTATTTTTTTTAGGGATATTAATAAAAATGGCCGCACTTTTGTGTCAGTGCGAAGTGTATTTTCAATTAATAGAGTTTCTATTTTTTTTAATTGCTAATATATATATATATGAATGTAATTTGTACTCTTTTTTTGAAACTCAACAATGTAAAGTTTGTAAGCAATCATTTTAATAAAAGTGAGAAAAACCAAACAAATTGCGATGCTTGAAATGAAGTATTTAGTGATATAAATTCGACTAAAGTCACTAAAATGAAAGTTTGTTTTTCTCTATTCTTTTTTGCTGCAAAAAATGATTGATTTTTGTTATTATACTTTTCAAATTTGAAAAATGAAACATTCTCACAAAATTTTTACTAGATGTTTTAGTTATGGAAATAAAAATAAATAATCAATGACCTTTAATATAGAGAAAGCACTATCCTAGAAAATATATGGTATCTAGAGAGAATTTTAGATAAGGACATATTTGTCCAGTAAAAAAATTCTGAAGTTGTTGTGTTAATAAAATAAATTATTGTGTCAATATCATTACCCAAAAACATTATTCACGCACTTTATTTTATCTTAACCTACGTATTATTAGCTCCAACAACACACTAACTGCAGGGTGACAACATTTATTTAATGAAATCCACATATTATTTGATTCAGAGAGTATACTAATTGAAGGACAAAAAAATAATATTTTCGTCCTTTAAAATTTGCATGGATGCATAGGCCGAAAATTTAATCTATACCATAAAAAATACAAAATTTCACCCAAACTATCAGTGAATCCGTATCCTCTTAGGTAACTAACACCCTGTTTGGATGGAGAGTAGAGGAAGGAAGGGAGGTGAAGAATAGAAGGGAATAGAATGGAAGATTAACATATTTAACATCTTTGTATTTGAATGATAAATTTGAGAAAATAAATTTAACTTTTATTTTCGTCTTATTTTTTGTTTGGTTGATTAAAATTTAGAAGGTTAATGAGGAATTTGATGGCTGTTGTATGTTTGTGATAAAAAAACTTGTATGAGTGTTATATTGATAAGATATAGAGTTGGACATTTGTGTTTGTTTTTTTCTAAAAATATTTGCAACAAAATTTATTTTCATCCTTTACACTCCAAATTGGGAGGGAAACCGATTCTATTAATTACAATGATACAAGGTTAAACCTTTCACCTCCGATATAATTTTGTCAACCAAACATGATTCGATGGAAAATTTCCTTTTCTTTTCATTCCCTCCCTTCCTCTACTCTCCATCCAAACAAGGTGAAGGCAATTGCTGGAAAAAAAAAAAGGAAACAGAGTAGGTCCGATGGGCATCGGACCTACTTTGGTTCCAACGGGTTCAATCACAGTCAGATTGGCTTTAGGATCGCGTCAGAACTTTCGCATCTGCTTTAATATTCATGCGCACAAATTCTGAAGCAAATTAAACGGTATATCTGCCCATCGGAACCAAACTAGGTATCGGGGCATCGGACCTACGCCTTTCTCAAAAAAAAATGGTTTGCATTTAGTTCCGGTCCTTTCAAAAGAATCTGGTACTGTTATAATTATTGGAGATCTGTTTTGAGATTTCTGTCAGAATTAAAAGAACAATCTGAATTTATTAATTGTACTACTTGAGGGTGATGCAAATTTAATATCAGTTCCGTCAGATTTCAAAAAATACTGGCTCACTATCAAAGATAGCAAGATAGCGAGTCAAAGCTAGTCCCTATTAACTAGCAAAGTTAGCGGTTGTGGTATTTTTTGGAATCTAACGAAACTGATAGTGAATTTGCATCACCTCAACTACTTCAATTAATAAATTTAGATTGGTCTATTGATTTTGGCACAAATCTCAAAACCGATGATATGGGTGAAATTTCAATTTTTTCTTTTGTATGTTATAGATAAAATGTTTCGGATGCACAAAGTTATGGATTCAACTCCTCTCTAATATTATAAAGAATGAGACTCACTTAACGGTTTGAGATTAAATCTCATTGCTTTGGTATTTAAGCTAGTGCAGGAGCAGTATTATTGGGCTCTGAGATTCATGTCAAGTTAAAAAGAACGCTCCAGATCTTTTTTTTTTTTTAAAATGAGGCTATAAAGCCCGTTTCATTGCAGAAACTTAGATTACAGAAACATAACAGTGTTTTTAGCATAGATATGCTAATATCACCCCTGTCAACTAAGCAAAAACCACTAATACGATACCAGAGATGGTATAACCAACATAACAAAATCTCAAAATAGAGCTGACAGAAGCAGCAAATAAGACAGAACGCTCCAGATCTATTAATTGTAAAAGATTTTCATTTTCTTGTACAGAATCGGAGAGGATGTGAATTCTGAAGTTATATCTAGCTAGACCTTGTTTCTGACATAGAAATTGTGGCCAACAAATTGATTTTAGAGAAGGAAATCCGACGGATGTAATTTTGGTGGTAGTTAATAGACTTACAAAATATGCTTATTTTTTCAATGAAGACCAACAGTTGGACCGATATATGTCATAAAATTCATGACATAGGATCTCGGTCAATTGTACAAGGATTTGCATGAGAACCCTATGTATAAGTACACTCAAACGATGAAAAAAAAACTATTTTTTTTGTTTGAAATAAGGGCTTTTTTAGACCTGCAATCTATCTTCTACGAAATTATTCCCTCTATACGTAATACAAACCAATCACTATATGTGCTAGATTTGTGATACGATTAAAAAATTTGATATAAATAATTATTTCGAACGAATATTTATATTAATAAATTAAAATTCCTTTGGTCAAATTTTTGAAAGGTTACTGGATGAATCTGTTTCTTTAAAATTCGAGAGAGCATCTGATATTGAAGTTCCGAACAATTAAGTTAAAGCTTTCTTGGAACTTGGAACTTGGGTCTTGGAAGCATTGCATTGATCAAGAAGTTGAAAATAATTCTTTTGTTATTTATTTCTTTTTATTTATCCATCCATACAGAGTAATGTTGGTTAGGTTGTGCTCCAGTATCGCCTTATTAAAGAGACGGAAGGGAAGGGGACGAAAAGAGAGGCTACCATCGTAACAGTGAAATCTACACCCTGAATCGGGGGTACAGATTTCATCCAAAATTGCGTTGGCTCTCCCCTCCGAACAGTGTGCGTTCCCCCTCGTTCCCCTACGCTCCCTCTCCGATTTAGCGATTCTCCTCTTCTGAAGCAGGGAACTTGATCTGAGCTGACTAGATTTTCAGAATTTTCACCTCCGCTGCCGTTCCTTCCCTCCGCATCCCTCCTTCTGAAGCAAGCCCTTAGTGTATGTACATCTCAGTTGTAAAAATATAAAAAAAAAGTACCATGCTTATTAAAATATGCAATTTAATAAGAGAAAAGGTAACATCCCCGGGCTACAGTCCCCCGAAAATCCCCGTGTATAAAAGTCTTCCCTTTTTAGCTTAGTTTTGACGCGCTTTCAACTGCCACAACTGCCATAATTTCAAGTACAATATATATGTTTACAGGATAATATGTGTATGTTTACAGGATAATATGTGTATGTTCACATAATAATATGTGTATGTTTACAGGATACTATGTGTATGTTCACAGAATAATATGTGTATGTTTACAGGATAATATGTGTATGTTTACATGATACTATGTGTATGTTCATAGAAGGTGGTCCCCAACAGCTGTCACGCGTTTTCAACAGTTTTCACGCGTTTTTAACAGCTTTCACGCGTTTTTATGTTGACAGAATTTGTTGAATTAGTTTACAGGATTTAGTATTGATGTTTACAGAATTAGTTGAAAATATCTGGGAATTTTTGGGGGCTGGAATTGGAGGACTGTTAGCTGCTTCCATTTAATAATGACTTTAGCAAATTTGTTACAAACTCGACGATGTGATAATTACGAGATTATTATACGAAGTAAAACACAAATTAGTAATTATGAAAATATTGAATGAGCTCGCAAATTAAAATTGGATATTGAATCAAGACTTGTTTCGCAAGCAAGGGTGTTAACGAGCTGGCTCGGTCTGAGTTAGGCTCCAGCTTAGTTTGTTAATTCTGAATCGAGCTACAGTCGAGCGAGTTGGACCTAGGGTATTCAAGCTAAAACCTCAGCTCGAACTCGTAACAAGCCAGCCCGAGCTAGCTCACTAGATCTGGCTGGATCTTGTTTAAGAAGAAAATAAATTCTACAAATTTTTTGGATAGAGCTAAACCGAGCTAGTCAGTATAAAATACATACAAATTCATATAAACCGAGCTAGTTAGCTAAACCTAGCCGAGCTGGCGAGCAAGCTAGACTCCAGCTCGAACTCGTTAATTCTGGACCTAATGGCGAGCTGGTTCGTTAACAGCTCAGTTCAATAACAAATGAGCAGTTAGCGAGCGAGTCAAATGTGAGTCACGATCAAGCCACGAGCTACGAGTTTTTTTGCCACCCTAGACTCATGAATCGCAAGCACGCTGATCTAATAATCTCTCTAATCTTGAGGTGAGGATCTAAAGATCGGACGGCAGCAGTTCACCTGATTCCTTCAACGACTCCGACCGTCAGATTATTTTATGATGAACGCTGGTGGTGATCTAACGGAGGAGTACTAGGCTCTCTCTAGTTCGAGCGCCAGCCCGTCTCCGCTCCCTCTCTCCGTCTCTCCTCAGAGCAGTATTGCTCTCGACCCGATCCGATCATCTCCTCTCCCATCCTCTCTCTCGCAAGTTGCAACTAAAAGGTGAGTCCATTCCATCTCTCTCTCTCTCTCTCACCAGTCAGCTGTAAACATTCAACCCCCAAATGTCATTTCTGTTCGGATTAGTGCAAATTTACCACAAATTCTATTCAAATTTGTACAGCTTTTGAATTTAACACGAGGTACAGAAAAATAACAGGTCAGGTTTGCTGATGATAGATAACTATAATTTATTTATGGGCTCAAATAGCTACTTCAATTGAGAGCATATAAAGAATGGAGAAGTTGAAGAAACTTTGCGCTTAATTTTATTTTGCTACGCATAACACAGAAAGATAGCAAAATGCATTGTCCTACAAACCCTACTAATTATTTACAAACCCTAACTGCCACCGCCAAGCTACCCTCTCGCTTCCATTCCTCTTCATCTTTAGGGTTTAACCATTTATCCAATACAAATTACCCTCTCTCTCTCGCTGTCTCTTTCTCTTCCCTCTCCACTCGTCTCAAAACCATCCTTCCAATCCATTCTTCCACCTCTTCTTCCTCCAATTGCGATTGCTTGGCTGAGACTGAGAAATCAGGGAACATGGATAGCCTAGTCCAGGTGGCCCACTCTGTTGCTGATGTCGCCGGCGAGGTCTTGAGGAAGTACTTTCGCCAGCGCTTTGATATCATCGACAAAGCCGACCTAAGTACGCTCATATCTTCCTCCTTTTTCATTTTTATTGTTTTTTTGCATTTTTATTTATCTTTTTTCTTTTATTTAGTTATTTGTGCCTTTAATTTGTCTACCTCTTTGATAAAGGTCCTGTGACAATTGCGGATAGAGAGGCCGAGGAGTCTATGGTTTCACTTATATTAGACAAGTTCCCTTCTCATGCTATGTAAGTTTCAGAATTGGTATAAACGACTCTAATTCAATAATTTATCTCTATATTACTGCAGTGTGGACTGTGGATTGACTTTTTCAGCTTTTAAATTTTTTTTTTTTCTGCTTTTCATATAAATTTCGTCAAAGGTAGAGCTATTTTATGTGCAGATATGGAGAGGAGCATGGCTGGAGATGCAAAGAGGACTATGCTGATTATGTCTGGGTTTTGGATCCTATTGATGGGACTAAAAGCTTTATTACTGGTACATTCAATTGCTTCTATTTTATTCTCAATGTGTGCGTAACTGGTTAATTTAATTGTTGATTTGAGTTGCTTTAATCACTTTTTGTTTTGTAGGGAAGCCTCTATTTGGTACGCTTATCTCAATTTTACACAAGGGTAAACCGGTACGTTTCTCTTACATAATCTGCTTCATTAGGCCTACGTACTCATTATCAAACTTTCAACAAGTAAATGAACCGATAGGTTCTTATGATATATGTTCTCTTTTTCCTTCATTTGAACTGTTCAGATAATAGGAATAATTGATCAGCCGATTTTGAGAGAGAGATGGGTGGGGATTGATGGAAAGATAACCACCTTGAATGGAAGAGAAATCTCAACTCGTACTTGCAGTGTACTCTCACAAGCTTATTTGTATGTACTATGTTCTCATTTTTTATTTGTATTCTCTTTGTACTATGTACTACTAGTATAGACTGCTACCTGTTGATGTTCCTAAATTCCACGTTATTCACGGAAAGCTAAACAAAATAACGTGACTTGGTTTCACATAACTGCAATATACATAGCTATGGAGTAAGGATTGATCTCTCTTTATCTTTTCGTTTTCTATCTTAACATTAAACTGTAACCACTGAAAGCTTTACTCGCTGTCAGTATGGCTTTAGTTGTCCTAATTTAAATTTTTTTGCAATGATAATTTTTTTGTTTATTTCTGAAGGTATACAACAAGTCCACACTTATTTAGCGGGGAAGCCGAGGAAGCATTTGTTCGTGTTAGAAATAAGGTTAATTGACTATATTGAACCGTGTCTATTTTGCATGTTATTCATTTTTTTTTTCTTTTACGTCTCCGTGCTTTCTATATATGTATTTACTTGAATGATGATTTTGGCAGGTGAAAGTGCCATTATATGGTTGCGATTGCTATGCATATGCACTTTTGGCTTCTGGTTTTGTTGACCTTGTTGTTGAATCTGGTCTAAAGGTTTTTTTTTTCTTTTTCTTTTTCTTTTTCTTTTCCAAAACGTTCCTTTTTTCATTTTATCCTACAACATGCACCAGGCATGTGGATGACCTTATTTACATTTTTTTTTCTCTCTTTTACATAGCCATACGACTTTCTTGCACTGGTACCAGTGATAGAAGGTGCAGGTGGTACCATAACAGATTGGAAAGGAAATAGACTCAGCTGGCAAGCATCCCCTCAGTCACACCCCACAAGTGCGTAAAACATTTCTGACATTAACTAATTCTACTTTTGTTAAAATCTAATTACTATTTTGAAACGTGTTAGGTTATAATGTGGTGGCAGCTGGAGATGCTATGGTCCACAAAGAAGCGATTGAGGCACTTCACTGGTCATAATTAGCTTTGTACATTTTTTTTTGCTTTAATTGGAATAAAAGCAAATTGGCTGGACTGAGAAGTGAAAGTTATGGGGCAGAAGTATTGATTGACATAAAATTTGTGATGATAAACAATTGTGATCATCCTAATAATTTAGTATTTAGTAGTTACATTTATGTAGTTTTCATTATAGTTTTGAAGGTCATTATTTTTGTTGAGTTGGTTTAGTATGCAAATGGTTTTATGTTTGTATTGGCGTTATTAGGTCGTTGTAGACACTGAAACTCTTCTTGTATTTTTCTTCTTTGAGCAAATTTTTCAAGGATGGAGATAGGTGCTTTTTTATGGTCAGATAAATATGAAAAAATGAAGAAGCATAATATGGTTTATCGCATGCATTAAATTAAATTATTAGTGCTAATAAGCAACCGATGCTTGCTTGCGACCCAGTTCCAGTTTAGAAGTGAAATTGAAGCCCAAAATTACAAACTAACTTTAGTTGGGCTTTGAGGGTTTGATAAATAAATGGCCCATATATCATGTGACAGTGAGACCCAGTAGTTGCAGTGCAGTTCAGTTCACCCCTTGAACATTTGAACCTTAACTGGCTGGAGGCTGGAGCGAGAAGAGAACTAGCGAAGAGAGAAGGGTTAAGGAAAGAGAGAGGGAGCCGATTCATATCATGCAATTGGGATTGGGATTGGGGCATAGAGTTGCGGCTACTCCGTCTGGTGGTGCCCTCGAAGCTGAAGGCCCAAATGGCATGGATCACCGCCGCCGTATCTTCCTTTTGGGAACGGGCTTCGTCGCCCGCCACGTGTCCATCCCACTCTTGCAACAAGGCTGGTACTCTCTCTCTCTACACACACACACACACACTCTTTACTGTCTGTACTGAATCTCTACTCTTTCTCAACTCATCAGGCACGTGTCTGGCACGTGCACCACCTCCCTCAAGAAGAACCAACTGCGCACAGTCGGAATTGATGCTCATCTATTTGATGCCAACCGCCACAAGTACATACATGCTTATTCTTTCTTTCTTTTCACTTTGTGCCTTGTTTTGTCTTTACAATTCCTTACATGCTTATTCTTTGTAGGCTGACAGAGCTTGAAACCTTGCGAGATGCATCTCACGTGCTGGTTTCAATCCCACCCGCTTATGGAATTGGTGATCCTGTCTCTTTTCTTCTTCCCTTGTTCATTTTCATAATTCACTAATTAAAGCTTTTCTACAAACACTATCTATCTGTTGTGTGCAACATTAATTTCTTCACTTTATATCACTCTGGCTGCTCTTTATCATATGAAAATGTCCAATACAATAAGTACTAGGATTAAAGGGTTTAATTTCCCTTTGCAATGTAAAATGCAGTTGCTTAATCTGCACCAGGAGTTGCATCCCTTGCTGAATTATGGAAATCTACAGTGGTTATGTTATCTTTCCTCTACTAGTGAGTATTTTTTCTTCAAAATATCATATATGTGCTTCTCTCACTTCATTTCCTCGTCAAACCCTATTTAATTCTGTCACCATGGGTCACAAGTTAAGATGGAAACAAAAGCATATATAACTCAACATGACAGGTGTATATGGAGACTGTGGTGGCGCTTGGGTTGACGAGGAGTAAGTCTTCACTGCTGACTTTTGCAATTCTTTCCTTTTAATTTGTTACAAATATTTTGCTCCTAAATTGCTTATCCTGTATAATTGATTCAATGCAGTTACCCAGTGAATCCAAGAACTGAATCAGCCAAGTCGAGATATGAAGCTGAAAAGGGATGGACTCATTTTGGGCTTAGCCTCGGCTTATCCACCTTTATTTTTCGGTTAGGTGGAATTTACGGTCCAGGAAGAAGGTCCGGGCTTCTTTCTTTAACCAAGCACCTTTCCCATTTATTTAATTTACTGATAACCCCCTCATTTCCTTTTTTTTTTGTTTAGTATGTGTCCTTGCACACACTCTAGTAATCCAAGTATTACTGGTCACCAGGAAATTTTCATTTCTGAAGAACATTTTGTATAAGATGCAGAATTTCGAAAGTGAATTAACTTTAAGAAAATAAGGCAAAAAAATGAAATAGTTGGAACCAAAATGTTTGGCTGGTCAAGTAGATTAAGATCAATGGTTTCAATTCGTCGTTTGAAACTTATCCATCTGTCTTTTAATTTAAGTTATGCTTACAAACCTTCCTCGCGAGCACAAGTTCATACCAGCTTCACTCAATAAAAATGTTTTCCTTTACTGGTATATATACATTTAGACTCAGACTTCACAGAAGCAATCTTCACTAAAATAACTGGAAATTATATACATATGAGGAGGGATCCACTGACAACATTTTATTTGTAAAGTTACAACATCTTACAACAATTCGGTTTTTGCAATTTTAGAAGTCCAAACAGTCGATCCAAACTGTTCAACATGATCTCTATATTAAAATGTGCTTGGAGATCAAACTTTATATATTTTTTTAATTGTTTTACTATTATTAAGGATTTTATAAACTGTTGTTTTTAGACAATTTTGGACCACTGAAAAACAACAGTTTTGTAAAATACTTAATAAACAGTGAAAAAAATTAAAAAAAATGATCTCCAAGCACATTTTAATATAGAGATCATGTTAAACGGTTTGAGTCGACTGTTTGGGCTTTGAAAATCACAAAACCGAATTGTTGTAAGATGTTGTAACTTACAAATGTTGTAAGTGGATCCCTCTTCTACATTTATTCTATTATTTGTTTAGTTGTAATTTCATTTATGCCTAACCTGTTAACTCAATCATGAAAGGAAATAGGTTATTTGTATAATTACAGTGCCTTAGATACACTTATGAAAAGGAAGGACTTGTCGGAAAATCAGAAGAGAAGAGATTCCAGAGATTTCTATTATACAGGTCGCATACATGTTGCCGATATTTGTCAAGCTATCTTATCTAGTATAGCAAACCCAAATCTGGGGTACATTTCTCTTTTCTTTCTTTATTTTTTTATTTATGATTTTTTTTTTAAATTGCTCTAGTTGGGATTTTCTTAGTTTTTTTAATGAATTAATTTTTCAGGAAAATATACAATGTGGTAGATGATTACCCGGCCCCACGAGCTGAGGTATTTGCATTTGCTCGGGACTTGATAAGCCGAAGGTATCCTGAGATGGTGAGTGATTTCAATCATGTAAGTTTAGGAGATGTGCAAGCAATTATTGGGGAAAAATGTGTATCTAATACACGTATGAAAAAGGAGCTCGGTGTACAATTAATATACCCAAGTTACAAGTCTGGCTTACAAAGCATCTTTGATTCTTGGTCGAGTTCCTTGTGAATATATACAATTACGCCGTACTGTTGCTTGTAATATGCAATTATTTTTTGCTTTTTTTGAGCTTTTTAATGGCTTTTGTGTTCAGGCTTGCTTGGTGCACTGCCATTCTAACTTCGTGGTGAATGCTAAGGTGTTTTATAAAGCACAGACTGCCCCGTGCTTTACATCTAAATATTGATTTTTAAAGTTTATACGGTCGATTTAACTGTTCAACATGATGTTTTAGGGTCTATGTGGAAAATATCTAAGGAGATTAAATTATATACTCATTAGAATTATTTTTATTATATTTTTGTATATATAGTATATTTATTAATCTAAAGAATTTTTTTTAAACCATCCACAGCAACAACTTTTTCTCTAAGAAAAAAAAAAAATATAAATTGGTCTTCAAGAAATTTTTTATATAAACATCATACTGAACGGTTTCAATAACTCTTCGAACTTCTAAAAATAAAAATCTTGAAATAATATACGGAACCATCCTTGTTTTTAAAAAACATCTTATCATCTCTCTCTCTATATATAGATAGATAAAAAGATAGATAGATAGATAGAGTAAGGCTACTATATATTGTAATGCATAAGTATTTTTGTGCATTGAACTATAAATTATCAGATTCAAAGTTCAAATAACTAATCCAAACTGTTTATCTTGTTCTCCATATTAATATGTGTTTGGAGACCAAATTTTACATTTTTTGGAAATTTTTTACTATTTATTAAGCCACTTTGAAAATCGTTGATCTAACGGTGCCTTTTGATTAATATGTGCCTTTTGATTTAACGATTTTCAAAGTAGCTTAATAAATAGTAAAAAAAATTCAAAAAATGTAAAATTTGGTCTCCAAGAACATATTAATATGGAGAACAAGATGAACGGTTTGGATCGGTTATTTGAACTTTGAATCCGGTAATTTATAGTCCAATGTACGAAAATGTCTATACATTGCAAATTTGCAATGTATTGTAGCCTTTCTCTCTCTCTATATATATATATATATGCACGAGCGTAGAGATGGAATTAGAAAATTTGAATATAAGATTAAATTATAAAATACATAATATGTAAAAACTAAAAACACAAAATAATGTGGCATTGGAATTGAATCTAAGACTTCTCAATTAACAAGTTGATTTGAATTTACCAATAGATTGCAAGTATATATTTGATATTTTATTGCAGGTATATATTTGATATTTTATGAGAGGACTAGATTATATAAAAAAAATATTAAATTAAATTTTAATATATATGATTAAAAAAAAAATTATGGAAGTAACTTAGTGACTCTGACATACATATAGTTTGTAGTTCGTGATTTGATTTGAGTTTGATTCGAAAAAAGTTCGCAATTAATTCGATTCGAAATTAGTTTGTTTTCAAACAAATCAAACTAGTTCGGTTCGAATCTTATTCAAATCAAACTTAAACTGGATATAATTCGTTCAAAATTGATTCGCGAACTATTTATGTTCGAATCTCAAATAATGCAACTAATGGAATTAATCATAAATTTTTAAATAATGCTGGAACCAAACTTATATCATAGCTCAAAATTATTAATATAATGACAACTTATAATGGGAAAATGTTTTAGTAGTGTAACAAATTAACAATGGAATAAGTTCCATTTGACTAGGTCCGTGCCTTGATTTTAATCAATCCAGCAGCGTAAAAGGTAATGGAATCTTAAGCTGGCTCATAATCCATGAGTGTGAATTCGTAAAAGATAAAAGGAAACCGTGTGAATTTTGTTCTGTGAGAAGAAAACTAATGCATAAACTACCGGTATAACTAGGGCTGCCAAAAAAAAATCTAGTTCGTAATTCGATTGACTTCGATTCGAAAAATTTGTAGTTCACAATTAATTCAATTCGAAATTAATTCGTTCTGAAACAAATCAAACCAGTTCGGTTCGAATTTTATTCAAATTCAAACTCAAATTAGAGTAAGTTTGATTCGTTTTCAGCCTAGGCTGCACTAGCGTTTGATTGTGTTGTTTGTTGAATGAATTGCTGGTTGAACTTGTACAGAGACACCAGTATTCATTGCTGCCGGTTGGCGCCTTGCGGTTGTGTATTAATGACTTGATGTAAAGCTGCGTTTGAGTAACAGAAGCAGATATAGACATCATCAATTACAATTACGTATTTCACTTCATTTGCAATGTACAACTTTCTCTATCTTGATCCGTGTATTATATAGTTAAAGAAATCCAAGGATAGCTGTGACGTGATGGTTTGTCTTCAATTATTATTAGTGTTTTAAGAAATGTTCCGTGATAAATACATCTGGACAAACACAAAACGTTTTTTCAAAAGCTTCATAGAAGCTACGAATTTGTGACCGGAGGTCCGGAGATCGAACTCTTTGATCTTGATTTCCGCTTGGGTCCGATGGTCATCGGACTCAAAGTGGTTTAAATGGATTTGCTCATCATCGGATCTATTTTTAGAATTCGTGCGCACAAATTTTAAAGCACACGCAAAAGTGCAGACGCGAATCCTAAAGCAGATCTGATGGTAAGCGAACCCATTAAAACCACTTTGGATCCAATGGCCATCGGACCCAAACTGTTCTCCTTGATCTTATGTTAACTACAATTTTAGAACATTTTCTCCTAATCAACTATACTACCATTCCATCTCAACAAACACAATGTGTGGTTAAACAAATTTTACGCAAGGTAGTGTGTTAAACAGTGGAAAAAGGATGTGTTACATTTTTTAACGTTGTAATGATGTTGTGATGTGTCGTTTCTCGTGTGATCATATTTAATATTTTTTTTTGTCAGATTTAAATTGTTTATTAGAAAATTTTGAGAAAAATACCGACATTGGTAGAAAATTGCAATGATATTGCAAAATGAAGAAAATAATGTTGGGTAATTCTATTTATTGTTAAACATATTTAAAAAGTTGGTTCTGATTTTGAAATGTTGATTGAAAAAAATAATAAAAAGATTTCTAACTTTTTGGAAAATAATGTATTTTTTTTCTAATGTGAAGAAAAAATTGTTGGAAAATTTCGTTTCGTACTTTTGCAAAAAGATATGATAGAAATAATAATGCGTATAAGTTGGATGGAGATATTCAAATGGAAACCGTGAATATTTATTTGATCGACAGTGGGTAGAGGAGACGAGAGAGATACGCGGGAACTTTCTAATGCCAAACTGTTATTTTCTAGAATAATATATATATATATATTTTTTTTATTTGGAGCCGCACGGTCACGGCCGAAATTTTTATTAATAGGAAAAATAAATAAATATCGATAATAGAAAAGAAAATATCTAGAAAAAAAATGTGATTTATAAACAATCACAGTCTGGTTATTCTGCTCTAATTATTTTCTAATTAAATCACGAAAAAAAAATTCTAGCCTTTATAGACTATCACGGCCAGAGATGAAGGCCTACAACATATATGATAAATACATACAAAGATGTATTTATCTATGCACTCACATCACTGTTAAGTCCATAACTCTCTAGCCGTGATAGTCTATGAAGGTTAGGATTTTTTTTTTTTGGTTTAATTAGAGAGTAATTAGAGCATACTAATCAAACCATGATTGTTTATAATGTCCTTTGGACCAGGGGCGGATCTTAGTGTATTGAAAAGGTGGTTAAGCGATCTCTATGATTTTAAAATTTTAGTTATATATATTGAAATTTAATTAATTTCTTTTTCAGAACATTGTATATAGTCTAGCCCCCCTCAATAATAATAATCAAATATTTACTTGTAGTCTAGTAGTTATAGCTTTGTCTTGTAGATGAGAGGTATTGGATTCAAATCTCACTCACTACATTATGCATTTTAATTTTTAGCTCCCTCCATCAAAGTTTTCTAGTTCCGCCCCTGCTTTAGACGTTATAAACTATCACGTTTTTTTTTCTAGATTTCAATTTTACATCATTTTCTTCTCCAATATTGATATTTATTTATTTATTTTCCTATTAATAAAAATTTCGGCGGTCACGGAGCACCAATTTTAAAAGATATTCAAAAATGCCGTCGGATTAATATTTGAGAGATACTAACATGCCGTAATATTTTGTGTTTATAGTTTTATATGTGATCACATCTCATTCTATGATATATCATATTGATTTGTATGACATGTCGTATATTTTTTTATTAAAAAAAAACATTGCACAAAACAATTCATCAGTAAGTCACATCATAATAAACATGTGTGTTGTGACATAACTTTAATGATTGTGCTATGACAACACATGTCATTTTTTATTTACAGTTATCATTGTCACCGGAACTATTCTCGTGTGATTTAGGGTGTGCTCCGCAATTGAGGGTGAAAACCTTTATTAATGGAAGGGGAAGGAAGACGCTCACTCCCGAACAGTAATCTTTACACCCCGATTTGGGGGTGAAGATTGTCGCTAAAAATCACTATGCGTTCACCTCCGCACAGTACCCGTTCACCTCCGCACAGTACGCGTTCACCTCCGCACAGTACGCGTTCACCTCCGCTTCTTCAGTTCTGGAGCAGGTGAAACCTTCGGGCAGCTGCGGTCTGAGGCACCGTTCACCTCCGCACAGTGTATTTTTCTTCCTCTCCCTCCGCGTAACCTCAACTGGAGCACACCCTTATACTTCAGCTCAGCTTCTTTCTTTTTGTTATTTTTCTAATTGAAAAGCTTAAAATTTTCAAAAATAATATAATTGATACTCTACTTTTGTTTTGCCTAGCTAAACATATGTCATAGACAGGTGAAAAGTTTAAAACAAAAATATAATTGATACCGTACAATAACTAGATACTAATTAATCAAAAAATTATCGGAAAAATATTAGAGCAATTATAGGAAATGAAAAGAAAAAAAAATCATAATGTGGGTGGAATAAAAATTTTAAGTTTATTTTGCTATGTGCATGCTGCCTTCGAAGTATTGATTTTTTTTTTTTTTGAAAGAAGTGAAATTATCCACCGATTTTCATTGAATAAAAACCCCATACAGTGTTTATTGATACCAACAGGTTGGTACCAGGTACCAAAACGAAAACCTAATGGTATTGAGAAATACCACTAAAACATCCAAAAACAATCGACAAAAACTAATACATCCAAGCAATCTGAAACAACACATATGTAAAACATACCTAACATAACAGAACAATGAAAATAAGCATAAAAGACCCTAAAATTTTAAGAAACTGCAACAGTCATTGTGGAGTTGCAGCCACTATCAGAGTTACTACTTGAAGTGTCCTCATCACCATTTGAACTTTTCTCTGTTTCAAGCAAAGGGGTTAAAGCCTGTGTAGTCCCCATGGAAATGACCAATGTTGATTCTATCAAATCCTTCAATCCACAAAGAAAAATTAGATTCAATTGACAAGTAATATCTGTTTTTTGATTTAAAGTCCAAAATCTAGCAATAGGTAATTTTATTTTACCCTAATACGTGTACATTTTGCACCTGACCCCCATTAGAAATAATTTTATTTCTATCAAGCCATAAGTTCTACAAAATTGAACCCCTAATAATTTCAATAATATTTGAGTATTTTAATGGAATACAGTAATCAATCTCCCACAGAGCAGTAATATTATCATACACAAAATATAAATTATTGTACTGAGCAATCCAATTACATATTGATCTAGCAAAATGACAGGTGACAAATAAGTGATCAATTGTTTCCATGTGAGAACAATAAAGACACTGAGTATCTTTTTTCTTTTTCTTTTTTGAAATGGTCGGACAGAAGCTGCTAGGTTTTGCAAAAGACACTGAGTATCACCTGTCCATCTATGTTTACTCAATCTATCTTTGGTTAATACTCGTTTTCGTCTAGCTAACCATAAATTTTTTTAATTTTTAAAGATATGCTAGCCTTTCAAATACTATTATAGACAATGGTTTAAATAACGATTATAGCAATATAGCGGAACGGTTAAAAAAAATAAGCAATTGCACTAATTAGCTAGCTATATATCTCCCATAGCACCATAGCTTTTAGGGTCCGAAAAAACTATAACTAGCTATTTAGAACACTGATTATAGATCATTGACTCCACCAGATTTTAAAAAATTATAAAGGGAATTAATAGTGAAGTTGTCGTAGGAGTCCATCTCCATAATATTAATTTGATCTACATAAAGGCTTAACTTAACCGAAGCTAAGAGTTTAAGTAAAGCTACCCATTTAATTAGTAAGTTAAGTATATTGATATTAATTTGCCGAATCTAACAAACCTAGCATTTTAACTCGACACCTTCCATTGTTGCAATCTTATAGCTGCTTATTTAATTAATTAATCATAGTTTGTCCTTTGAATTTATAGTTAGTTTGAGGATGAGTGGTTGGGGAATTGTTGGTTGCAAGTGGTTTTCATACAGTTAATTTAATTTTGTTGTGATGTATTATTAGTATTGAAAAATAAATTGAGACAATGGAAGTTGAATCATGTACACAATCAAGCTAAATTAGTTAGACATATATATCACATGTGCATGCCAAAAGTGCAAATTGCATATATAACACAATCTCTCTCTGGGTCCGTAAGGAGGTTGGAATATGGTTAAGCTAATTAATAACCTAAACTGCACGACAAAAGAAAATTAAAACCAGTAATTATTACTCTAATTATTTGCGGTTGTGGTCGGTGTCATGGATTTACCAGTTATAGATAATATCCGATCCATATTAAAAAACAATGTAAGATAATATCCGATCCATATAATTTAATATATCATGAACAAATTATATTATTTACCATTATAATTAGATAAATATCATAAATTTTAATATTTTTTTAATAAATATCCAATACGATCTGTATCCTTATCTATATCTGTCTAATATTCAATCTTTATCTGTATTAAAATATATATATATATATATATATATATATATACAGAGGTTGGCTAAGATCAAAGTGGTAGTTCCTGAGCTTTGGTGCTACCAATTAGTTTTTTAATTTTCAAAGTCCAAAACGTCGATCTGAACCGTTCAAGTTGATCTCTATATTAAAATGTGCTTGGAGACCAAATTTTACATTTTTCTAATTTTTTTTACTATTTATTAAGCCACTTTAAAAATCGCTGATCCAATGGTGGCTTAACAAAACAGTAAAATCAGAAGTCACCGTTGGATCAGCGATTTTCGAAGTGGCTTAATAAATAGTAAAAAAATTCAGAAAAATATAAAATTTGGTCTCCAAGTACATTTTAATATAGAGATCAACTTGAACGGTTCAGATCGACATTTTAAACTTTGAAAATTGAAAAATTAATTGGTAGCACCAAAGCTCAGGAACTACCACTTTGATCTTAGCCAACCTCTATATATATATATATATATATATATATATAATTTGACCACTATCCGTTTCGTTTTCACCCCAATTAATGCCTCCAACCAACTATAATAGAATAATAAAAATTAATAACGTCATGCGTTTTTGCCTTTCTTTTTTTTTAATATATTTGTACCCTCTACATCTCTACTTATCCTCTTCCTTTCTTCTACGTTTTACCGTTCATTAATAATTTATATAACAATATAAGTTGGTCGTCCTGCTTCTTCCTAATCTGTCTCTGGCTCTCTATATATGACTCTATTATTTATATTGAAGAGTAATTAATTAGAGTGCACATCGGGGAAAGGGAAGAGAGATGGATATGGAGATCGAGGATGATTACTATGTTGTGAAATGGATAATTTCAGGTGTTGTTTTTTGGACGACAGCCTTCCTCATGGTTCGGAACTTGCTCCCAAAACGATCCTTTGATTTCTGCACTCGAATTGTGGCCACCATGCACGCCACCTGCGCTGTCTGCCTCGCCTCATTCTCCGTCCAGGACTGGACCTGTCCTGTCTGCCCTTTGGCTTCCCGCTCTTCTCCCTTGCAGGTGATAATTAATGATCGATCAATTAATTAGTTGTTTAATTGGTCAATTAATTATTAATTAATTCATCAGGAACGTTTGAATTAATATATATGAATTACTTCCAGATGAGGGCATTGGCAGTGACACTGTCTTACATGATATA
Source organism: Carex rostrata (assembly GCF_964058835.1). NCBI lineage: Eukaryota > Viridiplantae > Streptophyta > Magnoliopsida > Poales > Cyperaceae > Carex > Carex rostrata. The sequence goes on from NC_135934.1 coordinate 8,672,627, forward strand.
CGATCTGATAGCCACAATCTCCGGTGACAATTTTACGGTTGACAATGCCGTCCATCACCTCGTCAGTATCGTCGGGATCGGCGCAGGGCTTGCCTATCAAAAGGTAATTAAGATTGTTTGTTGGTTTGTTTTGTTTTAATTAATTTTTATATATGAACAAATGAATGAATTTGATTTTGAATTAGTGTGGAACGGAGATGGTGGCAACGCTGTGGATTACGGAGATGTCGACGCCGTTGCTGCACACCCGAGAGTTCCTCAAAGAGCTCGGCATCCGAGACACCGATCTCAACCTACTTGTTGATGTACTATCCTAATTACTTGATTGATTTTAATAATCAACCTCATACAGGCATTAATTAATTAGCTTAATTGTGTTTATGTGCTATATATATATGATCGATGCAGATAATGTTTGCAGTAATTTTCTCATTGGCCAGGATGGGGGTGGGTCCATATCTCACATTTGTAACCCTCAGAGCAGATAACCCATTTCTCATTAAGGCACGTACAAGTTACAATTTATTCTAATTAATTCAAAATAAATATAACATAGATAATTAAATTAAACTATTTATATTATCTCATTGAAGTTGTGTTAATTAATTTTCAGGCAACAGCATTTGGTTTGCAAGCGGTGAGCACATTTTGGTTTTATAAAATATTGAGGATGGTCAAATACAAGCTTAGGCGGAGATCAGCTACGCCTACGCCTTTGCCTACCCCACATGTTAATTAATTTGTTGCAAATTAAATGTACAGTTATTGTGTATCTGTCTGCTGTATTTCTGTCTGTTTGTGGAAAACATTAGAATTACTATCTTTCAAATTGAAATAGATAAAATACTAGCAAGAGAATTGTCAATAAATTTTATATACTTAAATATTTTTTTAATAATATGAACAATTTGTATGTAAGTAGAGAGCATCTTCACAAGTTTGCAAATTGAATTGTAAAATTCTAGTTGACACTTTTAATTTCACTTTTATGGATACAATGTAATTGTAAATTTAAAAAGATTTCACAAAATGAAAATTTTGAAATTACTCTTTAACAGCGGTTTTAAATTGTAAATCAATTTCGTAAATGGAGATTCTTTTAGACTCCTTGGCCCGAATGTATTTTAATTGATTTATTTGTTTTTCTTTTCTTTTCTTTTGTATCATGTGACGAATTGAAAAGTATTAAATAATACTTTGTTTAGCACTTAACTAAAGTATAAGTAAAGTAATTCATTTCAAAAGAATTGAGAGAGGCCAATCGGATCCTGAGCAGCTGGCTTGTCGGATTTGAGGGATATCCGGATCCGACAGGCAAGGCACAAACTAGTTAACAGCTCGCTATCGATCCATTTTTCCTCTTTCCAAATTCGAATTGCTAAATTGAAGTTCTCATGTCTTCTCTTCGTATCGTCTTCTTCGCTCGCTCGATTCAGTTCAGTACAGTTGAGTTGAAGAGGTAATTTAATGGTCTCTTTCTTCTTTCTTTTCTTTTCTTCATTCCCATTACGCGCTTTCAATTCATCGCCTCCTTCCAATCAAAGATTCAAAACTCTAAATTAATCCCCGCCTGTTTTTTTAACTAAAAGATGCTAATTCTGTTTCGAAGGATTAAAACTAATATATAATATATTGAACTAAAAGATGCATAGAGATAAATTACATTAAAAAAACAGATAAATCTGAGAAAATAAAGAAATACATGTTCACCACATTTCTCCTCTTATCAGTTCAATAATTCAATACCAAAACATTAGACTATATAAGTAAAGAGCCAGGTATACATATATTCATCTGTCTTGGAGAAGAAACTGTCATAGTATCCTCTCCATTTTAATTTACTCATTCTCTCAATTACTTGTTTCTAATTCAAAATAATGAACCACATGTTCAGTCCATAAACCAAAACAAAAGACATTCCATTTCCAATCATACGACTACTTAAGGTCATTGAATATAACAGCATTTAAGGTTATGACATTTTCTTGCAATTCATTTATTCCATCTCCCATGCTACTTGAGCTCAACTCCTACGGGTTTATTGCTATAACCAATAACAAACTTTTATTGTCTCAGGATGATGTGGCAGCACTCCTTGCTCTCTTACTTTTGTTCAGGTAGAATACAGATCTGGACCGTCCAATCTGCTCTGGCACAAATATTAAAGGGGCTCCGTGCATTCCACCTCGGGCCGGATTGGCCCAGGTTCTGATCGGATGGTGTGGATCTAAACTCAAAATTTGGGTTACTTTAGGGTATCCGGACCCTGTTCAGGTAAGCCAAATCTCTAATGGTATTCTCTTAATATCGTTTTTAAATTCTCTTACATTAATTATTAAATCATATCTTATTATAGTTGGAAGCTGTGATTTTATATATACATTTTACTTCTTATCATGCTATTAATTTTGTAAGATACTAGCTGAGATTGGCAGGGTAACTATGTGCAAAATGGGAGTTGCTTGAGGTAGGTGTTATCTGATTTATTTGGTTAAACCCATTTAAAAATTCAGCTTGGGATTCCAGAATTCGAAATATCAAGAAACATAACACAGAAACCAAAATAGTACAGGACTTAAGGGCATAATTATTTATTTGCTGACTTTTGTATCAAAACAAAAATTCAAGTACATAGTATCAGGATCAGACTTCAGTGGCAAGTTCACAAATCATGCATCTCGAGATTAATGACATACCAATCAGAGAAACAAGGAGGAGATTCGATTTTATTTGATCTTTTCAAGCCCTTAATTTCTCGGTATGATTTTTGTTATCTTGGCATCCTTGCTGTCTATTCGTCGATGGAGTTTATATTTGTTCTACTTTTCATCTTTATAACATCCTTTTTGTGAGAAATATAGGGTTTACCACCTCAAAAGTGTACCATTTTTATTTTTGTTTTGAAAAAATTAAGTCAAGTGAAAAATTGGTTAAATGATGGAGGTTGTCTCCTAAGAATAACGATCTCTGTTGAAATTTCTAAGTGATGAGTAAGGCTTAATACACTAGGATGCCAGTCACCTGGCAGGAGTAATAATTAAAATTCAAAACTCTTTGTTTTATTTCACAAGAGATAAAATTTTTGTTACAATAACTTAAAGTACCAAAAACAACTCCTCAAACCTTATGCCACACCAAATACATCTCTTAAAGAAGAACCAACTTGCAAAACCATACTTTGACTAATCCAAACAATAGAAATAGAAAGCCAAAAGAATCAAAATAAAGAGGAAACAAGGAAGATCGCAGATCGATCTCTAGAAGACCCCATTAACCCGTCGGCAATTCCTCCGAACCTCCCCATTGTATCCGGTCAAGGGATTGATGTTCCCCATTTTGACCATTGACTTTGCAAAATGGTCAAAAAAGAGTGCCTCGTCTTCTGCATAGCTCTTGACCAAACTGGCCACAAATGGGTCATTACCCGTTAAAAGAACCTCATCTGAATTCAAAAGGCCCCTTCTTTCGAGAATAGATTTGTAGTAATAGTTGTCAAACTTTACTGGGCTCGCAAAGTCAAGTGGTGAGATGTTGTTGTCACCTCCTGACCTGGGGCAAACCCTAGCAAGATTGTAATAGAAGGATTGTTCTAGGGTTTCATCAGGTTTGTTGTTGCCGTTTTGATTGTATAACCTTTGTTTGAAACTTACACACCTTGCCACTCCAATTGTATGGCCTCCTGTAATAATATGAGAGGTAAAATGTACGCACCAGTTAGAAGCCCATTACAGTACAAAAGTAGATAACAGGTACTTAGTGTGTTATGTTGTTTGTTACACTTGGTACTGAGTCTACTGAAAGACAGGCTTCAAAATGCAATATAATAATTCTTATAATATTGTTATTAAATGAAGTTATTTATTTATCTTTACCTGAAAGAGCTGCCAAGTCACCTTGGTCTAACCCTTGCCTGTCAAAGAGTGTGATAAGGTTCTGTATAGTTGAGTTTGGTGGCGGAATATTCACATTTGCACCATTTAAACTTGCTGTTTTAGAATCTTTTCTTCCCAGAGGAAGCTCCCATGTGGGCCCACCACTCTGTTTTAAAATTCCATCAAATAGAATGAGTTATGTGTTGTTGGCTCTTATTTAGTCTCTTAGAACAGAATGAATTAACTTTTCACATAAACTTTTTGTATTAGGCAGTTAAACATTTTGAAACTTGCTTACAAGTAGAGTGGATGCTCTTGCTGCAAGTGCTATAATATCGGCACAGGAGACAGTGTTGGGGCATGCCTCTTCAATCTGGGCTTTGATCTGATCTATTACTTCAAACCCTCTCAGTGAGTTCTTATTTGGCACTGCATTTTTCTCACTCACAATTTCCTTGCTATCATCCAGGAGAACTGATGCATCGCAACCCTGAAACAGTGTTGTATGAAACTCAATTTCAGTCATGAAGTCAACTTATCTCATTTTTGCATAAAGTTTCTTAATACATTTCTTCTATTTTCCTATTCTTTTGTTGCTAGTTTTGAATGCTTCATCCTGGGAGCTAAAGCAAGCTACAACTTCAATAAATGGTACACAAGTATTGTAAACTGTTATTTAATGCAACTTTTTTTTTTTTATGAAATTGTAGAAATATTTAATATAGCTTTATTCAGGTTTGAGGATGAAGTGCAAATTAAATAACGGTTTGTTGTGACTACTTGTGTGCATTAATTACTTCTTCCACCTCTAGATCTTGCACAGATTTAAGTATAAATTTTTACAGCTTTCAATATGGAAACAGAAAAAGAAAATGTGGGGCCTTTTGACTGTGCATACCCATGAATCCATGATCTAGTTATGGGGGTTTGTGCAGCAACTTTGATTATTTGTTACCTGTACAAAACAATCGTGAAAATGAAGCCTTAAAATAGAAGCAGCCATTCTTGGATCTTTTGCAATTGCCTCCATTAAAACTGAAATAACAATTTGGTCGGCTTGCGGGCATGTAAACTGATAGTATTGTGGGCATAGACCCGTTAGTGGATGGGCCTCATTAGGGAATTCGCCCTCCATGAAGTGATTATTGTAACCCGGGAAGAATGCAAATGAGAATGAGAAATACAGAGAGATCATTGTCAGTGAGAGGAGATACCGAATTGAAAAAGCCATTTCAAGTTTGTGTTTTGCTGAATGGATGAGCCTGGATTTATCATTTGGGTTGTATTTTATAGGGGTTCCAAAATTTGTTTTTGAATTATGGTACTAACTCCACTCATTATTGTTTATGAATACAATATATTTTTCAGTTGACCAAACATTGAATATATACAGACAAATATGTTGGACAATTGTAATTTGTTAATGTGCTCATTGAAAGCCCTGTGCTATTTTTTAGCATGAGATTAGCGATGAAGTTATCAAATTATCTTGTGTCGATATTAGATTTTGAACCCATTTCCACATACAAGGTAATACCTTACAACCTTGACAACATCTGTCAAGTTTCTCAAAAACAAAAAAAAAACAAGGTAATACCTTAGCAACCGGACTAGATGTTGTTCTCATGTATTATATATTTTTTAGAGTGACGCTATGGTACTATGCAAAGTGCATATTGGCTCGTGCTATGAACTCAACTTTTTGATTTAAAAGTCGTAGCGGTCAATCTGAACCGTTCAATATGGTCTCTACATGAATATGTTGTAAACTAAATTTAATTTTTTAGAATCTTTTTTACTAATTTTTTAGATGGGTAGAAAATCACTAAAAAAATTCTAAAAAATGTAGAATTTTGTTTACAAATACATATTTATATGGAGACCATGTTGAATGGTTTGGATCGACCGTTAGGATTTTGAAGACAAAAATATTGATCCGTAGTACGGACCAATCTGCGCTATACATAGTACCATAGCCTCACTTTATTTTTGTTTTTTTATATATAGACTAAGAATATTACATTTCAAATATTGTTGTTGAATTGTTTGTATATATGTTATATGGTTAAGCTATTCACTCGATTGTTTTGTTTTGACCCAGATTTTACCATACAGTGCCAAAAATTCAAATGAAAGGAAATAAACATGCATGCAGTGTCTAACTGTCTATTAATTGAAAAATAACTAGTGAGACAGTAATTAGTCATAGACTTAGCTACATAGAGCATGTAAGTCATTAATAATTATAACATCAATAGATAGCTTTTACATCTAAATTATATAAAATCATGTTATAATTAATTGTACCTGTGTATGTTAACTACTTGAGAAGTTTCGACTGGAGCTTACAGAATAAAACCAACTTTTCAAGTGGCGATCAGATGGCAGTTTGTATGATTAAATGGTATAGTTGTAACTACCACTCTGCATATATGGAGCTGTTACAAAGTGCACAACACACCTTTCTTTTGTTAATAAAATGTATTATATCATCTTGGTTGTAGTATTGGTTTTCTGATCCTGATTGTTTTCAATCGTAGCTCCTTGACTCTTTTAAAACTTTGGAACCGAAATTATTTTTCAGATCCAAGGTTTATTTTATTTTATTTTAGTGGTTGAGCTTTTTTGAAACATAAAGTGTACCGAATTCCTTTTTCTAAAATATATATATTTTTTGAAATAAGGCGCAAGGCCCGTTTCATATAGAAACTAATAAAAATTACAAAATAAGCGAAGTGTTCATAGTGCTAGACTATATAAAAGATCCTTTTTCTAAAATATTAGTTGGGATTCTTTTAAAACAAAATTAAAGGCTGACTATAATTATTTTTGAAACATGAGTGTTGGAATTCTCTCTGGACCATAATAAAACAGTTTGCTCTAATATTCTTTTCGGTTCCAAAAATAGTTCCAAAAATTTAGATCCGAAAATTCTTTTCGTTTCCAAAGTTTAGATCAGAATTTATTTTTCCGGATCTATCTATCCTATCGAAAAACTTAGGTACTCTTTTTTTATATTAGAGCAAAACATAAGAGCGTGAATCCGTACATAAGAGATAAATTACAAAACATAAATATGGTATTTATTTTTATATTTCAATTATGTCTTACATTAATTCTTATATTTGTTTTAATATTAAAACAGTTGATTCAAACTGTTTAACATGATTTCTATATTAAAATGTAGTTGGAAATCAATTTTTTTACTATTTTTTTATAGATGTAAAATTATTGTTTCTGAATAGTTCAAAATCTTCTATAAAATTTAATTAAGAATTTTTATAATGGAGGGAAGATAGAAGATATCGAAATGTTATTAGAACAACAACAAAGAAATGAAATATTTGATGTATTGATGGAGCTATTATGAGATCAAATCTAAGTAGGGGTGTAAACGGTCAGATATGGATTAGATAGTGGTCTTACCGTATTCGTATCAGTTATAATTTTTCGGATATGGATATGGATAGTCTCATATATGGATACGGATCGGATATTAAATGTCACTGTCACACCCCGCGGCCACGGGTTGCAACAGTGCCCCGCCGTAAGCATACAACACCGTGTATGCTTACAAGGCAATTAGCAATTAATCAAGAAATCAAGACAATAAATAAAATAAAACAAGTTTCTAAATATATGTATATCAGAGTACACAGTCTGGTCAGAATATAACACATCAAAAGTATCTCATCCGGATACCAACCATGAGGCCTACTCTAAAGCTATACAACAAAACATATCTAGGGTCATATGAAGGTAATCTACCAAGGCCTACTACTCGCGTGCCTCTCCGGAATCAGTCGCACCTAAACCTGTAAATAATCTCGAAGGGTGGGGGTGAGAATAAATTCTCAGTGTGAAATTTGCCATGGTTAGATTATTGGACTTGCAATCAAACTCCATATTCAAAAATGAAACCCAAACCATAGCAATTCAAATCAATTCATATTCATAATAAATAGGAATGCATATGCTCGACAACAAATAATAAATCGAATCACAGTTTACGAAATTTTCAAGATGAATTTCAAACACAATACATATTTGGCTTAACTCGACACATTAGGGCTTGTAACAACTACAAATGTTCTTTCGAGCTGGACCCTTTATCAAACCCTCGTCTGTAGGGTTACTGTCACCTACAGACGTCCCACCGAGCTGGACCCTTTATCTGACACCCATCTGTAGCTGTTTGGCTTAACCATTTTCTAAGGTCCGGTTACAAGTCACCTATACAGGTCAACTTGACAAAATGCAATCACACGGATTCAAAGTCAGCCATACTGCTCAACTTTGCAATTTCATTCAAATAGAATCAAAGTCAGCTACCAGCCTTGCAAAATTCATTAAACAGGTCAACGGATAGGTCACCGTCACCTTATCCAGCCACCTAAACAGGTCGGTATGGCAAATTCATAACATGTCAACGCATAAGTCAGCAACGTCACCTTATCCAGCCACCTAAACAGGTCGTTCTGGCAAATTCATAACAGGTCAACGCATAAGTCAGCAGCGTCACCTTATCCAGCCACCTATACAGGTCGGCCTGGCAGATTCATTCACATATAGAACATTTAATAGAACTAATCAATTAATAACCATACCAACATGTCAAATAACCTTAACCGAACAATTCAAATCATTCTCATTTATGCAAGAATCAATATACAACATGAATTCCAAAATATGCAACAATTAAGCATTCAACATGACAAACGAATAAACAGTTTAATTCCTGAAAATGAAATATCAAACAAGTGTTGGGTCTTATTGGAACGGTTCAAACCCATTTAATTAGCTTAAGCTGCGGAAAGAGTAAAACAAAAATTTTTACATCTAACTTAAGCTACGGATTAAATGAATCAAGAAGATTCGTTTAATCCTATTTACAGATCTACTCCATAATTGATTTCCTAAAGCATTAAATCTATTTACAAATTAAATAGATTAATATAACAATTTATACCTTGATTCCAAATCTCAGTTGGAATGCAGACCGAGCGAGTAGAGCCTCACCAGGGATGGAATCGACTCGTAGTATCACACGTGTGATACCTCTATTGGTTATCCACCAGGACTAACCGGAGAGCAATTTACTTCTTCTGCCAGAAATACCGTAAACCGCGAAATTCTGCAGAAACACTATTCACCGAGAAAATGATGAAATAAATATATTTGTGTCCCGAAGTAACTCGGTTTTGCTTAAAAGCTAAACCGCAGGATTACACAAAATATATTATTTCCTAATCTCGAAATAACCGAAATCAAGGAAGAGAGAAAAACCGATTAACGAAGTAATCAGATTAACACGTGAATTAGTGAGTCTTTCTCTCTACCCCTACCCCTCTATTTATAGACTTTTGAGGAGGTTTGCAAAAGACCAAAATACCCCTCAAAACAAATCTATTTACCAAAAGCCCTTGACACCTCATCCTTTTATCATGTGAAATGACCAAAACCCTTGCCACCTCACATGACACATGTCAACACATGGGAAGTCGGCACCAAGGGAAAAAGACCATTTTGCCCTTGGCCCATTAAGGCATGAATAGTGTTGGGATTTGATTTTGGGCTTTGACTTTGGGCCTTTAATTTTAATTAAGGCTTTGATTATTTTGGGCTTTTAAATCCATAATTCAAACCCATAATTAATAATTAAAATTCCAAATCATATATATATAATTGTCATGTACAATTATATTTCTTTTCGGTTATTGTTCGGTAACTTTTATACAACGTAACGTGTACGTTTATAAATTAACCGTTGTTTCTGCTTGTTATTCTAAATGACATTTATAATTTAATTATATCACGTATAATTAATTATAACCATCTTAATATTAATTATAATCAATTTATAATTAATCAGTAAGATTCTCCGAGTAGCTCCTATATGGTGTGACCCAATAGGATCTGTGTTATGTTGGTAAACAGAGTTAAAACTGTTTTAACTTCTGTTAGTCATGGGTGGCATCTGGCAACACATCATGACCATCCAATTACATAGATGATGCTGTACTGTACAATATCACGATCCAGTAAACAATTTACTTGTGTCAGTTCTTCTGTCTCATAACTATCAGATCAGTTTCAAGGTAGATGTGTGTCATCCTTGGTAACTGTATCTTTTCTTGATCTTGAGTAGATTATCAAATATAATTACTCTTGTAATTATATCGCATGCAGATAATCTAACTCTATCAAGGGGCCCAGTGATGCTATAGCTCGTATAGAGATACGAGGGACAAGTAGTATTCTTGGCAGACTATCACTTCCTCAGCTAAGTTATATATATGGAAATACTACCGTTATGGCTGCTTTTTACGGACAGCGTTAGATAACACTTACTCATATATATTTCTTAGTGGGAACGATAAATACCTCATACTGTAGAACTTTGACACTGAATGAAAACATAAATGACACGAACACAATTCTATTTAATGTTTCATTCGGGGTCTGTCAAATACCATGTTCCTAGAACATGTATCTATGTGATTAAAATGACATCTCGTGTCAGGTGGTTTGTAAAACTTAACCATCTTTTAATCCACATACTAACCTTATAGCGGTAATTAGTGTTCCTGCTAATTACCTTGGTCAGTGACCTTTTAAGAGTATATATTATCTATATTATGGAGTTTCACAATTTCAGTCATGAACTCGAAATGATCCACAAATGCAATAATACTCAAGGCAACAAAATGATATATAAATAAACATTCAATTCATGAACAAAGCTTTATGATTAACTTATCGTATTATTGACTTCTAGATTATTACAAACTAACAACAAGTCCAAGAATCTCGCACCTGATTATGACGAGCGTATCGCGTACTTATGGATCAGACGTCTCGAAATGTCCCGCGAAGTCTTGCTCGACCGAGCCTACGCCTATATTACACATACACTTGGTTTAATCGTTGTTCAGCAGTCGAGATGTCTATTCGAGTTATATTAGGGCTTATAGATTCCTTAATCAATTCTTATGCTTTGGTATCGATTCTTTTGATTTCTCTTTTCTTACTAAAAATCTCACACAATTACATCTAGGTCCTCTAAACCATATACAATTTCACTTTGGTAGCACTTCCTTTACCAGTTCATTATTTTTGGTTCCCGCAACAATTCCATTTGCCGATTGGTTAACCCTAATTTGGTCAAAACCTCAAATTAGCTGTTAAACGTTCTAGAAACTCAAGATCAAGAGGTAACCCTATCGATTACAAACCTAATCGGTTGGATTAAACTAATCAATTCATGATTATGCCCACTTTAGGTTTTCGCACGAAAACCCTAAAAATTGAAATCCAAAATTGAGATGAAATTGGGGAAAGAATCAACAAATAACATCCAAGGAAGCTCAAGGAACAAGTCTACAAGGAGTTCAACGACAAATCTCGGGTTTAAAACGAAAATCTGAGAAATCGAGAAATTCGGGTTTTTGAGAGAGAGAGGAGAGAAAGAAATACCAAATATGAGAGCTATGAGAGATCTACGACCAATTTCTCGGCTCCACCTTCGATTTCCTGAGGTTTGGTGCGGTTTAGAGGGAGAGAGAGAGCTATTTCTCTCTTTTCTTCTCTTTGGGCAGAGCACACACAGAAACAGGGAAATGAGTGGAGGGGAAAGAGAGAAAAAAGAAAATATGGGTTTTGGGTTAAAAATACCCTGAGTGCAGACACACTCAATTTCAGTGCGGGTCGGCCACCCGCACTCAGCACTTAGACAGATTTTCAGCAGTTTCAAAATACACAGAAATATATACGAGTGCAGACGCACTCAATTTCAGTGCGAGTCGATCACCCGCACTCAGCACTTGGCAGAATTTCAGCAGCGTGGAAAATACAGAAAAGAATACTCCAGTGCGGACGCACTCAGTACTTAGTCAAATTTTCATGAAAACGACACTGAACAAGGGAAATGTCTGAGCGTAATGCGGACGCACTCAATTTCAGTGCGGGTCGGTCACCCGCACCCAGGACTTGGTCAGATTTGGAGAAAAAGAGAAATTGGAGTCAGTGCGGGTCACCCATCCGCACTCACACCAGTGCGGACGCACTGAGGAGAAATTCAGAAAACAATCTAAGGCAAACAGAGGCCAGTGCGGGTCAGCCACCCGCACTCACCACCAGTACGGACGCACTGAGCCTATAAAGTCTCAAATTCTCAAAATTTCGACGCGGTTTCGATTCACACTTGACCTACTTATTTAGATAATCATTAATTAAGGTTTAAACTTTTATTTTGTTAGCACGATTTTCGACACTTGCTTTCAAATCAATCGGAATTTAATTGTTAAAGTTCCGTAACGTAACAGTCACAGATATGGATCGGATATCGGACGGATATGGATATTTTTCATAATTAACTTGTAAGTTACAAAACATCTATTATATTATTATTATAATATTAGTCACTAATTATGTCATAGTATTATATTGTTCATCAAAATATATATCTATATGCAATTTAAAAAATCAATTTAAGAACATATATCACATTTGTTGTGGTTTAAAAGTGTAAATGGCTGGATACAGATAGTTAAAGGTCTTACCATATCCATATCCATTATAATTTTTTGGATACAGATACGAATAGTCTCGAATACGGATATGGATAAGATAATTTTAGTACTTTTCCGGATTCAAATCCGGACGAAATCGAATATTATCCGATCCGTTTACACCCCTAAATCTAAGAGGTTCATCATCATGGAGGAAAACTCATGAGCTTAATCTTAAAAATCATTCAAGTGAGTTCAAATATTAAAGTTGAACCATATTTATTTTTTAAAATTTACTTGACGAGCTAAATGTTCTATATGAATTTTTAATTTTTTTTCAAGTCTTGCTTCTTATGAGATCAAGGAATTTCTTTTTATTATGTTGAATTTTTTTTTGTAACTATATTTGTTCTTCTATATATGTTTGTCTAACTATGATAAAATTCTTGATTTCGCCACTGATCGTTGTGTTGTGCTGGCCTTTAACATTATTTTTGGTTCTGCATGTTTGTAAAATGAATTTGAAAAAAAAAATAAAGTTGAGAATTTAAACCGTAAATTTAATTGTTTTTAAGTAGATTAAGTTTAAGAGAACAATTTAACCTCGTAGATTGAAGATAATTTTTTGAGAATAAACTTGGTAAGAGAATAAGAGACCCTTGCTTTTGAAAACAGCAAATAAAAAGAAAAAGAAGAGAAGCGGCCTCCAAATTAGGATTAAGTAAATTGCTCATAACTCGTGAGCCGTTCATAACTTGCTCATTAAATGTTCATTTAAACTCGTCCAGTTATCAACTCGCTCATTTATTAAATGAGCGAGCATAAGTATACCCTAACTTGCTCATAACTCGCTCATTTAGGATTTGCCACATCTAATTCCTGCTACATTCAATTCCAAATAAATTTCTGTCACATCAGCCTTGCCTCATTAAATCCTGTATAATATTCATAATTTTTGCCACGATAGCTGTTAAATTTTTATTAGTGTTGTTGTTAGTTTATATTGGATTATTATATTTTTGTAATATGTTGATTGTTGTCTATTGATGTTACTGTGAAAGTATTATACTTTGTTGGATGATACTATTAATTTTTGTTATATTTTATTATTGTTTGTAGGACGATAGCTCTGAAAGTATTACGGTTGAAGTATTGATAACACTGTTGATTTTTGTAATATTATTCTATTTTTGTTAGATTTTTATTATATTTTATTTAAATAAATTATGATAATTAGTATTTATAATTCATGACTCACTCATTAAAAACTTATTCATTTCTAACTCGCTTATTTATCAACTCGCTTAAATTCGCTCATTTACTGCCCCCTACTCCAAATGAAATGAAACGGTGAATTTATTAGAGAAATAGAATTTAGAGAGCAGAGATGGAGGCGGCGCCGTGTGCTGTGTCTCGACCTCCCTCCTCCGCCACCGCCGGCTATTCGCAAAGATCGAAGCGCTCCTTCACCGTCCGTGCATCTGCTTCCTCTTCCTCCTCTCACCAAAGTATGCATGCATTTATTTCTACTGTTAATTACTTTCGCTATACTCAGTTACTGCTTTCTCTCCCCCCCTTACCCTACATTAGAATTATTACCTCTACTCTTATCTATGCTTACCCTACTTGCCTGGCTGGTTAATTATTTGGTTTGTTGCCCTTTTAATCACTGGATTATGTTAATCGGTGGTTTGTTGTGAACTCTTAAAAAAAAAATTAAACAGCCGTGACCCTGCTCGACTATGGTGCCGGCAATGTCAGAAGCGTGCGCAATGCCATTCGTCATCTTGGCTTCAATATCAGAGATGTCAGTCACCTATCTCATCTCTCTCACTCTCCCTCACTCAAACACACACACTCTGCACACTCTTATTTCTTTCTCTCTCTTTAAGAATTAATTAGTCTGTCCGATCTGATCATGAATTGAGTTAATAGATGATGTTTTAGCTCCTCCATTTATTTATATTTTTCATTTATATGAAGAACAGGTCCAAAAGGCAGAGGATATCATGAGTGCCGATCGATTGGTGTTCCCTGGTGTCGGTGCCTTTGGTGCAGCCATGGAAGTGCTCAACCAGAATGGGTGACTCTCTCTCTCTCTCTACTTACATTCGCATGCACCTTTTCACTTCATTTTTTCCATTCATCAGGGAAAAATGAAACAAAATGAACAAAGTTTCAATATTGATGTCGATTACTGTACTTAGGAGCCACAAATCTATACACTGAATGCATTATGTATGTCACCTGCCTAGTTATTGGTTGTAATGTGTGATTGATTCCTGCTGTTTAATCTGATGAAACTAGGTTGGGGGAAGCGCTACGCATGTATATAGAGAAAGACAAGCCCTTTTTAGGCATCTGTCTTGGCCTCCAGTTGCTTTTTGACTCCAGTGAAGAAAATGGCCCTGGTATTCTCTTTTCCACATCCAACCCTTTTTCACATTACCCGTTTCCAAACAACCCAATACGGCATTCGGCAGCTATTACCTCACTGTATTACATGCCAATATTTATGGTTTCTGATAGTACTGTTAATCTAACTTGTTACAAACCACCATTTGCTGACTTATGCGATTCTGTGCTTAACTGTTTTTACACCCTTTTTTTTGTTTTCTTGGTCGGTTTGCTATTTAACAGCGTAATTTGCAGAAATTGGGCCCAAGTAGAGTTAATTGAGAGCCTCATTTCTGCTTAAATGCAGAGTTGAGGGTTTATTGAAGAAATTAGGTTACTTTCATGCTTAATTGCACTAGCAGAGGGTTGTTACAGTCAGATTTAATAGAACATTCACAGAAACCATTGCTCAATTGGTAAAATCTGTTGTATACGGAGTGTGATGTAGTTGTAACAGATGAAATGGTATTATGTTACCAGTACCATACTATCGCATTTTCTTTTTGGCTCAATGCCTTCATTGATGAAAAAAAATATATAAACATATTTTTGTTCTTATGATTTGGTAGTGAAAGGTCTCGGAGTGATACCTGGTACAGTTGGACGTTTCGACTCAACAAAAGGGCTAGCAGTACCACATATTGGCTGGAATGCTTTGCAACCTGTTAAAGATTCTGGCATCTTACAAGGAATTGAAGGCCAGCATGTCTATTTTGTTCACTCCTATCGAGCTCTGCCAGTACTCAGCACTCAACTCTATATTAATTTTTTTTTTCTGTTAACATTAGTTTTACAACTAAATCATTTTCACTTTGTTGTAATTAATTTGTTTATTTGTCAGTCTGATGACAATAAGCAGTGGATTTCATCCCTTTGCAATTATGGAGAGAACTTTGTATCTTCTGTCTCAAGGGGAAATGTAAATGCTGTTCAATTTCATCCCGAAAAAAGTGGAGGTATACACACACACACACACACACATGCCATTTGTTTTGTACAATTTTAGTATAAACTTAATGTTTGCTTGGTTTCCTTGTGATTGCAAAACAATTCAATCTTAATCTGTGTTTTCCCTGAGATTTGAAGTTTAAAATTAGAGTGTGTTTCTTATTCCAGCTGTTGGGCTTTCCATACTACGAAATTTTCTTAGACAGTCAAGCTCTTCTGGTATAAAGGTATAGTCTTGCTTGAGATTACATGCCACTATGTATGCTAGTTTGTGATTTTGCTTGTTGAATACTATATTTTTCAGTTTGAACTGTATTAATTATTATTCTCGGCTTTCATTATCTGATACAGACCTTGGTTCCAGGAAAAGCATCAAAACTGGCAAAGAGGGTAAATTTACCATTACTGTATAATTTAGTCGGAAGCTGCTTACTACGAGAAAAAAAGACTCCTTTTTTAAGCACTAATAATTGGGGAAAAAAATCAACAGGTGATAGCATGTCTGGATGTGAGAGCAAATGACAAAGGGGATCTAGTTGTCACCAAAGGTGACCAATATGACGTCAGAGAAACTACTGGAGAAAATGAGGTTTATTTCTGCTATTTTTGTTTCTATTTTTCTCTGTTATTGGTATGTGAGGGAAGATATATTTATAAAAAAAATTGTGGGTATAATACCAGTGTTTACAAATGTAATGAATATCATGTGTTGTTGGAATTTTGGATACATGTCAACTTAAATGCTAAAATAATTTGTTAGGCAAACCTATTGAGAATTCAAGACTAATCCTATGATGTCATGTTGTTGTCAACTCATAAAATTGTTAATTCATTAAAACACCCTTAGGTTGCTATTGTTTACATAATCTTAATAATCAATTGTTTTTCCATGAACAGGTCCGGAACCTTGGGAAACCAGTAGAGCTGGCAAGTCAGTATTACAAAGATGGTGCTGACGAGGTATATTGTGCTTTAAATTATATTTTCTAACAGCAAAATGTTGTGCCAATTTGAAGAACTCATGACACTAGGTTTTCAAAATTTCATTTTATCTTGTCAGGTTAGCTTTCTTAATATAACAGGATTTCGTGACTTTCCTTTAGGAGATTTGCCTATGCTTCAGGTTCTTCCCATGTTACAATTTTAAATTCCTGTTACTTTTTTTTCTTTCTTTTGTTTTCCTTGCCTGATAACTAAGTCTGATATATGCTTCTATGAAGGTGTTGAGGTCTGCTTCAGAAAATGTGTTTGTGCCGCTTACAGTGGGTGGTGGTATCAGAGACTTCACTGATGCTAATGGCAGGTTTATATTTCTTTACACTCATTTTTTTTTTCTGGTTATCCCTGGCTATTTTATTTTTGTTAAAGTGTTTCTCTTGGCTTTTGGATTTAGGTACTACACTAGCTTAGAAGTGGCATCAGAGTATTTTAGGTCAGGTGCTGATAAGGTTTCAATTGGAAGTGATGCCGTCTTTGCTGCTGAAGAGTACTTATGCACAGAAGTATGTTTTCTACGAATGTGTTACTTCACTTAGTCTGACATACACCGAAACAAAATAAAATTGGTGCAAATCAAAATTGGTTAAGTTAATGAATAGACAAAAGAATGTATTGTGATAATTGTTTTACAACAACAACCACCAAGCCTTTAGTCCCAAACAAGTTGGGGTGTGATAATTGTTTTAACATTTAAAATTCTTAGGGAGTTAGATGGCCTTTTTTAGATAAAAACTTTATAATTATTTTTTTGTTGCTTCAGGCAAAAACTGGAAAGACTAGTATAGAGCAGATTTCGCGAGTCTACGGCAATCAGGTTTGTTCCTGTTTTCGTCTTGTATAAATTTTAACTATTATTTTCTGGGTACTATGACCTGTTATACTTCTTATTATAACCTTTTTCTTATAAATATATGTTAGGCAGTAGTTGTCAGTATAGATCCTAGGAGAGTTTACATCAAAAGCCCAGATGAGGTCAAATTTAAGAGTGTAAGGTTGACAAAGCCAGGTAACAGTTGATTGTTATTTTTTCACAAACTTGCGACTTTTTGTTGAATGAAGTTTTTTGTGATATTGTTGGTTTTGCCTAATTGTCTAACAATATAAAACTTGTTATGTAGGACCAAATGGAGAAGAATATGCATGGTATCAATGCACGGTACAGTACCAATATCTGATTCCAGATTAAACAAGTAGTAAAGTTTGTGTTGTAATTAAGAGATGTACCGACCATTTGTTGTATGTAATGAATTAGGTGAAAGGAGGCAGAGAGGGTAGGTCGATTGGAGCTTATGAGCTTGCAAAGGCTGTCGAACAACTCGGAGCTGGAGAAATTCTTCTTAATTGCATTGATTGTGACGGTAGCAATAATTTATTTTTCTTTTTTAATTTGTGTGTGATGGAATTTATCCTCTTTTGTTTTCAATACGAGTAATACTTGTGATTCTCTTTGCGTGTATAGGCCAGGGAGAAGGGTATGACATAGAGTTGATAAAGCTGGTGTCAGATGCTGTGACAATACCGGTCATAGCAAGCAGCGGGGCTGGGGTGGTGCAACACTTCTCTGAGGTCTTTGAAAAAACCAATGCCTCTGCTGCACTTGCAGCTGGCATTTTCCACCGCAACGAGGTATCCTTTTTTTTTTTTTTAAGTGTTTGTCAATACATCCAGGTCTCTTTGTATGGCTGTTAAACATTTTAAAAGTTGGATTGTACAACAATTAATTTTTTTTTAAAAAAAAAATCTTTCTTTCTTTGTTCTTCCCCAGGTGCCGATCCAATCAGTGAAGGAGCATTTGTTGGAGAAAGGTGTGGAGGTGAGAACGCCGCCCACGGAACAGACAAGTCAATCTAATAAACCCGAAATGGGCCCGAGAAGAACTGTTGTGGTGGTACAACCAGCTTAGGGTTCCTATCAATTTATGAATAATGACTTGTGAAGAAATAAGAAAAGCAACTCATGCATTTGTTAGAGGACGTGTTGGCATTTGATGCGGTTGATAAAATGTAACAGGTTTGGACTGCCATTATTTATTATTATGATGTATGTTATCTTTTCAAGATTCCAAATTGAGGTTTTTCCAATAATGGGCTTGGGCCTTTATTGGTATTGGCCCAACTATATATTATTACTATATTTTTATACTTTTTTTTTTTTAGACGAAAGTAGGGATTCTGTCTTATAGTTCAAGGAAAACCTAGAAATGGACTAGACGTGCTTTTCTTTTGTACCACTGGCCCACATGCCGTCCCTTACACCCTCCAAATATAATTAGTTAGATAATTAGTTGATTCTTTGATACTACGCTCCAAATATTAATTGTCCCCTTCTTTGTTTTAATTTGTTTATGTGCTGTCAAACTGCAAACCTTCCCTTATATTATGGCATTAACAAGCATCGATCTCTTTCATCAAATAAAAAAAAAAAGGGAAAAATGGCTACCCCTAATATATATAAGGGAAAACAATGAATATAACAGCTAGATAACTGAAAACAAATATAAGTGTGCTGAAACAATGAATATCTAGAAGCTAGCATGCCATATATAAGTGTGCTGTCAAACTACAAACCTTCCCTTACATTCATTGTTTTCAGTCAAACAAATCGATCTAGAGAAAATATATAACTGAAAACAATGAATGTATGCTAGCTTCTAGGAGTGTGTTTGGTTGGATTAAAAATAGACTGTTTTGGGAGTTAGGCTATTTGGAATAACTTATTCGGTGTTTGGTTGGATTAGAAATACTATAATAGTGAATTTAATTTTTTATGTCTTATTAGAATAAATTATTTTTAAAGATATTGAGGTTTGACTATTTTAATAAGACAAATAAAAAACTATTATTATTTGACTATTTTAAGTATTTTTATTTTGCAACCAAATGTACTCTAGATATACTAGACTTGACAACAGCCAGATATATACATAGAAGAGAATGGCTACTCCTGAATATATACTAATTAGGAAAACGAAAAGACGTAAATAAGCAAATGGTGCTAAAATATATATAGTACAGAAACATTTGTGGTGCATGACATGAATTTGGGACTGGAATTCAAAGGGACTATTGGCATGCACAGTGGAAGTAACCATTCATTAGGTACGGCTTGGCAAAAAGGAAGAAGAAATGGCCCCACATGACATGTTATGTAGACTCCATAGCATGCCTTTTCATATCATTTCATAATTAGCAAAGCCAAGATACAGCTCTATCAAGTGGCTTTCTATTTTTGAATCGAACACTCCAGACCTTACCTCTGACAAGACATCTCTTCTTTCTATTTTATTTTAACCAATCGCTGCAAATTTTAATTGCCGACATAGATATATATATAGATATATAAAGCTTCTCATCATCTCATGGCAAATGTTTTGGACTAAATATATGTTATATATGCATTGTTTTGTTTGTGTTGCAATATGTATATGTTTGTCTAGGTCGCTTTTGATCATAGAGTTATGTTCATGTAATTTATCCAATTTCATGTCCTGTACACGAAGAAAAAACAAATTTGTTTTTGTAGCTAGGTACCAGCAGACTCAGAGTGATAGGCATGAGAGAAGAAAGGTAAATTAATTAATGTTGAAATCAATGCAGTGGGTCCCGTTGCATGATCTTTCTACAACACTATCTATGGAACTAAGGAACCGGATTTCCTGCCCCCGGTTGCAAAAAATTCCTGTTCTCAGAATCACTGTGGAGTGGGACCGATTACTGTTAATGGGTTTAACTACTGTTATTGTTTTTAAATGAGGGCCCACCTGTAGTGACTCTGGGGGCAGGAATTTCTTGCCCCCCGGGGGGCAGACGATTCGGTCTCTGGAACTAATGGTATTGCATTATATTAGTTTCAAGTGTCCTAATTATAAACTCAATTAAATTGTTCAATTGGAATAATTTTACACACACACATAGAGACTGGCTAATATGCTTTTGGAAGCACTTCGACCGAAGTGCTACTTAGCCAAATTTCATAAAACCGCATTTGAAACTTCGAACTAAGTAGCTCAGTAAATTGCTTATATTGAACTTGCTGAATACCAATTTTTACTATTTTTAAATTTTTCTTACTATTTGCTGTGATTTATGAAAGATGGTAAAAAATATATTACACTATTTTTTTGTGACACCAGATTACACCTTACATTTTCAAAGTCTAAACAGTTGATCTAAATCGTTGAACATGATAAATATATTAAAATGTTATTGCACATCAAATTTTATATTTTTTAATTTTTTTTTTTTACTATTTATTAAGATGAGTACAAAAATTCAATGGTCTAAAATAACGATTTTGTAAAATACTTAATAAATAGTTAAAAAATTCAAAAAATATATAAAATTTGATTTGCAAGTACATTTTAGTATAGCCATTTTGTTGAATGGTTTGGATCAACTGAATAGACGTTGAAAATTTTAAAAATGTAAAGTGTAATTCAGCGTTATTTTGGTATAAGTGGATCTCTCCTTGTATATGTACGTGTTTGTGTTCCTAATTCCTAGCTAGTATGTACGTGTGTGTACGTGTGTCTGTTCCTAGACACATTTTATATTTTTTAGAAATTTTGTACTATTTATTAAGATGGTTTCAAAATCATTGTTTTTATTAAAATTCTACACCATTAAAAAATAACGATTTTCAAGCCATCTTAATAAATAGTAAAAAAAATGTAAAATTTGGTCTCCAGACACATTTTAATATAGATTGAACATCTAACGGTTTGGATCGACTGTTTGGACTTTGAAAATTGAAAAACCGAATTGTTTGTTGCTTTTAGTTTTAAACTTTTAATTATATATATCTGCAAATTACCAGAGATGGAAGAGAGAAGAAAACTTGTCCGGTGTTGTGCTGCTTAATTTCCTGTTGTCGAAAATTTCATATATACCTCTCAAAAATCTCAAAATTACTTGTTTCTCTCTCTAAAATTAATAATATCATATTTATCTCTCTTTCAAAAACTCACTAATTATCCAATTTACTGCATTTTCGATACAAATTCATTTAAAAATTATAAAATTACAATTTCGGTCTTATTAAAAGGATAAAAAAAATATAGTCTTTGTAAGAATAAATTTCAATCTGATAATTGGTTGATTTTCTATGACAAATGATTTATTTCTCTACTTGTAAGACATACAAAGTGGGATTTAGACATACGCTTGAATATGCACGTCACAAAATAAGAAAACAAACTATTTGTTCTCACAACCAGCCAATTAGAAGACATAACATTTCTCTTAAGCAGACTACATTTTTTTTTTCTGTAAATAAATGGTAAAATGGATACTTAATAAATTTAAATGAGTTTAAAAATAAAAGACAATAAATCGGACAAATTTGTGAATTTTTGAAATTTAGAGGTGTAAATATGATATTATGAATTTTAGAGGGAGAACAAAGAAATACATAATTTCAAGAGTTTTGAGGGTCATCCATGAGGACTATAACATTCGCCCTTGTTATTATATATCAGAAACGACCTTCTATTATAATTTCTAGCTATAACACTTTAAAAAATATTTGACATTAATTATAAAATTACTTTTGTATGGAATAAGAATATTATTCCTCTCCTCTACTGACAGTGATTTTTACCATTAATGTTGCAATATTTTCGATTCTCTAATACGGATAACTATATATGCATGCAATTAATTAACTAAAAGAAGAAATAAAAAAGTAAACTAGAAAGATTCGAAAAGGCTAGTTTGTGGGGTAGGACGCAAAAAGTGTTGGATTGGGTTCCAATTAATTGTTTATAAGTATCATGGCTTCTCATTGGTGGAGATAATCATTCATTCTTTGCCAAAACCTCCATTTGCCTGAAATTAATTAATAACACACATTTGCAAGAAACAACCTTTCCTAATATAATAATTAATCTTCTTTAATTTCTGCTTAAATTAATTATATCCAACTGTGCTGTATGAATTACCTCAAAAATAATTGAAAGCGCAATTAATTAATTAATTACTTAATTAAACCGCTCATATATATATATATATTATTTGGATGAATAATTTTAATTCCGTAGAGAATAAAGCCACCCAAATTCTTTGCTGATTAATGTCAGAGTAAAAGAGAATATTTTGCAATGATTCGATGATTACATTAATTAGTATTAATTGCGCGGCTTCATGTACGAGATCAAGTAAATAATTATTCATCAGATGGAAAAAGTAAGAATTTGGGTAATATGAGTGGTACTGCGATTCCTTGTGCATCAATTAGTCTAATTAATTAAAAGTAAATTGTCTCAGTCATGCATCAGATCCTATCTTAGATCCATGGACACATATATGGTTTAATTAATTGTTAATGTCAAGTTCATGCCCATTCCTATGTCTAATTTTAATTCTCAGTTGTTTTAGAATTATTTTCATCGATCTTTGATGGCTTTATAAGAAAATTAACTCATTCCATCTCTGCTAATATTAAGCTGTCTTCCTCAAAAAAAAAAAAAGAGCCTTTGTCAAGGGTTATTCAACTCTATCCCTAACTAGCCAAACAAGTTGCAGCTTCAGTTTATTTATGGGACAATTATGATAGCAGACCAAATCATTCCAAAAAAAAAAAAAAATTTAATAAAATTTGTGTATTACTTGTCTATGGTTTGAATATGGTGTGCACCAAATTTGTTGCAATAACAAGCTTGCTTAATAAATACTATGAAGAGCCAACAAAACAAAAATAAAATAAAAAGGTGAAAAGTCATGTGAGTTAGGGTATACTTGCATTGTTAATCCAATTAATAAAGAATATCTACTTGATGTTAATTAAATTGAATTAAGAGTATACTGGTTGGTAATTAATTCGACAAGTTTATAAAAAAAACAAGTAAAGAAAGATGATATCAGTTGTGTGTGGATATTGTAATTGGAAAATAAGAGTATGCAAGAGAATCTAAAATAAATAAATATACTTGATAGGTAATTTGACAAGCTCTATTGTAATATACTTTCACGTTTAATGATATGTTTACGGGCCTTTTACCAAAAAAGAATTAATGAATGTATAAAAATATTGTTCCCAAGTCAAATTTTTTTTTTTATCCCAAGTCATATTTAATGTGTTGACAATATCAACATCATCATGAAATGTAACATACACTTTACAATTTATAATTTTTTATTTTTTATGATAGTTTTCATAATAAAACTAGACAACTCATTTTTTATATTCCCATGTATTTTTTTTCTAGTGTATTGCTAAAAATTAAATTCTAGAATCTTACGCTCATATAATTTTATTCTGTATTATCTCGCACTAGTAGAACATACTCTAAAAATGTAAACACATGGGACATGATTTTATTCTCCACGGAGTTCACAAGGAGAGCCTAGTAGATAACGCCACTGCAATATTGAGGTGATTGCGAGTCTGAGTCTGAGATTTTGAGAGTTGACTCTCACTCCTTCGCCTTCCGCCCTTCCCCTGCTTCATGCCTGACTGCCCCGCTCTCTTTTCCCGCTTGAGTAGTGCTCCCGTCTAACGGATCTGATCACCATTTTTCAGATCTTGCATCACTCCATCCAAGCAGGTGTTTTTTTCTAACAGATCTAGTCACCACTCTTCGCACCGTCTCAACTCTTCGAGTTCGAATGGGAGTGATGTGAATTTCGTTTCACCTCTATCGTAGTCTGTACAATAGCTGTATATATAAATAAGGTACGTATTTTATGTTTGATAACAATAATGATGCATTGTAAATATCTCATTCCTCCTCTCCTTCTTCTCCTCCCTCCCTTTTTCTTCTTCCTTCTTCCTGTCTCATTCATGTGTTTTCATCTAAATAATTCAGGCACGAACCCCATCTAAGCACGAAGGCTTCCATGGATACTCCTGGCTCACCTTGATTACAATAGCACTGCTCATGTTCACGACAAGAATTAATACAGGCTCACAATCTACCAATTTGAGCACAAGCATAGAAAATTCCACATACCCAATGTCTACTAATCTAAGCACAAAAACACCTGGTTTTGCCTATTCTGTTTTTTCTTATCTACTTTTGTAAAAGGGGGTTTAGTTGTAATGTTTCTTTTAAATACTAGTACTGATGTTATATGTACTCTTCATGTGTATTGGTACGAAACTGATGTATAACTGGTTCGTTTTAATTAATGAAATACCAACGGATTTCTAACAAAACAAAAAAAATGTAGAAACACCTGACACTGACACCTCAAAAACCCATTCTACTTCATCATCTTTGTTTCTCAGTGACTGGACGTATCCAATTTGCAAAAACCATTCCCCCGAGATTTTTATTAATTCCTTCAAAAAAAGCAAATCTACCCTCGCATTGAAATTAATTTTAAAAATGCCCTGATGGCCCAAATGTGGGGCGTCAGCTTTTTTTTACCAAGTCGCCCCGAGTTTAGGCGGTCAGCTTTTTTTTTTTTACCAAATCATCCCGTATTAGGGCGGTTGTCACACCCCGCGGCCACGGGTCGCAACAGTCCCCCGCCGTAAGCATACAACGCCATGTATGCTTACAAGGCAATTAACAATTTAATCCAAACAACAAGCAATGTAAAACAAGTTTCTAATATATAATCAGAGTACCCAGTCTGGACAGAAAATAATACAACAAAAGTATCTCATCCGGATACCAACCATGAGGCCTACCCTAAATCTATACAACAAAACATATCTAGGGTCATGTAATGGTAAGCTACTAAGGCCTACTACTCTCGTGCCTCTCCGGAATCAGTCGCACCAGTACCTGTAAAGTAACCCGAAGGGTGGGGGTGAGAATAAATTCTCAGTGCGAATTTGCCACAATTAGACTATTGGACTTGCAATCAAACTCCATATTCAAAAATGAAACCCATGCAATAGCAATTCAAACAGATGTATATATATATTCATAAATAACAGAATGCCAATACTCGACAACAAATAAATCGAACTGAATCACAGTTTACGGAATTTCCAAGATGAATTTCAAACACAACACATATTTGGCTTAACTCGACTCATTAGGGCTTGTAGCAACTACAGATGTTCTTTCGAGCTGGACCCTTTATCAAACCCACATCTGTAGGGTTACTGACACCTACAGATGGCCCACCGAGCTGGACCTTTTATTTGACACCCATCTGTAATCGCTTGGCTTAACCGTTTATTAAGGTCTGGTTCAAGTCACATAAAGAAAATTCTCTTTAGAATCGTTTCCAATATTCGTAATATTCAATTGACCTTCCAAATGCATTAACACTTAGGAGAATGCCACCGAGCCACAGACGTTACACACTAGTCACCCACGATTCCAATTCACACATCATAACATAATCACCCTCCCTCGTCCCAACCGGTACTGGGAAATATTGAGGGCAGTTCACCTAAGGCCATTAGGATCCTGGGAATCAAAGCTAGCATACAGCCCGACTTTGCAAATTCATTGGATCCAAGTGCTTAACTTCTTAAATCCATTCACATACATAGTTCGTGGTGACTT
The DNA here is from genome assembly GCF_964058835.1 of Carex rostrata. Classification (NCBI taxonomy): domain Eukaryota; kingdom Viridiplantae; phylum Streptophyta; class Magnoliopsida; order Poales; family Cyperaceae; genus Carex; species Carex rostrata. Next base: position 8,698,819 of record NC_135934.1, read on the forward strand.
TCAATCAAAATCAGATCATAATAGATCGACACAATCAACAACCATACCAGCATGCAAATCACTCAAGTCATATAAATTCGAGTTTAATTTGATTGGGCTATGCAAATGCTCTACACAATTCAATGATGCAATCAATGATATTCAACATGACAAACGAATACATAGTTTAATTCATGAAAATAAAGTATCAAACAAGTCCAAGAATCCCGCACCTGATTACGACGAGCGTACCACTTAATTAAGGATCGGACATCTCGAATTGCCCTGCGAAGTCTTGTTCGACCGAGCCTACACCTATATTACACGTATACTAGGTTTAACCTTGGTTCATGATCGAGGAGTTTACTCGAGTTGTATTAGGGATTATACCTTAACTAATCTCCTATCATTTCGTACCAATTCGTTCGATTCATTGTTTCTTACCAAAATCCTCTAAAACCACACACATAATTTCGTCTAGGTCCTCGGGACCGTATAACTCTCACTTTGGTAACACTTCACTTATCAGTTCACTATTTTGGTCCTCGTAACAATTCGATTTACCGATTGGTCAAACCCTAATTTGGTCAAAACCTCAAATTAACCGTTAAACGTTATAGAAATCCAAGATCAAGAGGTAACCCCACCGATTACAAGGTTAATCGGTTGAATTAAACAAATCAATTCACGATTATGCCCAATTTCAGTTTTGGCACGAAAACCCTAAAAAATGAAATATGAAATCGAGCTGAAATCGGGAAGGAATCAGCAAATAAACGGTCAAAGAAGCTCAAGGAGCTAGTCTATAAGCAATTCGAACACAAATCTCGGGTTTAAAATGAAAACCCGAGAAATTGAGAAATTCGAGATTTTAGAGAGAAACGGGAAGAGAAAAGAATACCAAATAGGAGAGCTAGGAGAGATCCACGGGTGCTTACTCGGTTCCAGCTTCGATTTCTCGCAACAATCGGGGGCTTGAGAGGGAAAGGAAACTCTCTCGGTCTTTTTCTTCTCTCTTGGGTGAAATTCACCAAAAATGGGAAAGGGGCGGAGGGGAAGAGAGAGAAAGAAAGAAATTTTGGGCTTTTATGAAAAGATACCCTGAGTGCGGACGCACTCAATTCAGTGCGGGTCGGCCACCCGCACTCAGCCCTTAGTGTTAGATATGTGTTCTAAAAGTTATCTTATGTTGATCACTTTTACATGTTATGTTTATGAATTGGATGCTACATGCATTTTGTTCCATGAAATTTATGTTTATCTATAGAAGTGTTCAAGAAGATGCTATTGGTCTTGAACCATAGAACTCTATATGATGACAAACATAAATCTCTAAAATGTTCACAGACTTGGTTATTAGCATGGAACACTAATATACCATGATAAGTTTGTCATGTTGATTAAAGTACATTGTATTTCTATAAATGTTGATAAAGGCTTATCGTTTAATAACATGAGTATATGAAATGTTTCATATATTGAACAGACCTAACGAATGAAAATATTATATGGGTTATGTTAGTGTCATTAATATTTTCATTGTGTCTCAGAATTCTAAGATATGAGATGTATTTCTTTTTCACATGAGAAATATATAATGTAATTAGTATTAAAAGCTGCTTATCATAAGTGGTGATAAAAATATTAGTTCTTTGTATATAACTTGTGCGGGAGAAAGTTATATGTCAATAGTATCATTGCCCCTCATTTATAATGAGTGATGATATTTTGTGGGCCCCTTGGTAAAGTAGAATTATAATGCATGCAATATAACTGAAGTGCAGTTATATATTTATATAATTTACTTAAGAGACCAAGAAACGAATATAATACAAAGATGACACGGTCCGACTTTGTATATTATTCATAATATCATGTGGCAAGGAATAGACACAAGTAATGTTATTTGTAACGTTACTTTAAAGGATCATGTATTGTAAAAAAGATACTTTACATCTATGTTATTTGGGTAGCTATAATGTATAGCTAGAATACCGCTTATAGTTTATGGTAATAAAATGTTTTATGCCATTGCCAACATAACACAGATCCTCCATATAGGTCACACCAACTGAACGAGAAACAAGAAGGATATTTTATTTATATGATGTATATTGTTTCATATGACATGAAATAATATATATGTGATAAATAAATATCATGACTGCTTAGAACGAAGATAAATTTATGAGAAGTGTGCATGTATATTATTTGGTATAATATGGTGCATATTTTATAGAATAATATACATGACACATAATTAATAATGTGCAAAACATTGTTATAACATAAGTTTATTAAAACCCAAAATGAATATGAGTTGAGGCTGGTACTGTAGCGCGCACTGTAGCAGAGGCTAGGGTTGTCTCTTTTATTAAAGAGAATTATACTAGGAATGTTACACAATGGAAACCCTAGTATATTTGTATATAAGGAGAGGTAGAGAAGGTATTCAATAAGTAAGCAAGCAAGAAATTTTCTGAAAATTTATTTCCTTCTCTTCCTCTCCCTCCTAGCCGCCATCCCTATTCCTCTCATATTATTGGTTTCTATAATGAGAAATTATTAGAAGAACAAGAAGGGTTATTAACTAGGTTCTAAGCTTAGATTAGATTAAGATCTCTAGCAAGGTCTTTCTAATCCTTGTTTAGTTCAAGGTGAACACTAGGAGGCCGTTTCGACAAACGAAGGTATCCAAGAGATCTAGAAGAGAATTTGACTTCTCTCTATTTACCAAATTGACATTTGGTAGAGGTATATCCAAATCACTTTTAGTAAATAGATTTGTGATTAATGAATGAGTAGATATCCATTTGCATACATTTGAATTGCTTTAATATAATTAGCATAATAAAGTAGATCCGTAGATGCTTGTAAGATGGTCAAAATTTTGAATTTATCGCCTTGCCGCATTATGAAATCCTTCACTTAGAACAAATTTTCAGCAGTTGAAAATACACAGAAATATACACGAGTGCGGACGCACTCATTTTCAGTGCGGGTCAATCACCCGCACTCAACACTTGGCAGAATTTCGGCAGCTTGGAAAACACGTAAAAGAATACCCCAGTGCGGACGCACTCAGGACTTAGTCAATTTTCATGAAAACGGCACTGAACAAGGAAAATGTCTAAGCGTAATGCGGACGCACTCAATTTCAGTGAGGGTCGGTCACCCGCACTCAGGACTTGGGGCAGAATTGGAGGAAAAGAGAAATTGGAATCAATGCGGGTCACCTATCCGCACTCACACCAGTGCGGACGCATTGAGGAGAATTTCAGAAAACAATCTAAGACAAACAGAGGGCGGTGCGGGTCAGCCACCCGCACTCACCACCAGTGCGGACGCACTAAGCCTATAAAGTCTCAAATTCTCGAAATTTTGACGCGGTTTCAATTCACACTTGACTTACTTATTTAGAGAATCATTAATTAAGATTTAAATGTCTATTTCGTTAGCACGATTTTTGATTCTTGCCTTTAAAACATTCAGAATTTAATTGTTAAAGTTCTGTAACGTAACATTTCTCCCCCCTTAGAATAAAGTTCAGTCCTCTGAACTAAATTGCGTACCTGAGTCGTTGAGTAGTTCTGGGTACTTCTCACGAATGCTTTCCTCATGTTCCCACGTTGCTTCCTTAGTCGAATGGCATCCCCATTTGACCAGGACAAGCTTAATCGTCTTGCTCCGAAGTTGTTATTTTTTTCGGTCCAATATTTGCATTGGCTCTTCTTGATAGGACAAGTCATCTTGGACATGCAAGTTGGAGTGATCAATGCAATGAGATGGATCTCGTACGTATCGGCGCAATTGTGACACATGAAATACCGGATGAACCCGGTCCAATGCTGGTGGCAATGCAAGCTCATACGCCATCGGTCCCATTCGCCGCATTATCTGAAACGGTCCAATATATTGAGGACTCAACTTGCCCGATACGCCAAATCGATGTACACCCCTGACGGGTGAAACTCGAAGCCACACGTGATCCCCTTCTTGAAATTCCAACGGTCTTCGATGCACATCCGCATATTTCTTTTGTCGCTCTTGGGCAGACTTAAGCCGGCTCAGAACGACTTTCGTCTTTTCAGCAACCTCTTCTAACATCTGAGGCTTGGTAGGTGAATACGTACCTGCGGGTCCCCACCACAGCGGTGTGTGACACTGCTGTCCTATAAGTGCCTCCTGTGGTGACATTCTGATACTCGAGTGGTAGATATTGTTGTACGCAAACTCTACCAAGTACAAATGATTGATCCAGGATTCTCATAAACTTAAAGCACAGGATCGAAGCATGTCTTCCAATGTCTGTATCGTTCGTTCGGATTGACCGTCGGTTTGCGGATGATGGGTTGTACTGAATCTCAATTTCGTGCCCATGGCTTCTTGAAAGCTTTCCCAAAAGTGAGAGGTAAATCGAGTGTCTCGGTCAGAGACAATGTTTCGCGAACATCCATGGTATTTAAACTGGTATTGCAAGAAAAGATCAGCCAACTCTCTTCCGGATGTCTTGATTCGAAGTGGAATGAAGTGTGCAATCTTCGTCAGCCTATCCACTATCACCTATATGACATCATATCGTCCGACGGTTCTCGGAAATCCAGTCACGAAGTCCATAGTGATCGACTCGAATTTCCGCGTAGGTATCTCTAGAGGTCTGAGTGATCGACTCTCTTTATAGTTGAACAAAATGATGAGTTGTTGATCAAAGAAAAGAAAAATCACGAATAAAGTCAAATTGGATATGCTCCATTCCCTTAAGTGAATGTTGCAATATATAACAATAATATGTTTGGACAAACTTGTGGAAATGGATAAGATCGATGTTGTTATCAATGTGATTATTTTAAAAACATATCTTTCCACTAGATGTGGAAACATAATGAAGAAAAAACTGAGAAAGAAAAAAGTGAGCATAATAATGTACAAGAGAATTCATGGTATCATTGTGGTGGTAAAGGTTATTGGTCACGTACCTGTTGTACGCCGTAGCATCTTGTTGACTTATATCAAGCATCACTAAATAATAAAGGGAAAAAGATCGAAACAAATCTTATTTGTGATGACAATTTCGGTAGTAGCCAACTTGATGTTACCACTTGGATGTTGTTGATTTTTTTTAAGAAAATAAGAACTAATCACTTTATTAGTGATGATAGGATATAAAATTAATTAATTAATTAATTTTTATTTTGTTGTTTTATTAGTAATGATGGATAAAAATAAAATATAATGCAATATATATTTTTTTATTTTTGTTGTTGGAGTATATGTAGTAAAATGTGATATACTCATTTGTTATATTGTTAATTACATTCTTTGATATTAATTTCTTTTTTTTCATAAAGAATGAATATTCTTTTGGTTAATAACGATAATAATGAAGATATATGTCTCGCTGACAGTGCAACAACTAATACCATCCTCAAAGATAAAAAAAATATTTCTCTTATTTAGTAATGCAAGAAGTGAATATTAGTATTATTTCGGGTAGTACAAAATTGATTGAAGGCTCCGGAAGAGCAACCTTCTTGCTACATGGAGGAATAAAAATTTATATTGATGATGCATTATATTTTTCTAAGTCTTAAAGGAATTTGTTAAGTTTTAAGGATATCCGCCGAAATGGATATTATATTGAGACAACTAATGAAGAAAAATATTGAATATTTTTATATTACTGGCATAATATCAAATAAAAAATGGATATTGAAAAAATTACCAATGTTTTCCTCCGACTTGTACTATACATATATTAGTGCAATTGAAACACATGTTATTGTAAACTAGAAATTTAGAGGTAAGAATATGTGTATAGTTTGGCATGACCGATTGGGCCATCTCGGATCAATAATGATGCAAAAAAGAATAGAGAATTCATGAACATCTATTAAAGAACCAGAAGATTCTTCAATCTAATGAATTATCATGTGATGCGTGTTCTCAAGGAAAGTTGATTACTCGACCATCACCAGTGAAAATACAAAATGAATATCTTACATTTCTAGAACATATACAGGCGGATATTTCTGGTCCAATACACACATCATGTGGATCATTTAGATATTTTATGGTTTTAATTGATGCATCAACAAGATGGTCACATGTAAGTTTATTATCAACTCGCAACCTGGCGTTTGCGAGATTACTTTCTCAATTAATTCGATTAAGAGCATATTTTTCTGATTATCCAATTAAGAAAGTACGTCTAGATAACGCTGGTGAATTTACTTCTCAAACATTCAACAATTATTGTATGTCTATTGGAATTGATGTTGAACATCATGTAGCTCATGTTCATACACAAAATGGACTTGCAGAGTCATTCATAAATAGATTATATTTAATTAGAAGCCCATTACTTATGAAGTCTAAACTTTCAATATCTAGCTGGGGACATGCTAGTTTGCATACAGCAGTTGTCACACCCCGCGGTCACGGGACGCGGCAGTCTCCCGCCGTAAGCATACAACGCCGTGTATGCTTACAAGGCTATTCAATTTATACTTAACAATTCAAATCATAATAATATAAACCAAGTTTATATATACACAAATCAGAGTACACAGTCTGGTCAGAATTTCATACACAAAAAGTATCTCATCCGGATACCAACCACGAGGCATACCCTACTACTATACAACAAAATGTACCAAGGTCATGAGATGGTAAGCTACTATGGCCTACTACTCGCGTGCCTCTCCAGGATCAGTCGCACCAGTACCTGTAAATTAACCGGGAGGGTGGGGGTGAGAATAAATTCTCAGTGCGAATTTGCCACATACGAATTATTGGACTTGCAATCAAACTCTATATTCAACAATGAAACCCAAACAATAACAATGCAAACTGATATATACGAAAACATAAATAACATAATGCCACTACTCGACAACAGTTAATCAACCTGAAACACAGTTTACGGAGTTTTCAATATGGATTTCAAAACACAACATATATTTTGGCTTAACTCGATTCTTAACTCAGTTCGTTAGGGCTGGTAGCAATTACAGATGTTCTTTCAAGCTGAACCGTTATCAAACCCACATCTGTAGGGTTACAAGCGCCTACAGATGGCCAACCAAGCTGGACCCTTTATCAGACACCCATCTGCAATTGCTGTTTGGCTTAACCATTTTCTAAGATCCGGTTACAAGTCACCAATACAGGTCAACTTGACAAATGCAATCACACGGAATCAAAGTTACATATACAGGTCCACTTTGCTAAATCTCAAGCAAATATATCAAAACCACACATACAGGTCAGCCTCGCACAATTCATTACACATGGTCAACGGATAGGTCACCGTCACCTTATCCAGCCACCTTAACAGGTCGGTCTGGCAAATCCATAACAGGTCAAACGCATAAGTCAGCAGCGTCACCCTATCCAGCCACCTAAACAGGTCGGTCTGGCAAATTCTAACAGGTCAAACGCATAAGTCAGCAGCGTCACCCTATCCAGCCACCTAAACAGGTCGGCCTGGCAAATTCATAAACACCGGTCAACGGATAGGTCACCGTTACCTTAACCAGCCACCTAAACAGGTCGGCCTGGCAGATTCATTCACAACAAGCACAATTAATAGAACTAAACAACTAATAACCATACCAACATGCCAGTTAAACTTAACCTATCAATTCAATCATTCTCATTTATGCAAGAATCAATATGCAGCATGAATTCCAAAATATGCAACAATTAATCATTCAACATGACAAACGAATAAACAGTTTAATTCCTGAAAATAAAGTATCAAACAAGTCCAAGAATCCCGCACCTTAGTAAGACGAGCGTACCGCTTAGCTACGGATCGGGCGTCTCGAATTGCCTCGTTAAGTTTTGCTCGACCGAGCCTACACCTATATTATACGTATACTTGGTTTAATTCGGGTTCAGTGGTCTATACGTTTACTTAGGGTATGTACAGTCCCAAATCAATTCTTTTCGGTTCCTTCTTTCTTATTAAAAATCTCATATAACGGTGCACAAATGCATCTAGGCCCTCTAGCCATATACCATTTCACTTTGGTAATAATCAATCACCGTTTCACTACTTTGGTTCTCGGATCAATTCAATTTACCGATTGGTTAAACCCTAATTTGGTCAAAACCTCAAATTAACCGTTAAACGTTCTAAAAATTCACGATCAGGAGGCAACCCTACCGATTACAAGTCTAATTGGTCGGGTTAAACAAATTAAATCACGATTATGCCAACTTTCAGTTCAACACAGAAAATCATGAGTGCGGCCGCACCCACCCGCAGTGCGGGTGGCCTCACCCGCACTCACAGAAATTTCAAAGGCAATTTAAGGAAAACAGAAGTCAGTGCGGGTCAGTCACCCGCAGTCACCTACCAGTGCGGACGCAGTGAGCCTGTAAAGTCTCAAATTCTCGAAATTTCGACGCGGTTTCGATTCACACTTAACTTACTTAATTAGAGGAACCTAAATTAAGGTTTTAACTTTCATTTTGTTAGCACAATTAACTTGATTCTTGCTTTTAATTCATTTGAATTTAATTGTAAAAATTTCGTAACGTAACATTTCTCCCCCCCTTAGAATAAAGTTCAGTCCTCTGAACTAAATTGCGTACCTGAGTCGTTGAATAGTTCCGGATACTTCTCACGTATGCTTTCCTCATGTTCCCACGTCGCTTCCTTAGTCGAATGGCGTCCCCATTTGACCAGGACAAGCTTAATCGTCTTGCTCCGAAGTTGCTGTTCTTTACGGTCCAATATCTGCATTGGCTTCTCTTGATAGGACAAGTCATCTTGGACATGCAAGTCGGAGTGATCGATGCAATGAGATGGATCTCGTATGTATCGGCGCAATTGTGACACATGAAACACCGGATGAACCCGGTCCAATGCTGGTGGCAATGCAAACTCATATGCCACCGGTCCCATTCGCCTCAAAATCTGAAACGGTCCAATGTATCTAGGACTCAACTTGCCGGATACGCCAAATCTGTGTACACCCCTGACGGGTGAAACTCGAAGCCACACGTGATCCCCTTCTTGAAACTCCAACAGTCTTCTGTGCACATCTGCATATTTTTTTTGTCGCTCTTAGGCCGACTTAAGCCGACTCAAAACGACTTTCGTCTTTTCGGCAATCTCTTCTAACATCTGAGGGCCGGTAGGTGAATATGTACCTGCGGGTCCCCACCACAACGGTGTGCGACACTGTTGACCTGTAAGTGCTTCTTGTGGTGACATTCCGATACTCGAATGGTAGCTATTGTTGTACGCAAACTCTACCAAGTACAAATGGTTGATCCAAGATTCTCGGAAACTTAAAGCACAGGATCGAAGCATGTCTTCCAATGTTTGTATTGTCCGCTCAGATTGACCATCGGTTTGCGGATGATGGGCTGTACTGAATCTTAATTTCGTGCCCATGGCTTCTTGAAAGTTTTCCCAAAAGTGAGATGTAAATCGAGGGTCTCGGTCGGAGACAATGTGTCTCGAACATCCGTGGTATTTAAACTGGTATTGCAAGAACAGATCGGCTAGCTCTTTTCCGGATGTCTCGATCCGGAGTGGAATGAAGTGTGCAATCTTCGTCAGCCGATCCACTATCACCCATATGGCATCATATCGTCCAACGGTCCTCGGAAATCCTGTCACGAAGTCCATAGTGATCGACTCAAATTTCCGCATGGGTATCTCCAGAGGTCTTAGCAGTCCCGCCCTCTTTCGTCTATCCGCTTTGACTTGCTGACAGATCTGACATTTCTCAACATAGCCTTGCACGTTCCTTTTCATCTTTGGCCACCAGAAGTGTCGCTTCAGATCCTGATACATCTTGACTTCACCAGGGTGAATGGTATACCCCGAGTCGTGTGCCTCTGACAGAATCAGATTCTTCAGTTCTGAGTCATTCGGAACGCATATGCGGTCATGAAACCGCAGAATACCATCTTTGTGGAGTTGGAATGGCGAGTCTGCATTTGACTCGAAATGTTGTCGAAACTGCTGGCACTTTGGGTCCTCTTGTTGTGCTTCTCGAATCCGCTCGTGTAACTCTGGTCGAACCTCGACCGCGGCCAAGATAATCGAGGCAACTGTAGCTGTACCTGCACTATTACTATCTCCAATCAATCGAGATGAGGTTTCCAATGCAAACTCACGGGATGCACCTACGTGCAGATTCATTCTTCTCATTTCCTCGAGAAGATGTGTCTCGCTGGTGATAATCGATGCCAGATTGATCTGACTCTTCCTGCTCAGCGCATCAGCTACTACATTTGCTTTTCCTGCATGATACTGAATATCCAGATCATAGTCCTTCATCAGCTCCAACCATCTCCTCTGCCTCAAATTCAACTCCCGTTGAGTGAAAATATACTTCAAGCTTTGGTGATCCGTGAAAATACGACACCTCACTCCATACAGGTAATGTCGCCAAATCTTTAAGGCGAAGATTACTGCAGCCAGCTCCAAATCATGGGTCGGGTAATTCTGTTCGTGCGATCGCAACTGCCGAGAGGCATACGCTATAACATGGTCCTTCTGCATCAACACACATCCCAAACCAGATCCGGATGCATCAGTGTAGATCGTATACTCCTCGTCAGTAATAGGCATGGCAAGAACCGGTGCAGATACTAACCGATTCTTCAATGCCTCAAAGCTTTGATCTTGAGTGGCACCCCACTCGAACTTCACACCTTTGTGTAACAACTTCGTAAGGGGCGCAGCCAACTGCGAAAATCCAAGTACGAACCTTCTATAATATCCGGCTAGCCCCAGAAAACTGCGAATCTCCGTAACTGTTTCTGGTCTCTTCCAATCCGTCACCGCCCGAATCTTTTCTGCATCTACTGTCAACCCTTCACCTGATATCACGTGACCAAGGAATGCCACTTTCTCAAGCCAGAACTCACACTTCGAAAACTTTGCGAATAATTGATGATCTCTCAATCTCTGCAACACCATCCGCAGATGTACCTCATGCTCTTCACGTGACCTTGAATACACCAGGATGTCATCGATGAACACCACCACAGTCGAATCCAACAGGTCATGAAACACTCGCTGCATCATATCCATGAATGCAGCCGGAGCGTTCGTTAGCCCGAACGGCATCACCAGATATTCGTAATGCCCATAGCGCGTTCGGAAGGCTGTCTTTTCCACATCGGTCGGACGTATTCTTAGCTGGTGGTACCCTGTTCTCAAATCTATCTTAGAGTAGATCGAAGATCCTTGCAGCTGATCAAACAAGTCATCGATTCGGGGTAACGGGTATCTATTCTTGACGGTCACCTTGTTCAATTCACGGTAGTCAATGCATAACCGCAAGGTACCATCTTTCTTCTTCACAAACAACACCGGAGCACCCCATGGAGATGTGCTCGGTCTAATAAACCCGCTTTCCAGCATCTCTTCTAATTGGGCCTTGAGTTCCTTCAATTCTGCAGGAGCCATATGATACGGACTCTTTGAAATTGGTGTCGTACCCGGTACCACTTCTATACCAAACTCCACTTCTCGTTCTGGTGGTAATCCGACAATTTCCTCCGGAAACACATCCACGAACTCCGACACCACTGGAATCGTATTCATCTCAGGAACTTCCGTATTAGTGTACACTATTGCTGCCAAATATGCAGTGCATCCTGAATCGATCAGATGCTTAACTTCCACAGCCGAAATGCATGGTAGTACCCCTCCAACTTTTCTACAGTTCATCATGCACGACATACTACCTTTTGCGGTTACAAAACAAATTCTCCGGTGCGGACAGTCGATCGTTGCGGCATGCCTTGTTAACCAATCCATCCCCAATAGAACGTCGTACCCCGTGATCTCCATAACCAACAGGTCTATCTCGAGATCCCTCCCATCAACTCTGACTTTTCGGTTTCGGCATATGGTTATTTTTCGGTCAGTCGAACCGAAAGGAGTTTGGACACTCAGGACTTGGTTATTGGTTTCAGTTGACCAGTTACACTTTTCTACCCAAGCCTTCGATACAATGGAATGGCTACACCCGGTATCTATCAAACAATAGGCACTCTCATCCGAGATAGAAAGTATACCTGTCATCACATCAGCTCGAGAATCAGACGGTTGCGAGCCTTCACCTCCCTCCAGAGTCCTCGTTGCGTCATGTGCAACCTCTGCTATACCGAGTGCGTGGGCAGCCACTCGACCTCCAATCCTGCCTCCGCCGGTTTGGGAAGTGCCTCGACCACGGAATGGTGGTCTACCAGATCCACGTCCCATGGGCCCTCTGCCACCGCTGTCTCTCTGGAACCTTAGTGCCGCATTCGGGCACTCTCTTGCCCAATGCTCCATGCTGCCGCAGGTGTAACACGCTTGGTTGCGGCGTCTGCAGTCGATCTCAGAGTGTGCCTGGTTGCACGAATGGCACCACACTGAAACAAAACCCGGCCGGAATACTGGTGTCGCTATCTGCCTCGGAGGGGGTCTAGGTGCCATGAACTGTCTCGGGGGTGGTCTAGCTGTCGGCGGTCCTCCCCTTGGCCTAAACTGCCGGTTCTGATCCTCCCTTTGTTTTACATTTCTCTCCGCAATCTGCAACCTTTTCCTCTTGCTGTGCAACTCTACTTGCTCAGCATGTTCCATTATGGCCTGCAGCTCCGTAGCCATAGGGGTATCAACAATCATAGATATCTCCCCATCCAGTCCATCCAGGTACTGCCTATGGTATCTCACCACATCGATCTGCACATCAGTCGCATACCTGGATAGAGCGAGAAACTCATTGTTGTAATCCGCCACCGCTCGCCCACCTTGTTTCAGATCCAGAAATTTCCTCCGCAACGCCTCTCGCTGCAAGTTACTCAGAAACCGTCGAGTGAACTGCAATTCGAACCACTCCCACGGAATCTTGGCCTCCTCCCCGACATAACTACGTCGGGCCCCATCCCACCAAAACCTCGCACCACTCTCCAGCTGCTGCTCTGCCAGCTCCACCATGTCTTGTTCTGGTGCTCGACACAGAACCAACTTTGCACTCATACTTGCGAGCCACTCTTCCGCGGCGGCATACTCGCCGGTGCCGTCGAAACGAGGCGGATGAAGGCGCATGAAGGAGTCATATAGCCTCCTAAACTCTTCAGGAGCACCTCTGGGAGCCTCCGGTGCCACCTCGCGTCTTTCTGCTTGGCGGCCTCTCTCATATGCTGCAATCAGCCTATCGTCTAGATCTCGGTCCCGGTTCTGCGCACCTCCAGGTCCAAGATCAACTCTTTGGACCTCAGGCCCTGCAGATCCGGCCTCGCTCGCATGACCGATCGTCTCGTTCAGTGGATCCTGAATGGGATCACGATTCCTGATTCTAGGTCGTCCCCTACTGCGACGTCCTTCCATAACTTAAATAAGAAGAAACAATTTATTAAGTTTGCATACACTTATCTCATATAACAAACCAGTCGTTAGTCGTAACGACCCCAAGTATAACGTACCCCACTCACGTATCCTATCAGTCTGGTTAGGGTCTAAACCTTGAGCTCTGATACCACCGAAGAGAACTGTCACACCCCGCGGTCACGGGACGCGGCAGTCTCCCGCCGTAAGCATACAACGCCGTGTATGCTTACAAGGCTATTCAATTTATACTTAACAATTCAAATCATAATAATATAAACCAAGTTTATATATACACAAATCAGAGTACACAGTCTGGTCAGAATTTCATACACAAAAAGTATCTCATCCGGATACCAACCACGAGGCCTACCCTACTACTATACAACAAAATGTACTGAGGTCATGAGATGGTAAGCTACTATGGCCTACTACTCGCGTGCCTCTCCACGATCAGTCGCACCAGTACCTGTAAATTAACCGGGAGGGTGGGGGTGAGAATAAATTCTCAGTGCGAATTTGCCACATACGAATTATTGGACTTGCAATCAAACTCTATATTCAACAATGAAACCCAAACAATAACAATGCAAACTGATATATACGAAAACATAAATAACATAATGCCACTACTCGACAACAGTTAATCAACCTGAAACACAGTTTACGGAGTTTTCAATATGGATTTCAAAACACAACATATATTTTGGCTTAACTCGATTCTTAACTCAGTTCGTTAGGGCTGGTAGCAATTACAGATGTTCTTTCAAGCTGAACCGTTATCAAACCCACATCTGTAGGGTTACAAGCGCCTACAGATGGCCAACCAAGCTGGACCCTTTATCAGACACCCATCTGCAATTGCTGTTTGGCTTAACCATTTTCTAAGATCCGGTTACAAGTCACCAATACAGGTCAACTTGACAAATGCAATCACACGGAATCAAAGTTACATATACAGGTCCACTTTGCTAAATCTCAAGCAAATATATCAAAACCACACATACAGGTCAGCCTCGCACAATTCATTACACATGGTCAACGGATAGGTCACCGTCACCTTATCCAGCCACCTTAACAGGTCGGTCTGGCAAATCCATAACAGGTCAAACGCATAAGTCAGCAGCGTCACCCTATCCAGCCACCTAAACAGGTCGGTCTGGCAAATTCTAACAGGTCAAACGCATAAGTCAGCAGCGTCACCCTATCCAGCCACCTAAACAGGTCGGCCTGGCAAATTCATAAACACCGGTCAACGGATAGGTCACCGTTACCTTAACCAGCCACCTAAACAGGTCGGCCTGGCAGATTCATTCACAACAAGCACAATTAATAGAACTAAACAACTAATAACCATACCAACATGCCAGTTAAACTTAACCTATCAATTCAATCATTCTCATTTATGCAAGAATCAATATGCAGCATGAATTCCAAAATATGCAACAATTAATCATTCAACATGACAAACGAATAAACAGTTTAATTCCTGAAAATAAAGTATCAAACAAGTCCAAGAATCCCGCACCTTAGTAAGACGAGCGTACCGCTTAGCTACGGATCGGGCGTCTCGAATTGCCTCGTTAAGTTTTGCTCGACCGAGCCTACACCTATATTATACGTATACTTGGTTTAATTCGGGTTCAGTGGTCTATACGTTTACTTAGGGTATGTACAGTCCCAAATCAATTCTTTTCGGTTCCTTCTTTCTTATTAAAAATCTCATATAACGGTGCACAAATGCATCTAGGCCCTCTAGCCATATACCATTTCACTTTGGTAATAATCAATCACCGTTTCACTACTTTGGTTCTCGAATCAATTCAATTTACCGATTGGTTAAACCCTAATTTGGTCAAAACCTCAAATTAACCGTTAAACGTTCTAAAAATTCACGATCAGGAGGCAACCCTACCGATTACAAGTCTAATTGGTCGGGTTAAACAAATCAAATCACGATTATGCCAACTTTCAGTTCAACACAGAAAATCATGAGTGCGGCCGCACCCACCCGCAGTGCGGGTGGCCTCACCCGCACTCACAGAAATTTCAAAGGCAATTTAAGGAAAACAGAAGTCAGTGCGGGTCAGTCACCCGCAGTCACCTACCAGTGCGGACGCAGTGAGCCTGTAAAGTCTCAAATTCTCGAAATTTCGACGCGGTTTCGATTCACACTTAACTTACTTAATTAGAGGAACCTAAATTAAGGTTTTAACTTTCATTTTGTTAGCACAATTAACTTGATTCTTGCTTTTAATTCATTTGAATTTAATTGTAAAAATTTCGTAACGTAACAGCAGTACTGATTCGCATCAGGCCAACTAGTTATAATAAAACTTCCCCTTTACAATTAGTTTTTGGTCACATACATAATATTTTCCATATAATAATTTTTGGATATGCGGCATATGTTCCAATTGCTCCATTACAACGCACTAAAATAGGACCTCAAAGAAGGTTGAGAATTTATGTTGGATTTGAATCTACATCTATAATAAAGTATTTAGAACCAATGATAGGAGATTTATTCACGGCTAGGTTTACCGATTGTCATTTTGAGAAATTAATATTTCCAACCTTAAGGGGAGAAAATAATCACCCGGGAAAAGATATTAGTTGGAATGAATTATCATTGTCTCATTTTGATCCTCGTACTAAAGAATGTGAACTAAATATTCAAAAGATAATTCATTTTTAAGGATTAGCTAACCAATTGCCAGACACATTTACATACTCAAAGAAAGTGACCAAATCACATATACCAGCTGTTAATGCTCCAATAAAAGTTGATGTCCATGTTGGACAAACTAATGAAATTATGACACGCATGAAGCGTGGAAGACCAATCAGTTTCAAAGATAAAAATCCTCGAAAAAGAAAAAGAGCAAACAATGAAAATGGTCAAGTCGATGATATGATAATTTCAAATAAAACTCCAGAGGAGAATCAAATTCTAAGTAATATTGGAGTTCCAGCAAAAACTAAGGTATCTGATATTTATGAAAATAAAGATATCTCTATAAATGAAATAAGATGAAACTGAGATGAAATTAATGTCAATGATATTTTTGCATATAATATAGCGCTAAATATAATAAATATTGATAATCATGATCCGGAGTCTATTAAAGAATGTCCACAAGGAAATAATTGACCAAAATGAAAAGATGCAATTGAGGGAGAATTAAATTCTCTAAAAAAAACGAAAAGTATTTGGGCATGTAGCTTCAATACTTGAAGGTGTAAAACAAATAGGATATAAATATGTATTTATGCAAAAACAAAATGAGAAATGTGAAATTGTAAGATATAAAGCGCGGCTTGTCGCCCAAGGATTTTCGCAAAGACCTGAAATTGATTATGAACAAACCTACTCACTTGTGGTGGATGCAACAATTTTTTTATATTTAATTAGTCTGGAAATACATGAATGACTCGATTTGCTCCTAATGGATGTTGTTACAGACTATTTATATAGCTCGATTGATAATGATATTTATATGAAAATCCCTGAAGGATTTAATATGCCTGAAGCATGCAATTTAGGTTCTCAAGAACATTATTCAATCAAAATGAATAAATATTTATATGGATTAAAGCAATCTGAACGTATGTGGTATAACCGTCTCAGTGAATATTATTAAAACATGGATATAAAAATGATGCAATTTATCGATGTATTTTCATAAAAATATATGGAAATGAGTTTGTTATAATTGTAGTTTATGTTCATGATCTAAATATCATTGGAACTCCGGAAGAGCTTCCAAAAGTAGTAAATTATTTTTTAAAAAAAAATTGAGATGAAAGATCTTAAAAAGACAGTTTTGTCTTGGATTACAAATTGAACATTTGAAAAATTATATTTTTGTCTATCAAGAAAATTATGTCACAAGAGTGCTGAAATGATTTTATATGGACTAATCACATCCATTGAGCACTCTGATGGTTGTACGATTATTAGATGTGAATAAAGACCCTTTTAGACCTCTAGAGAATGATGAAGAACTAATTGGTCCTGAAGTACCATATCTTATTGTAATAGAAGCACTTATGTATCTTACTGGACATACAAGACCTGATATATCATTTGCTGTAAATTTATTAACAAGATATAGTTCTTCTCCCACGCGAAAACATTGGAATGAAATTAGACATATATTTCGCTACCTCTGAGGTACAATGGATATGGGTTTGTTTTTTTTTTTCAAATGTATCCAAATCCGATTTAATTGGTTATGCAGATGCTGGATATTTGTCTGATCCACATAATGGTCGATCTCAAACAGGCTATTTAACAGCCATATCTTCTAATCATGCATAAATTTTAGCAATAGATGAAGCAAGCCGAAAATGTGTTTGGTTAAGATATGTGATTCAACACATTCGTCAGACATGTGGTTTGTCTTATGAAAATATGACCCCGACGATCATATATGAAGATAATACATCATGTATTGCTCAATTAAAGGAATGATACCTTAAAAGGGATAGAACAAAACACATTTCACCAAAATTCTTTTTCACCCATGATCTTCAGAAGGATGATGTTATTAATGTCCAGCAAATTCATTCAAGTGAGAATCTAGCAGATTTATTCACCAAAGCGCTTCCTATTGGGATATTTGAAATGCTAGTTTGTAATATTGGTATTCGTCAATTTAAAAATCTTGATTAATGTTGTCATGAGGGGGAGTTAATATATGCATTACATTTTCCTTAACCATGATTTTTTCCATTGGATTTTCCTGGTAAGGTTGTAATCATGTATTAAGAAGAATAATGTACTCTTTTTCCTGCACTAAGTTTTTTTTCCATAAGTTTTTTCCTAGTAAGGTTTTAATGAGGCATATTCTTATGTAATGGACATCCAAGGGGAAGTGATATGAATAAAGTATTTATGGATGCCTATGTTGTAACTCTTCTAAATAATTACTTGAAAACTTCTCTTTAAATAAGTATGTTTCTCTCCCACATTTATCAATAGAGTTAATTTTAGATGACTTGTAATTTACATTTTCTAGCCTATAAATAGAGGCTTTGTATGAATGTATTAGACACAACAAAAGAATATGAATAAAAGATAGTCATCTTTATACATTCTCAATATCTTGTTTATTATTCTTTATTTTATTTTATAACAGAAGCTTCAATATATACTTTATTAAATAAAATCTTGAGAACGTAAAAGTATTTGCTGTTTTGTCTCCTAAACATCTGAAATTAGTATATATTTGCTATTTGTTAGTATTTAAACTAGTTTCTACCTTAGTAAACATATGAAAATATTAAGATCTCTAAAAAAAAAAAAAAATTGACTGTCCAAATGCGGAGCAGTTTGATAAAAAAAAAAGTTGACCGCCTCACATTTGAGTAGTCAGGGTAGTTTTAAAAATAATTTCAATGCAAGGGCATAATTGATATTTTTTTAGAATATTAATAAAAATCTCGGGATATTCCCAGAAATCACTATATATTATCTTATTGATCAATTAAGAACGTACTGTTGATGAATAATATATCTTATGATCGATTGTAAATGCATGTATTGTATATATTATTTTTTTCCACTATTGCCCAGCTCTAAAAAAAAGCAAACAGTTTGTACTGTTGATGGCCTGAACATCCAAATATAATGAGATATATAGTTGCGCGGTTACATCTCATGTATGGATCGAATGTCTAATGTTTGAACTAAATTTTGTAATTAAATAATATAAGGCTGCAACATGTAGTGATTAGGATGATTGCAAACGCGTATTATATGCATAAACAAATTATGGGGTTGGTACAAATTGATGGCCTGAAGATCCAAATGCCATGTGACCTAATCATTGTCAATGATATATACACTAAGGTACAGTTGTTAAGAAAAAAATTATTGCAATAGAATAATATATAATTAAGGCGGCAAACCAATATTTTATAACATAATTAAAATCGGATCAAGGAATGTTAATTACTGTAATATCAGCAAGGAACATTAATAAGTTAACAGTACGTACTAATTAAGCGCAAGAGGTAAATTAAACATACAAAAAACTGAAAACGTAGGCATAGATATACACATTATGCGTTCTTAATTATTAGTTGATATTACATATAAATATGTTAATTATGTCTATCGCCTCTCGGGCATGCATGGCGTATAATATATATTTCCTTTTATAAATTCCGGGATATATGTTGATTTTAATATGTGAATTAAGAACTAGGTAAGTACGTACTGTATATGGTTTTGCAAATTAAAGAGACGTAAATATAATTAGATAATAATAATAATAATAATAAATTAATGGGTCAGATATTGCGGTAAAATATGATTCCAATAAGGGAAGAAGTAGTGAAAGGTCACGGTCAATTAATCCAATCCAAATCCAAACCCTTTTGCTTCTAAATTCTAATCGCACTCGCCCCATTATTATTCACACTTCTCTTCTTTCTTTCTCTCTTTTCTTCTTCCTCCTCTTCTTCTGTATATTTATCACTCTCTCTCTCTCCCTCTTTCAAGCCATACGTACTGATCTCTCTCTCTCTCTCTCTCTCTCTCTCTCTCCTTCTCCTCTATCACACACGCCCAGAGAGCCAGTACTAAGCCATCCCTGGGGCTGGGGAGGATTCATCCAAATCTTACTAATTGTTTTTATATTTCAATTTTTTTTTTTTTAATTTCTGACAGCAGATTCTTGGATCTAGCAAGACAGAGATCAGGTGAAAAGAAAGGATCACCCCACCTTTACTCAGTTACTCTACCTCCATCACCATCGGATCTCTCACAGGTGACCCGCCAGCATCTTATTCTCTCTCTAGCTCGCACAGATTTTATTTTATTTTCTTTTCTTTTAATTAACCATCTCTTAATTTACAGGATATATATAGGATAAGTACGTACAAGCTAACTATAAGAGAAGATACTTGTTTAATTTTTACATTACTTGTCTCATTTCAAAATTTAATCTTCAACTCTTTTATTTCCCTTTGCAAAACAT
Organism: Carex rostrata; assembly: GCF_964058835.1. NCBI lineage: Eukaryota > Viridiplantae > Streptophyta > Magnoliopsida > Poales > Cyperaceae > Carex > Carex rostrata. The sequence goes on from NC_135934.1 coordinate 8,719,135, forward strand.
TGAAGATTTTCCTCGTTTTGGATCCCTAGCAAATCAAAATCCATGAAAGCCATGTCTTCTGTCACTATATTTAATTATTTAATTTCAAAATTATGAGCATATATCGATCCATTTGAATTCCAATTGCTATTCAACTGATCACTTGATTTAATTAGCTAGCTAGCGCCATACTGTGGGCAATTTTATCTCATAAAATAATAATATTGCTAAATTGAGGAATTCTCATCTCGTAATCTTCAGTTTCATTTGGTTTTCTACTAATTAATTAACGGATGTTTCCACATCAAGGTATATATAAAGAAAATAACACGACGGGGTATGTCTATATAATAGATCATCCCAACCCTATGTAGCTTACACATCTCAATATATATATATACGCACTCGTCTTCTCTATATATAATTTGAACAAAATAATATTGGCAAATTATGACCTTTTTTAGTTTTGCAGTTTTCAAATTCAATAAGAAGATAGAAAAGAAGGTAATCTGTAACTTAATGTTCCAGGTAATGAAACAGGCATAGAAAAAAAAAAGTTTGAAATGAAATTTCATCAATATGTTTACTATATATACTTTTTTTTCTTGGTACTTTAATTATCACCCTTAATTTGTTTGAGGCTTTCCTTATTGCTGCAATCTGTAACAACTAATGGTACAATGCAAAAGGACATATTTCAGCAAATAAGTTAACCAACCGGGTAATCTCAAGTACTTCTAAATTACATGCTGCCAATATATACATGCACATGCACCTTTATATCAACAAACTATACATGCCGCTTTTGTTATCTCTTCCTTTAGTTAAATATATGTACAAATAATCCATAGAAATCATGTAGATTGTTTAGTCATGTACATACATACTTCGTTTCATTTCTATGCAATTAGCTCAATCAATGAAAGAAGCGCAGTCTTGATACGAAAAAAATAAATAAGTACCTCTGACATTTCAGTTCTCTAAAAAAAAAAAAAACTCTGACATTTCAGGCGAAATTAATCTAGTTACATGGAGCTAACTTAACTATTGATGAACCAAATTTGTCTATATACACACAGCCAAGAATTCATCTCTTATGACTTATGACTCCAAAATCTGCATTTCAATTCCCATGCATAAATATATATTATTGACCCTCTCATTTGAATTTTTCTTGCAGCAACCAGTTAAAATTTAAAGGAGATTTTTATAAAAGAAAAAAAGATCGAAAGTTTAGAAGGTGGAGTGGAGAAGGACATAATTAATTAATTGTAACTGAACCGAAAAAAAAAAAAACGGATGGCCAGCTCGAACTCAGCCTCATCAGTAGCATCAAACTCTGGCTCACCATGCGCAGCATGCAAATTTCTGCGGCGCAAGTGCCTCCCGGGCTGCATTTTTGCCCCTTTTTTCCCACCAGAAGAGCCCCAGAAGTTTGCCAATGTTCATAAAATCTTCGGGGCCAGCAACGTAACCAAACTTCTAAATGAGCTTCTGCCACATCAACGCGAGGATGCTGTGAACTCCCTTGCATATGAAGCTGAGGCTCGTGTCAAGGACCCTGTCTATGGGTGCGTAGGTGCCATATCGGTGCTCCAACGTCAGGTGCAGAGGCTCCAGAAGGAGCTCGACCAGGCGAATGCCGAGCTTCTTCGTTACGCATGTGGGGAGATTGGCCCCACTGTAACAGGCCTGCCAGTTGTGGGTTCAGTTAATATAGGTGGGTACGGTGGCGGAGTCATGAGGGCATCATCCGTTGTTGGGCATCTGTACCAAGCGCAAGCTCGAGCTCAAGTTGTAGGGACGAGTGTTACGCTGCCATTGGCATATAACAGCACTAGTGGTGGGGCATGGAGAGGAGGCGGCGGGGGAAGTAACAGCAGCGCCAACAGCAATGCTTCTCTGGATCACAAGGAAGGAGGAGATAGTATATAATTAAGTACGTATGTGATCGATTTATATACATATAAATAGATCTGTGCAATGCTTGCATGCATATATATCAGAATTGAAATTAATATATTTGGTAAGTGCATATATGCTTGTTAGATTACTTAATTTAATACTCGATTGTTGATGCCATTGGCGTTCATGATTAGATCATGCATGGGAAGATGTATATCATGATTAATTTTTGAGGTACTGTCCGTGTGTCAGTACTGTTCATGCATGCATGCATGTATGCCTAGCGATTAAAGAGTTTTGTTACTATGAATGGGATACGGGGATTTTCTAATTAAAGTTTATCCTACTAATTATATTTCTAACTAGCTAGGAAGAAACCTTGATTTTATTTTATCGCTCTAGCTATACATTTCTGCAGGTTCACTTTGCTTCATATGTGTGCTTGTTGTTTGTTTGATGACATGTTCTCTTGTAGAATTAATTGATATAATTTTATAAAGATTCTTGAATTTTGATGCCACATATATTGAACCTTAATCTAGAAATTTTTATCTACCTATAATCAATTTGTAATCAATTAATTAATTTTCATATGTCATAAAATGTTTGTTTATGCATGTGAAGGGGGTAAATTTAGGTGTAATTTGTTTATTACTAATATTTTCGATATACTTTAAAAAAAATTGTAGACTGTAAAGAAATTAAGAAATAAATTGTAGTTTTCTTCACTCTCCTTCAATTTTACATCATTTTTGTTACCAAGTCAATGAGATTTGCACCAATTATGGACCCTTTTTTTTTTTGTTTTTTGCATTAATTGTAAGCATCGTCGCGTGAATAATTTTATTTCCCTCAGGAATGAGGTTGCATGTGCATTTATTCTGCAATATTAATCAAGCTTTTGTAAAGAAGGGTTGCAAATTTTCCTCAAATCACATATGATCTCCTTCCAATTTCAAATTGAATGGTTAGCTAGCCAGATCTCTTCCCGTTCTTTCATCACGTACTTAATTAGTTTTTGCAGAGGGACCATTTACTTTACATGACAACCAATGAAATATATGTAAATTAAGTAGTTAGATGGAAAAGCTTAAAGTATTGATTAACATGGATGAAGTAACTAAATAAAGTAGCAGCCTATGTGTGTGTGTGTGTGTGGGTGTACGGGGGGGGGGGGGGGGGATATAAATATACAGTGTTTCTGATGAGCGAAAAAAAACAATAATAAATATATGCGTGCATTTATAGAATCCTCCCTTTGTGAAAGTTCTTAATTAATTCTCTCATATAAGAGGTCTGTGTGTGTGTTGGGGTGCGTGTGTCGATCTGTTAGGTTTAAGGAAAGGTGGTGTGAGTTAATTAATCAAAGATGGTTGCCCCGACACGTCGCAGGTTTTAGCTGTTTGGCATAATATATATATATATATATCTTAATTAATATATATATTTCAAAAGAATTTGATATTATGATGAGCCGTCATGCAAGCACACATATACATGCGCCATTCCCATATGTAACTCCAACAATAAAATTAATTACACAATATCGGGTTATAATAAAATTTGATATTCAAATTGTCAGCGACTTTTACAATCTAGAGTAATACATATTAAGATATATTGATCGATTTATATAATAAAGGATTATGTATTAAAGGGGAGATCACTTAATAACATGATATATATTATGTACATATTATGTCTACGAAAAATGATTTGGTAATTGTTTTGCCGTAGGACAGTTGATTTGAAATATGGCATGCATTATCCAGCGACACTCAAATTGTATGAAATTTATTTTTTAGACTGTTTATATGTCCAATAACATATATACTTATAATAAATTTATTTTCTAAGTTTCAATTTTATTTTGAAATATTGAATTTCGTTGTTAAGATTAGTTGTCAAGAGATATGAATTACATATATAGTCAAAGTAATCCAGCCCTCTCCTATGTATATATATTAATTGGTGAACTCACTGTAATTATATTTCATGCTACTAGTGGGATTTCACTGTCCAAAAAAATTTATATATATATGAGACCGACTAATATGCTTAGAAGTAATTCAACATGATATCTATATTAAAACGTGCTTGGAAACCAAATTTTGCATTTTTATTAAATTTTTTTTACTATTCTATAGTAGGTAGAAATCCGGTCCAAAATTTTCTAATCAATGGATTTTCTACCTACATTTAAAAAATAGTAAAAAAATTTCCAAACAATGTAAAATTTGCTCTCCAAACACGTTTTAATATGAATATCATGTTGAACAGTTCGGATCGACTTTTTGGACATTGGAAATGCAAAAAAAAAAAAAAAAACTTATAAGCATATGGTGTTGAAGCGTATTAGTCGCGCTCTCTCTCTCTATATATATATAGAGGAGGGTTCAAATGCCTCCATTTTTTGTGCCTTTACCATACCTCCATTTTTTTAAAACTTTAATAACTCAAAATTTAAAACTTAAAAGCCAAAATAAAACCGTTAGATGTGATCTATGTTATTTTCTCTATGTGCTCATAAAAAATTATCACATTTATATTTTATTTTTATGTAAATCAATAAGTTCAAAAATCAACGTCTATAAATCATCCAAAGGACTTGGCTACGGTGCTATGGGTAGCTAAGAGGCCTCCCGTGCTACGGCTCAATATTCGACTTTTCAAAATCCTAACGGTCGATCCGAACCGTTCATCTTGTTCTCCATATTAATATGTGGTTGGAGATCAAATTTTACATTTTTTGGAAATTTTTTACTATTTTTTTAGATTTATTGAAAATCGCTGTTTTTCAGACAAATATGGACCATAAAAAACAGCGATATTCAATAAATCTAAAGAAATAGTAAAAAATTTCCAAAAAATGTAAAATTTGGTCTCCAAGCACATATTAATATGGAGAACAAGATGAACGGTTCGGATCGACCGTTAGGATTTTGAAAAGTCAAATATTGAGCCGTAGCACGGGAGGCCTCTTAACTACCCATAGCATATTAGCCAAATCCTATATATATATATATATAGAGAGAGAGAGAGAGAGAGAGAGGGGTTGGCTAATATCAAACAACCAATTGGTTTTCTGACTTTTAAAGTTCAAACGGTCGATCCAAACCGTTAGATGTGATCTCCATAATAAAATGTGCTTGGAAATCAAATTTTACATTTTTTTTGGATTTTGTTTACTATCTAATAAATCAGTTTTAAAATTGTTAATTTTAATAAACAGTGAAAAATTTCTGAATCATTGAAAACAATGATTTTAAAACTGACTTAATAAATAGTAAATAAATTCTAAAAAATGTAAAATTTAGCTTATGGGCACATTTTACTATAGATTGAATGTTGAACAATTTGGATCAACTATTTGGACTTTAAAAATGTAAAAACCGAAGCGTTTGTTCCACAACCTATAAACAAACGTTTGATATTAGCTTTATATATATATATATATATATATATATTGATTAATTTGTCTAGTCTTGATTTATATATAAAAAAATTATAAAAGAAATGGACGATTCACTTTACTTCAAAGTTAATGGTTTTCATCTGCGTGGTTTTAACTTAATTCTGATATGCATGCAACAGTATAATTACAATTAGAGATTGCTTTCTAAATTAAAATTTAAAACTATTATGCAATTTATGCTAAAAGTAACACCAAATGAGTTCAATGATGCCTTGCCATGGAAAACTCGCCGTCACGCCATCGGCAAATTATACAATCCATATCTAGGTTCAGTATATATCACCTGCAATATATGTTATGTACTAGGTAACGGGTACTGGGCCAAATCTGATGCCAAAAAAAATGAACAATAACATTTGAATTTTTTTTGTTTTTGTTTTTGTTTTGAAGGTTGTTTGATTACGATGCCCCCAAAATGTATATATATTATACACCACGCATGCTGTCTAACCTTTTATTTAGATATGTTATTGTAATTCTTCTGTGCGATGAATTATTGAATATATGCACGTGCTTATGTGTACATATTTTCTTGTATGTTCCGTTTTTCTCCTTGCTTTTTGACTGCCAGTACGCTTAGCATTCATTGGAAAGCTAACCCCTCTTTGCTTTTTTGACTCTTCACCTTCTTTTTATACGACCATCCTTCGTATTTTATTTAACTAATTTGGCAATGGAATATTTTATTTAACTAATTAAAATGATAAATTCGGTCTTACAAGTAATATTTGAAAAATGCAGCACTTCATTAAACGGAACATATAATATGTAAAGTGTTCAATATGAATCATGGGATATTTAATAGGGCAAATTTCATGTGTGTGTCTCCCCAAAGATCTTGAAATTATATATTTCTCCTGTAAAGTTCATAATATGATATTTACCTTTTACAACTTTAAAAACTCACAAATTTATCCAATTTATGACTTTTCTATTAAAACCCATTTTACTCTTTATTAAAAAAAATATAATTTGTTTCAAAGAAATATTTAGTTTAAGCTAGAAGACAAAATAGTTTTCTTACATAGACTTATATATATATATATATATATATATATTTGTAATAAAGGATAATATGAGTATTTTAGAAAATTTAAATGAGTTTAATAGAAAAATCAATAATTGGGTAAATATTTGATTTTCAGAAATTAAGAAGAATAAATATAATATTATTAATTTTAGAGGGGCTAATATGCAATTTTGAGGTTATGGGTATACATGAAAATATGAAATTCCCCTATTTAATATATAAGAATAAAAATAATCAATTTTGATCTACTAATTAAGACACAATTTATATCCTATGTATAGAATGTAATATATTTAAAATTGGACTATAGGATCTCTTGTGAATATTTAAAATTAGAATATTTGATCTCCTTTATTTCAAATATGTAAAGATCATATATACAAACAAAAATCAATCTAATATTCTCTCTTTATCATTGTTTTCTACGCAAAAGCCAATGTACAAGCGCGAAAAAATGATAAAAAAAAAAAAAATTAAAGCAAAACTCTTCCGTGACATTTTTAGGAGAAGTACAATATTTTTCCTTCTGCAAGGAACAAATTAACAAAATAAAAATGTGTACTGTTAACTGTTAAGTAGGTCAACTGGTCAAGTATGATGGTAGTATGGTACATTAGATGACCTGTTGGAAATGACTTGCCAGTAAACATGAGCAACCTTTGTCTATTTCCTGTCCCACTCATTGCACACAGTAAAAAGGTTTGTTTGTGTGAGAGGAAGAGATACATCACACATGATGCACATACAGAGAGATAGATGTAAAGAAGGTGGGTCCCACGGTGTGTCCTTTATTTGCTGTTGTAAGGAGAGGGAGCGGTCACATCCTTCCCTCAACTTCTCCCACTGTTTCTGTCATACCAGTACCATACATATAACATGTTACCACTTCTTAAAAAATGAGAAAGAAAAAAAAAAAAACCAACAGTAAAAGCACATAGAGTGGGAAAATCGCACAGCACGGTTTCGGCACAGAACCGACACGTATAACTGTTCTGTATCGCGATTAACTTTTGAAAATTTAACACGACATAGCACGGCACAGCACGTAATCACATAAGTCACGTGTAATTAGAACTATTAGATCTTAGTTAAATAGTAAATTTTGAATAAACTAACTTAACTTATAAAAAAATAGTTAAACGTAACTAGTTACGTTTGAACACGGCACGCAAATAGTCACGGCATGACTCGCGTCTCGTAACTATTCACGTGCCGTGAACACCCCTCAATATTTTGGTCATGGCACGGCACGTGTCACTGTTTACTTGATCATAACACGGTACAGCACGAGACCAAAATTACGGCATGTTAGTCACGACATGGCACATTTTTTCCACTCTAAAAGCACGCTCTAAGTTTGCTTAATTAATTAAGTTGTGATATATTATATATATTGCACAATACTATAATATAGAATAATAAAAAATTATCATACAAAATGACACATTTTCATAAAAAGAAAATAAATCCACGATACAAAAATAATTATTCAACAATATTTATAAATGATATTAAAATAGATTGATTCTAAATTCAGATTATAAATAAAAAAATAATTAGTATAATAAAGTTCAATTGAAATAATGTCGACTTAATACAAATTAAAAATATTCTAATAATACTATATTACACATCTTATATCTGTCAAAAAAAAAGCAAATATACAATTGAAAATATATAATTTGAACTTTTGAAATCACACCGAGTTATAGTGTCACCTCAAAATAGAAGAATTTCTATACTTATCTTTGAAATAAATAATTATTCGACAATATTTATAAATAATATTAAAATAGATTGATTCTAAATTCAAATTATAAATAAAAAAAATCAATTAGTACAATAGAGTCCAATTATAAATAATATCGACTTAATACAAATTAAAAATATTCTAATAATACTATATTACTACCTGTAACAAAAAAAAGCAAATATACAATTGAAATCATATAATTTGAACTTTTGAAATTACAACGAGTTACAGTGTCACCTCAAAATAGGAGAATTTCTTTACTCGTTTTAGTGAACTCCATCCGAAATAAGAGGATTGTGGCTACCATCTACGGCCATTTTTATTAATACCCAAAAAAAAAAACATTTTTACAATAATAACCTGACAATTTTTTTTTTTTTAAATCTGACCAGACCGCCGGTAATTGGGGCGGTCCGATTCCATACCAGACCGCCAGGACCCTGGGCGGTCCAGTAGGGACCAGACCGCCTGGATCCCTGGCGGTCCGGTAGCCCCTTTATACCCGACCCGTTAGCCCCCCCTTCTTCCCTTCTCTGTTTACCGAACCAGAACGAAAAAAAAAAAAAAGCGCAGCGCCGCGCCACCCACCCCGCCCAGCTCGGCCACGCCCGCCGCTCGGCTCCGCCAGGTGCACTCTCTCTCTCTGCTGCCCCTCTCTCTCTCTTCTGCCTCTCTCTCTCCCTCTCTCTCTCTTTCTGCCTCACTCTCCCTCTCTCTCTCTCTAACCAATTTTGAATATTTTTGCCCCTCTCTCTCTCGTAGGGGTGTCTTTGTGGTACATTGATCGTGATTTGGTGCTTTTGGGAAGGTTTGGAGGCGAAGCGAAGGATCTCGAAACCGACCGCAACCCGCTGACTCGTTGTGTGTTCAAGCTATCTCAGGTAATTATCTAAATCAAAACTCGTTATGAATTGGTTGTTCCGAATTGCTTGTGACCTTCCCGGGTTGTTGATTTTCCCGGAAGGCGACCCGATTAGGGTTTAGGGTTTGGGTTAATTGGTTAAATTTGTAAATGAATTGTGTTAATTAGTTGGTTTTGTAAATTAATCGGTTGAATCTGTAAATTAATTGGTTTAGTTCGTAAGATTGTTGTTGGTTGAATTTGTATGGAATTGGGGCCATGACTTTGTTGTTGGGCTATATTTGAATAAAATTAGTTGGATATCGGCTTTAGAATTGTAAAATTGTGGTCGAATTTGTCGAATTGGTTAAATTTTGGGTTATTAATAAAAATTTATGGTTAGGGTTTACGGATAAAAACTCAAATTGATAGTTTAGGGTTTTAAGAACAAAATTGATAATTTTTAAGAATTGATTAGGAATTATAAGTCATAACTCTGTTAAATTGTATGTTTATGGAAGCTTCTCCTTTAATAACTATTTATGTATCTATTATTCTATTTATGCACTTGTAATTGGTTATACTTGTAATTTTAAGCCTTATATATCTGATATGAGGACCCTACTATTTGTAGCTTGGATTGACCACTTAAATACAAATATTAATATATTATATCATTTAATATAATGGTTCCGAATATTCTTAGGAAAATCATAATTTTTTTTTATATTATGCAACATTGTTGTTTGAATTTAGAAATTTAAAAATTGTAAGTATGTTATTTAGTTAATTATTTTTTAAATATTTCTTTTAATTATTTGTAAAAATTGTAAATATTTCTTTTAATTAATTTTTAAATATTTATTTTAATTATTTTTAAAATATTTATGTCAATTATTTTTTAAATATTTTGTAATTATTTTCTAATTAGTCGTTGATTACTGTACAGTTAGTATTTAATTACGCACATAATTAGCCTTCCTAATCAATTACTGTACAGTTAGTATTTAATTACGCACATAATTAGCCTTCCTAATCAATTGTTGTCACTTGAAACCCTAGTTATAATGGCACCCAAAGTTGGAAAAAATAGAGGAAGAACTGAAACCGAACGCGAAGCAAAAAGAGCACTCATTAATAATTTTGGGACGGCTGAAGCCTACGCGATGCGGAATTTGGAAAGATTGTTTTCACCCAAAAATAATGAAGAATTTATGAGCACTCTTGATCCATCAATTAGAAAAATGCTGATGGAAGGCTGGGTGGACAGGGTCCCTCCACTTGGATGGGGACAGTGCTGCTTATGTGAGCTGAAGGGAGATATGGTGGATATGTTCTTCTGTTATAAATGTGGCAAAGCTGTTCATCCCAATTGCATGGACCTGCATTCAGATCTGCTGAATGACGCTCATCTCACTACGTGGGAGTGTCCTGCGTGCGTCCGTCGGGGTGAGGAAAAAAAGGGAGCAAGCTCCTCGTCTCGTAAGGCTTAGACCCCAATTGTATGTTGTTGTAGTATTTTATGTTTTAACTGTAACGGTTTGTATAATTGCTATTTGAACTGGTTGTTGCTGTATTAATTTTATGTTACCTTATTCTATGGACTCGACGGTACTGTATTATTTAGTAATGTATATGGCTTTTATGAATTTTAAATTCCTGGTATTTTAGTTGAACATGAGCTGCATTATTTTTGAATATGCTAGAAATAAGTGTATGTGTATGTGTATATTATACATATAGTTCACCAAACAAATAAAAATCAAAATCAAAGTTATAAAAATTTACGATATCACTTCGTAAATATATCAAATATTTTATCTTTTGGCATACACATACACATATACATAATATTTTATTTTTTGAACTGTTTAATTTTTTTTTTTTAAATGTAGTATGCCTAAATCTAGACGGTGGGGACTACAGCCTACGCCTGGAGCAGGTCCGGGTGGAGCGGGCCCGTCGTCTGATGAGGATGTGGCTGGAGATGGAGCAGGATTTGAGCATCCGACTGGAGCGGGTCAGTCGTCTGAGGCCGAGCCTAGTTATCGCTGCCACGATCCTGACACCTTCAGTCCTCTTCTGTGGACCCATCATGTTAAGCACCGTGTCTCATTGGCATCTCTTGAGGTACGTGATTATTATGCGTAATGTACATATTACTAAAAAAATAACACGATTTGAGTCTCATAAATTTATAATAAATACAGGACGATGGCTTACTTATGGTGAGGCACCGCAGGATAAGAATGGAAAGATCCACCCCAAGTAGAAGCAAGGTAATCGGTACGATACATGTCAGCGACGTAGTGATCCTCACAGAAGTTTCTCACTCGGCATACCGCCATCACGTGACTACAAGGTATTCCAGCTAGTTGGGGTCCTTGGCATGTACAGGTCACCTCTCTTGCCTCTCCGAATTGCACTACGTACTTGAAAGCCCTCTTCACAAACTCCATAGTGCCATCTGGTCTACGGCTGGAAGGAACGTACTCATTTGGATTGTGCACTTCGAATTCTGTACCGTCATTACCCATCGGGATCACGGTCATAGTTGCACCTTTATTCCTGTGTTTTTTTAGTTTCTCCTCCACCCTTGTTGAAAATGACTGGTTCATCCTTATTAATTCTGCGGCCTTAGCACGCCGTTTCTGAAACCATGTATTTAACTTGTAGAAAGTGTCTTCTACAACTGCAGCCACAGGCAACGTCCGGCTCTCCTTGAAGACTGCATTCAGCGATTCAGAGCCGTTGGTGGTCATAATTCCCCAACGGTAACCTCCATCACATGCTTGAAATATTTTCTCGTATGCTGGTGGCTCTTGGACATCTCTGGGGTTATTTTTGCCCACCTTCATTAAGTACAGATTTGCTTTCGGCATATACTAGATATAAATAAGGAAATAAAATAATATAAGTAAACAATTAAAATAAAAATATGTTAACAAAGTACAATAAGACATGTAAACAATCAACAAACACATACCTTTGCAAATTCTCTACTCATCTCTTCCACCCTTCTTGGCTTCTTCTTTTTGCAATTACGTCTGAATGTTTCTAGGACCCAGCTATTGTTTCCGGTTGCCTTGCTAAGGTTCTCCACAACGTGTTGCATACACAACCTGTGCACACACTCGCCAGTATGTGTTGACCAACCGTATTCTTCATGATCAAAAACATATTTTATTCCTTTGTGCTGGTCTGATATTACAGAGAAAAACTTTGTTGGCCCAACCACCCGTCTTCTTAAAAATTGCATAAAGAATCCCCAGTTCTCACCATCCTCTTTCCAAACAATTGCAAACGCCAAAGGCAACAGCTGGTTCTCAGCATCATATGCACATGCTATCAGTAGCCTCCCCTCGTAACGGCCAGACATGAAGCATGCATCAATGCTGATAACGGGTCTGATGAATGGCACAGCTTGGATACAAGGACCAAAAGCCCATGCAATGCCCTTGAATTGTTGAACTCCCTCTATTAGTACTCCATTCTTATCATAAATGGGGCCATGCCACCGCTGAAATACAGTGCCGGGATTTGTACTTGCCATAGCCTGGAGCAATGGTGTCAGATAGTTGTATGAATCCTTCCAACTACCGAATATTCTGCAAATCGCAAGTTCACGACCTCTCCACAACCTGTTATATTTTGGGATTACATGTATGTATTTGTGTCTGACGGCCATAGCCACCGCCTTGATGCTCATCGATGGGTCCAACTTAATGTCTGCCTCAATTACATCGACAATTAGTGATGCTGTCAGGTTTGAATGGTCTGTCCTTGTGGACGCAGACTTGCATGTATGAGGTGGTTCACATTTTTTAATTATCCATGTTTCCCCCGAACCCGCAGGGGTTGCATAAAGGCGAAACTCGCAACGAGGGGCATTTTTGCATATCACAACCAATCTTTTTGATTCCCTTTTTTCTAATATACATTCCCAGTTGCCGTGAACGTGAGTCTCATAGATTTTCTTTACAAGTTCATCTATGTTGGTATAGACTTGCCCTGGGGCAAGTTCACAATTGTATACAACACGAGGACCAAAGAAACTAATGTCAGCCTCTTCAAAAGCTGTGGTATCGTTGAATGTGGCGACAGGATGCCTATTCCCCCGACCCCTGATTGGGAATTTTTCTTCCCTGGACAAACCTGGTACATTTGCATCACCATCTGCTAAGTCATCAGATTCCCAAATTCCTTGGTATTCATCTCCGGTTTCCATTTCTCTTTCCGGTATGGCATCAATAGCATCAACATCAATATTAGTATCATTTGGATTAATGGATAACTGTATCGGTAATGACTCTGGTATAGCTGGAAATGTAGGGATTATGGGTGTCTGTCTGGGTGGTGGTGGTGGTGGTGGTACAACTTCAGTAAACTCACGGGAGTTATGGTACCCCGGGTTGTCATAACAGGGACTGTGGTACCCCTGGTTGTCATGAGGGGAATGGTGGTACCCCTGGCTGTCATGAGGGGAGTGGTGGTACCCCTGGCTGTCATAAGCCGAATTGTCATAACTTGAAGGTCCAGCAGGGGGAGCCCTAGAAGGTCCAGCCCCAGCCGCACTAAAAGGTCTAGCCCCGGCCTGGGGAACCCTCCTGGAATATAAGTCTATCATAGCGACCCCCCTAGAATCAAATTGTTGGTACACAGCCTTCCACAACTCCTCATCTGTTATAGGAAAACTCACAAAGTAAGGTCTACCCGCCCCAGCCCGTTGTGTGTCAATTCGGGTAGCCAATTCTAATTCATACCGGTCGGGGTTCACACCAGTCTTTTCATATACTAGTTGCTTAAGTTCAATAAATGTGGTTCTTTCATTAACCTGCAAGCCGAATGAGGCATCTTTCGAGTAATACACGCCATCTACACCCTTAATTAGCCTACCGCCCACGTAGAGTGCAACCAGCATTTTGTCCTTAACAAACTACATTTAAAAAAAAACATTCATAAGAATTACAGTATAATAGATTCATTATTTTTTGGAATTTAAAAGTTAATTATAATATTACTTAAAGCCTAATTTATAGTTTTTACAGACTGCGGGTATAATAATTATTAATTAAAAATTAAACATAAAATAATTAAATAAAAAATAATATACCTGTAGCAATCGCCTCTAAATCGCTTAAAATCGCTTCAAAATCGCCAAAATCGCTCTCTCTTTCTTCTCTGTGGTTTAATAAATGATACTGTGCTGGAGAGACAGCAGACAGATCTGCTATATGGCAGCATAGTGGACCGCCAGGGATCCAGGCGGTCTGGTCCCTACTGGACCGCCCAGGATCCTGGCGGTCTGGTATGGAATTGGACCGCCCCAATTACCGGCGGTCTGGTCAGATTTTAAAAAAAAAAAAATGTCAGGTTATTATTGTAAAAATGTTTTTTTTTTTGGGTATTAATAAAAATGGCCGTACCATCTACCTTTCACTTACGGATCAAGTACAAAAAATATTTCACTAGTTGCTTCATAGAAGCCAAAGCAGTGGAAGCGTCGGTTGTCATTGTGCCGATGGTACAATAGTAAAATTAAAAATATTAAATTAATATAGTTCATATTTTATTTTTCGCTTAAGAGTTGAGACTTTCTGATAAATCATATTGTTGATGTATAATTATGGAACATTATGTTTTTTTCAGCTAATAAAATAATAACGGACAAAAACACTTCTCTGAATTTCAAATTTATGTGTTACTTATAAAACGTTAAATTCAAACAAAACACGCAAATTTAGATAAGTGCTAGTTTTTTTGTTAAAAAAAGTTGTAGGTCATCCCTCTCTTTTGAAGTTTGAACACTTCAAAACGTGTTACAGACTTACAGCTTGTCAATATTAATTATTATTATATTTTAGGCTAATAAGATTCATCTTATTTAAACAAATAATTAAATAAATAGTGATGATAACAAATGTAGTGTGTGTCTCTCTCTCTAGGCTAATTAAGATCAAAATGGTAGTTCCTGAGTCTTAGTGCTATTAATTGATTTTGCAATTTTCAAAGTCCAAACAATCTATTCAAATCGTTAGATATAATCTCTATTTTAAAACGTGTTTGAAGAATAAATTTTTCATTTTTTTTGCAAAATATTACGATGGTTTGAAAATCACTGATTTTAATAAAAAGTAAAAAAAAACTTATGGACTACTGAAAACAATGAAATTCAAACCATCTTAATAAATAGTTAAAAAGTTCTAAAAAATATATAAAATTTGGTCTTCAAACACATTTTAATATAAAAATCATGTTTAATGATTTAGTTCGACTGTTTGGACTTTGAAAATTGTAAAATCGAATTGGTATAATTACGGCTCAGGAAACTACTAATTTGATCTTAGCCAAGGATTTTTTTCAAATTTTATTTATTTATTTATTTGTCATTCAAATTTGATCTTAGTCACATTTTAATGTGGAGAATACGTTAAGTACTTCATATCGACAATTTGGATTTTTAAACTGCAAAACCAATTGATAGCACCAAGGCTCAGAAACTACCAATTTAATCTTAGTCAACCTCTATGTGTGTGTGTAGAGAGAGAGAGAGAGAGATGGATTAACTTGTTTTGGGAATTAAAGAGGATGTTTTATTTCCAATTACATCGTGATTATTGTACAGTACAGCATCATTTGTGTAATTGGATGGTCACGATGTATACTGCCAGATACCGCTCATGATTATAGAAGTTAAAACAGTTTTAACTCTATACCAACATAACAAAGATCCTATTGGGTCACACCATATAGGAGTTAATCGGAGAATCTTATTGTGATTGATTATAAATTGGTTATGATCAATAGTAAGATGGTTATAATTAATTATATGTGTTATAATTAAATTATAAATGTTATGTAAAAATAACAAGCAAAAACATTGGTTAATTTATAAACGTGTGTGACACGTTGTATAAAAGTTAACCGGTTAATTTATAAATGTGCATGACACGTTGTATAAATTACCGAAACAACAACCGCAAGAAATATAATTGTTCAGAATAATTATACAAATATTTTTTGTATTCGGGCCGAAGGCATTCGGGTCTTTTCAGATTCATCCTTATCCGCATGACATGTTATCGATCCTATCCAGATGACACGTCATCAATCATATCCACATGACACCTCACCCCCCTAGGTGGCATGCCTTGTCATAGGGGTATTTTGGTCTTTTCACACCATTTTAGAGGCTATAAATAGAGGGGTGCATGGAGAGAATAAAATACTAATTCACTCGTATCGTTTCGTGTCGAAACGAATCGGTATTTTCTCTCTTTCTCGGTTTCTCTTCCAAATAGTGTTTCGGTTGAGAAAAGAAAGTTATACGTAGTTGACGTATAATATTGCGGGTTGTTGTGAAGTATATTTACGGGATTGATGAATAGTGTTTTCCCGAATTTCGCGGTATGTCAGTTTTGCTTATTTGTGAAACTGAGTAGCTGAAAATTTGTGTTTACGGTTTTTCGTCTTTTCTCCGTGAATAGTGTTTTTGCAGAATACCGCGGTTTATATTATTTCTGGCAAAAGAAATAAACCGCTCTCCGGTTAGTCCTGGTGGATAACCGATAGAGGCATCAGACGTCTGATGCTCCGAGGAGAATCATTCCCGTGATGTAGCTCTACTCGCTCGGTCTTCATTCCAACTGTGATTTGGAAACAAGGTATAAATATGTTATATTAATCTATTTAATTGGTAAGTAGATTAAAATTTTAGAAATCAATCATGGAGTAGATCTGTAAAAAGGATTAAATTGGGTTTTGATGCCAAAGGAATACTGAAGGTGGACAGCCTTGGAAAGTTTCCTGACATACCCCATTTAATCCTGAGCTTAAGTTGGCCGTAGAAATTTTTGTTCTACGATCATTCCGCAACTTAAGCCTAAACGGGTTTTGGTTACCCCGAAACCCAACATATAGTACAATATCACGATCTAGTAAACAATTTACTTGTGTCTGTTCTTCTGTCTCATAGCTATCAGATTAGTTTCAAGGTAGATGGGTGTCATCTTTGCTAAGTGAATCTTTCCTTGATCTTGAGCAGATTATCAAATATAATTACTCTTGTAATTATACCGCTAGCAGATAATCTTACTCTATCAATGGGCCCAGTGATGCTATAGCTCGTATAAAATACAAGGGACAAATAGTATTCTTGGTAAACTATCACTTCCTCAGCTAAGCTATACATATGGAAAAGCTACCGTTATGACTGTTTTTTACGGACAGCGTTAGATAACAATCACACATACATATTTCTCAGTGGGAACGATAAATACCTCATACTGTAGAACCTGACACTGAATGAAAACATAAATGACACGAACACAATTCTATTTAATGTTTCATTCGGGGTCTGTCAAATACCATGTTCCTAGAACATGTATCTATGTGATTAAAATGACATTTCGTGTCAGGTGCTTTGTAAAACTTAACCATCTTTTAATCCACATACTAACCTTATCGCGGTAATTAGTGTTCCTGCTAATTACCTTGGTCAGTGACTTTTTAAGAGTATATATCATCTATATTATGGAGTTTCACAATTTCAGTCATGAACTCGAAATGATCCATAAATTCAATAATACTCAAGGCAACAAATTTATATATAAATAAACATTCAATTCATGAACAAAGCTTTATGATAATTTATCGTATTATTGACTTCCAGATTATTACAAACTAACACTAATAAGATATTTGTCATTATAAAAGTTTGAACAAAACTAGGGTGCGATGTATTCACCAAGAGGAGTTCGTGAGCACACTTCTAAAAAACTTTCGAATTGACTTCGAACTACAAATTAAAACCGTTGAAATTCAAGTACTTCGTGAGTGATGCATTACATGTAAAAATTTTAAAATTTTGAATTCATTTAGTACATGGTCAAGTGATAAAAAAAATAATGAAAAATTAATAAATTAATTTATGAACAAATAATATTAGTCAAATTATTCTATTATACAATATCTCTATTATTCTTATAATGCATTCAAACATTATACCAAATAATATTTGCATAACTTCACAAATTTATTTATGGTCTAAGCATGTCATATTATGATATTTTATTTTAGCATTTCATCTCATGTATTTTATGTTATACTTCATTATGAAATGTAAAATACTCATTGTTTCTCTTCAATTGGTGTGACCATATAGAGGATCTATATCATTTTGGCAATAATATAAAACTTTATATTATTAACTATAAGAGGTTTTATCATTACATTATAGTTTTTTAAATGACATAGTAATCATTAACTCAATCCACTAATTTTGTGTCTATTATTGTCACATGATATTATGAATAATATGCAAAATAGGATCTTATTATTCTTGTATTATATTCATTTTCTTGGTCTATCGAGTGAATTATAATTATAACTACATCAGTTATATTGTATGCGATAAAATTCCACTTTATCAAGGGCCCAGTAATATCATAACTCAAAATCGAGGAACAATTATAATATTAACATATAGATTTTTTCTGCACAAGTTGTACACAACGAATTACTATTTCATTCCTATCATAAGATAATATTTAAATAACAATCACATTATATACTTCTCATGTGAAAAACCTACACATCTCATATCTAAGATTCTAAAGACATAATAAAAACATTAATGACACAAAACACAATTCATATAATGTTCTATTTATTTAGGTCATGTTTAATATATAAAACACACATTTTTATATATTAATGCAATTAAATGATAATCCTTTATCAACATTTATAGATCTTCAATACACTTTAATCGATATGACAATCTTCTTTGGCAATTAATGTTCCTCCTTAATTATCACGATTGTGAACTTATTTAGTGATTAAATGTTTCTTATCTTTGGAGCTCTATGATTCAAGATTAATAGCATCTTCTTGAATACTTTCAAAGATATAACTTATAAATTTCAAGGAACAAGAATAATAATATTTGTAATATAATCATGAATAATACATAAATTATTATTAAAATATAACTTTCAAAACACACATCCTTCAGTTATGGCGCATTTTGTTGTCATATTATAATTCTTGTTATTGTTATAAGAGTTATTCTTCTCTTCCTAGGATTCTTATATATATATGTATCTAAAATAGATATTAGAATCATGTTTACTTAAATGAAATGATTAAATGGTAAATAATATTTCTTATTTGATATAATAAAAATAGAAAGAAATGAAGACGTAGCTAATCAATTATTAACCAATGCAAAAAAAAAATTGAATGGTATTTAAAATTTTCTTAAATGACATTTAAAAATTGAAAAACAATTATGATAAAAAAAAAGCAGACTAAATAAAATTACGATGAGTATGTATAGCTAGTACGTATCTAAATGAATTTCGATCTCTGCACATAAAAAAAAAAAAAAAAAAAAGATACATAGAATCAAAAGAGGACATACTATTTGATCAAAGGGGTTAATATTCCATATGTAATTTCATCTTTTAATCATAAGCATTGGCAGATCAAAATATCTACATGATTAATATAAGAAATTAAGAATAGAGATTATTCTTTTCTACAGAGCGTGCTGTGCGCAAATATAATTACTGGATACAACCTCTAAAAGGAACACTTTTGGACGTTAACTCAATAGTAATTAAGAAATCACATGAACAAAAAATATAAACAATAGTTTGTTTTAGACTTATAGGACACCTGACTCTATAACTTCTCTGTGTGGCATATAGAAAAGAACTTAATGACAAATTGTCGAAAACACTTTGATTCCAAAGAGAAGTATGATATTTTTCTATCCATTTGGAACAATGTAATTTATTCTTCAACCAAAATAGAATTTGATCAAAGTTGGTTGGAACTTCAATCACTTTATAAAGAGAAAAAAGGTTCACTACAATACATAATAAAGGTATTATTTAGTGTTTCAATTTAGTCATTTGAAATATTATTTTATTTATGTAATTTTCCATTAATTGAAGCACAAAATTTAGAAAACTAAAAAAGATAATTAAGTTTGAATTTGTTTTGTTACAAATTAATTATAATGATCCATATACTTAAAAATTCTAACAAAAAACAAATTATGTTAAAAATCCAAGCATACCGAGAATAAAAAAGCATGTAATTTTCTGTATGCTTGAATTTTTGAATTCAACTGGTGTATAGTGAATTTTATATCCGATATATATATTTTAGGTAGACCAAAAGAAAATTTATCTCACTTCCAACTTTATACCATAAAATAAAAAAATTATTAGTGATATGCGTGAAGAAATTAACAAAATGAGTAATAATAATTTAAAAATATATAAAAACGATTCGAAAAATATTTTGATATAAAACCTTATAATTGCTAGTAATTGTTTAGTTCTAAATTTAATATATTCTAACTCTGGAGTATTATATTATTATTGAAACTTTGTAGGATTTACTACCATTGAAAGGAAAATTCATTGGAGCATGGACAGATAAGTATTAGCATTTAGGCAATCGTGCATTCTCAAAAGCTAAAGGAACGCATGCAAAACTAAAAATGTATATGTAAGTTTCAATAGGTACTAATTTTTTTAGAAAAAATAAGGGTCTAAACCCTTATTTACATACGGTAAAAGAGAAGAAAAAATGTTCATGTCTCAAAATGAGATAAACTTTGATAAAATACAATTGTGTGGCTAAAAAATCGTTGATGTAAAAAAAATAAAAATAATAGTTAAAAGAAATGTAAAAGTTATTAGTTGAAACTGCAAGAAGAAGTAAAATAAAAACGAAAAGGAAAAGAAAAAAAATATACAACACGTCAAATAACAAATCTTGTAATTATTAATATTACTTTAAGATCTTTGTGTACTTTGCAAGTTAGTATCTTTATATTGTTTGTTTATAACAGGTGATTTTCGACAGGAAAAAAATAAAATATCTCTTGTTAGAGAACGAATTTAATAAAATAAAGATGAACCTCTCAAAAGAAAAAAATTATGTATCACAAAGTTGTGATATTCCATTATTAAGGAAACTATTCAAAAAAATTATGTATCACATAGTTGTGATATTCCATTATTAAGGAAACTATTAATGAATGTCTTTATTAATAAAATCTTTATCAAAAACCCTATTCGAATTATTATTGTTAAAACAAAGTTTTTATGATTAATGATTGTTATTTTTATGCTATTACGTTATAGATTGTAATGGCTCAAAATATGTATGTGATATGTTGGTTGATCTATTGTTAAACTAATTCTTGATATAAAAAATAAAAATAGACTCATTTGGTAGAACTGAGATAATAGTTCCATCAAGAGAAACAAAGGCATGCAGACCTAAAATTTATTTTTGAAATCAACTTATTTATTTCATGATCTACTTGTATGCGTATCTTCAATAATTAATTATGTAGTTTACAAAATCAAAAGAAAAAAAAAAACAACAAAACATGACCTTGTTAGAAATTTCGAATTGTACAAAAAAAAAAAAAAAATATATATATATATATATATAATAAGTCTACCATACATTGCAATGCATAGGTATTTTTGTGCATTGGATTATAAATCACTGGATTCAAAGTCCAAATAACGGATCCAAACCGTTTATCTTGTTCTCCATATTAATGTGTTTAGAGATCAAATTTTACATTTTTTGAATTTTTTTTACTATTTATTAAGCCACTTTGAAAATCACTGATCCAATGGTGCCTTTTGATTTTACTGTTACCTTTGGATCAGCGATTTTCAAAGTGGCTTAATAAATAGTAAAAAAATTCCAAAAATATAAAATTTGGTCTCCAAGCACATATTAATATGGAGAACAAGATGAACGGTTTGGATTGATCATTTGGACTTTGAATCCGATGATTTATAGTTCAATGCACAAAAAAGCCTATGTATTGTAATGCATGGTAGCCTTATTCTCTCTCTCTATATATATATATATAAATCAGACTTATTGTTATATGATGTTAAAAAATAATAACGACAGAAATCAGGATATAAAATTCCAAATGCAGCAACTCAATATTTAATATAAAATAAATGGGTCGTTTTTGCTAGCAAAAATAATGTTTGATTTTGTAACAATAAAAAAGGGAAATACAATACTATCGATTTCTAAAGTATATCTTTCAATTTATTTGAAGAAAATATTTCCATTAAAAGGTGATGCTCCGTTAATGCTTATGGTCTTCTAATATACTGTTATATTAGTTTCTTTTTTAAAACAGAGACATAATCGTTTAAATAAAAAAAATCTCTCAACTGATTGCTGCATTGAGTCATTTTTTTGCTGTTAAAATCCGTACCCCTGTACCTCTCCTTTAGTGCCTTGCATTTTTTTACCTGAAATTTTTAAATATACCATACTCTAAAAAAAAAAAAACAAATAACCAAAAATTCAAATTTTGATACAGTCGCATTCCGTAGGTGCAGCTACTTTTCTAGGGCCGCATCTAGGGGATGCAGACCATAAATAGGGGACCGCATCTCCTAGATGCGGCCACCCATTTTTTCCCCTTCTCCTGTGACAATTTAATCTGAAGGAAACTGAAAAAAAAAAAGGGTGGCCTCATCTAGGGGATGCGGCCCCCTATTTATAGTCCGCATCCCCTATGCAGTCCCCAAAAAGTGGCTGCACCTAGGGGATGCGGCCGTATCAAAATTTGAATTTTTCAGAAAACATGGTTATTTAGTTTTTTTTTTGTATGATATATTTAAATATTACGGGTTTTTACCTACTGATCTACACTAGGATAGGTTATTTGCCAACTAATATAGCACGGTGCTGATGACCGAAATTTTTAAATATGCCATACTCCAAAAAAAAAAAAACTAAATAACTACGCTCTCTGAAAAATTCGAATTTTGACACGGCCGCATTCCTTAGTTGGGACCACTTTTCTGGGGCCCACATCCCCTAGATACGGCCTCCATAAAAGTGGCTACACTTAGGGGATGCGACCGTGTCAAAATTCAATTTTTTTTTAAAAACATGGTTATGAGTTTTTTTTTTTTTTGGGATATGGTATATTTAAAAATTACGGCGCTGATGATCTATTGGTCTCAGTAATCTTGGTCGGGTGGATTCAAAATTGAATTCAAATTCTGATCCATCAAGCCCAATTGAATTCAAATTATGATTTATCAAGCTTAATGTACATATGGATCCCAATATTCCGTATATACATTTGTTGGCACTCGAAAGTCGGAACGTTCAAAAAGTCTGTACTTCGGAATTTGAGAGTTCCTGAAGTGGTTGCTTTTATAATGCACTCTATTTAGGTTTTCTTCTCTATTTCCTCTTTATATTTTATATATCTTTTGTGACGAAAGAAGGAATTTAGATATGAATTATATATAGGAAGAAAGTTCAACCTATCAACTATAGGAAAGGGTTTGTAGCTTGATGTATTGTCTCCGAACAGAAAACGAAGAAGATGATGAGAAACAATGAGTGAGTCTATGGTACTATGCATATCACGGGTTGGTCCGTAATACGGATCAATATTCGACTTTTCAAAATCCTAACAGTCGATCCGAACCGTTCATCTTGTTATCCATGTTAATATGTGTTTGGAGACCAAATTTTACAGTTTTTGAAATTTTTTACTATTTGTTTAGATATTTAGAAAATCACTTGATCTGAAAATTCTGGACCATCCAAAAACAGTGATTTTCAATAAATCTAAAAAAATAGTAAAAAAATTTCAAAAAATGTAAAATTTGGTCTCCAAACACATATTAATATGGAGAACAAGATGAACGGTTCGGATCGATCGTTAGGATTTTAAAAAGTCGAATATTGAGCCGTATTACGGATCAAATCGTAATATGCATAGTACCATAGACTCACTCAGAAACAATTAATTGGGAATTTGTAATTAGTGTACTCGCTACTTGCATGTTAAAGTTGGTAGTTTCAAATTTGTTTGGGTCTACCGTCTTCGTTGAATTTATATTATAGACATTGTTGTCTGAATAGGCTTATAGATAATGGGCCCATAAATTGAGGCCGTTTAATTAAGACCTCGAAATTAAGTATTCGAGAAAGTTATGGGCTATGGGCTTGTAATGTTTGTTGTCTTTATAAATGATAAATCGCATTCTTTTGTTATATTATATATCATGGATGCCTGACTTTCAACCAGAAGCAAAATGTATAAAAAATTAATATTCTAATATTTACATTACAAACCTAGCTTTGACAATCAGATACTAATTAATTAGAATGGCTTTTACAATTTTGAGGGTAAACACAACATTAGATTTAATTAATGATAAACAAACCATGCAATTACAACTCCAGACGAGTATACATATTATTACACACTAAGTACGTACGTAGTACTTCATTAGTAGAGATACTGGACATGGCAAAGTTTTGAAGATGAACCCGACCACGGCACCTGCACGAACACCATACTTGCCTCGTACGTAAATTCCACCTCTTTGCCATTCATCCAACATGCCACCGGTCTAGTTGACGAGTATGCTCGCATGTCACCGGCTCCTTTCACATCGACTTCAACAACAAGGATCTCACTGTTGTCATCTCTAATGGCAATAGATTCGACGGCACCACCTGAATTAAGCATGTTTACAAGTCCAATCGGAGCAAACTCAACACGGTTGCTTGGACCAAAACAACGAATGGGAGAGACCACAACGAGCTCGTAGTTGAAAGGGTCCAAGGTGACCTCGAATTCCTGATCGGGTTGCAACAATGTTAGCTTCTTAGATTTATGGAAGTAGGCGGCAAAGCGGTCTGTTTCATGGACGGAGATTGGTGTCTTTCCTTGGTTCCACTCTATGTCGGAGGGACGGGCCATGGCGATGAGCGTACGAGAGAATTGAGCAGCAGATTTGTTACTTCGGGCCTCAGGAGACCATCCTCCCCCTTGGCAGTTGAAAGCACCGAGCACTCCAGTATGCTTGTTGAGATTCCAGAGCTTGAGCATGGTTGTGCCATCATGTAAGGGGTCGTGGAACAAACAATCGCGGGTGGGGAGAGCGTAATGCTGACAGCGGAGGATGGTACCGTCGGGGAGGGCAAGGCTGCGGAGAAGAGGGAAGTCGTGGCAGCCGACTGAGTCGCTGACATAGATGGGGCCGCCAGAGATAGCACGAGAGGCTGCGTGGAAGGAGGCGCAAGGGTGAGTAGACTGAAACATGTCCCAGTCTGGGTGGATGAAGTGGGCCATCCAGAGGCTGTTGTAGGCGCAGTGCACCATGTGGCAGCCCTGGAGCCAAAAGGTACCGTTAGGGTCGCCTGAGGGGTCGGTGCACCAGAAGTCATCACCCACACGGCCAAGGGAGATGTTGCGGGTGCCGAGTAGCATGAAGTCGTTGCAATGCTCCATGCTTGCGATGACGCCATTGCCATTGAAGTTTTGCTCGACCGACTCAGTCAGGGCCTGGTAGTAGGCTTTGGCAAGTTCCACCCGACCGCCGTACTCTTGGCATACCATCTCCAACAGCTGCATACATGCATGACATTACATAATATTTCAGTTGCATTTTGACGTTTTGACTTTTCAATTGAGGATAGAGAAGTGACAAAATAATTAGAAGAATAATTAATACAATATATATGATAAATTAATAATTAAGAAGAATAAGAACAGTAGACTTACATGAATGACATCCACCTTGACGCCATCAATTCCGCACGTCTTTAAGTGCGAATGCAGCCCTTGATAGAGCTCCCGTGCTCTCCCCGGCTCCACAAGTCCCACCCCATTTTTCACTATCTTCTCTACCGCCAGGTCCTCCATTGTTCTCTCTAGTCCAGGCGACAATTGTGGCCTCACCACTTGAGCAGGTGGCAGCCCCGCTACATTCGGCCTCAGGCCTCCCCAGTACCCGCACAGCGCGTGCCACACGTACACATAGTCCACAGTTGGGAAGGTTTCTTTCAAGTCACCCACAAAAGCGCCTAAGCCAGTTTTCATGTCATCTTTGTTGCTCTTATAGTCGCGAAACTTGTAGTTCTCTTGAAATTTGATGAGCCTGCAAGGCATCTGCTCACCTGCAGAAGTGCGGTTCATCCCTTCTTGATTGGTGTTGGGATCGTCCTCGTCATGGCAAATCGATTGCCAACCGTCGTCAATCAGAACGAGACCGGGCGGGCAACCGCCTTCCGAGAGGGCCTTGACACCCTCCCACACGCCTTGAGGATGTACCTTCAGATAGAAGGCGTCCCACGTGCACCACCCGAACTTGTCCACGATTCCCGGTGGAGTTTTCTCCTCCATCGTCCTGAAGGTTCCCAGGTGGGACTTAACGACACGCACTGCATCTCGGATTACGTTGTACGGATCATCCCCAGCATGAAGGTACAACACCGACCTGAAAGTGGAGGCGATCACTTGTGTCGACCCACTCTCCACACACAGGTCCACAAAGTTCTGCCTCTCCTCGGGCCCAGGTTGCAGGGAGGACCTGAACGGCCCGTCAATGATGGGCAGCAACACGACATACGGGCGACCCGAATTGAGGCAGCGATCCAAAAGAACAATTTGGGTCTCGTGCTCGAGGTCGCCTCCTTTGTTGCCGACCCAATGTGTGGTCCACCATACCTTGAAACGAAATATGCTCATGAACGGGATGCTGTCCAGGTGGCCGACGGGTGCCACATGGTGGCTCTTGGCATCGAGCGCATCAAACCCCAAAAAGGCTCCGGCTGTGGGTTCGACATCCGGGGTCGGAGAGACGAGTGCTGAGGCGGGGGTCAAAGTTATGTTAGAAGGGACGTGTTGGAGGATTGAGTGACCGCAAACTGTTATATCTGAGTTCTTGATTTGGAAATCTGATCTGTTTGATAGAGTAGCAGTATTGTCGAGGGCGCCATTGCAATTGGCGTCAGAATTAGAGAGGAGGTTGGGACAGGGACTCATATCGCTGGATCTCTTTAATGAAATGTAAAGTGAAATTGAAGATTAGAATTATAATTGGATGGATCTGTAGCTAGTTGTTTCTTTCTACTTTCTGTGGTTTCTGAGAATTATAATTGGATGGATCTGTATGGTCGGTATTTATAACATTGTGTCTGGCGGGCCCCACACTCCTACAAAATCGGTTCAACTTGTGAGTTGTGAGGCAGGTCTTAAATTACAAGAAGGGAATATAATAATTTATGGAAGCCACTAGGAAGCATAGTCCCTGCTACGTGCTCCTCATAGCAAGGGACAGGTGTTGTGTACTTGTGTTGCCTATGCCCTCTGCAAAACTTAATTAGCCCCATGCCCCCATCCATCAATTCAAGCCCCACAAAATTGAGTATCAGTACAAATCACCTCGTTTTTCTTTCGAAATTAGAAGCTGAGTATATCCCTTCGAAACATAAAGCCTCACCACCCATAAAAAATTGTCAATAAAATTTAACCGTTATTTTTACAATCGTCTTATAAATGACAATCCTATATTGGAATTAAATATAACTTATCTTTGGGAATTGTGGAGAAATTGGTGAAGTTGTTATTTAATTTTGAACTAACTAACTATATGTGTCGAAACATCCTATATGTCCCATTCACACTGCCATGAAGCCTGGTTTTCTTCTAATGTTATTACTTGCACTGCGTATGCAGGATGAGCTGTCGAAGGAAGGGATCAAGTATGTGTAGACACTAGATAGAGTTGGTAATATATATATTTTTTATTTTGTGAGCTCTTTTTTCGTTTGTGTGTATTAATTTTGTGAGATGCAAATTAAATTAAGTAGAGAAAGTGCAATTAATGAATGAATGAATTTCATTAGTTAACCGACTTAACTAACAGTCACGAAACTGTGGGGACCACGCTATCCTTGTATTGTATTTGTATAATTGGTGTTGGTTGGACGGCTGCCTAGACTCACCACGTGCCATCCATCCTCTTCTATTTACGCTTATATATATATTATTTTAATCAATATAATCAACAGTCATAAAGGATTGCACGGTAATGAAATCCGTTTATTTATTTATTTGTTCAACTCCTACGGTATAAAATAAGATCTTTAAAAAAATTGTTGGATAAGAATATAAAGTTTCGTTAATTTATTGAATCATTATATATTCACTAGTTAGTTTATTGGATAATTAAAAAATAGAAAATCATATGAAAACTCATTTATTTCTTAACTATGTTATTATGCCAAATTTAATTTATAATATTTGCATAATTTTATTTAATTAGTAATTTATATTATTTAGAAATTTTAAAAAAGTCATAATATTATATAAATGATATTTAAAAAATCTTAACATGTAACAATTAAATACGAATAAAACCAGTATTGATCTACTAAAAATAAAATATGAATAAAAGTAACTTTAACGAATATAAATATGAAAAACTGAACATATATTGGTTGTTGGTAGCAAAATATCCGGACAATAAATAAATTAAAAGGATGAGAAACCGGTCAAAGTTGAAAACAGAAAAAAGCCTTAATTGATTAATTAACTTGAGAAAAGCGACATACAGATACAGTTAGTAGAAACGTAATCCTTTACAGTGAATAGACAAATTAGTTGGAAGAAAATTTTATCCATATCCCCTGCAACAGTAACAGTTAGTTAAGTCTGTTTAAGATTTTATCCATATCGGTCAAATTTAAGAAAATTGAGACAGACGCGCAAAGAAAATTGAACGGTCTGTCTCTTTTTTCTCAGCCACCGACCAAAATCCAAATCAATTGAATAATCAATCCAAGACTGCTTCCTCCCAAGTCAAGTCTTGGACGGTGCTTTGAGCAATTGAGAATTGGTCCTCTCTGTCTAGAACTAGATGCATCCATGCCAGTATGTGCCTGGCTCAATTCCAACTTCAAACGCTTCCTTAATATATTATTTATTGGATACATGGACTTGTCGGCATGTTATGTATTGGCAGGCAGTTGGCTATCAAAAAAAAATTATGTACCGGGACTCCCAACATTTTTAATTCTTCCTAACCCACTGCAACCTTTTCATCTAGGTTTACAAACTGATCGGATATTATACTTAGTATTCGTGGATTCGTATTCAAAAATTAGATATAAACATTCAAGAGTGAGTCTATGGTACTATGCATATCACGGGTTGTTACTGTGCTACGGCTCTATATTCGAGTTTTCAAATCCTAACGGTTGATCCGAACCGTTCGTCTTGTTCTCCATATTAATATGTGTTTGGAGACCAAATTTTACATTTTTTGAAAAAAATTTACTATTTTTTTAGATATTTAGAAAATCACTTGATCTGAAAATTCTGGACCATCCAAAAACAGTGATTTTCAATAAATCTAAAAAAATAGTAAAAAAATTTCAAAAAATATAAAATTTGGTCTCCAAACACATATTAATATGGAGAACAAGATGAACGGTTCGGATTGACCGTTAGGATTTGAAAACTCGAATATAGAGCTATAGCACGGTAACAAATCGTAATATGCATAGTACCATAAACTCACTCAACATTCAATATTCAAATAGTAAATATATATTATAAAAAAATATATATATATTTAAAGATATCCGATCCGTATTCGTTTAATATCTATCTATCTAATATTCAATGGATATCTAAAAAATAAAGTGCTTATGGATATGATTTTATCACTGTCCGATCTGTTTGCACCTCTATTTTCATCTATACTATCTACACAGTCTTCTTTAAAAATCAACAGATCTATATGTTTATTTTTATCAGACAACTAATATATTTCATTTTTCTGTCCTCACTTAAAGAAGAGTTGTGTTTAATTTGATGAAACCAAATTATATTAAATAAAGAAAGCTCTTAAACCGTAATCAGTTGTCACGGAATTGTACAATATGAAATTTCACGAACAAAGAATCCCATTAGACTGTTCATTACAATTTATATTCTTAAAATGTTATTTTAAATTGCTATTTAATCATCATACCTAATAAATAAGCGAGCTTTACAAAATCGTTATTTTAAGCATTCAGAATTTATACTCCTCAATTTATCTCTAATTATATGGGATTAAATTATTTAAATGTGAAATGTAATGTATGTATTGTTATTACTGAAGACTTCAAAATCAAATTGCAACTTAGATATGACAATTACACCCTCTTATACTTCCATATTTAAAGTAATACGTACTATACTTTCATATTTTATTCGTATAATTTTTTTAACAACTTATCATATTGTTTTTTACAAGTACGTATTGGTATTTCAAAAAAAAAAAATCTAAATTTTTATTGAATATAAGATCATTTTTTAAAAAAAATGTTTTGTTTTCAAAACTTATTTTTTATATAAATACTTCTTTGTATATATTCTGGAAACAAAATATGTTAAAATGTAACTTGCTCAAAGTTGTACTTATTATTTTAAGCTTTAGAAATTAATTTATTTGTATTCATGACTTTATGATTGTGTACCTTTTAAACTAAGGTTAGCTAAAAAAAATCCCCTTAATTTTTAGTTTGTTGCAAGAAAAAGAAGATGCTCTTCCGCGACTCATTTTTTTGCTGTCTGTTTATCATGAGAGCCTCCTTTTAAGTTTTAAGCCCGTTATTAGTTCATCTCACATTTGCCGTTGTGACTGCAACTACCACTTCAACTATTCAGATAAAAATCTGCTGCGATTCTTTGGAATTAGAGGACCTGCTATTCTAAATCCATCCATTTATATGTTTGGAGATTCGTGCAAAATAATATGAGTGGTTTTGAGATTTGTACATTACAAAAATAAAGGGGTGAATTTAGGATCACAGGATCTTGTGATTCTTTTAGGGCCTGTTCGGATGTAATCCTGAAAATATTGTTCATGTGGAAAAAAAAAATTCACTCAGACTGAATTTTTTTTTTCCCACGTGAACAGTAAATTTCAGTTCAAACTTTTTCTATTCCCGTTCCTATTCCCATGCCCACTGTGCAGCCGAACAGGCCCTTAGAATCACAGCGGATTTATTTCCCAACTATTCAACATATTCTCTCTTCTTCTTACCTCTATTCCGCAAATGGCTGCCTCCTCAGACTTTTCCAAGTCTGATTTTTGACGGCTTGCATTACTACCACTGACCTCCCTTGTAGGGTGTTCAAACGGTCAGCCGAACCAAAATAACAAAATCAAAATTTTCTTTAGTTTTTAAAAATAAAACCGAATCGAACAAATCGAAGTAAATTTTAGTTTGTTCAGTTCAAACTGAAGTAAATTGATGCAAACCAAAATTTCGGCTTGAACCCAAACCCAGATTCGAACTCGGACTTGGCACAGATTAATTGTTCTTAAATCTTCTTAAATGGCTAGGCAGAAGTCTCAAGAAGGGGTTCCACTAATTCATTATTTCCTATGATGATTAACTGCAATATTAAGTTATGTTGTATTTTCTATGAGACTTTATTATGTTACGATTTTCTATGTTTAACTATTTATATTTTTCTTATCATTTTAATTATGTTAGAGTTTTCAAGAGTTAGTCATTATGTGTTGTTAGTTTCTAAGTTGGACTTTTCGTTGTTCTATGTTATTTATTATGTGATTGATTATAAGAAGAGATGGCATGTCATTAGGGCTGCTAATGAGTCGAACTGGCTCGCGAATCAATGAGTTGAGCGGCTCAATATTTCATAACGAATCAGACTCGAAATGGAAAAAAACTCAAATTCGGCTCAGTTCGATTTTGAAAGAAAAAGCTCAACCCGACTCGGCTCGCGAGCCGACTCGTATTTTTAAACTATTAACTAAATTTTGTTAACGCAATCTTTCTCTCTATCAAGCCGGCCCATCGTGAGTTCGCGATTTCCTTCCATCGCTCTCTCCAGTATAATAGTAAACTACCTTCTATTTGCTAACAACAATCTTTCCAATTTCCATGTTGCTATTTCCTTCCGTTTGGGTGGCGGTCCTATGATGAGCATCGGACCGACTTCAAGTCAAATCCGTTGATCTTCATAATGATGCTTGTTAATTTAAATGGCACGAATCTCAAAGGTTTCTTCACGTATCTTTGTGAATCGGACCGCTTGAAATGGTTATTGGACTAATTTGGTCCAGTGCCCATCGTACTATTTCCAATTATTTTTCTTTCCTTCGTCAAGAAGTTGCGGTAATTTGTAGATCAAAAGTTCGTCAAAGACTTCTTTACTGACTAATCTTTCAACATCTTGTTTCTCTCCATTTAACAGTACTGGAAACCACACTTCACTTCAAACGAATATCCCCGTTAAGGTACTGGAGGGGTAACAAAATGGAGGATAAAAGTAGCCTCATTTAATTACACTGCCACAACCCACTTTAATCGCAAATAGCGAGGTCTATTTAGTATGAATAGGTTAAGTACTGTTATAATGAGTCAGCTCGCGAGCCGAGTCGAGTCGAGTCGGATCAAGTATTTACATGAGTTGAGCCGAGTTTTTTCTTTCAAAATTGAGCCGAGTTAAGAGTCAAATCATTTTGCTTCTCTCAGTGAGCCAAGCTGAGTTTGAACCGAACCTTAATCATTAGCAGCCCTACATGTCATCATCTTCTTCATGCTTTTGATAATATATGAATGTTTCTTATCTTCTCTCTTACGATTTCTCTCTTCTTGTCTTGATTTTCTCCCTAAATTGTTCAATATCTCACTAAATCAAACAAAACCTGTACACGCGGAGTAGAGTTTGGGACGTGTTGTCGTCAAGTGGTATCAGAGCAATCTCTCTCTTCTCTTACAAAATTGTTTCTAATTCTACTAAACCATTTCAAAATCCGTCACTAGCGAAGTTGAGATTTAGGACCAAGTTTGGCGTCAAGTGGTATCAGAGCAATCTCTATCTCTCATTTTACAAAATTGTTTCTAATTCCACTAAACCATTTCAAAACCCGTAACTAGCAGAATTGAGATTTGGGACCGAGTTTGGCGTCATAAACCTATTGGTGCCATTATTAACGAAAATTACACATGTTCATATACAAGTCGTTCAATTCCATACAAAATATGTAGATGTTCTAAAATATTTAAACTAAAATGAAAAAAAATGAAGCAATGATTGAACCAAACAAAATATAAATTATACTTGAACCAATATAATTCGGTCGGTTCGGTTTAGTCGGTTTTGAAAAGACTAAACCTAACCGATCTATTTAAACCAAAATAATTCAAAATTTCAACTGAACCAATCCATTTAAACCGAAAAAACGAACCATTTAAACCAAAAATTTTCAGTTCGGTTGAAAATCAAAACATTAGAACACCCATACTCCTTTCCCCCACCCTTTCTCATTCAAATTCGATCTCGAGCAAGAACTGATTGTTGAAAATATAACTTGGAAAAAGGAGAAACCCTAGCCATTGCCGCTCTCTTCTTCCTCTTCCACTTTTCTCCATTTCATTCCTCCCACTTCTAGTTTTCTTCTCTGGCATATTGATATTCTTCCCTCTCTCTCTCGTCTCTATCTCCTCAAACAAAGAAGAGAATGAGGGAGAGGGGAGGGAGCCAAGCCGATCGGAGCCAAAAGTACGGTATCGTCGGAGCTCGAAGTGTAGAGTATTTATCCCCATCTTGATCGGAGCGCGAGCAATCCAGCCATCGAAGCGCGACGGTTATCGGACAAAAATGGATTCGATTGTAGATAGAGATGGAGAAAGAGGTAATATGGTGTTTTTTAGAGTAGATAGGTGTGATTAGTTGATTAGAGTGGTACGTGATTTCATGAGAATAAATGAGTTTAGATTTAGGAAGGAGGGTCATTTGACCCGTTGTAAGTCCAATTTTTATCAATTAAATTGTTAGTGTGTATTTAAAGCCACTAACCTTTAAAAAAAAATATATATATATATATATATATATATAACTTGAATTGTAGATATTATAGAGAGGTGTAAACTTTCTTTTATTATAAAAGAGAGTACAAGAACGTGATTTGTATTTTCTCTCTCATGTCATTCATGAGTTCCTACCATCTATTTATACCAGTTAAATGTCGGTTATTGAGTTTTTTAGATTTTACATAATACATATAATTTTACACGATAAACATATGTAGAGGCTTCTAACTAAAAAATATTACAATACTAATTTTCAGTACTTTACCGATCTTGTACAAGTCGGTTTAGTAATAACTTGAAAGAGCTATTCGGAATAACAATATGCATTCAAATAACATTTTGGCTATTCGAAATAGTTAGAATAACTGTTATTTTTTATTTTTTGTAAATGTTAGAATATGTATTATTCGAAAGTGCAAAAAGAGAGAAAATTACTTATTTCTCGGATTTTCGCGAACACAGTTCCGAAATGGCAAAATTGATACCACTTTTGTTATCGTGACAATTCGTTTGAGATCTCACTTACCTATCCTTCTCTTAATTAACACTTTATTAACAATTTTTTTTTTTTCCAGAGTTACATCTATTCACTATTTTAAATGAACAACATTTTATTTATCTAAATAATATCATTTTGACACTAATTTTAAAATTACTATTTTTTCTCTACTTTTATTTACGAATCACAAATTTTGCTATTCGCTCCCATCCAACCCTATCCATATTGATTTTAAACCAGCTACTACCCAGTGAAAACTACTGTTTTGTCGTTTTATTTGATGGTAAATGAATATTCCATACGGATATAATACCTTTGTTCCGTTACTTTATATTCAGATCCGACACGAACCTACAGCTTACCACCTGGCACTTGCTTTCTTCTAAAAATTGACCGGAGAATAAAAAAGGTTCTTAAATGTACCGTGTCGAAAGAAGGCAGACGTCGATGAGACATGTCGCCATAAATTCTAGAGTTTCGAAGAAGCAACATTTAAAATGCACCTTCCTAGCGACTTTCAAATAAAAAAAATGGGAACTCCTCTCATCTGTCAACATCCATCATCGACTTTCTAGCGCCTTCCCAGAGTATATCACATTTTTATGACAAGAATTAGTCATTTGTAGCCAGCAATTAAAATGAAGCGACAAATTTCAAACGAATAAATATTATTAGAAATTCAGTCGGTCTAGAACCAGATATTTTCAGATCAGTATCTGCATCAGTATTTCAGAATCTCTGCTGCTCAACGGCATGGCACCGTGAGGATGTATTCCAGTTTTTCAGGCCCAGCCCAGTAATCTGCCTGATTAAAATTTAAAATTTGAAAATAAATAAAAGTAGATGGGCTTGGCAGCGGATGCGATGCCAAATGTAAATATTATAGTATATGAATCACAGTACCACACTGCAAAGTGCAAACACACAACACAACTGGGCTTTGTTTTCCGACAGGCGACAGCACCCGAACCCAAATCACTCCCTATGGCCGCATCACCCCAACAACAACAGCAAGAAGGAAGAAGACGACCGAGACCGAGACCGAGCAGCAGCATGCCAGCATCCGATGAGTCTGTATTCGTGTGGGATTCCGCCTCCGGTCTCTACTATCACGCCAGGTTTCAACTAACAACAATCTCCATCGTTTCGCTCTCTCTCGTCCCTTTGTTAATTTATTTATGATTTGTTTGTTTATTTGATGGTGATGGCGCAGTACAGCACAGGGTTTTATCACGACCCCGCAGCTGGATGGTATTACAGCACCCGAGATGCCTGCTACTACGCTTTCCAAAATAACACTTATGTGCTCCTCGATCAAATGAATCAACCTCAAGGGGACAATTCTCATTCTATTGCTACAGCTATAGAAGAAGATTGCGCTTCTTGTCATGAGAGTCAACAGAACCATTACTCCCGACCATCCGAATGGTGCTGCTATTTCTTAAATTTAATCAAATTTATCTGCTCTTTCTATATATTTAATTCTAATATTATTGTTACATACTATCTTCTGTTTGGTACAGGCTTGATGAAATTCTAATTAATGAGTATCTATCAGGCTACCGCAATGCTGGAGGAGGTACCTCTGATGATCATTTCGGAGATTCCTATTCCCAAACACATAGTAAGTTCACTCTCAACTGTAAGGTGCCATGTACCCTCTTCTTTCTTTCTTTTTCTTTTATTTGCATTTGTGCATTTTTTTTGTTATTTACTAAGATCGATTAATAATAGTTCTGCTCAAATGAGGTCGCCTCCAATTTCACTTGTGTACACACATTACAATCATGGGTCCTCCCTTATTCATCACCTTCAACCAATAGATTGGCCTCAGTAGTAAAGTCGCATTGGTAATTTCTGAGATTAAATTATCGGCATTGTCAACAATAGATTGCCCTCCTTTTATTCTTTAGAAACCAGGTGACTTCCACCAAGTCCCTCTACAGCCCCATTAGGCCAATTCTATTATTTAACATCATTTTGTACAGGCCTTAAAAAATTGAATTTGCTTGTGTATGCTAGTTTGTAGAGGCAATGATTTTTTTTTTTCTGTATTGTATGTTTGATTTTTGAATGAAATGAAAGAACAGTCCCGTTTGGGTATTTCAAATTAAAAAGAAAAAGAAATAACCACGGAAATTTCTTCGATTGGAAACAGCCCATTATGGTGGAGAGAGTGAGATGGATGATAAACCGTCTGAAGAAATGCTTGGCGAATCTGTTTCGGGCAAACAAGAAAATGACACCGCCACTCAAAATGCATCTGGAACCGAAGGTATATTTGTTTGTTCATTTTTTCTTTAAATGTTTTCCCATGTTTTTGTTCAATAGATAAAAAAAGTGTTTTAAGTAGCAAACATCTTTGGGCTCTTGCCAGGGATGCTATCAGCAGAGGAAGAGAGCTGGATGGCTCAATACGGCCAAGTAGACAGATCAGACAGTGATGAAGGCATTATCAACACAGTGGATCTCTGGGACTGGGAATTGCTCGAAGAAACAAGTCACAAAGGGCACCATAGTAAAATAACCAGGCTGATGGGGCGGCTGGTGGGTCAGTCTAGCAGCTTGCATCCTTCTTTGCCATCCAGCGGCGGTACCGTTAAGACCACCGCTATCTGTCAGGTCCATCTTGATCTCGTCCTGGTTGCGTCAGGTACTCACACCAGTAACCACAACATATATCGGTGCATGTCCTACATTACATATATAGTGTAATGGTTTAATGATGTGGCACATTCAGGGAAGGTGTACAGGCTGAGGACGCCAAGCAAGAGGTACTTGGCCACGTTGTCAGAATACGACTCCTCGAATCCCACCAAAGGCTGGGGCTTCCCTCTCCTCTCTCCCCATTCCCTTTCCCATATCGAGCAGGCATGCAATGTTGACATTTTCCCGAGGAGCAGCCAGGTTGTTGCATTTCACATTTTTCATTCATCTCATGCCATATTATTCATATCTATATTAACACTTATAATAATAATGAAGATGTAACTAAAGCTGAGTTCGGAATGTTAACAGAATAAGGAAGAGAAGGGGGAGTACAAGAACAGTTACAGGTACAGGGATAGAGCAGCAGAGAGGCGGCATCTGCACGGTGCCAATGGCATTGCTCCTTGTCAGAAAGACGGCTATAGTAAGGACATGGGATGTGCATCTGATGATGATCCGACGATCGCGCAAGAAGAAGCGAGGGTGCTGTCTTTTGGGACCCAAAGCTATGCTAGCAAGATTATGGAAAGCATGGGGTGGAAGCAGGTGACATTCTTATTTCTTAAATGTTCAATAAAAATTGAAAGAATAGTGAATTGATATACTAATAACAGTGTGATGTATAATATGTATTATTATTGATGTAAATGAAAGGGTGAGGCGCTAGGAAGCAGCAGAAAGGGGATGCTGGAGCCAGTTGAAGCAAAAGGCAACATTGGTACTGCTGGCTTGGGATGGAAATGAAATTGATGATGCTGTTATTTCTATTGTAGCCAGACTCTGCTCCCACTCTCAAGTTGAGGAGAGTGATGAATCAAACAAAAATCTTTCTGCCAAATGAACTTGGAATGCATTTTTTGTTGTTGTTGTAGATACTAGTATTATTTATGCCATACTGTGTGTCTGTGTGTAATGACTTGTACTGATTAATGGACTCTTTGTTAAATAAGTACATAAAAAAATATACAACAGGAGCGGAAAGAATAAAAAAAAAATTAAAAAGGGGGAAAGGCAAGGTTAGTCGCCTCAAAAGCCGGGGAATTAAATTGCGCCTAAAAGTCTAGAACAGCATATTGGGTACCCCCATGACCTTGACCTTGTGACTTGTGAGTGATAAAGATTCTTTTATATGATTATTGTTATATTTTTATTATATGAAGTGATCGCTTTATAATCTTAATCCTGTTTAAATAGCACGTGATCTCACTGGAGAGGTACTTCCAGTTGCTTTTCTTCCTGGGCATCGGCGCATGCCGCACATCGCATATAAATTAATACTCTTTTCTCTCTATGACTCTGTCTTGCTTATCTACAGTATGTCTGTATCAAAGCAAAGATACATGCTCTATTATGGTAAATCCTGAATGCTAGTAATACGCTAGAGGTTAGAGCAATTGAACCTTGAAACATTACGATGCTACTAATTGAAATTCAAAAATGACATTTAAGCTGTTGCGTTCCACTGTAGCTTTCCAAGTACATTTGATATTTGTTGTAGTGATTCTGATATTAGGGCTCGTTGGCTAGCTGCACGTGTCCTGATTCTAATTGAATCTTACAAATTTTGATGGGGCCGAATATATTTTTAAAGTTTTTTAAAGAAGTACCTTAAAATTCACTTTAAAAGTTGCGTTTTCTGATCAGTGATACGGATTAACGGATACCAGGAAAAGCGAAGTGCTCTCGGGTCCAATCAAATAAGATAATAATAACTCTGTACGTAGCAAAAAAGTAATAAAAAACAATTCTCCTGAAGAACATAGAAATTAGGAAAATAATTGATGGTTTGCAATGAGTGATATGGGGCTGTGGGCCTCATTTAAGAAAAACAAACAAACAACCAAACGTTATCGACGGATCAATGAGCCCACAAAGGTCAATTATGCAATTTGTCGAGGGGCCCACGTCAACCCACACCAAATCAAGACCTATATAATTTACAAACCCACATTTTGATTGGATTGGAAGAATTGATTGTTTGCAATCAATGAAGCTTGGTGTATATTGATTCCTTTCAGCAAAAATTAAAATTAATATCTTGGTGTATATTGATTCCTTTAAGCAATCAATGAAGCTGTCAGCCTCAATTCTCAAAGAATGGAAATACGAAAAAAAAAAAAAAAAAACAATCATATCAAACCAAACAGTGTCAGCTGTAAGCCTGTAATTGGCAATTTGGCACAGAAAAATGCAAATAGCGTGGGGGGTTGTCTAACGAAGGCGCTAACGGAGAGTCATAATGACATAATCCATCCACCATATCCTCCTCACGTCACGTGCAGCGCAGCCCCTCTCTCAAACAAAAGCATCACCGTTAAATTAAATTATAAAGTATAAACTATCTACAGGTGAGATGGGATCATGGGATGTGTCCCTCGTGCCTAGATTCCTTCCCTCCCCCCTCTCATTAGATATCTTTTAAATTAAATATCTAAATTTCAAAATTTCAATTCACCAGCTCCATTGACCGACATTTTTTTTTTACCTCTTTAAAAAATTATTTTAATAATAATAACCAAAGTTTAGTAACAATTTTAAAAATACTCCACCCTAGAATTTTTTCACGGAATGAAATTTTAATTCCAATTTTTTTTTTAAAACAGAAATTTGTTTTTATTTTTTATTTTTTGTATTGAAATATTAGAAATGTTGGATATATTTTTTTGAAAATAGATGGAATACAGTATAATTTGATTTATTAGAAAGACTGTAACAAATAACCCGGATCAATATTTTTCAGGCTGGATTTTTCGCGGCTGTAAGAAAAATTAATATATTTCTGTATGTGTTATTGGAAAAAAAATAAAAATGCTGAGATTATGAGTTATTGATCCCGGTTCAAAAGTCACTTCTATGTAATCTAGAAAATATTGTGATCCTTCTAGGACATTTAATTTATAAAATGTTGTATCTATTTTGAGAATTCTTTTTGAATAATAATTATTAAATAACTCAAAGTTTTTGTTTTTTTTTCAAAAGTAGATAAAACTTTCCATAAATTAAATGTCCTAGAAGAATCACAATATTTTCTAGATTACATAGAAGTGACTTTTGAACCGGAATCAATAACTCAGAATCTAAGCATTTTTTTTTCCAATAACACATACAGAAATATATTAATTTTTCTTACAGCCGCGAAAAATTCGGCCTGAAAAATATTGATCCAGGTTATTTGTTACAGTCTTTCTAATAAATCAAATTATATTGTATTCCATCTATTTTCAAAGAAATATATCCAACATTTCTAATATTTCAATACAAAAAATAAAAAATAAAAACAAATTTATGTTTAAAAAAAAAATTGGAATTAAAATTCCAGCCCGTGAAAAAATTTCACGGGTTGAGTATTTTTAAAATTGTTACTAAACTTTAATTATTATTATTAAAATAATTTTTAATGGGGTAAAAATAAAAATGTCGGCTCCATTGACATGGATCCTTTACAAACGCTTCATCATATTTCTGACTACAATTGTACACTACTTGAACAAAATTTTGTTTTATTAAAATTTTCCATTGTATTCTTTTCCTTTACTTGGATTCTTTTCTGGATTAAATTCCTGACTTTAATATTAAAGACCTCCATTTAGAATTGATTGAATAGCTTATTATTTTCTTAAAAATGGTAAGCAAATTTTATTTTGATTAGGATTGTTTCTCGAACTTCGCTCCATAGAAAAAAAATATATATTAAAAAAAGTTGAAGTTTCAAAACAAGATAATTCTATAATCAATTAGTCTATATGTGCAAATATTATTTCTTTAGCTTCTGTGGTTGCAATGTTAGAGATCTATACTTATAAAATTACTAAATGTTCGTTCAAGCAACATTGACATCTATCCGGAGAAGGACGGAGGACAAAAATTAGAAGAATCGCGGTGACAGCTTGAACACTAACACAAATCCTATCCGAAATTTTTATTAATATCTAAAAAAAATATATTAAATTTCAGAAACTACCCAGATTTTTATGTTTTTTCGAAAACTATCCAGAACGCAAATTTTTTTAAAGGTTTCAACTTAACTTTCCGCAATAAATTATACCGGTTAGAGGCTTTCTCAAACCGCAATTTTTTTTTGCAAATTTCTCGAACTTCATTTTTTTTTTTTGCAGTTAGTCCCAAAACCGCAATTTTTTTTGCAGTTTCGGTCTGAGACTATATATCCCGCCCAGCGCCATTTCTGTCTCTTACCCCCGCCTCTAAACCCCTTGGCCCTCCGCTCTAGTTGTTTCGAGCTTTGACTGTCTAATTGATTGGCACTTCGATTTAGGTATTTTTAATTTTTTTAATTTAAATTTTAATTTAGAATATAATAAATTGGTTTATTCCAAACTGATTTAGAATATTGTCCGAATAATCTAGAAATTCCAAAATGGTTTAGAATAATTTAGGAAATTCCAAACTGATTTAGAATATTGTCCGATTACTTTCGTCTTCTTCTAATTATTTTTCATCTTGTACTAATTTTCTTTCATCTTTTTATTGTTGTATTTCAACTTTTCTTTGTAGTCTTTTATCTTCTTCTTGTAGTCTTAGTAGTTGTTTTTAATCTTGAACTAGTTTTCTTTCATCTTCTACTAGTTACATTTCATCTTCTACTAATTACATTTATTCTTCTTCTTCAAGTTGTTTTTCATCTTTTCCATGTTGTCTTTCATTTAAAACTAGATACATTTTATCTTTTTCTTGTTGTTACTTATCTTCTTCTAGTGGTTTTCCATATTGTATTAGTTCTCTTTTTATGTTTTACTGGTTATCTTTTATCTACTATTGGTTGTATTTTCGTCTTGTTCTAATTGTATTTCATATTTTTTTTAGTTGTCCTTTATCTTCTACTAGTTATTAAGGTATGATTTACGGTTACTGGAAATGAGTTTCTAGGATGAGTACTACAAAAGACACCGTCATCATTATATTGAATTTTCCCGCCAACAAGCAATTTCACACAAATCATTTTTTATTTTGGTTGATTTGGATAACAAACTACAATTTCAAAATAATAACTATATAAGTATTTCTACAACATAAATTGAAATATTAAATAATTTAGAATTAAAGAAACGAAAAAATTTCGCAAAATGCAGAAATATGCGATTTTCTCTTGTCTTCTCTTCAGTTGCAGAATGGACTGTGAGATAGAAGAGAGAGAAAATCACATATTTATAGGCCTCTAGATTTTTTGCTGAATAATTCAATGAAAATAGATCTTCCGCCAAATTATTCAGCGGAAATTCTTTATGCGTTGAATTATTTGATGAAAAGCAGAATTCGTATTTGGCAGAAATTTCAATTTGACAAGAAGCAAAAAAAAACATTATGACAAATTATTTGATGGATTGGTTTTTTTCTGAATTTTCTAGGAAACAAGTGTATAATCCGAAATTTGATAGGTTTTTTGGATATTAATATAAATTTCGGCCAATTCTAGTTATGTCAATCATGGTGATTGGTGAGACTTATCTTCTTTTTGTGTGACTGTATTATGCAAAAGTTTGAAGGAGTAAAGATGATATTTTACTGTTTATTCCTGGTTTAATATTGAATTATATTTATTTTAATTTGCATAACTTAATGAAGTCATAAGATGGGTAAATAGAAGAGATGTTCAAATTTAAATGGAAATATATCTAATTTAAAGATCTAATAAGATATTTGTCATTATAAAAGTTTGAGCAAAACTAGGGTGCGATGTGTTCACCAAGAGGAGTTGGTGAGCACACTTTTAAAAAACTATCGGATTGATTTCGAACTACAAATTCAAACTGTTGAAATTCAAGTACTTCGTGAGTGATGCATTACATATAAAAATTTTAAAATTTCGAATTTATTTAGTACATGGTCAAGCGGTCAAAAAAACAATGAAAAGTTAATACATAAAACAATAAAAAAAATAACTTATAAAATATTCATTGTTTTGACCGTTTAACCATGTACCAAATAAATTTCAAACTTAAAATTTTTGCATGTACATGTATCACTCACTAAGTATATGAATTTCAACAGTTCAGATCTGTAGTTCGAAGTCAATCCATTAACCTTTTTGAGAAGTGCTCACCAATCTCTATTGGTGGGCACTAGTTTTGCTCTAAAAGTTTTGATGAGAATGCAACTATGCACCCAATTTTAATTTTTACTGTTTTTGTTGATATTTAAGATCTAAGGCAGTAATAGTAATTTGTATACAGGAGTAATTTTTGTTTTTGTTTTGTTTTTGTTTTTGTTTTTGTTTTTATACAAGAGCTATGTTGATTAGATAATAAATAGTCTCCCCCGTAGTCACGTGGCAATGGCATACTAGCTAACACTGCTTGTCTGCTTCATATAATTATTTACTATTCTCAAATCTTGATGATCCAAACACAAATTTGCAAATTGGATTAGCTCAAAAATAGCTATATTCTACTAATCCAAAGAAATGGTGGGTTAGAAAAAAATAGCTCTAGTGGGGTTAGTGATATTAATAAAATATTTGATTCCTCTCAATTAAAGTATGTTTAAATATTAAATTAGTACTAAATATAATATAATATAATATTAGATTAGTATTAAATAAAATATTTGTGTAAATATTAAATGTAATGTAATATCAATTTAAAATGTAGATTAGTATTAAATAAATATAATATTAAATAAAATGTTAGATTAAATATTATATCGTAGTCATTTAAATAATAAATATAATATAATATTAGTTTAAATATTATATTAATATTAAATAAATATAATACCATATTAGATTAGTATTAAATAAAATATTAGATTAAATATAATATAATATTAGATTAAATATTAAATGTAATACATTATTATTTTAAATGTTAAATGTAATACAATATTAGTTTAAATATTAAATGTAATATAATATTAATTTAAATATTATATTAGTATTAAATAACTATAATATCAAATTAGATTAATATTAAATAAAATATTAATTTAAATATTATATTAGTATTAAATAAATATAATATAATATATTTTTTAATATTAAATCAATATAATATAAATTTTTTGAATATTAAATGTAATATAATATTACTTTAAATATTAGATTGGTATTAAACTAAATATTAAATTAAATATTAAATGAAAAATAAAATAATATTAGTTTAAATATTAGATTAGTATTAAATTTAATATTAAATTAAATATTAATTGAAAAATAAAATAATATTAGTTTAAATATTAATATAATATAATATTAATTTAAATATTAGATTGAAGTATTATTGAAAAATATGATGCTTTATATATATTTAACAAGTCATTATAAATATAAAA
Organism: Carex rostrata; assembly: GCF_964058835.1. Taxonomy (NCBI): domain Eukaryota; kingdom Viridiplantae; phylum Streptophyta; class Magnoliopsida; order Poales; family Cyperaceae; genus Carex; species Carex rostrata. The sequence goes on from NC_135934.1 coordinate 8,763,336, forward strand.
GTTAGTTGAAAAGATAAAAATAAATAAATCATTATTATATTCCTTTCCTTCATTGCTATTCCAAAATACAATCCAAACAACATTTCTACTAATCCGGAATAGTCAAAGCTAGTGCTATTCTTGAATTCCTTGGTTTAGCACTATTCTCAACTACTAATTAACCCAAAAATCGCTATTCTTGCACTAATCCTTGCATGATCCAAACGTTTATGTGTTTCATCGAGAATTTCACACAAAGAAAAACACAAGAGTGCAACAACTATACTAAAAAATAAAATATAGTTCTTGCTTTCTATAGCGGTTAACGGGTTTAAAGGTTTCACTTGGCGATTCTAGCTGCATTTTTTTTTTTTTACTTTTATTCTTATATTTTTAACCTCTCCTATTGCAAGCAACTCCGAACTGATCTTGATCAACTTTGTTTTAAACAAAATAAATATGTATTAATGCAAAAACTAAATATACATTTTAAAGAATTTTAAAAACAAATGTAAAAAATAGTCACATATACATTTTAAAGAATTTTAAGGAGTCACATATACATTCCCATCATGTCATTAACTCATATTCCAGTTCCCTTTCTTTTTTTTTTTTTTTTGAGAATTGGTGCAGTTGAGAGTTGAATAAGAGTTACAAACACCAATAAGCAAAGAGGCAATTGGAGGTCTGTTTTAACAGTTGAACCTGAGATCTCCTTTCAATTTTAATTTTTAAAATGGATAGTTAATAGTTAATTTGAGAAGGTGGGAGGGAGTGGTTAGATCTAGATCTGTGTATGTAACTGGCTTAAATGGCTTCTTTAATAAATTAAGAGGAACTTTTAACCCCTAAATGGCGGTTTCCTCCCTAGACTATAGACTGCTACTGGTACAAATTATTAACTATACATACAACACATGCAGTGCAGGGTGGTAAGAGATGCTGATGAAGGGGTGATGTTAAATTAAACTCTGTTAATATTTAATTAAAGCTTTAAATTAGGGACAATTAGATCTACAACTGCAAGCATCATGTGCCTCCCGTACCAGGAAAGTTACCTCAGCTCCTTTTCCCTTTAATTATACCTCTCATTTCATTTTCTATTCCTTATTAAACTAAGCTCTCCTCTGTAAGTTGGTGACTTCATTAATTACAGCATTAAGTAACAATCATACTTACTAGCTAGCTTACTCATCAAAACACCAATAAGCAATAATTATAGAAGTATATATGTACATTTTATTAGAAGAATTGTAATGTCATGCATCCAATCCCCAGAGTAATTCAACACCACAGCAAACTCAATGGCGTAAGTAAAGAATAAAAATATTAATTAGTGAGGGAGCCATTAGTCCATTAACCCATACATAATCTATATTCATTCTATCCTGTCGGAGTCGGACAGTTTACCTTGGGATAGGTAGATCTGAAATCTTTTCATCTTTTACCTCATGGAATTTAATTACACACTGTCACGAGGCCGGTTATTCTGTTCTACCTTAAATTAAGGGAATAATCGATCTCTACTGTCTGCCTCTTACCACTTACCCACTTACCGGTTACCAATGCCAGCTATTCTTATGCTTTCAACTTGTTACCTTCCTTTTCTGTAATATATATTTTTATTGCCATGGTTGTCAAGTGTCAACACATGCTAACCAACAACCCATAACTTCACCACAACAACTTATCACTTACCAGTTACCGAGATGATATGATGTTGTTTCTCTGTTTTGTTTCCTCTTTAAAAAAACTGATATGATATATGTACAAAAACAAACAAATATAGAAATGCGAGCCATTATATCATGATTTATACTTATAGAATGAGTACAGTAGAGTAGGCATTTATATACCAGCGAGGGCCAAGAGGAGATTTATATATCGAATAAGTGTGCATTTATAAATTTAAGGTGCTCACCTTCCCCTCAAAAAAAAAAAAAGGCTGCTTGCAGCAATTAAGTGATTAATCAGTGCAGGGCCACAGGCATACCAACTTACCACATACCAATATAATTATAAATATTATTAAAGGTTGAGGAGGGTTCAAATGCCTCCATTTTTTAAAACTTTAATAACTCAAAATTTAAAACTTAAAAGTCAAAGTAAAACCGTTGGATATGATCTACGTCATTTTATTTATGCACGTGTAAAAAATTATGACATTTCAATTTTATTTTGATTGTCATCAAGAGCTTGTAAAAAATGCATTAATGTGGATGATTTCTATACGTTGATTTTTGAACTTATTGATTCACATTAAAACAAAATTGAAATGTGATAATTTTTTATGAGCACATAGAGAAAATAACATAGATCACATCTAACGGTTTTATTTTGACTTTTAAGTTTTAAATTTTGAGTTATTAAAGTTTTAAAAAATGGAGATATAGTGGAGGCACAAAAAATGGAGGCATTTGAACCCTCCTCTTAAAGGTTAGGGTAACATAATTTATTTTTATATATGATGATGATATGTTTAAGAATAAAGAAAGAAGAAAAGGTACAGTAGGCTTTAATTCTTGGATCCGGAGATTCTGGCAGGCACTTTAATTTGTTTCATTTGTTAAATAATTAATCTGCAGACCAGTGACCAGAGGACATATAGAGATATATCATATATGATATATTCATAGATGAGAGCTGCACCGCAGACCAGAGGACATGATATGATTCATGTATAGTTTAATTTAATTTAATTGAGATTAATTTATATAGTGTCACTCTTACCCTCCCAGACTCCCCCTTCCTCCCTCTCACAGCCTCACTTGCAACACAAGCAAGCAAAAGGGACTACTCACCTCAACGGCTCAACCCCACTCATAATTAAGCACAATTAAATAAATATATTACACTTGCACAGTACACAAAGACAGGTAAGACATACAATTAACAGCAAGCAACATCCATTCCTATTTTCGAGTTGAGCTTGATCCCATGAGATGACATGACAATCTTCTTCTCAACACCAACTGCAACAGCAACGTTAACAGTTCTCTTTCTATTGCTCCACATTCCCCACCTAACCACCGCCGCGGCCATCAACCCCCAAGGCCAGGCCCTGCTCTCTTGGAAAACCACACTGCTCAACCCCGACGCACTTCCTGACTGGAACCCTGCTGACTCCACTCCCTGCCGATGGTCCGGCATTTCCTGCGACGCTACCGGCCGAGTCACCGAGCTCACTCTCCAGTACATTGACCTCCATGGCACCGTCCCCGCTAACCTCACCTTGCTCGCCACCTCTCTCACCAAGCTCGTCCTCTCTGCCACCAATCTCTCAGGCCCCATCCCCTCTCAGCTCTCCCACCAGCTCCCCCTGCTCTCTCACCTCGACCTCAGCGCCAATGCACTCTCCGGCCCTATCCCTCCTAACCTCTTCCTCCCCGGCAGCCGCCTCAACACTCTCCTCCTCAACTCCAACCACTTCGAGGGCCCCATTCCTGACTCCCTTGGCAACCTCACCTCCCTCCGTCAACTCATCCTCTACGACAACCAGATCGCCGGCCCCATCCCCGCCTCCGTGGGCCAGCTAGCTAGCCTCGAAGTCTTTCGCGCCGGCGGCAACAAGAATTTGCACGGCCCATTGCCCCCTGAGATCGGCAACTGCAGCAGTCTTGTGATGCTGGGCCTGGCCGAGACCAGCATTACCGGCCCCCTCCCCGCCTCCCTCGGTGACCTCCACAACCTCCAGACCCTCGCCCTCTACACCGCTCTGCTCACGGGCCCCATCCCTCCTGAGCTTGGCCAGTGCACCAGCCTTCGCAACATCTACATCTATGAGAACAAGCTGACTGGCTCCATCCCTCCCCAGCTGGGAGACCTCTCGGACCTCACAAACCTCTTGCTCTGGCAAAACCAACTCGTCGGTGTCATACCGCCCGAACTAGCCCGCTGCACCGCTCTCTCTGTCATCGATTTCTCCATGAATGGCCTCACCGGTCGCATCCCTGCTACCTTCGGCAACCTCACTTCTCTCCAACAGCTCCAGCTTAGTGTCAACCAGCTGTCCGGACAGATACCCCCCGAAATCATGCGTTGCACCAATCTCACTGATCTCCAACTAGACAACAACAACCTCTCCGGTACCATTCCCGCCGAGATCGGTAAGCTTGTTAATTTACAAACTCTATACCTCTGGAAAAACCGTCTGACCGGTATGATACCTGCTGAGATCGGTCAGTGCACCAATCTGGAGGCAATAGACCTCTCGGAAAATGGGTTGACTGGCATGATTCCAAAATCCTTGTTCCATTTACCCCGGCTCATTAAATTGCTCCTGTTGGACAACGACATATCTGGGGAAATACCGCCTGAAATTGGCGGTTGCTCATCATTGATAAGATTCCGTGTGAGTGGTAACCGTTTAGCAGGTCCATTACCGAAGGAGATCGGTATGTTGCGTAACCTTAGCTTCTTGGATCTTGGGTCCAACCACCTTACTGGTATGGTCCCACCCGAGATCGGCAACTGTCAGAATCTCACGTTTGTCGACTTGCATGCAAATTCGCTTACCGGGTCCCTACCACAAGATCTCTTCCAAGGATTGACCTCAATTCAATATCTTGATTTGTCAAACAATCTACTAACCGGACCGATCCCATCGGAACTCGGTCTACTCACCTCCCTAACCAAGTTGGTATTAAACGGAAACCAGTTTTCTGGTGAAGTCCCGATAGATATTGGATCCTGTACACGCCTACAACTGTTGGACCTGGGAGGAAACATGCTCACTGGTAAAGTACCACCAAGCATCGGCAACATTCCTGGCTTGGAAATCATGCTTAATTTGAGTTCAAATGATTTTTCTGGGGAGATTCCGGCAGAGTTTGCGGGGCTGTCCCGGCTTGGTGTACTTGACTTATCTCACAATCAATTCACTGGAGATCTTCGGCCGTTGTACGCTCTTCAAAACCTTGTGGCATTAAACATCTCCTTCAATAATTTCTCTGGAGCGGTATGAATTTACATACAATTCTAATAACCTCAAAATCATATAACAATCTATTTTGGTTTGGCCAACAATGTAATTTCTTATAGTGTTGCTACGCCCCTACCTAGCTAATTATACAATATTCTTTAATTGCCCATCATATCAAGAAATAAAAAAGGCAAAGCAAAAACTAAAATAGAGGGAGATATATGTTTGACAGGTGCCGAGCACACCCTTTTTCTCAAAACTCCCACTGGCAGACCTAGAAGGAAACCCAGCACTTTGCGTGGCTGGTTGTGCTTCTGCTGAGCAGAGTGGGTCCCGGATGTCACTAAGGGCAGCACATGTTGCCACTGCTGTTCTGCTCTCTGCCACTGTGGCGCTGCTCGTTGCTACCATGTTCGTCTTAATCAACAGAAGACACAAGGCGGCCATTAAAACGCGCAACGGGTGCGGGGATGAAGAGAGAGATGGAGACATGGCACCGCCGTGGGAGGTGACACTCTATCAGAAGAAGCCTGACATTGTGATTTCTGAGGTAGCCCGGTGTCTCACGGTAGCCAACGTAATTGGGCAGGGGTGGTCTGGCCCCGTGTACCGCACTCACATCCCTGCTAATGGTAATTTTCCTTTTTGCTTTTCGCTAATTTCTTTTTTTCCATTTCTCAAATTCCTTTATACAAGTATATATATCTCAACTCAATTACCAACACAAAGCATTACAAAAAGAAAAGAAAAATAATTCTCCAAGTAGGAATGCAGGGAAGGGTGATTTTACTCTGTTTATAGTTAGCTCTGTTATAGACATTTTTAAATACTCGCTTCAATATTGATGACAAGATCATAAATTTGATATACATAGTGTCTTGATTCAATTTAGTTCAAGAAGGTTTTCCTTTTTTAGTACCTATACAGTAACAGAAGATTGTAGTTCAGAATAGTTTGCAAAATGCAGTTAAAAAAACCAACAGTCATGGCTTCTTCTTTTCTGATATTGTGTGAACCAGTAGAGAAACATTTTTAAACAAATTTTGATATTCAATTTTTAAACAGGTACGATGATCGCCGTAAAGAAGTTCAGGTCGTATGATGAGGCATCGGCAGAAGCATTTGCATGCGAGATAGGTGCACTAGCACGTGTGCGCCATCGCAACATTGTGCGGCTGCTAGGATGGGCAGCTAATGGCCGCACCCGACTTTTGTTCTACGATTATTTACCGAACGGTACTCTTGGCAGCCTTTTACACGGCAACAGCGGAGGTGCGAGTGTAGTTGAGTGGGAGGTGAGGCTTGGTATAGCAGTTGGTGTAGCGGACGGGTTGGCGTACCTGCACCACGACTGCGTGCCGGCCATCCTGCACCGAGATGTCAAGGGTGACAATGTGCTGTTGGGTGAGCGTTACGAAGCGTGCCTTGCTGACTTTGGTCTGGCACGTGCAGTTGATGAACGAAGCGCTGCAGCCTCGCCGCCTCCTTTTGCCGGTTCCTATGGCTACATTGCTCCTGGTAAGTAACTAAAAACATTCATACTTCCAATGAGTTGGCCTGCAATATATGTGCAACTTTTTACAAATAAATATGGAAGAAATTCCTAGTCAGTTGCTTTTACATATACATTGTGTGCTGATATGATTAATGAACTATATAGCAAGAAGTTTACTATCTATCAAGCCTCAAGTATATGACTGTTGTGGCTCTGATGATTGATTATAATTATTAAGTGTTTTTTTTTAATTGTTGTGTCCAGAGTACGGATGTATGATGAAAATCACCACAAAGAGCGATGTGTACAGTTTTGGAGTTGTACTGTTGGAGTTACTAACGGGGAAGCGGCCCGTAGACCCAACATTTGCAGAGGGGCAAAACATTGTGCAATGGGTTGGTGATAATTTGAAGAAGAAGCGGGACCCTGTGGAACTGCTAGATCCTCGGCTGCAAGGGCGGCCTGACACGCAGGTTCAAGAGATGCTCCAGGCCTTAGGCATTGCTTTGCTCTGTGCCAGCACGAGGCCGGATGACCGGCCCACGATGAAGGATGCGGCAGCGCTCCTGCGGGGAATCAGACATGAAGACAGCATTGCGGGGTCGGAGGCAAGAAAGTCTTCCATAGGTGGCGAGATGCGGAAATGGGCCCAACCTAGCTAACTAGCTAGACCTGGCCCGCGCAAGCAATCCCAACCCGAATTCAGCGAGATGCACATAGCAACACACTTTTCAGTTTTCATGCATTAATTAATTGTGGAAATTGATAAATCGAGAATGCATCGGGACCTGACATGACCTCTGTTAGTGCTGGACTGCTGGTGCTGAAGCGAGAACTAATTAATTTATTAATTAATGATGGACTGCCTGATGGTGCTTGATTTCGTGGGGGCGCCGGGTGCGGGGTGGGGGGGTACCTGTTGCTTGTTGCTGTACAGAGCCAAGGGGGTCTATTAGGGATGTGATTGAATCCAGACCACTGGATTAGATGTCATTTGTTTGGGAGACTTAGAAAAGGAGCACATACTTATTATTTAAAATGCATCAGTTATTTGAAGCAGATTTCCTTGGGATGACGATTTAAATTTGCAGAGGAAGGAATAATATAGTAAAAGAAATTCTAAATTTTTTAAAATTTAGTCTGCGAGTACATTTTCGTATTGATATCATGTTGAACGGTTCAAATCGACTATTTGAACTTTTAAATTGAAGATATATTGATCCATAGTATGGACCAATCCGCGCTATGCATAGTACCATACCCTCACTCTTGTATTATTAGGGTGCTTTTAATCCTTCGGAATTCAACAATAACCTGAGTTGCAAAAAGCCTTCTGCTGCCAGTATATATTGTGTAATGAGTACGAGAGACATGGACATACACTAAATTAGTACTCATTAAGAATATTTAATCTGTAGTCATTTATTTGTTATTATTCCTTTTTATTTTGTGACTCATCTAAACATACAAAGTATCTTGCATTGGAGCAGAGAACATGTGGCACTAGAGAAGATAAAAGAAGCACATAGAAAAGTTATGATAGTGAACCACCCCGATGCAGGAGGGAAGTCATTATCTTGCCTCAAAAATTAACGAGGCCAAGAGAAGATATGCTTGTTGGAAAAGGCAAGACTGGAGGCGTGTTCTAATTTAGCAGACGCTAATCATATCTCTCGAGCGAGCGCAATTGATGTGGGGAAAACGTAATATAATGGTGATTTTTGGATGTGTAGATACAAGGCTGGATAATCATGATAGAGGATAAATATGGAAAAGAAAAATGAAAGCAAAAGACTTTATTGAAATTGAGCGTCCTTCCCTTTGCATCATGCATAAAGCAGTTGCAGTGAGATTCTGTTGGTTGTCTAGGTTTTGATAAATTGAGCGTCCTTCCCTTTGTCAATACAGAGAAACTATCAGGGGCATGCGAATATACATGTAGGTACAGAGGCAGAATATTTTCTAATAGAAGTTCATGATGCAAATCTATAAATTTTATTTCACAATTTGAGGGTACTGGCATTTGAGGAGAAGAAAGTCTGTTTGGCTGAGGGGAAGAAAGTCTCTCTATTGGAAAATGATTTTCGTATTGCTATGTTTACTAATGAGAAAATTAAATTCGGTGCAAACTTGTATGAGTGTTGGATGCTTCATTAGATGAAGCAAGTTGTTTTGCACATTAATGATTGTATCTCTCTTTTTGTTTCTCCTTTCTACTGGATGAAGTAAGTTGTTTTGCCAACTGGAAGCATGTTGTTATCCTTTCTGATGTACCAGTATGGTATGGTTTTGTATGCAATTGAGGGGTGTGAATGCAGTTCTCCTGTAGTTGAATTGACTTGAGGGTTGGTGTAACTGATTTTATACCAGTCTGACTAATATTTGACCATAGACTTCTGTTTTTCTTATTTTATTTTCTTCTTATTATTTTTTTTTTGAGGGAGGGGGTGGGGCCAAGTGGGGGTGATGATTGAGTTTATGTAGTTATGTCTGTTGGCAAAATTGAGGGTAAAATTGTGCAATTTTTGGTTAAATCAAATGCTAAATGCAGAGTTGAGGGTTGTTTGGTACAGTGTATGGTATTATGATGGTATCACTTGTACCAGTATGGTATAAGTGCGTGACCTGAATTTCCAAATTACTGATATTGGGCTGGTACCGGATTAGTCATTTGATCTCCTGTTTTGAGTGCTCACTATTTTTCAAATGTATACTGTTGTTTGATTTCAGTCCTTTCTCTTTCTTTTATTTGACCCATGCTTAATAAACCTTAGATATCAAAATAATGCCATAATTTCATAAAAATCATTATGTTTTGCAAAAGATAGTTTGAAGTTACAAGGGCTCAATTGCATTTTTGTTCTATTCTTTATGTCTTCTTTTGTTGCAGAATGTAAATCGAAGTTTTACATGCATTTCTCTACTTGCATTTGAATCTAGAACAGGAGATTTTTTTATTAGGATGCAGCTGTTAACTTATAAAAAAATAATATTTTCAAGAAAGGGGAGGTAGCGCAATTGGCTAGGAATAAGTCATAGAGTTGTTGTACCCAAAGGTCGAGAGTTCAATTCTCCCTCACAACTTTGTAGCTTCTGCGAAGATTTTCAAAAAAAATAAAAAATAATCTTTTCAATAGATTTATAACGAAACTTAATGCTGAGGTCTTTTGTGAATAAGTATATAATCTTTTGAAGTTTCTGACAGTTCTTTAAGTTGTGCATATTAAAATTTTGACTTCCAATCAAAACATCTTCATACACTTTATAAAAATTATTTACTGACAGGATTTTTTGCAACATATAAATAAATAGTAGACAAGCTCATCTTGATCCTTTGAATAAACCAACAAAAAGAAATTAGGCGTGAGAGTAATTTCAGTTACCCCTCAACCAGAGGCAAGTTAAAGGGCAAGAAGTAATAAACAGTAAAAATGAGCTTGAATTATATTGTATGGTATATTGTTGAGGGACTTCTCACTTCTGTACAATCATGTGCTTGTGTAATTGATCTGCTGGTAATTACAGATGTATAGTTTTTTACACCTATTCGGCCTTGACGCATGGTAATGTTATAATAAATTACAGAGGAACATATTGCTAGCGTGGTTAATTAAGAGTTCCAAACTGATTGATTAATATGTAATTTATCATCACGTCAATATTAGGATTTAGGGTTTAGGGTTTAGGGACGGCTCTTTTGCAGCAGCGTCAGTTTGAAAGGGTGTCAAGGCTTGGATAGGACAGAGGCCATATTGTTGCAGGACCTGGTTGTTGGTAATTAAGCCAATAAGCCATGCCTCCCGTAATAGGCGCTGCATAGTGAGGCCTGGGAGAGGGGATGGGTGAGGCGGGGTGTCTCTTGTGCCACCATAAATGTCTGCTTGAAGTTGTTGATTGGTTAATCTATAACAAATTTTTGCATGGTTCCGTAAATAGTCTTGATATGAAGAAACTTCCGACATTGATATAATAAAATTAACGTGATCATCTGTATAATCAAAGTTTTCAGCATATCCGTCTCTTTCATCCTTCACAGTTCACAATAATCATATTATGAACTGTCTGTTCCTGACTTTCCCGAAATGCTGTTTTTCCTGCGTATGCCGTTTCTGCCAGGAACCTTCTGTTCCGGCATTGGCCGAAGGTACTGCTTCTCAGCTCTTTTGTTTTGGCCCGGAACTGTCCCTGTTTTGGACAGGAACTGCTTACGTTTTTGCCCAGGAACAGACTGTATTAAGGCTGTGCTACCACGCTTTTGTATTACACTTTCTTATATCATATTTTCACCCAAAAAAATAATAATAATCACAATATGCGTTATTAGTTTATTACAGAAGTTATCATAATTTGTCCTATTGTGCTTTTACGCATGCTTGTTGGACCTTTCAATAGGAGTTTCTAACAGGCCAAAATGGGCCGTTTTTTTTTCCTACCACCCTCAAAAATCAGAATTAAATGAATACCACCCGAATAATCAGATTTCAGATTCTGCCACGTTCGCACTGTGAATCTGCGGACGGATCGCCAACCCGTTCGCGAAATGGATCTGCGGACTAACCCGCTCGCGTGACCCGTTCGCACCATGGATCTGCGCACCGACCCGTGGATCTGTGCACTGACACGCTCACTTTGACCCGCTTGCATCATGACCCGCTCGAGTGACCCGTTCGTACTGTGGATCTGCGCACCGACCCGTTCGCACCGTGGATCTGCGGACGGGTCAACCCGTTCGCAGATCCACGGTGCGAACGTGGCGGAATCTGAATTTCGATTTTTCGAATGGTATTAATTTAATTCTGATTTTTGAGGGTGGTATGAAAAAAAAAACGGCAAAATGGGCCGGGGACCATCTTTCCATTACAAAAATTTGTGATGAGATGATACTATTATTCGGACTTTTGAGTGGGCCCCACATATAATTAAGAAGAACAAAGAACCCAGCCCAAGTTCTCTATATTCGTCTCTCTCCCCCAAAAACATGTCCATGTGATTTAAGTTTCAAACAAATCGCCATCTCTGCGTTCTCTTGAAGCTGTCCACTTGGACTGATCTTTCTCATTTTTCCTCTTGTGCTCTAGCTCTGGCTTAAGTACATACTATTAGGCAGGAGATCGATCGAGACCAATCATCGATCAGTGGTTCACGCTACCCTCAAATCTCTTTTTTCAAGGAAGGTAAATACAATCAGCCACAACACACACTACAAGGAAGCATCGACGTCACGCAAACGGTGAGTCTCTTCCGATCCAACGGCCTTTTGTTTTTAACTCCCAAAACGGCACCAGTCGGTTTGGAAAGCCGCCCAATAATCGGATCATTGGCTGCCCATAGATTCTCCAAACCATAGTTGCAACAATTAATGGACTATTGCTTGTTCTTGTACAAGGTTCTACTTTTAAGGTAAGGTGGGTACTAAACAAAACACAAAGAACAGATAAATAGATAGAGCCTGGGCCCCAGCTGCCCACCCCCTACTCTCCTCCGTTCCTGGGTCTTCAGATTAGTTGACTTCAAGTAATCCTGACTGTGATTGCTCAGAATAAAATATAAAAGAAAAGAAAAGAATTTGAAACCAAATTCTACCATCCTCTGATCTGATTACTGATCTTTTCTATGTGATGATAGATAGGATAGATGGGATACATCAGTCACCATGGTGTGGCAGCTCTGCACAAGCACAAGTACAGTGGTGTTGATAACTCGCTCGTGGCCAAGTATATCTTGCAACCCTTCTGGACCCGATGTGTCACCCTTTTCCCTCTTTGGATGCCGTACGACATTATTTCTCTTTTCATTTTTTATTGGGTTTATTTGAATATTTTTTACCTTATTGATAGTTTCTTCTAATTGGCCTTGTTTCCTGTAAACATCAATTTTGAAAATTGTATTCCCCAACTTGTTTGGGACTAAAGGCTTGGTTGTTGTATTCCACAAGCAGAATAAATGAACAATGACGTTCAAATTGCCATCCCAGTTTATACTGATATCACTCGATCCTATGGTGTTAAAAGTTGACTACCATAATAGGTGACACTGACATGTGCACAGTTTTCATGTTTTGAAGTTGTCTGTGGTTTCTGATACTGTAGTGTTATGCTCTTTAATAGTGTACTCCAATGGACTAATATGTATTTTCTGTATTTTTATGGTGGCATATATGTCGGAATTCTTCCAGGCCAAATGTGGTAAGAACTTGAACAGGGCACCTTGTCAATTTCATTCCTCAACTTTCTTGCATTCAGTTATAATTTTTTTTTAATGAATTCAATTCTGCATTGATTGCTACTATTTTTCCAGATTACCCTGACAGGATTCACATTTCTACTAATATCGGCACTTTTAGGTTATGTAAGTAGCTATTATTTCATTTTTACTTTCAACTTTGTAGATTTGACCTCCTTTAACTTGCAGATTTTGAAAATGCTGCAATATAGTATCTTCAGTTTTATAATAAATATAATTTAATGCTGTAGCAATAATATGCACACAGATATATTCACCACGGTTGGATACAGCACCACCAAGGTGGGTCCACCTTGCTCATGGTTTGCTTCTCTTCTTATATCAGGTTTGTTTTAAAGGTCATTCTTTCAATTGCTGTGTGAAGCTATTAATAAATGCCCATTTATTTTCCCTTTTTTCTTTTCTTTTTTCAGTTTTTTCTTCTTTATTTTTTATTTTATTTTTTTGGCTTAGTTTCAATAGCCAGAGTACTTTATATTTGTCTGTTCTTTAAGTTTAAGACCTGCAAGTAGCAATTCCTGTCAAGAGGTGTGCTGTGTACCTTCAGGTTGAAGTTAAGTACTGTTAAGAGCCTGCTAACCATTCCTTCTTTGCAATTGGACTGTTTATGTTGATTTTGTATATTTTTCCTTTTTGTAAATATAATATATGACAGACATTTGATGCTGTTGATGGTAAGCAAGCGAGGCGCACTAACTCATCTAGTCCCCTGGGAGAACTTTTCGACCATGGTACTTTTTTACCCTCCCAACCACCCCCTCATACACACACACACACACAGCTTTTTTAGCGAGCTTTTATGTAGAATATGATTGCTAACCTTCCAAACCTTCTACTCTGGCCAGGATGCGATGCCCTTGGGTGCGCTGTACGTCCTTATCCTTTCTCAATTCTTATTTTATTTTGGGGCTTAATTGTAAAGTAGTTTCCTGCCCCACCCCAAAGCAACCAAAAAGAAATGGAAAAACTACAACTTGTATTTAATTCCTTTTTGACTTTAAATAAATATAGTTTATAATTGCCGTGAAACACCATGGGTTCGTTATTTCAACTGACTATATGTTTTAGAACAGTACAATTAATTAAATTTGCACGATATAGAAAATATGGCTTGTTATACATAATATTGAATTTGAATGTCCTAAATGAAAGCTAATTGCAATGAAGTGAGGAATGATAAATTATGAATAAATTTTGCGCAAAATGAGGTTCTCCTGTCTCAAATCAATTAAGATGTGCCAGGCCACAGGAATATTTATCTTATGAGACGTGAACCTTCTACCAAAAGGGTTGTTGATTGCATTTTTTTAAAGTTCAGTGGTGGGGTGGGCTGGGGACTGGGGGAGGGGTAGTTAAGTGACTTAATTCAAGCAATTCAAAATTTGCAAGGGATTATATGCGATTAAATCTTTGGTTATTGCATTCCTGCAGTTTCTTAACCTAAACTATGAAGTTACTAATTTTAGTTTGAAGCATTGGCATTTGGGAGCACAATCATGTGTGGAAGATACACATTTATCTTATGGGTTATTTCTGCCATCCCGTTTTATTTGGCTACATGGGAATAGTAAGTGTTTCCTTTATTATTATTTACTTTTTACAACTTATTATTTTGTTTGCTCTTTGAGTTTCAACTTTCTACTAGTTATGGTACTAAAAAAAATTTCACCGATTATCTGTATCATAATAGTGTCATTCAAACTTCATAATTTCTGACTATTCATGAGTCAATCTTTCTACGTTTTTTGTACTTTTTTCTTGCTATTGACGCATGCTTTGATATTACATATATCCAGTTTCTTCGTAAACACGCTTATCCTACCAATAATCAATGGACCAACTGAAGGCCTGATGCTGATATATCTCTGCCATTTCTTTACATTTCTCACAGGTACTATAAATCAATGAGTTTCTCTTGTGCTGTTTAGTTAGGTAAAGTACCTGTCCACTACTGGTATACGCTTATTGTACCAGACAAATGATGTTCTTTTTTATCGTCTTATTTAGTTTGGGTTCCCTAAATTTGTGTGAGGTTTTTGGTCGAGTGGACATAGTAAATAGTCAATTATTAGGTTTGATTAGAACCATCAGAAGCGAGTTGATAGCACAAACAAACTTTGTGCGGTATGTTTTGTCTTTTTATTTTGCTTTGTCTGTGACATGTATGATGTTTGCTAATTTGAATTATCATCCAATACGGGTTTGATAATTACCTTGTCTTGCTTAGGTGCTGAATGGTGGGTCCAAGATTTCAGGAAATCAATACCCTTTTTAAGCTGGATACCTTTTGTACCAGGTATTCTACTAGTTACAATCATTAAATATGATAATGTGCGTGTAGTGTTTTTCTTTCAATTATTGCTAATTACACCAGTAATTTACCGCATTTGCACAAAGCACTGGATTTTCCTTGGAGCTGTAATTGGTACCCACCATTGGGGATAATATGCAAATATCACCTAATTCAGTGGTTGAAAAAGTTTGATTTATTTACCTTTTCACTACCTCATGCACCAAATAAATCATTTCAGCCAAGTTAGCTCAACTACAAAAGAAAATGCCAAATTTGGGATCAAACATACTTATTTTAGGATGGCCTTAGCCTGTTACATGGAACAGAGGACCACTTGGGTGGTCAATCTGTTGTCATAGTTACAGAGTTAAATAATACATTTTTTTTCCTAATTAAAACACTCAACTATGACGAAAACCAAATTGCATATTTTCATGGGACTAATTCTAAGCCAGGTTAATTTGATCAAAATTTTACTATATTGCGCAAGATAGTTTAATTGACGACAAACCCATGGATGATAATTTCAGCTATATTGGAAACCCAGCATCTTTTGTGCTCAAATTTAGTTTAATTAGCGCTTCAGGACAAAAATTCTAGCAAGAGTTTGAGGGATAAACTTGATTATATGAAGCATCCTAGGTCATCACACTAAGCTAGTAGAAATATTAGCGATAGGAAGTTGTTGGGTGGTAATTAGGGGAACAAGGAGTGCTTGTGAATTTGGTAAAAAATTTGGTTGCGCATGCAAAAAAAAACTGTTTCCAATTTTTATGCCTTCA
This sequence comes from Carex rostrata, assembly GCF_964058835.1. NCBI lineage: Eukaryota > Viridiplantae > Streptophyta > Magnoliopsida > Poales > Cyperaceae > Carex > Carex rostrata. Next base: position 8,779,049 of record NC_135934.1, read on the forward strand.
TCATTTATATTTTGGTTGGCAATTGGCAAAACCTTGGAAAGAAATGCAAAGAGGATAGCAAAAAGAGAACAAAAGAATGTCATCTGTAGTTGAGAAGTCTTTGATTAGGGATTGAGAATTTCAAACCGAACAAGAAAAATAAAATATTGCACCTGTTTGATATTTTATACTGTTTGGATGGTATTGAAGGGTTTCTTTAATGCAAAAATCATTCACTACTTAAATTCTTTGAAAACACCTATTTTGTTAGTTCCATCATCTATTTCTAATGTTCAAACAATATTCTAAATGTATGTGTTCTACCTCTTGGTTACCTTTTGGACAATTTCTCTTCTTATTATCATTGACTCAAAATAAGTTGGATTTTCTCTCTTCTTCTTTTGGCTGGTTGACTATGTTGGGGTTGAGAGAAATGAGGAGGAACAATGTGACAAAGAATTTAGTGGTCTGAGAAATACCCAGAATTAATTGTATCCCGGACAAAATTAAATTTGTTTTTTTAGCACCAAGGTCCAGTAAGTACTCGTGTTAGTTTTCGCCTTGTGGGTACATTTTGCTAGTATAGGACAAGAATCACTTGATAAGATCGTAGAAAACAATAATAAGTTACACGCTGTTTTTGGTGTTCACAGCCTGACATTATCAAATATTTTGTACCAGAAATCCCAGTATTTGGTGTTGTGATAATTTTGATGATCCTGTTTGCTGTAATCCCGACTATTGCATCCAAGTAAGCTTCTTTCTTGCAAGAGTAATACTCCTGCTATTTGTAGTTGTTGGGTTTTAATTCTTTACAAATACCCTTGCGATGTATGTTTTCTGATCCCAGTGTTGATGGTGTTGTAACAATTACCAGGGTTTGTGTTGTTCTTTTCTTTCATGCAGTATTGGTAATATACAAAAAGTAGTGGATGCAAAGAAAGGGACCATGCTGTCAGCATTGGCAATGGTTAGTTTGTATATGATTACTTTATTAAATTCAGTTTATATCTAAAAATAGTGTTAGACCCAAGATTCGGCCTTCTATTATACCATTGGCCGAAACTTTACAAAAAATATAATTTCACTTGTTTGATAATCTAATTCTTTTTTCCCTTTAACAGCTCCTTCCTTTTAATGCACTTTTGGCTGGAGTTGGTATCTGGTTTGTGGCTTATATCACATGACTATATTTCACTTCCATTTGTATAGTTGAACTTATTGGTGCATCTGTTTATTTTATTGCTGAAAAAAAATATAATTGTTAATGGGCAGGGCATATTTGTCCCCTTCTGACATAACGAAGAACTATCCTCATCTCCTAGTTGTTGGAACTGGTTTTGCTTTTGGATTTCTAGTAGTGAGATACCTTACCTTTTATTATCGCTTTCATTTTTTATAAGATTGACTTTAGTAATTTCTAGTGGTTTTTTTTAACAATTAAAGCTGTATTTAGAATACCTAGTTTCTAGCTGACATCTTAGTGGCCCTTAGAATCAATGAGCTGATTTGCAAATGCATAATACCATATTTGTGACATTAAATTCAAGTTGTACAGACACAGTTATACCGTAATTATTATTATAAGCATGACGATTGTTCTTAATTTTTGACAGGGGAGAATGATACTAGCTCACCTATGTGATGAGCACAAAGGTTTAAAAACTGGAATGTGCATGGTAGTCTCTCTCTTCTAAACTCTTATTGTGCAATTTTCTTATTTGTGCTTGATTTGCAATACGTGTAACTAAATCTATATCTTTTATCAGTCTCTTGTGTTCCTCCCCTTTGCTATTGCCAATGCACTCACTGCAAAACTGAATGAGGGGTATGGTCTTTTTTCATGTCCTTTTACTGTGCGGCAGTTATTTCCTCTTACTGTAAAGCTCACAGTTTCTTTCGTGCTTCTTTTGTATGCAGTGTGCCTCTAGTAGACGAACCTCTTGTTCTTCTTTTATTTTGTGCTTACACAGGTAAAGCTGCCACCTTAGCACTACCAGGAAAAAAAATATATCATTTTAATGCATATGCCTAATCATGTATCAATGGCTTGCTTTAATAACACTTTTACTTGATTTAAGTTCAGAAATATATGATTGTGTTATTCTTTGAATACAGTTGGTCTGTACCTATATTTTGCAACATCAGTTATCCACGAAATTAAAAATGCTCTTGGAATCTACTGCTTCAGGTTACCAATATTTCTTTTGTTTAGTGATTCAGACTATTTACTTGAAGAATAGTATTCCTTTAATTTGATTTTCGTTTTCTGTATATAACAGGATAACCAGGAAGGAGGCATAATTTGGCTGATTGGTTATTTCTCTAGCAGAAATAATTGGTTGGGCAAGGTTACAGTAGAAAGTTATCACATATTTTTGGGCCATTGGTTGTTGCACTTTCTTTGCAACCGCAGCCAGTGAAAATATGTCTTTTTGCATTATTTCCTTTATGCTTTGAGGTCAGGGGAACCAACAGATATTGTACCGCTCCTGATTCTGGTCGGAACGGCATTTAGTATCAAATAAAATGTTTTCGAGATATTTGAACAGTGAGTACCCTATGATCGATTTAAGCATTTACATTTGCACTAAAATCATTTTCCTATTTAGAATTGATATGAAAGTTGTTTTCGTTTGCGGTTCTAATAATTTTTTTTTTTTTTAGGTTTAGTGGGAAGTCCCACTAAAAGATATATTAATAGGAAAAATATCTGCAGAGCTGTTCTAATAATTGATTTGATGAATTTGTACTAGGAAGGTAAAAGGCCTTGTGAATTTGTATACGACCCAATTTCGCTCTACTTTATTTGGGCGTACAGTATTGTACTGGTATAAGAAAGTGTTAGGTTAAAATGCACTTTTGTGCTCCAATAATGCTTTACATATTTAACTCCGTTTTCAGAGTCGGAACTGTTAAATCAAATTGCTCAACATGATTTTCGTATTAAAATGTACTTCGAAATCAAAATATATATTTTTTTGAAAACTTCTAATATTTTTTAAATAGGTACAAAATAATTGTTTTCGGAAGATTCTAGACCATCTGAAACATTGATTTTGTATTTATGTAAAAAATAGTAAAAAAAAAATTAATGTTGATTAGTTCGGATTTAATGTTCAAACTTTCAAGATAAAGACAAAAATATAGAAATATGACTATACATTATACATGCATTATTTTCCCCTGCAAATGCCTACGGTCTGCACAGTTCAACTACGTTGGTTATACATTCCCCCTCTTCTCGCAAATGTAGGTATCAGTTCTTTTTGTTTGATTTTCTCACACTTAGCTGATCACCTATGGACTATGGAACATGTTCCTCCAATATATATACAGAGAGATTAGTGAAACAAACACTTCAGTTTTACAATTTTAAATTTTAAATAATCAATTAAAATCATTCAATATTCAATCTATATTAAAATGTACTTGGAGACAATTTTATATATTTTTTGAATTTTTTTACTATTTATTGAGATAGTTTTAAAAATCGCAATCATTGAAAAATTTCTTTGTTTATTAAATTCAACAATTCTAAAACTGACTTAATAGTAAAAAATTTCAAAAAAATATAAAATTTGGTCAAAAAATATATTTTAATATAGATATCACATTTAACGGTTTGGATCAACTATTTGGACTTTAAAAAATGAAAAACCAATTTGTTGCACTATGGCTCTGGAACAAATGGTTTGATATTAACCAATCTCTCCCTCTCTCTTTATATATATAGAGAACATATTGAGTACATTTTAATATGAAGAATACGTTGAGTATTTCAATCGACTATTTGTACTTTAAAATATAAGTTTTGGTCATCCTGATCCACTGTGAACTTAGCCAATTTTCATATAAAATCCGACATAAATATGTTAATTTTCTGGATCCAATTCATACAAGAAATAAACGGCTATCAAAAGGTTAATTAAAGAAAAAAATATTTAATGATGCACTCATTTATTCGTAAGAGTGAGACGCGAATTTCTAGCGAAAATATTTTGAACCGACATACACATCAATAGATATATACGTATGAGATACTAATTAAGCGAACTGTTAATTAATTTTTTAAAAAAATCAGAGGCAGCAAAACTAAAACGGAAACATTGCTGAAACCGTCCGCTAATACTAGGATTAGTATAGTAGCTAATTACTAATTAACTATCTGCACCTTGCATTTCTTCCTGGCCCGCCATAGTAAAAGTAGTTTCCCCATTCACGGTTGCAGCCACCTCTAATGTCGTAACAATTCGGATGATCAGCCACGAGTCTTGGAGCGGACAGCGGGATCAGATTGTTGTCCCAGTCAACGACCTGGAGGTTGCGGAAATAGGCAGCCCTGTTTGGACCTTCGCCTGGGAAGCGGCCGCTGCCCATCTGGGTCCACGAGTGGCCCCCATTCGGTCGCGTGTTGACGACTTCGCCTCCAAATTGCACCATGGTAGCAGGAGCTGCCAAGTGGGTGAAAAGAACAGAGGGCCAGTACCCAACTAAGACCCCTGATCCGAGCTCGAGCCACCAGTGGCCGTGCTTTGGATCCTTCCAGATGAGGATGGTTATATCATACTGTTTGCCGTTGTAGACGGAAGTCGGATCAATGGCAGCGCCGATGACAATCTTGTTGTTGGTCTGAACGAATCCAGCACAGTAGAGATTGTAGCAACCCGTTGACTGGTACGCATCATTCTACGTACATGCATGGATGCACAAATTAAATATGATCAGTACGTAAATGCTCGATCGCGTATATATGAATGGAGTCAGTCAGTGTAACAATTAAAAGAAGTAGAGAGAGAGTGAGGGGCATATATATATATATATATATATAATATGGTCATACGTACAGTCCAGTATGTGAAGAATCTTGGTCGGTCATCCCCAAACAGCTGCGGGCTTACCTATTTATTATATGCAGTATCAACCAAAAATATATTAATTCATGTCAAAATAACCAATCAATCAGCAATATTGTTATCCATCAAATATATATTCACATATTTACAAATTACAACGTAAACTTAATTTGTATCTCCTCTTGCACAATATGTCGCCTATATATAGGACTATAGACGTATTGGACGTATCAAGATTATTTTGACAATCTTAATAATATATATAATTAATCGGAAAAAAGAGAGAGTTAATTTATAGGTATTTTGTTGGGCATATAAATAAGGTAACAATCAAATTTTATATAACTGAAGTATAGTTTAATGATGCATCAAGGATCATTAAATTATACAATCGAAAATCCATATTACTTGATGTACGGTGAAATATGTGGATAATATATATGATTCCTATAATGTTGAATTTAAATTTAAGTATTATTTCTGTAAGATTTTTAAAATAAATAATTGTCTAGTGATTTTATCTAAATAGTTTGAAAAGTGAACTGGAAGAATTACAGATGGTAGCTATAGTAGTATGGTGGAAGACATATTACTAAATGGAAGAGGGATAATTGAAAAAGCGATGAAACATTTATAAAATAAAGAGAGTAAGAGACCACACCTTATTTTTATGTTTTTGATAAGTTCTGGATAAAAGAACTAAAAAATGGCAACATATTATATGTTGTGCATCTGAGAATATATAAAAGAGGTGGAGTGACTAGAGAATACATTGAGCAAAGAAAAGGACAGACATAATTAAGACGGTCTTCACAAAAACAACAAAATTAATGTCAAACAAGGGAAATAGAAGAGAGATGACAAATGAATGGGTTTTGAATGTAAGGTGAAATGAATGAACGCTGAAAGGATATTTTATAAAAAGAGAAAATATATATATGTCAGAAAGCAAAGCAAGGCTGCATCGCAGCAGCATGCATATGTTTCAGTCTGAGGGGACCGGACCAAGCTGTCGCATATATAATTGACTTCAGAATTGAGATCAGTAAATTAAATTTGTTCATTTTCATTCTCAAACCTCTTAACTATGTATAACTGAAAATATCAAAATAAAATGAATAAATGTATATATATACCTGCCAGCCGGCCTCGATGGTGTTGAGATCGTTGCCGGAGGCGAAGGAACCGGAGAGGAGCCACATCTGTGACAAGCTGAACTCTGCTGACGTGGCCACCTCTGGGGCCCACACGCTCAAACTTCCCTTCGCCCCGTAGTACTTGTGGGGCCCCGTCGCATACCCCACTGCATGCTGTACATAGTAATTAACGAGCACTGTAATATTAGTTACGAGTTGTAGATAGGGTGTAAACGGTCCGATACAGATCGGATAGTGGTCAAACTGTATTCTTATCCGTTATAATTTTTGTTATAATTTTTCATATACAGAAATGAATATGAATAGTCTCGGATACAGATACGGATACAAATACGGATATAGTATACTTTGGATAATTAAAAATAAATTACTAATGTACATTATAGTATATCTAAATATACTTTTTTTATTCATAAATTAGATTTAGTATTTTTCATAATAAGTTTGTTGGTTACAAAATATATAACATATTATCAAAACATTAGTCACTAATCATGTTATAGTGTTATATTGTTCATCATAATATATATGTATATACATTTTAATAAATCATTGGTATGTATATGCAATTTAATAAATCAATTTAAGAAAATAGGTGGTGTTTGGTTGTGGACTAAAGTTAAGAAGGTCTAAATTAATTTTTTCAACTTAGGTCGGTTTAAATTATACATGTTTGGTTGAGATCTAAAGTTAGATCATGGCATAAAGTATTCCTTATTTGGTTAGAATTGATGAAGAACTAAACTTTTGAAAACCAAGTTGGTTAGAGTTAGTGGAGGACTAATATATTAATAATAACTATAATATATTATAATAATTATTAAAAAAATACTAATTACATAATATTATTTTAGTAATTATTTAATATATTAACAATATAAGATATTAATCATATAATTATATACTAATAATAATTATTAATAATAATATACCAATTATATACTAATAATATATTATTATAATAATTTGAGTTAGGCCGGCCTAAAGATCGACTTATGCCATATTAGTCTGGCTCAATAATTATTAATGCTCGTTTGGTGAAATAACGAGAACTAAACCCCTTATTTCACCCTTTACGCCACAACCAAATATGGGGATAGAGTATATTTGTTGTGGTTAGGGTTGTATAGTGTCATATAAGCATAGTTAAAATTCTTACCGTATCCTCATCTGTTATAGTTTTCGGATACAAATACGGATACAAATAGATACAAATACAGATCGAACAATTTAAGTAATTTTCTGGAAACAGATCCGGACAAAATCGAATAATATCCGATCCATTTCTGTGTAATATCATTAATTCAGTTTATTTATCTATTATTTTCCTTCCAATATAATGAATCTAAGTATATCTATCTAATCTGTCATCGTTAATTAATTCATTACTTTCATTAATTTGGTAGATATTAATTTAGCCAGCTAACAACCTCAACCTCTACTTGTCTGTCGGTCTGCATGTAGACTGAGTCTGACTCTTGTTTATTATTATTGTATTATATATATGTAGTAAGCTGGCTGAGTCTGGGAAAAATTGTACCCGGCAGATCGTCTCGTTACTTTTGAAAAGGTGTCCTCCTGCTGCTGCTGCTGCTGCTCTATTATTTAATATTACTTTTAAAATGAAACCTTGCCTTGATTTCTGTGTCTTTTACCTGCTACGTGTTAAGATACCACCAAGGATTGCTTTGCATCGCCCATTTTCTTGCCTCATATTTTCGCCTTCCTATTGCTATATACGTGTTTTTTTTGACAAGTAGGTATTTGCCCGCGATTTCACTAGAAACTATAATGTCTTATGTCTTTTTCTCCAAACCACGTACTGGAGAAAGGAGCAATTACAAAAATACTGGTATAAACCAGCAATGAACCAAGCCAGTATTACACAAAAACCACAAATTTTTTTTTTTTTTAACGAAGCAAAACGTCTGTAATTTGATATTCATATTCATTTAGCTGTTCCAACTAAATGCGTGCGTGATTATGAGGTTGGCTATGCTCATAGTGATATGACTACGATTTTAGTACTGCTAATTTGTCTTTGTATTCATTTTTGCAATTTCAAAGTTTAAATAATTGATCTGAAGTGTTTAATACGTTGTCTATATTAAAATGTACTTGAATATCAAACTTTATATATACATTTTTTAAATTTACTAAACTTTGAAAGTCATTGTTTTAATAATAATTAAAATTATAAAATAAAATAAAAATTATGAAAATAGTGATTTTCAAAATTTTACAAAAAAAAAGTAAAAATTTCACCGAAAAAAATATATAAAATTTTATCTCCAAGCGACCTTTTCAATTTTGAACTTGTTAAGATAACTTTTTCAATTTTGAAATCATCAAAACGAACTGGTAGACTAGTAGTATATCAAAATCTTAGTTAGACCACTATGAACTTAGCCAACCTCGATGACTATATAATATGTATTTTTGATAAGTACAAAAAAAATAGTATATCTCAATAGATGCATTTAATTACAATATTTTACAATATTTTATCAGGCATTCATAGTTCATTTTAAATCTGGGACGGAATTAGATTTTCAATCATGTAAAAGTTTCATACGAAATATGAAGATTAATTTTACAGTATCATAATATTATTATTTCTTATTATATAAAAAATAATGTATAAATACGATAATTTTGAAAATTAATAGAGGTAAATTTATCTTATTGGATACATGTGAATCAGTCCCTGTCCTAAATACATGCGTATAATAATAAGATATATATGCATTTTAAAAAGTAATGAACACTAAATGTAATATTGACTATTGTAAATCTACTTTATTATTTGTCATATTAAATATTTAAGTTTTATACATATGAAAACTGAAATACTATTACGACGAAAATATTGTAACAAAATTATAGAAAAAAGCACTATATAAATACTCCATTAATTGCAGTCTAGATCTTGGTCCTTGCCTCCTTGGCTCCTTGCAACGAGGCTTACTGAATTCGGTGGTTTTATCTTATTTATTTATGTTATCATTAAACAACTTGCTTTGGAAAACGATTCATCGAGAAGATCAAGTTAAATATAACTGTATGGTAATATGGTATGGTATTGCTTTTGTCTCTTCACGCATAGATTCCTACGTAAACTAGTATACTTGCAAGCAGCCAAAATTCCGAAACTTCTTGCATTTTGTTTTTTTTCTTGCACCATGCCAACAATCTATTTCTTTTCTTTTCTTTTTTGTGGATACAAACAATCTAACCGACTGACTAATCCTAATATACCGGAAGTAATTTTTTTTTAAAAGGAAGGGACAAAAAAGGGAAAAATTAAAAAATAAACTAATAAGGTTCCATTGGATATTAATAATTAATTACATTATTGCTAAAAATACAAAGATGAAGTCAACATACATATGTATAATGAATGGGCCTACTTGTAAAAGATGCTTCAACAGACTAATTAATTATTCTGGTTTATTAAGGACTAAACAACAAAAATATTTATTGTTAATTGTCTGAAAATAAAAAATAAAAAAAGCATGTAAGTTTATTCATCTTAGATGAAAATGCATCTAAATTAGTTGAATATGCAGAAGAATAAATTACTATGTACCTCATGACCAGTGGTTGTAGAGGCACGGCGGACGACGGGTTTCCTACCAAACCTGGCGATGGAATCGGCTCTGATGACATCCTCTTTGCGGGTTCTTCGGATCGGGATGGTCCCTTGCGGGCACTCCTCACCGGATTTCCTCCACTCTTGGAACATATAATTGTACCAAATCTCACTCTCTCTACTTGTGTTGTGTCCTTTCGGTCTCTCCGGCTCCTCCTTTCATTTGCAAAATTTTGACAACAATATAATATTATAAAAATCAATAATGTCCAAGCCTAGTATTAGTAAGAAAGAAATTAAAATTAAAAAATGGGCGTACGCACCAAGGGTTTTTGACCCTTCAACATGGGGTGATCAAACGCTGGTTGTAGATGAGAAGGTACACAGTCTATGGTGTCACCATCAGGACTCTGTGCAATTAGTTCATAATAATGCATGTCGATATCAATATTCAATAATGTAAATATAAAAGGGGGGAATGCGAAAGGAGAAACCAAATTTAAAAAAAAATGCATTAGTTTATGTAAAATATATATAAATGCCTTGATGGTCTTCAAGTAAGGCTTGTTGAGCCTCCTCAGGTGAAACCTGATCCTCTTAAATTCACTGGTAGCATTAGCAGTAGAGGTGGTAATGTTAGGTGTGGAGGCATTGACAGCATCAAGCTGATGGAATAAAAAGAGGGAAAAAACAAGAGAGGAATAGAAAGTAATGATTGGGTGTAGATGCAAATGGAAATGGAAATGTGAAGGTGGCAATGGTAATGGTTTGGGGAAGCAGTGGCAGCTAGAAGCCATAAGAGATAGAATTAATTAATATAGGAAGGATCGAGTATTTTGATTTGATTTAGTTTTGTTTTGTATGAAAGAAAGAGAAAGAGAAAGAGAGAGAGAGAGAGAAAAAGAAAAAGAGGAAGAGGTGTGTGACTGAGTGTCGTCTCGTCTGTATCTGCTCTGGGCACATTAATTTGGTTATATTTGGCCTCTTCCTGCCTGGTTGGCTGGTTCCTGTCTCTCTCTCTTCCCAAAGTTCCCTTCCCTTTCATAGAATCATAGTTAGTTCCATCTCCTTTGTTTATTTTGAAGAGGCAAATATAAAGTAGATGTAATTTTAATTTTATTTAATAAAAGTTATACTTGACAGCCGCCGTTAAGATTTTCAAAAAAAATAGAAGAGGCAAATATAAAGTGAATGTTTTGTATTATTTTGCAATTTGCAAAGAGAAATATAAATTAAAAATAAGGCTGATATTATTTTGCAATTTAGCAAGTGGGTGGAAGGCTGGAAGCTCTGCGGATGGATGCCTCCCTGATTGTTTGTGCAATTGTGGTGTGGGGACGGGATAGGATAGGAGCAAGTTAAGTGCTGCCAGCCAATCTGCCATGTACTGCTCTTTGGCCTTTGCTCTTTGCTCGCTAGAAAAGTAGAAAGAGAAAAAAAGTAAAATAAAATAGGAATATGTCACCAAGATGAAACTTAAAAAAAGTACTAATCACTGTTGTTTTTGTACCTTGCTCTTATGTCAAACCACGTGCTATGTCGTACCTCCTTTAATTATTTTTAATCTTCCTTCACTAATCCTATTCCTTCCCAACGGGCCTAGCCCTTTTTGTCGAAATTTTTTTTAGTCAGCATCCTCGTAATTTGAAATTAAACAGCCATCACTCAAAACTCTATATTTTATTTTTGAGAAATTTGAATATATACCCATCACAACTTCTTTAATTAGATATTTACTCATTCAAAATTAAAAATTAGATATTTTCTCATTTAAACATAACATATTTAATTATTTATTAATATACTTATTTTCAATTTTTCTCACTAAAAAATATTAATTAAATATTTCAATGACAATACTATCCTTCATAGTCCTTTTCTAAAACCTTCCCGCACAGCAGACCTTTCTTCTTTCCCAATCCCGCCCTTTCTCTCCAGGAACGATAATTTCTTCTCTCCCAACCCGCCCTCCCTCTCCCCCAGCGCACCCTTCATCTCCTCTAACCCTCGCTTCCTCTTTTTCCGCCCTCCCTCTCCTCTAGCCTGCCCTTCCTCTCCTCCCACCCTACTTCCTCTCTTCCCGCCCTCCCTCTCCCTCCACTCGCCCTTTCTTCTTCCTTCCACAAAATCTGTTTATCATGGAGGAAGATTCGAACAATATTGATCCATTTTCTTCAATGATTAAAAGTTCTAATAATAATTCTAATACTAATCGGGACGACAATGTTTTGAGCAACAAAGACGTAACGACCCGTAAGAAGATGAAGTCGGTGAAAAAGGGTAGGATGGGGAGAGAAGAAATGATCATTCATTTATAAATTCAATTTAGATGCTTCATAGTTCTTTTTGTAACCGGAGTCAGTGGAGGAGAGGGAAGACAAGGGGAGAAGAAGGGTGGGATGGGGAGAGAACTGCGAAGGATAGTATTGTCATTGAAATATTTAATTAATATTAATTAATATTTTTTAGTGAGAAAATTGAAAATGGGTATATTAATAAATATGTTATGTTTAGATGGAAAAATATCTAATTTTCAATTTTGGATGGATAAATATCTAATTAAAGAAGTTTTGATGGGTATATATCCAAATTTCTCTTTATTTTTTATCACTCCCGTACTCTCAAAATGAGTACTAAATTTTTTAGTGCACCAGCTCGAAAGAATTTTTTTTATAAACTATAATTAGAAAAAAAAATTATGAAACCAACATAATTAACTTTTTTTAACAAAATTCATAAGAACCAAAATGTCATTTCGGTCATATTTTTTCAAATTTGATGCGTGTTCCCGGAGTACATGGGTGGTAAGATTTGAAATATGAGATTTTGAGTAATAATTGTTTAATTTCAAATTATTAGAGTGCTCACTAAAATAATTTCGGCATTTCTTGTTCATGCAATCTCATTTCTTTTTATAAATTTTAAATAGCCTTTGGATTTGGAAGCTTTAGGTTTGATAGTTTTTATAGTATCGCTAGTTATGAACTAAAAGACATTTATATTGCACCATCAAATATGTATTTAAACTAGTTTATTAGTTGACTCAAATCTAATTTAATCTTTCAATACTACATAATTTTTATTCACTTCTAGTCTACCTGCAATTATTCTAAGTCTTATTATCTTACCGAATACAAGTTTCTTAGCAAAAATTTAGGTTTTAATCCACACCTCAATTTGGATTATTTTAATTTGCTTCTATTATTTGTTTTTATAATTTTTACTTTTACTTTTGTTTCAAGCAGTGTTCTAAATAGTAGCGTCGCTATAGCGCTTTCGGACCGTGAACGCTACGCTATGAAATAAAAGTGCATTATTTCAGCTATAACTGCTATAACGATAATAACGGTTCGCTATCTGCGTTACACGCTATGCGCTATAGCACATGCTATATTACATAGGTTTTTATATAAATGCCAAAACTTAAAATTAATTTTATAGATAAATTTTTTCAAAGTCTAGATTGATTTTGTTTTTAAATAGAAAAGGATGATAGTTCATTCAATGATGCCTATATTTTTTTAATAAAAAAAATATATAGTTTGTGCCATGATGCTTAAGTTACTTTGAATGAAAAATAATAGATAGTTTATAATGTTGTTAGAGATATATTGACTAACAATTTAGACTTTGTACTGGTTTAATGTAAATATTATAATTTCTTAATCAATTTTGTGTTACTTATTGCTCTATGAGACTTTAGATAATATTGACAAGTAGTAGAAATATAAAATATAATTTTTTAAACAAAAAAACTATTACAGAATAGCTTTCGTTATAGCTCCGCTATATGCAGTAGGCTTTTTTTTAGCTTTTCCGCTATGACGCAATAATCGCTATTTGAAAACCTTAGTTTTAAGCAAAACAAACTGATCAGGCTCAATCAAATTGTGTCTTATTTAAAAAAATATATATATATAAAATAGGATTTAGTTCAAAACCTCAACTCTGGTTACGACAATCAACAAACAAAAGAGAACTAGATTCTTTTTGTTTTAAAAAAAAAGTCACAACTCCTCAATCCATGTTGTCCGACGAATCCGTCTTGATTAAACATATATTACCTCTACCATCTCAATATATATGAAGAGGATGTAGCTTTCTTGGATTAAACATTGCATATATTTCTCTCACAAAAAAAAAAAAAAAAAAAAAAAAACATTGCAATATATGTTGTAACCTCCTGATGTTTGATTGACTATCGGATGATCTTTGGGCTAAGAACACTAAATTCAATTTTTTTTAAAATATCCTTCGCAGCTAAAGAAATTTATTTTCTTGCTAAATTAATATAGATTCACTGGATACTTTTTCACTGCTCAGAAAAACAAAATAATTCATCCGTCTGATCCAACTGACTGAAATAATTCAATGTGTATAGCTCTTATGGAACCCAAGACTCAAAGGGAGTTCAGATCCAGTGAAGTAACTCAATCTTTGAGTTTTAAATGGAGACCGTTCGATTTGAATCGGTAATAATCTATCCTAAGTGGAGTACACATATCCCGAGAGATGAATTCAAATCATAAAGCAATCTCGAGCGACGAATTCGAATCGAACTAGGGCTGGGCAAAAAAGCTCGAACTCGTAACTCGCTCATTTACAGCTCGTTTAACTCGGCTCATTTACAGCTCAGCTCATTTACAACTCGAGTTGGCCAACTCGTTTAATAAATGAGCCGAGTTCGAGTTGGCCCCAACTCGCTCATTTATAACTCGAGTTGCAAATTATTGGTCACAATAAATTCCAAAATAATCAAACCCGAATCTCTAGACTGTTATTTGTGCTTTGAGATTCGTGCAAAATATGTTTGAACTTGTGTTGTAATACTATCACTGATTAAACGAGTTATAAATGAGTTGTGAGCCAACTCGAGTTGATAACGAGCCGAGTTCGAGTTGGCTCTACAACTCGTTATTACCATCTCAACTCGAGTTGGCTCACTCATTTATTAAACGAGCCGAGTTCGAGTTGGAGGTAACTCGCTCAAACTCGACTCATTTACAGCCCTAAATCGGACGGTCTCGATCCAAAACTCAAAGATTGAATTACTTTAGAGGATCCGGACTTGACTCAGAGGTAGAGTGCAAACAGATCATATACATATATTGATCGAATGATGATAAATTATATCTGGATCTATTTTTATTTTTTAGACACAGATACGGCATATATTAAATAAATATAGATACAAATCAGATATAAATATTGATCGAATATATTAACGGATACAAATATAATTTAAATAATAATGTCCTAATTTACATACTGTGACAAATTAACATATTATTCAATAAATTAGAAAAATATACAATCATATATAATTCGGACATTAAATCACTAAGATAAACAAACTAATATTTTTTTTCTCAAGTTAAACATGTTATGTCATTACAAAATATATACACTGTTAACAAAACTTTCACCAACATAATCATATTTTTAATTAATACATACCAACAAAAAAATATATTGATTCTAAAATAAGCAAACCAAAAATGCAGATACGAATAACTATTTGTATCCGCATCCATATCCAAAATCACAAAAACAAATATCCGAAAAATTAAATAAATATAAATACAGATAATTATTCGGATACTGATCCATATCCACTTCGGAAATCAAATCCGTATTTAAATATCTGAGTCCAAAGTTCTAATTCGGATCCGGATATAGACGAGTAATATCCAATTAATCCGTTTGCACCCCTAGATTGAGTCAGGGCACCGTCTACTCAGACTTGGAATATCAAGTTGAATAACACGAAGCAACTAATAACTCACTTAATTATCTAATCTCGATCAGATGCCCAACTAATATTCGGACAGACCCAATTAAATAAATAAGACACTTGATTGGGAGACATATCCGAACTCAAAACTTGGAACGACTCGGCCCTCAAAATAACCCGCTTTGACCCCAAATGATCCTACATAGAGACACGAACACATGTATTCGACGCGACGTTGTATCACACCACATTTTTTTTTAACAAGGACACTGCACAATTTTAGACGCAGCTTTATTTTAATAAGTCAGTAGTTGTTTCAATCAACGAAATATTTTAATAAGCAAGTAACATTGTCAAGTTTGATTCCAGCTGGAATCCATACCTGTTGCCTGATCGAATTTTTTTTATAAACCATAAATAATTAAATTAAATTTACGAAACTAATATAATTTTTTTTTTTGTTTTGAAAAATCATAAGGACTGAACGGCCCATTCGGTCCTCAGAATTGTCTTTTTTCGAAACCGAATGAGCCATTCGGTCTCACCAATTTTTTCAGTTTTTCTAAATGCCACCACAGAAGATCCGAATAACATAATTTTCAGTCCAGACCGAACCCTCCACTCGGTCTTGTGAATTTTTAGCCCAGACCGAACCCTTCGTTCGGTCTTGTGAATGAATATATTTTTATACGGGTGCAATAGTTTATTGTATAGTCCTGGTATGCATTTAATAATTGGAGTAAGAGGTTCCTTCTTCTGATGCTTGTAAAATCTAATTCATTAGTAATTTAAACGAAGCCACATAATATAATATATATAATTATTTTTTTATAGTTTTGTAATTATTTAAATTAAAATAAAAAATTTGAAGGGACAAAATATTACTTTAATAACTAAAAAAATTCAGAATAATAATGTGTGATACTTAGAATAATCAAAATGATATATTTGAAATTTTAAAGATTAAAATGATAAACGAATAATACTTTAGAGACTATTTGTATAACTATTTTATTTTATGAGATAAAATGTTATGATTAAAGTTTCTTTTAAGTCAATGTTTAAGTTACATTAATTTTCATTAATTTATGTAATATATAATTCATCTTGGAGCATAATTCATTAGTTTTTAAGTCGATGTTTAAGTTTATTTGAAAAATTTTGCACCTCAGATATTTATGTTTATAAATTAATGTTACAGTGGAATTTTCGTTTATATATATAATAATTTTTTGAATATTCATTAAAATGAGAAATATTTTAGATTTAATAGAAGCATGAAGTTAAATGAATATAATAGCATAATTCAAGTTTAGTTATTTTCTTGTAGTTTGGTGTATAGACTAAATGATAGATTACGCGTACCAACAATAGTTCCTCAAAGAGGGTCCAAATGTTGTTCTTACACCATCAGCCGCACGAGAAAGTGTGAAAAAGTGAAAAAAATAGTGAGACCGAATGGGCCGTTCGGTCCTTATGGTTTTTTAAAAAAAAACAAAGCAATCATATGGGTTTCGTAAATTTGATTTAATTATTTATAATTTATAAAAAAAATTCCGCCAGAGACGTCTCCTGTCTCGCAACTAGAGGTGATATTGGATTGGATATGATTGAGATACTATTATATTTGAATCCATACTTAAAATTGTTCGGCATGAATTTCAATCTATATATTTATTAGTTTTAAATTGGGTTGAGTTTGAATTATAATATCTATCTATCCGTAGATATTTCACGTTCAGTCTTTCCGTTCCGAATAGATAGATATTCATAACTTATTAGTGGATTATCGAGTCCGATTCAGATCCAGAGCGGATGCATGCCACAACTCACAAACATTTGAGAAATCCTTTATGTTTAAATATAATTATAGTTTTTTAAATATCTCACACGATATATCGCTATAATATAAATTAAAAATTGCTCCAAAATAAAAATTGTACAATTGTTCTAGTTCATAAATAATCCAGTATAACACGCTACATTGATTTCTTTTTTTTATGATTCCAAATATCCTTGAATGAAATTTTCATACCAATTTACTTCAACCAACTAAGACATCAATAAATTTCAATGATATGCACATTAAAGCATATATACATACATACATATATATATATATATAAGGAGGGATCAAGTTACAACAATTTTTGAGTTAGAACAAGTTATAGCAACTATTTTTTACATTTTTAAAGTCCAAATCGTCGATCCAAACCGTTAGATGTGATCTCTACAATAAAATGTACTTGGGGACCAAATTTTACATTTTTTGAATTTTTTTTACTATTTATTAAGATGGATACAAAATTCAATGGTCTGAATTTAACTAGTTTTTATACTCATCTTAATAAATAGTAAAAAAAAATTCAAAAAATATAAAATTTAGTCTCCAAGTATATTTTATTGTAGTGATCACATCCACCAGTTTAAATCGAGGATTTGAACTTTAAAAATGTAAAAAATAGTTATTGCAAATCAAATCCGAATAATCAGACGACGCATTCTCCGTAGTAAACACATCAGCAGCGTTTCCGAGACGTGTGACAGGTGTGGCCGTGTCAGAGGATTGTCAAGTGTCAACTAGTGCCGTGGACGTTTTTGTGTCGGTGCACAGTGATTTCTAGCTATAATATACTGTTTGGAAGGCTAATAAGTAGATCGATATTATGGCCCCAAATGGGCTGAAACGGGCTGGGCTGAGACATTCAAGACCCTAAATACATCACATTGTTCTGTACCGGGCCATGCATGCGCTTTCTGCTCAAACCTATACGGATGTCTAGTATATCCTGCATATACTCTACCTTCCCTGGTTCCATTCCCTTCCCTAATTAGTAACAGGCCAATGGGCCATGCCATCCAATAGGAAGTAATTCGTTTCCAATTTAACCAAACCCAATTACATTGTTGATCCCAATTACAACTCAAAATATATATACATAATGAGGGGGTTTCAAATGAATCCATTTTTTGTGTCTACGTCATATCTCTATTTCTAAA
This sequence comes from Carex rostrata, assembly GCF_964058835.1. Lineage (NCBI taxonomy): Eukaryota > Viridiplantae > Streptophyta > Magnoliopsida > Poales > Cyperaceae > Carex > Carex rostrata. The sequence continues at coordinate 8,797,367 of NC_135934.1, forward strand.
AATTTTAATAACTCAAAATTTAAATCTTAAAATTCAAAATAAAATCGTTGGATATGAACTACATCATTTTATCCATGCACGTTTAAAAAATTATGACATTTCAACTTTGTTTTGGTTGTCATCTTGAGTTTGTAAAAATGTATACTAATGTGAATAATTTCTAGACGTTGATTTCTCAACTTATTGATTCATATAAAAGCAAAATCAAAATGTGACAATTTTTTATGGGCACATAGAGAAAATAATATATATCACATCTAACGGTTTTATTTTGACGTTTAACTTTTAAATTTTAAGTTATTAAAGTTTTTAAAAATGGAGGCATGATAGAGGCACAAAAAATGAAGGCATTTGAACCCTTCTCGTACATAATATATTGTATAATATAGTTATCTTTTTGAAGTTTCAAGTTATCATTTTGATTGGACAATGATGATTTTTTTTGAAGCTCTTGATAGTGGCTGCCAAGTATAATTTTTATTAATTAAAACATAAAATTATATCCATCGTTCTACATCCAGAATATCGCACACATCAAACTACATCATCATTTAAAAAAAAAACATCCAAATCTAAAATCAACTTCTAAATCTTAACATCTAATAACACAAACAACTAAAACAACAAAATAAACAAACCCTCTCCTTTAGTGGTAGACACTATGACCTTCAACATCGGCTAGCTAAGCGCAGAGGTGGGGATGTTAGGAGATAGGAGGGATGGCAACTAGAGCTATTGCCGCCAATGCTCCGGTGATTCTCCCAACATCTCTGCTCCAACAAAATGATGACTAGGACTATTATCGTCAAATATCTCTTCTTCCGACGAATTGGAGCAGAGATGGAGACAAAGAGGAGTAGGGCTTGATGGCGACTAGAGTTTCTTTATGAGAAGGGGTGGTGGACAAAGATGGAAGAGAGTAGAGAAGTGAGATGAAGGGATCTGGCAGTGTGGATTACTCCGCTCTCCCGGAGGGGAGTAGAAGACGGCGGTGGAGGAGGAACGAACGATAGCTAATTGGAGGAAGGCGATAGGGGATAGGAGGTGGTGGATGGCTAAGACGGCTAGGGTTTTTTCCACTTCCTCTGATCATCGGTCACGATTTCTAATTAATGTTTTTAAGCAACAGTCAACTTTTTAAAAGTGAGAGAACAAGAGATCAAAAAAAGAAAAAGAAAAAGAAAATAGAATGGTTGGTTGGTTAGTTTAGTTAGCAACGGTGCCTGTACAAATCCATTGATCGTAGGTAGCATCTAGTTGTCTTTTGCTTTCCAAATCAAAGGGGGTGGTTGAGGTATACTCTGTAAAGCACTCCCATAACTAAATAAACTTGACTCGCTTAATCTTGAGCATGTCCAGCTCCTCTCTAAATTCAACACATCTGTCTCCATTTTTATTTCTTAATTAGAAGTTGGTAAATGGATTTTAACAATGATGCTCTTAATTACAAACAAATTATTGATTTTCCATCGTAATAAGACACGTTGCCATTAGAGGTGTTGAAAGAATAAACTAATTTAGTGTTTGTAAAATATCTATGTTATAGAATATCGTAAGAAAAATATCTTAGAAATGTATATGAAAATATCTAAAAGAAGTGGTCTCGGTTCTGGAGAAATTTATGTAAAATGGATAAGGATAGAAATAGAAATATTTAGATTGTACGAGAGGTAATAGGTCGATAATATTTCTAATAGTAGTATAAATAGAGGTGTCATTTAACTTGAGATGTAACAAACAAATAAAAAAAAAAGATAAAACAAACATTTCAAGAGTAATATTGTCTCTCCTCCACATACTACCTCAAACTCCAGTAAATGTATAAACACAACACAATTAGTACCACAATTTCCCAACAGAAAGTAGACAAGTTGTATAATAATTTCATTAATCAGCCAAAAGCCTCATTTATTGTGTGAATTTCTTGATATATTCTGAATAAGAAAAATAATTAAACTTGGAAATTGAGAAATGCCCTTTTCTTAGAAAAAAAAAACAGATAAAATTATTAAGAATTACCTTGAAATCAGATATAATAGAAGTGATTGATAATCAGTTCTACGCACTTCAAAAAAAAAAAAAAAAGGTTAACAATTGAAGAGAAAGATATATAGATATGTTCAAGCAGAAATTTTGTCAAACTAGGCAGTTGTCTTAGAATTTAAACTTTTTTAAAATGATCCATGAGATACTGGGTGGAACATTCATACCAAGTTACCAACTCTAAGAAAAGTGAGTGATCCTCGCAATTGATATGAGAGACGACAGGACAGAGGAGAGGTTGAAAAGGAAAAGGAAAGACCAAACGACCTTCAAAAAGGCGAAAGCTGAGCAGAGGGAACCAAATATAATGCAATTGTAGCGTCAGTGTCAGTATCTGGCTTGGCGTTTTCCTTTCGAACCGAATCAAAGTGAAGGAGGTCAGAGATGGATCAATCAATCCATCCTCTATCGCAATAGGTCTTACCATTTGGGACCCAGTTTCTTTTGATTTTTATATTTTCCTCACTCGTCAACACTGTCCTTGTCCACACTTCATTTTCATATCATAAAATTAATTAGCTGTTTCAATTATGTAATCGAGACATACAGGAGCGCCAAATTAAAAGGCGAACGGGGTTGTTATAGCTCTTTTGGTGGCTTCCCTTCCTCCTTTTTGTTTCATTTCTTATAATCTGAATGGATACGAAAGGGCTATATAATATGAGAAAAGGTTTCTCTCCACTGAGTTTTGTCCATCATCTGTCCACAGCGTTATCCGGTTTTCATTTTCTAACGGTTTAACTTGTATTTAAACATATCCCAAACGACTGAACCTTCCGAATTTTATTTTTCAAATTTCCGATCAGATTTCCTTTTTTGAATTTCTCTCTCTTTCTTATCGGAAAGCAGATGAATCGTCGCGGCCGAATTGGCGAACCTGTTGATACACTGCAATCTCGACCATCATCATCCATCTGCTACTCTACCTTCGTCTCCTTTTGTTTTCTCTGCTTTTCATCGCTGCAGGGATTACACTAACTCCGCTTCTTCACCGTCGATCTGGTAATATCAGGTATAATTTCTTCCAATTCTCCTTTTCATTGAGGTTCCCCTATTTTTTTGTGAAGGAAGCGAATCGATTCAAGAGAATCGGTGATTCTTTTCATTTACATTCGGTTTTCTAGCCTTTAGTGTTAATAGAATTTGATTGTTCGTTCCCGAACTGAACGGATTCAGTTACTCAGTGGAAATACCCGTGCAAACTCAAAAGGCCTCCCCTCTCAAGAACTCCTAGACGATCTGTGCAGGTATATTGTACCTACTTTTTCTTTTCTATATGTTTGATTACTTTTTTCTTGATATCTTTTCTATCTGTGCAGGAACTCCTAGACAGAACCTTCCGAATTTTATTTTTCAAATTTCCGATCAGATGTCCGATCTGGATCGGCCGCGACGGCAACGAAATCGTAATTGTTGTTTTATTTGTATTTACCTTCTCTGATTCATTTTTCCTTTTCAATGTCGATTTTAATTGAGATTACTGACTCGATCTCGTTTTTTATACATGATCGCAATGGAACTTTCAATTGTGGAGCGCGATCGAATAGAAGTTGTTTTTGTTGAAGAGCACGGCAAAATTCAAATCTAGTAAGTTATTTCTGTTGAATTTGTTGTTTTCGTTGTATGCAGTAACAGATCTAGCATTTCAAATGAAATCTGGAGGAAAGAGGTGATAGAGATGAGATATGGAGTATTGTTCTGTTAATTTTACTGTATTGCCCCGTTAATTTTACAGTATTCATCTTGTCATTTTACAGTATTCATCTTGTGGAAATCTGGAGGTAATAGATGATAGAGAGGCGATATGGAGTATTGATCTGTTAATTTTACAGTATTGCCTTGTTAATTTTACAGTATTCATCTTGTCATTTTACAGTATTCATCTTGTGGAAATCTGGAAGAAAGAGATGATAGAGAGGCGATATGGAGTATTGATCTGTTAATTTTATAGTATTGCCCCGTTAATTTTACAGTATTCATCTTGTCATTTTATAGTATTCATCTTGTGAAAATCTGGAGGAAAGAGATGATAGAAAGGTGATATGGAGTATTGATTTGTTAATTTTACAGTATTTATCTTGTAATTTTACAGTATTCATCTTGTAATTTTACAGTATTCATCTTGTGAAAATCTGGAAGAAAAAGATGATAGAAATGCTTCTTACTCATCCGAACAATATTCAATTGAAAATTCTACTGTATACAAGATTCAATTTTACAGTTCTGCTGATTCAATTTTACAGTATACAAGATTCAATTGTAAATTTTACTGTGTAGAAGATTCAATTTTACAGTATACAAGATTCAATTGAAAATTTTACAATATACAAGATTCAATTTTACAGTATACAAGATTCAATTTTACAGTATACAATATTCAATTTTACAGTATACAATATTCAATTTTACAGTATACAAGATTCAACCCAGTGTTAATAACCGCTAATAACTAACTCTAACTGTCAATAACTTCCTATAACTGTAATTTCTGAAAGTACAATTTGAAAGTACATTTATTTTGTCATGTTGTGCAAGTTGCACTCTTTTTCTAACTATCATGGGACCACTTCAAATAGTTGCTGGATGTTTTGTGATTAAGTGATATATTTTATGTGATATATTGTATAATTATACAACATGTAGAAGTAATTTTACAGTATTCGCGCAAGTCAAAGCTGTGGACAAATGGTGGACAAAAGGCTGTGGACAATTAGACGCCTCCATATAATATTAATTTAATTGCATATCCAAGTGAAGCGTGCATGCATTATATGAATCCTACATACATTCACATTCTTTGAACGAAGCATGTTTGACTGCCACCAATAATTAATTATGCTCATCTTTCCACGGTTTTAATTGTACATAATTTATCCATATTAATCTGTCCAAAGTCCATACTCAAATAAACATTATACCAGAATATGATATCTTATTAATTAGTTGAAAATTTTCTTGCACTTTTGAGTGGTCATGTTGCACAAGGTTGATCAATTGGCCACCAAACCTGAATAATAACTATCTAATTAATATTTTCAGTGGTCATGTTGCACTTTTCCTATTGTGTTAATCATTAGGTACAATAATGGGAAGAGAATCATTCATGCATGGATGATAGATTGATGAAAGACCCACAAAATTATGTGTTGTATCTTCTTGGGCGGACAGTAGATGAAAGTAGGTGTGAGTGTAGAGAGAGACAGAAAGGGAAAAAAGGCAGCCAAGCGGCACTTAATTTATAACAAGTAACACAAAGTTAAGAGGCTTTTAAACCGTGGGGCTGGGGTGAGGTCCCAAAAGGCTACATCTATTATATATACTCTATATACTAACAATAATAAAATACTAATATCAATCTATCATTGAACTGATTAATGCTGTTCATAAGATGCATAAAACTGTCATTGCCTACTACTCTCTCTCATAGTCTCATCTGAAGCTTGAACTTGAACAAGTGTGTGTATCTCTATAGTCTCATCTGCAGCTAGCTAGCCACGCCATGCACTGCCAACCAAATCCAGCCATCTCTCCCTCTCCCTCTCCCTCTTTATCAACCAACTAATTAATTAAGACAACAACATCCAGAAATTAACTCTCTCCCTTGTCATCTCATTTCCCCTCTTGGGTGTGTGATCGAGTTAAACATATATATTGATTCTCTCAGGCGGGGACGTTGCCGTTACTTAGCATTTAAGTTTCAAACCTTAAATTCTTTCTGGTTGGTATGGATCAAATTGAGAGACGTTGCCGTTACTTCCCCATTGCCCCCCTCCTCCTCCACATATGCATCTGCATATGTACATGCACATGCTTCCTTATCTCCTCTGCCCCAGCAACTGCTACTGCAACTGCCGATACCCATACCGACGCAGCTGTGCTCTTACTTGCATTCAAGTCGGCTCTCACTGGGCCAAATTCAAATGCTGCACTCTCCAGTTGGGGCATGCCCACCAGTGTCTGCACCTGGCATGGTGTCTCCTGCACACAGAATGAAGACCGTGTAACGGGCCTCAACCTCTCCAGCAGTGGGATAGCAGGCATTATTTCACCCACAATAGGCGGTCTTCTCTCCCTTGAGTTTCTCGATTTATCTTCCAATTCTCTCTCAGGCCCAATACCAAGGGAGCTCGGCATGCTCTCAAATCTACAGGTTCTCTTTCTCTACTCAAACTCGCTCTCTGGTTTCATCCCTCCAGAGCTAGGCTTCTTACGGAACTTAAATATGCTGAGGATAGGTGATAACAGGTTATATGGACAAATACCACCAACTCTCGGCAACTGCACCGATCTTCAAATCCTTGGTCTCGCCTATTGCCGGTTGAACGGTACAATACCACCCCAGTTAGGTGACTTGAGGCAACTGAAGGTCATGAGTTTGCAAAATAATAGCCTTAGCGGACCCATTCCTGACCAACTTGTGCAGTGCACTCTGATACAAGTTATTTCATTAAATGACAACATGCTAGAAGGAGAGATTCCCTCCTTCATTGGCCAATTCAGTGCTTTGCAGACTCTCAATCTAGCGAACAATCGCCTTACCGGGGAAATCCCAACCAACATTGGCAATCTCACGAATCTGAATCACCTGTACTTATTCGGCAACCAACTCACAGGCAATATACCTGAGGAGTTGAACCTGTTGCATCAGCTACAGATTTTGGATGTGTCAAGTAACCAACTGTCCGGTCTACTCAACATCTCTACAACCCACCTCACAAATCTTGAATTCCTGGTCCTCTCCAGTAATTTGCTACAAGGCGAAATCCCGAGAAACCTCTGCCCCGGCAGTTCAAGTTTGCGCAACCTCTTTCTTGCCGGGAATGCACTTACCGGAACCATCAATGGGCTTATCAGCTGCACTTCCCTTGAATCCCTTGACCTCTCAAATAATAGCCTCACTGGCTCTATACCGTACAACATAGACAAGCTTACAGACCTGGTAAACCTGGCTTTGCATAATAACAGCTTAACTGGCCCTCTTCCACATGAGATTGGGAATTTGACCAATTTGGAGATATTATCTCTCTATCACAACCATCTGACGGATTCAATCCCTGCTGAAATCGGGAAGCTGAAGAGACTTGCTATCTTATTTCTGTATGAAAATGAGATGGCAGGTAGAATACCAGCAGAGCTGACAAACTGCACCAGATTGCAAGAAGTCGATTTTTTCGGGAACCAGTTTAGTGGGATAATACCTGAGCAGATGGGGAATCTGAAGAAGCTGGTGGTGCTACAACTGAGGCAAAATGACCTCTCCGGACCCATCCCGCCAAGCCTCGGTTATTGCAACAGCCTACAACAGTTGGCATTGGCCGACAATAGCTTAACGGGTACCATACCCGATACGTTCAGGTTTCTTACACAACTGAAACTGATAACACTGTATAACAACTCTCTTGCAGGCCCCTTACCACCATCTCTGATTGCGCTTACGAACCTCTCCATCATCAATTTGTCTCACAACAAATTCAATGGAAGTATACAACCCCTTACCGGGTCCTATCTTCTGACAGTATTTGACCTGACCAATAATTCTTTCTCGGGTCAGATCCCGCCGGAGCTCTTCAGATCACGAAACCTGACCCGACTCCGATTAGGCCACAACGAGATGACAGGACCCATTCCCTCCCAATTGGGCCTGCTGCAGCAGCTGGACTCGCTTGATCTCTCTCACAACTGCCTCTCCGGTGAAATTCCACTCGGCCTCTCCAACAGCAAGGGACTGACGCATCTCCTTTTGAATGGAAACAATTTGGTGGGTACGATACCATACTGGGTTGGGGATTTGACATCTCTCGGGGAACTGGACCTCTCGTCCAACAACTTCAGGGGAGAGATACCGAAAGAAATCGGAAAGTGCTCGTCCCTTATTAAGTTGTCTCTGTATAACAACACGCTTACTGGCCACATCCCTCAAGAGATCAGTAAACTCAGCTTGTTGAATGTACTTAACCTACAAATGAACAATCTCTCTGGGCCAGTGCCGCCTGAAATTCAACAGTGCAATAAGCTCTATGAACTCAGATTGTCAGATAACCGCCTGACAGGCCCCATTCCAAAAGAACTCGGCAGTTTGACCGAGCTACAAGAAATACTAGACCTAAGTTATAATGACTTTTCAGGCCAGATCCCTGATACACTGGGCAACCTTGTAAAACTAGAGAGGCTGAACCTCTCTTTTAACCAGCTACAGGGTTCGGTGCCAGCTTCACTTGCGAGGCTGACGAGTTTGCACCGTTTAAATCTATCAAGCAACATTCTCCAGGGTGCAATTCCACTTGCACTGTCAACTTTTCCAGAGAATTCATTTGCCGGCAATGGTTTATGCGGTGCACCAATGGGTCCTTGCATGGGCCCGCCTGTCGGTGAGGGGAAAAGTTTGGTGAAGGCTGAGGTTGCGGGCATAATAGTTGTGATTGTTTTGGTCTCAGCAGCCGTATGTGTATCATTGCTTTATATTATGGTGAGGATTTGGAGCAACTGGCGAGTTTTGTCAGTATCAAGCTCAGACTGTGAAGAGAGCAACAAACGGGTCGGAAATGGAGACAAGATTCAGGTCGGCAAGTACCGGAAAATGGGGCCTGCTAATTCAACCGGAGTTGGTTCTAGCGAGGAAAAGCATAGTTGGGGGTCAGAGTCCAGTGTTCTACAAATGAAAAATGGTGCTGGATGCTACTAATTAAATTGCGAGAAACCTATATAGCATAACCATTAAGGCCTTCTTAATTTTGATTCCATGTATTCTCTTCTTATTTTTCTTCTTTTGTGATTAGTTCGTTGTTTGCGCCTGTGTGTGCATGTGTGCTTATCTTGTTCCTGATCGTGTGGATCATCTGGTTATGGTTGGCTTTTGTATTAACCGGATTGATAATCAGTGATCTATTCTAAAAGAGAAGCGATCACTTTCTTTAACTAAAAAATGTAGAAAGTTACACAAAAACTAAACACAAAATGGGTTGGGCGAGTACAAATTGGGTCATGATTCCACTCTTAATAATCCATGCATCCAAAAGGAGTTGAATTGTATTCTATTTAAATTGATTGATTTAATCTATCGATTAGATTTTTCTGGTAGACTGGTATATGGTGCCAGATTCTAGTCAGTTCCTTTTAAATTGCATTTCTTACATTAACTTGCACGGAACCAAGATGCAGAGAATCCTCAAAACAAAGCACACAAAATGAAATAAGAAACATTTCATGCATATACAATTCAACTGGTGTTATGCTAATGTGTTAACGTTAGCATATCAGGGATGCATTTCAAAAAAAGAAACAGAAAAATAAAATAAAGCACCGTTAAAATTAAAATGATTTGTTATCTCCGTTCTCAAACCAAGTGGAGGTCAGCATGGACAGTTTCCACATATCAAGTATCATCCTTGCAAGAACAATTTTAAAGGAACTAATTAACCACTCAGAATTCAATGCTGAGATATTGCTATCTTATTTATTTATTTTTATTTTTTCTGGAAATAATGGGCACTTCTCTAAATGTTGGTTTTGCCTTTATAGTCTTATCAAAGCAGGGTGTATATTAATACAAACATACATGTAGACATACATATATTGATATGTTATCATCCTATATATTTGTTGAGCTTTTTAAAGTTTTTTCTCCAAAATGTACAAACTAAATATAAGGCCAGGAAAAAAACAATTAATTTATGATTGATATTAATAAAGTAAAGAAGAGGAAGACGAGCAGTCATCATCACCAAGGACAGAAAGGGAGAAGGGGGCGATGGCGACATTGAAGGTGCTTGTGGTTGTGTTTTGGTCACTGCCGCTTGTGCTACTGAAGAAGTGATAGTCGGAGGAGGAGTCCGGGAGCAGCAGTGGTTTCATCTCGAAGTCGCCCTCCATACGGCCACTGGGGGTTCCGAGGGGGCAGGCTGACGAGTACTCGAAGGCGGCCCCCGGGGAAATGACGGGCTGCTGCCCTACCACACCTGGGCCCCACACATGCTCTGCCCGGCCCCGCCCGTCGGTCACGATCCAGTGCCGTCGCAGCAGCTGCACTGCCCGCCCCGAGTTGTTGCTGATCCTGATGCGGTATGCATAGAAGAACTGTCCCTCCATCGGCCGACTCCGGCTCTCCATGTAGACGCTCCTCACCTGCACCCGTATGCCCTTTGGATAGGGGCCCAAAATTTACAATTTGTTTAATTCATTGGTTCCTTCATTCATTCAAGATTTGATTTCCTTACTGTTATTGTTAATAATTCAACAGATATAAATACATAGATAGTTAAATTGTTTAATTCATTGGTTCCTTCATTCATTCATGATTTGATTTCCTTACTGTTATTGTTAATAATGCAACAGATATAAATACATAGATAGTTACCAGAGTGGTTGCATCGCTAGAGCATTTGAGAAGCGCATGGGGTGCTAATTCCTTCAACTGGTCTCTGTATTTTGCCGCTTCCTGTTTTTTCCCCACCAAAACCAAACATGCATTTTATTTTAACCTGATTGCTATTAAGAGCTAAGTAGATATCTATATAAAAAGAAAAGAAATGTAACAGCAAAATATAAATAAATAAGAATACCTAAATATAAGCACCCCCGGGGTTTCAGATTAGTATAATTAGGTATACTGAATTGTAGTTTTGTGCCTGTAATAACTCTATTTTTTTGCTTCAATATAAATATGGGCTGTTAGTCAGCCTTTAAAAAAGAATAAAAAAAAAAAGAATACCTGAAATCTCTCCTCTTGGACAGCTTTTCTGAGCAAGTTGCGGAGGCGCAAGACAGGTTCCTCTTCCTCAAATCTTCTCAATGAATCCCTCAATCTAGCTGCCTCCTTATAGTCCTTTTCTTACCAAATTAACCCAACAGAAAGAAAAATCATATTAATTACAGTTTAAGGATAGGACAAGGAAAGGAAATGTGAAAGGTGAAAGGTGGGGAATGAATACCTCGAACTTGGTAGCGACGGAGAGTTGCTGCTTGAGAAGGGAGTAGGCGGCGCTCCTGCTCAGTCGCTGCCTCTCCCTCTCCTTCTCAGATTCTGATGATGATGAGGAGGAGGAAGCATTTATTAAATTTAATCTTCTTTTTGTTGATGTGGTGGATAGATACACCAACACGGGGCTCCTAATACTCAATTTCCCATTCCCATTCCAATCCCAATTGCAATTCCAGTTCCAAAAAGAAGAACGACAGTAAGAATGAGGAGGTGGAGGATAAAACCCCATCTATTCTCTACTATCTATCTATCTATCTATCTATCAATCTTCCCTTTTCATTTTATTTTGATTGATTTTGGGAATTTCTTTCTTTCTTTCTTTCACTCGAATGCTGTCGCTGGTTCTGACCATAAGAATCCTGGAGTGGACCCCACCATCTCCAGCAAGTCGTGATTGTTTTTACCTTACGTTACAGCCTACGACGATATTATCATACATGGACAAGAACGAACTGCGGTGTTCTTTAAGCTCATCAAACAATGATTCTATACCGTTGAAATCAATTTACTTCGATAAATTACATACAATTTTTTTAAAATATTAAATTAGTTTAATATAAAGTTATGTAATAAAAAATATTCAAAAAATAAATATACTAAAATTAATTTATAAATCTTCTAATTTTAACCGTTTGATTTTATAGTAAAATAATTTTAAAATTTTATATGTAAATTTATCAGTTGTAAAGTAGATGACTCTCCTCTAAATATAAATAGTTTAGATTAATCGTTTAAAACCAATACAATAAATTTTGAAGCTAAACTCATCAAACACCTTAGTAAGTTTAAGAACATTTTGACAGCTTGATTCTATATTAAATTAATTTAAAAATTTTAAATTTTCATATGTGAACGCATCATTCGTAAGGTAGACAAATTTCAACTGTTTAGATTTATTATTTAAAGTCAAACTAAAGTTTTAGAGTTAAGTTTACAAAGAAAATCGATAAAAATAAAAATTATGAGTTATCAACCTTTCGAAAAAATGGACAGATTATTTTTTTGTTTTTGAAAAATTGTTTAGAGATTTTGAAATCGTAAATCGAGAGTACTGATTCCCACAAAATGAATCAAACGGACAGAATTAATATCTGATTCTCACCACAATATATATGTTTTTCTAAGTTTTATTATTTTTTATTGATTTTATTTAAGAAATTCATTGTTATATAAACCAGTTTGATCCTCGTATTTTGTACTGAGATTTTTCACTTTGACTTTCATACTTAATATAAATATTAATATAATTAATAAGTAGGTATCCGATTTTCAATTAGTAATTAGTTGATAATTTTTTATCCTGACAAATTTCGATGTCTTGACACAACTGTGAATTACGTTTACAGCTTTTGTGTTTAATATTTGCAATTTTTTAAAAAATACCTTGCCCAAAAAATAATAAACTAAAAAGTTACTAAATTCTTAAAATTTTATTTTTAATATGTCCGTAACTTTAAATGACAAATATTTTTTTGACGTCCGCATTTTCAAATGGCGGACACCAAAAGTGATCTGCCATTTGAAATGGCGGACAATCAATTCGTTAAAATTTTGAAATTCAAAAGTTTTCCGCTGTTTAAATAGATTTTTCTTGTTAATTTTCAAAAATAGAAATTTATAATTTGAATATATTAAACGATTATAATTGCTATAATTCAAAATTTTAAGCTATAATTGCTAAATTCTCAATATACTAAAATCATATTACAGATAATGTTTATCGGAGAAATTAAAAGAAATAATTACACAATCTTGGAATTGTCCCGATAAATTTCTTTTTTCAAATAAAGTCTGCTAGTAAACATCAGCTCAAGTGTAAACACCCGCTTTGTGAAAATTAGAAGCTTTATGAGCCAGGAAATTTTACAAACTAATATGCTTTTTGAAAAATTCAAACACAATTTTTTTTTTTTTTTTTTTTTTGACAAAACACTTCTATCAAGCCCACTCATATAAATTTACCCCATCATTTCCAACTTTTGCTGCCTCTTCGCCTCCCTCCAATATAGTTTATGGCGGTTAAGTTGCTTATCTTCTGAGATATTCAAATTTATTCTGATTTTTATATAATTTTTTTATTTTATTTCTTATTAATAAAATTTTCGGCAACAAAATAATTTTGTTCAAATTATTTCCTTTTTTTTTCCAGGCCTTCAATCGGAATTTTCTTTTATGAAATAACTTCAAATTAAAACTCTGCTTAATAAAATGAAGAGGTGTGGTGATATTATAGAAAATGGGCCACCAAGATACAACCTGAAGACTGAAGTGACTACTCTGACTTGGCTTCTAATCTTATTAATTAATTTATGCATCTTTTGTGTAAGAGATTAAGAAGAAAAACCAGCAAATATAACACAACCAAGCAAAGCTGAGCACAGCACATGGCTCACTCCATTAACACAAACTCTTGAGAGGTGTTGGGGAGGCACTCTGCAACGAAAGAGCACATTCACAAAAAAAAATGCTCTGACAAATTAAGAAAGAATAGAACACGTGAGTTGTTACATAAGAAGACAAAAAGATCTAAAAATGTAAAATCTAGTGATGTTTATTTTCATATGTTCCGGTTGATAATGAAATTAAACTTTCAAAACGAAAATATAAAATTATAGTATGGCCAATCTGCTATATATATAGAGAGAGAGAGGAGCTAATATCAAAACGTTTGCACCACGCCTCTCGTGCAACCAAGTCATTTTTCAATTTTTAAAGTCCAAATGATAAATCTAAACCGTTAGATGTGTTCTCCATATTAAAATGTGCTTGGAGACCAAATTTTATATTTTTTTGAAATTTTTTTACTATTTATTAGGCCACTTTGAAAATCGCTGATCCAACGGTGGATGTTTGGAACAATAAATTCAGAAGCCACCGTTGGATTAGCGATTTTCAAAGTGGCTTAATAAATAGTAAAAAAATTCCAAAAAATGTAAAATTTGGTCTCCAAGCACATTTTAATATGGAGAACACATCTAACTGTTTAGATTTATCATTTGGACTTTAAAAATCGGAAAATGACTTAGTTGCACGGGAGGCGTGGTGCAAACGTTTTGATATTAGCCACTCTCTCTCTCTCTCTCTCTCTCTCTCTCTATATATATATATATATATACTATGGTATTTTCAAACGTTTGATCTGCTTTAATTTTCGTGCAAGTGATAGAGCGCTGAAAAATTGACGGAGACAGAAATTTAAAGTGCTCATCTCTTCGTTACTAATTTCATTTGGGCGAACCATTCTCTCCTCCCAAACATTTCCCTGTGAACACCCGTACCTCAATCCTTCCTAGGATTTTTCCTGCCCTCCTCCCCGTCGCCCTCTCTCCTTATCGCCTCCCATTACTTGATTGTCGACCATCTTTCCTCCAGCTCTACATCTTCGACACCGAACATGAAATTCAAAATAGAGTGGCTCATTTCTCAGACACGTCTAAATATTGTCAACTACGTCCTCATCTAGTAAAGTCTCTTGTAAAGATGCTTGACAAACTCAATATTTTGGTTCGTAGTTTCTAAGTATCCGTGATCGGTACGTTTCATTTGAATTACAAGATTTCAAAATGCACATCCGTTCCGACAAGAACCATTTGCCACCCCAATTGTCGAGCACCGTTCGCAGGGTTTGAAATGTATCAGTCCAGATCATCCATCCCTTATATAAATGCAGTATCCTCTTTTGTTCGTATATGGTGAAGATGGTTACCATTTACATATACTTTGTGCTTCTGCTGCTCCAGGTGCTAAAAAAAAGACCAAACATTTGTTACTATGTCCGAATCTATATACTTATCGTTTGCATCCGCATAAAAATGAAGCACCAATTATTTTTCAAGGAGGCGATTGTTCTAGTAGCTCATTGTTAATTGGTATGCTTTTGTTCAACAAGCGAGATTGGATTTCATCGAAAATGAACTAATCAATTCTCCGTTGTTAGAAGTTGTGCAACATAAAGAATATTGTTCTCAATGGTGACATGTTCAGGTCTCAAATTGGTAAATGTGTTATCTTTCCAGCTTCACATGTTGGTAGCCCGCATTACATGCATCAGAACTATCATGATGCTATTGCACTTTACCGATGTTTTGGTCCCCCTGATTTGTTCGTCATTCACCTGCAATCCTCAGTGGGTTGAGATTGATAGGTTACTAATGGACATTCAACGAGCCAATGATCGACCTGACATTATTTCCCGTGTTTTCAAGATGAAATACGATGGGTTGTTAGTAGATATCAGACAATGTAACTACTTTGGTAAGGTTGTTACAGGTAATTTCTTTGTGCCCTCTTTTCTCATTTCATGTTATAGCTTAACATATATTCCTCTTCATTTTCAAGAGTTTTTCTTTCTAATTACATGTTTTGTTCCTTCTTTCCTCTTCCTTCCATTCATTCTCTTGTAGTTGTCGCACAGATCGAATTTCAAAAAAGAGGCCTACCACGTGTCCATATCGTTGTCTGACTTGACTCGGGCAACAAACTTAAGAGTCCTTCAAATATAGACTCCATCACCTCTGTCGAATTACCTGACCCTATTGCTGACCCTTTAGGCTACGATGTTATCACAAGATTCATGCTTCATGGCGCATGCAGTTTCATTAATAACCGCAGTCCTTGTATGAAAGATGGCATTTGTTCGAAGCATTTCTCGAAATCTTTCTCACCACACACAATTATCGAGGAAGAATGTACCTCAGTTTACCGTCGTAGGGATAACAATGTCTACTTCGAAAAAAAATGACTATCTCTTTAGTAACGCTCATGTCAATACACATAACTTACCTCTCACAATTAAGTACCAAGCCCATCTCAATGTCAAAAAATGTTATGGTCCTGACCTAGACAAATATCTTTTCAAATACCTTTGCAAAGGAGATGATAGGCAAATGATATCTATAAATGCTGAAAACACACATTGCTCCATAAATTTACATTAACCTCGTTTTGTTCCTAACGAGGTAAAGAATTACCTTGATTGTCGTTGTATAACTCCACCCGAGGTGGCATGGCATCTATTCCATTACGATTTTCACTATAGTTATCCGACTATTGAATGATTATCAATTCATTTGCCTGATAAAACAATGTCACATTCTTTGATTCACAGTGCATAAGTTCTATTTCATCTAATGAAGAATCTGGGCATACCAAACTAACGGAATGGTTTTTTACTAAATCATTATGATGATTTTGCCCGTTCTTTAACCTATGTTGAAATTCCTAAAAAGTACGTTCACAGTACATAAGTTCTATTTTCTACTATTGTACAAAATTGTTGAGTGCCTTCACTGATGAAATCATGTACTTTTATCATGTAATATTAAATTTTACACAGAAATGAACTATCTCCCTCTTAGGATTTTCTTGAAAGAACAATTAATTTGGGACTAAGAAATTTAACTTACCCTTGATCCGCAATTGAGTGCAGCAATGCTGCTTAATCTAGGGACCAAATACTAAGGATTGAGTGCAGGAATGTATTCTTGATTTCTGCCTATTTGTGTTTTTTTTTCTTTGGTTAATTTTTACCTTTTACACTGAGCAACTTTAATTTGCACCATAGTGTAAATCTTGCAAACAAAATATATATTACTAACACAAAGTTCTTTTGTTACATATATTCTATTTTTTTGTTAAAATACCAAATGGTCCAAAATCATAGTAAAGTTTGAACTTGCATACAGTGATACCTTTCAGTTTCTACTTTGGTTTGATAATTATGAATAAGTAAAGATTTCAAGTATTTATTACAATTTGCAAATTCAAGCATCCTTTCTGTTATTTTGTACTCACTACCTTATAATTTTTTTATGTTTTCTTATAGATACTTGTATGTAGGCCAGAAGAGGTGAAAATAATAACTTCAATTATAACCACGGACTGTCCACCCTTGCAATCATGCCTGTCTGAGGACAAAAATGGCATGACCCATGCGATAATGAAGGTGGTAGCCAGTGGCATTGTCCAGACAGCAAACGACATAAATCGCTATGTCAGATGTACTCTCCTCAACTCAACCAAGCCGTTTGAAGATGTGGTCAAGTCCACACATGATTCACTTCACTGGCTGTGCCACAGCAAGTTCTTGGAGTGGAATAATGAGGCCAAGATGTACAAAAGTACTCCTCTTGGTCGAGCTGCTTTCGGTAGCTCACTATCTCCTGGGGAATCCTTGGTAGGTTCCAACACAAGGCGGCAATTGTTGACCAGGATTATATAATATTCGAGTATGTTGGAAGATTTGTTCTAACTTCTATAATAACTACAGACCCAGTGCCTCAGAACTGATACCGTTGAACATGATCTCCATATGAAAATGTACTTACTAACTAAATTTACCTTTTTTAGAAATGTTTTTAGATAGGTAGAAAATCACTACTTTTTAATGGTCTAGTAGATCAAGTGATTTTCTACCTACCTAAAAGAATAGTAAAAAAAGTTCTATAAAATATAAAATTTGATCTACCAGTACAGTTTCATATGGAGATCATGTTGAATTGTTCAGATCGACAGTTTCAACTTTAAAATGAATATATCAATCCATAGTAAGAATCAGTATGTGTTATGCATAGTACTATGGCCTCCCTCAAGGATAGATATATTAATAAAGTTTGTGAATTATACTAACTGAGCACCATTGTTCGCGTGAAAGCGCAATGCAAGTTTCGGTACGCTTGGGAGCGTACCTTTTAAAACCGCGGTTACACCTTCCGATTAGGGTTGCAAGTGCACAACCCTATCGAGGAGTATAATCGGGTGTCGATCCACAGGGACGGTTTCTTTATCTAGAATCTACTTATCTCGACTAAAGACTAGAAGTGAGAAAGAGGGAGTTTTGGTACTTAATCTTCCTAAAGAATCAACTCAAGCAATCAAACAATGCAATAGAATAGTGACTGTGCAAGGAAAGGTATAAACTGTGTTTTGATTTAGGATAAAAGATGTTTCAAGGGTTTCAGACTTCATCTCTGATTTGCCTCTAGTGGTACGGGTCTTACCAAGTTGGTACGGCTAGGCCGCACCAACCTTGTTCCACCAAGCCGTGTGGGCTTGGTATGGGTAGGCCGCACCACTCTTGTAAGACCTGTACTGATATATCAGAACAGAGCTTACAAGTTCGAGTTGATGCATTTCTTGCTGGTACCTTGTATTAAACTCTTGAGAAAGGTTCAATTGACCATACCTAAGGTTCCTAAACCTCAACTCTCGTTTGTTGGTTCAAGATCTAGGTTTTGGAGTCAATTTTTCACCTTCTAGGGTTTCTAAACCTCAACTCTCGTGTTTTGGTCCAGATCCTCTAGTTGATTGATTGGAGATCTAAGGTATCATCTAATCTGTCAATTAGGGGAGAATTCAACCTTTCGGCTTCAATTCGAACAAGTCTACCTAAAGGGATTGGTTTGGTTGAGAGAAGGCAATGGTCACATGACCTTGTTAGGGTTGATCTACCACTATAGGCACACCACATGCAATCACAGAAAGACAAAGCAATCAAGACAAGCAAATACACAATCAATACAATCAAAAAAGTTCATACAAGATCCAAATCAAGAAAAGCAACACAAATCAAGAAAATCCATCTACAAACCCTAGAAACAATGATCTACTACTCACAAGTCATAGATCTGTCCAGAAATACAAGTAAAGAGATAAAGAGAGGCATGATAGAACTAGATCGAAGATCGGGAGTGGAGAAGGGGTTGATCCGTCGATTTTCTCCTCTTCCTCTTCCTTCTTCTTCTCTCCTTGCTCCTTTGCTCTCTTTCTCTCTTTCTCTGAGCTCTCAATCTGGAATGGAATGGAATCTCCTCGAAAATGGAGAGATCCCCCGCTTTAAATAGCCTCTGCCAAGATTTGAATTATGTCAGGCGGCATCTATGTACGGCCCGTACCAAGGTGGTACGGCTAGGCCATACAAGATGGGAAAAAGCTGGATCGGCTAAGTCTGGTACGGCCCGTACCAAGCCTGGTAAGGGTCGTACCAGGGAGTCCAAAAACACCGTTTCTTCGTGTATTTTGCTCCAATCCTGCAGAAAACAAACAAACTCTCAGCAGTACCAAATTCTAAGGATATATCAATGAAATGCACATGATTTTGACAATTTAGAACGTGAATTTGGTACGAAATCAAGTCAAATATAGGCTAAATATGCGAGGTATAAACCATATTTGGCAATTCAACATGGCAAGTTGAAGTCGTTCAGGTTAATATGACCTAACCATTAACATTTAGGTAGATCTGTTGGGTTGACGGTTTAGGACTTCTTGTCCTGCTAGTTGGTCTACTGGTGTAAGGTTTTTCTAGTTAATAGAGAAAAGGTATTTGACCCAACCAGACCTGAGTTATTGCATGCATCAGTCACTGTTAAAATAGGAATGGATTTTCCCCCCACTTTTTTCTTTCATTTTGAAAAAACAAATGAGTTCCTATTTATATCATATTTTGAAATTGCAAGGTTGGGCTAGATGATTTATTGAGAGCACGAGAAGTCTTTGTTCTCTTGTCAGATTTGCATTTGGTGTATCTTGTGACGCAAATTAATGTGGAGGTTGAACCAGATTGGAAATTATATTATGAGAGGTTTATGGAACTCTCTACTCTTGACTAGGCATGTCTTTTCTGTATTATGTTGAACTTCCTATCTAGACATGCATGTTTCTTTGTGTTTATACAGGCCTAAACAATTTTGCGTGCATGTTGGTGATATTGAACATTTGCATCTTACATTCAGTAAGTATGCATCGGATTTTTTTTATTTGCTTATCAAATTTTCTTATTTTCCCTTATTTAGTCAGTAGGGAACCGTGTGGGAGTATCAGAGCCTTACTTGATGCAGATGGCTCATGGTGCACCAATCCCTATGCAGTCAAAACAGCATAAAAAGAAGGGAACTGTGTCTACAAGTAGTGGTACAGTTTTGAAAGAGATTACTCATCGAGTGACCATGTGCTTTTATGTGGCACTTATGCTATCAAGGCTTATTCAACCTAGTCGCACATTTTATCTTCTTATTAAATCTGCTTTACAGTTATGTGCCAGACTCTACCATTAACACAAATTTAAGGAACGTGTTCCCTCATATATTGTTTTCTATTGTACTATACTACCTTTTCTAGCTCTATGTGAAAAATGAAAAGAAACTGAAATTAAATTTGTATGTTTACCATGAAATAGTAATGGGTATATGTTTTGGATGGTACAAAACATGTAACTGCAATTGTTTCACTTGTCATTCCTCAGTATTGACATGCTTATTATTATTTTAACAGGAAACACATGTTGCAGATGTTTGTGAAGCATTTATAGTTGCTAGAGGAATGATTCAATCTTGACCCACCGGGTTTTTTCAATATATATATACATGAAAAAATCGTCCTTGATGATATTTATTTTAATATATATATATATATATATATATATAGAGTTAGGCTGGGGTGCTATGGATAGCATAGTGGCCTCTATGCTACGGCTCAATATTCGAGTTTTCAAAATCTAAACGGTCGATCCGAACCGTTCATCTTATTCTCCATATTAATATCTGCTTGGAGACCAAATTTTATAATTTTCTGAATTTTTTTACTATTTATTAAGCCACTTTGAAAATCGCTAATCCAACGGTTTTACTGTTTTGTGCAGCCACCGTTGGATCAACAATTTTGTAAAATACTTAATAAATAGTAAAAAAATTCAGAAAAATGTAAAATTTGGTTTCCAAGCAGATATTAATATGGAGAATAAGATGAACGGTTCGGATCGACCGTTTGGATTTTGAAAACTCGAATATTGAGCCGTAGCATAGAGGCCACTATGTTATCCATAGCACCCCAGCCTAACTCTATATATATATATATATATTAAGAATCAGTTTGTACACATGGTTACATCATACAAGTATTAACAATCGAGAAAAGATTTCAGTCCACAAAGCTTTGTCCACGCTTTTAATTGGATCAGCTTTAAACTGTCATTAATCATAATTAACAAACAATGGTCCCTACTGATTAACGGCCACATCCGATCCCCACCTTCTTCTCCTCTTTTAAAAGCTTCCTTACCTGATTTTATTTCCTTTTTTCTCTTCTGCAACCTAAGAAAACCTTTTGTGTTAGGGGAATGATTAAACCTTTAAAAATTGCAGGGTTCCAAAGCTATAGCGCTATACAAGGCTAGGTTGTACACACCTCTTGCTATTGCTGAAGCATCAGTTTCTGACATTGCGAAGGCTCTGTTTGAGTCTTTTTCGTGGACTGGCTAAGATGTTACTGGCCCACAGCGCATGCATCTTGGCATAGCAAAGAAGATCAAGAATGGGGCCCGCAAGATAGTTCTCCACCAAGCTGAAGAGGCCCGACTTGCAGCCTTCGTGGCTTTCAAATCACTTGGTTTAAATGTGCCTCAAGTTTCAAAACCTCTACTTCCTCAAATATCTGACAGCAGTAAGTTAGAAAATGAGCCTAGTAAGACACCGCAATCCAAAAATGAAGTCGTAAATTGTTTACCAACAACATCTGATAGTTAGAAGGAGGGCATCTGTGAAAGGAATGCAAATTGCACCAATAATGCCACACAGGGTGCTGCCAGTTGCAAAGTGTTGAAGATAACAACACCGAAGAAAGATTGCTCCACAAATTTACATTAACCTTGTTTTGTTTCTAACGAGGTACATTCAAGGAAGTATTTCCCGAAGAAATGTAAATTGTTCAAAGTATTTCCCGAAATCTTTCTCACCACACACAATTATCAAGGAAGAATGTACCTCAGTTTACTGTCGTAGGGATAACAATGTCTACTTTGAAAAAAATGATCATCTCTTTAGTAACGCTCATATCAATACACATAACTTACCTCTCACAATTAAGTATCAAGCCCATCTCAATGTCGAAAATTGTTACGGTCCTGACCTAGTCAAATATCTTTTCAAATACCTTTGCATATTTTGAAATCGCAATGTTGTGCTAGATGATTTATTGAGAGCACGAGAAGGCTTTGTTCTCTCGTTAGATTTGCATTTGGTGTATCTTGTGACGCCAATTAATGTGGAGGTTGAACCAGATTGGAAATTATATTATGAGAGGTTTATGAACTCCCTGTTCTTGACCAGGCATGTCTTTTCTGTATTGTGTTGAACTTCCTATCCATACATGCATGTTTCTTTGTGTTTATACATGCCCAAACAATTTTGCGTGCATGTTGGTGATATTGAACATTTGCATCATACGTTCAGTAAGTATGCATCGGATTTTCTTTTGTTTGCTTATCAAATTTTATTATTTTTCCTTATTTAGTCAGTAGGGAACCGTGTGGGAGTATCATAGCATTACTTGATGCAGATGGCTCATGGTGCACCAATCCCTATGCAGTCAAAACAACATAAAAAGAAGAGAACTGTGTCTACAAGTAGTGGTACAGTTTTGAAAGAGGTTACTCATTGAGTGTCCAAGTGCTTTTATGTGGCACTTATGCCATCAAGGCTTGCTCAGGCTAGTCACACCTTTTATCTTCTTATTAAATTTGTTTTACTGTTATATGCCAGACTCTACCATTAAAACAGCTTTAACGAACGTGCTCCCTCATATATTGCTTTCTATTGTACTATACTACATTTTCTGGCCCTATGTGAAAAATGAAAAGAAACTGAAATTGAATTTATATGTTTACCATGCAATAATAATGGGTACATGTTTTGGATGGTACAAAACATGTAACTGCAATTGTTTCACTTGTTATTCCTCAGTATTGACATGCTTATTATTTTTTTTAACAGGAAACACCTGTTGCGGATGTTTGTGAAGCATTTAAAGTTGCTAGAGGAATGATTCAATCTTTACAAGAGAATGCAGGTCAGTTTGCATCAATGGTCTCTGTATTTTGTCAGAGACTTGGATGGTTGGACTTAGAAGGTATCATCTCCAAATTTTAAAACCGTGTCTCCTTTGGAGTTCGTGCAGAGATTGCTGAACTGACCACCATCCCCTTTGTTAAGGTCTCTCCCTCCTTCCCACACTCTCTCCATTACCCAACTGTTTAAATTGATGCAAAGTCAATCCCTCGTTAATATTTGGAGCACACATAATGACATAACGTGATTATGCAAATTCGAACTGATATCTTGATGAACTTGGCTCAATTAGCTCGATTTAGATAAGAGGAAAACTCAAAACAAGAGGCGAATTTATCAATATTTAACACAATTTGCCTTTTCAGTTACATTGATTTACTATGGCAAATAATAAAAAACAAAGGTTGGATCTTAGTGCAAATGTGAGAAATTTTGTTGTTTGGAAAGGCGATGCATGCATCCTAAGAAAACCTTTTGTGTTAGGGGAATAATTAAACCTTTAAAAATTGCAGGGTTCCAGAGCTAGAGCGCTATACAAGGCTGAGTTGTCCACACCTCTTGCTATTGCTGAAGCATCAGTTTCTGACATTGCGAAGGCTCTGTTTAAGTCTTCTTCGTGGACTAGCCAAGATGTTACTGGCCCACAGCGCATGCATCTTGGCATAGCAAAGAAGATCAAGAATGAGGCCTGCAAGATAGTTCTTCACCAAGCTAAAGAGGCCCGACTTGCAGCCTTCGTGGCTTTCAAATCACTTGGTTTAAATGTGCCTCAAGTTTCAAAACCTCTACTTCCTCAAATATCTGATAGCAGTAAGTCAAAAAATGAGCCTAGTAAGACACCGCAATCCTTAAAATATGAAAATGAAGTCGTGAATTGTTTACCAACAACATCCGATAGTCAGAAGGAGGGCATATGTGAAAAGAATGCAAATTGCACCAATAATGCCACATAGGGTTCTGCCAGTTGCAAAGTGTTGAAGATTACAACACCGAAGAAAGGCCCAAGTAATATTTGGAGAAGGCGCAAGCCCGATAATTCATTCTAGATTATTCAAGATATACATTCAGAATAGACAACACATAAACCAAGAATCCCATGCATTTGTTGTTTAGTACATTTCATTAGTGATATTACCATGATCGAAATCATCATTCTAGATCCACATTGTGAAAAAAATACTTAACAATACTTCACAGGTCTAGTTTAACAAAAAATGATCAAAAATAATTCACAAACTATTAAACGAGGACGAATTTTATATTTGAAATCAATTGTACAAATTCTCAAATTTTTAGGGGATTCTTATGAGAAACGAATTATATATATAAAGAACTTTGTAATTTACACTCCCTCAAATAAGTCTTTGTATAAACTTTATAATTTATGCTTCCTGGAATAAGTCTCTCTGTAGATTTGTCTCCAAAAATATAGTTTTCATAAAACATAATTAATGAAAAAATAGCAAACCAATTTACTTGATTGTTTTTTTTTTTTAAATCATAAGTACAAAATCGAACACAACTCTCACACAATCAACCAAGGGATACGCAAAAAAGACCCTTGTAACGAAAGGAAATTTCAATGCATGAGAGAGTACTGAAATGTACTTTCAATACAAGTTAGATATATACTTATGAGTGAGTCTACGGTAATACACATAGCACAGATATAACACTGCATCCATATCTAACCCGATCTGATTATCCATTCATGATGTACACCACAAATACCATAACAATGCTTGACCCTTGTACAGTAAATGCTCATTTTTTAATGCAGGGTAACATAAATCCACACGAGCAAGCCTACTGCTAACTTCTAATATCCTTATATGCATTTCATTCCCTATCTTCTTAAACAGTTGAGTTACCATCTTCTTTTCCCTTTATTTCAACAGCTACCTACACAACTTTGCTTGCATTCCCACCCACTAGTCAAGACTTCGTCAAATTCATCATTCTCATAACTATAGTCATCATCATGATGAACACCTCCATAACTAATCTGATGTTAAACCTAAGGTACCTTATCATACTGTGCAAGACATGATAAATAAATTAGACCAATTAATTCTTACTCTTCCATAAAAGTTCTATTCCATACTACCTCGATAAAAATTCATGATATGTGTAATTCTATACCAAAGACATATCTCAGTTCATTACATTTCACATGAAAAAAGCACTTCCATAACAACAACCAAGATCAATGAAGACCCAATAATTTCGTACATTTAACCAACTACATGCAATTTTACCATGATCAACCATCAACCAGTACAATTTGATATACAACTGTACATAACCAAAAACACATAACACTTGTTCATATACTGTAACCATTTAGACACTTGGCAACCTTATATCACTAGCAACCAATAGCTGTCCCACTTAAACCACTAGAGAAATGCCATCCCCACTTTACCCAACCCCACCTGAAATAAAACTACAAACTGCCTCCTAATAGATATATTGCACAAAATTTCCTATCCAATCCGTAAAATCATAAAAGCAAAAATAAAGTGAAAAATTTGGGAAAAAAACAAAGGACAAATGCACAACATATTACATGAACCATACTTTCTATTCCTATTCTTCTCAGATGACACATGTCCAAATGTGAACACCACTTTACCATTTGTCAGCCTCACAACAACAGGACGCAACATGTGTCACCCAAACTCTACTCCCTCCACCCACTACACCATTTGTATTAGTTCTCCCAAGCAAATCCCCCTACCTTATTTAACTGCAAAGTATCAAACCACTTACCATCTTACTAAGCTCCAACCCCACTGCATACAACAACACTTACCACAATAGCTATATCTATCTCCACTATATACCAAACAAATACATCACTACTATGGCAATATTACCTCTTGCTGGACGTCACGTACTAACTACCCTTACATCATACTTGGGTATGTACTCACCCACATATACACACGACACCGACGTCTATAGCCTAGTAACAATCGTGGTGGTTGTTGAACTCACACATACAAATGACACTCCACTAGAGAAAAGCTTCACATCTCTCCCCGAAGACAACCTGATTATAACGGAGGATTTCGCCTCCCACATGGCTCTACGATACATTCATACATATTACTTGGGAGACTACCGTATCTTGAGCTAATTAAACTCTTATATCTCTGTTCGATCCAAGAAAGATTGGACAGAAATCGCGAATCATCTAGTTCAGCAGCTAGACATCGCATGCACCACCATTCACCATCTCCACGATAAGCTATACCAGACCAACCTTGATCATAACACCTTGAAAGAAAATCTGGCTCACTATCACATATTAAATACTCTTAAAACAAACACCCACATGTAAGAACTAAGCAAACAAATATCCAAACAACACTGTTAAATCCTCCTCCTCCAAAATTGTCTAAACTAACTTGATAACATGAACACCGTACTCTGCATTCACCATCAGGGACTTCTCCAGTTGCCAACCACACAAGTCGCACCAGCTTCTGCCAACCTCCATGAAAATGGGACAACAAGTGCGGCACCTCTCCCCGCCACCCGTGCCAACCTCACCGAGCTTTAAACTGCTCAACTTAATAGAAGCATTTTGAAAAAATGATGTGCCTACCTTTGACCTCACCTGGAAGCCTCACAACATCTGCCTTTGTTAACTTTAGATATATTTTTTCCCTTCTACATTTATTTTTCCTCTTTTTTTTAAGCTTTAACCTTTCCTACAGTTGCACTCCTATGTTGACTTCTTACTAGCTTAGGAGATGTAATCACCTATTTTGTGACCACAATTTACAAATGTAATATATAATATGATCAAATATCAAAACACTTTACTTTTCCTTGCACATTACTGCAGTGTCTTTCTTACACACAATGGTTAATTCACATTTAGACCATATATGATCTCTTTTTTATGACACCTTGTATACATACCAAAACACTTATTGATAAATAACTATTAACTACAACACCATTTAGCAAAGAATTAAAAAAAACATGGGAATAAGAACTCAAAAAAAGGAGACATGAAAGAAATGGGGGGCAAAAAAAAAGAATATCATGTTATCATATAAATATCTAACAAATACATTGTAGCTTTCAAATTCTTAATTTTTTTAAGTACATATTAACATTCTCACTTGGCATTACAAATTATTCCAGACTCAAACTTTTAGCATTCATTTGACACAGTGTAAATCACATTTGCAAAATGTGATTTGTATAGAGATACCTACACAAAAAAATATTCTTCACTGATAATGTAAAATTGTGTTAAATTTATTACCATATACTCCAACAAACATGACGAGAAATTTTTTTTGCGGTGTAGCCGCAACCATGCGACTAGTTTTCTATACATATTAAAAAATAGTTTTTTTTAAATATAAAATTTGATCTCCAAATACATTATTTTTATATAGAGATCATGTTGAGACAATTGAGTTGTTTGGAAAATGAAAATATAAAGCAATAGTAGAACTGGACCGGACCGACAGGTCCGGTCGGAATAAATCGGAACCGGACAGGTTTACAGTTTGGTTCGCTATTAAGACCGGACATAAAATAGAACTAAAAATATTTAGTTAAACCAATCAGTTTTATAAAAAAAACTGGAGTAGTAAACCCAAAAAACACCCTATTTTGTATTGGTTTTGTGTCGAGCCATTTATTTTAAATTTTCAAAAGGTGCGACTTTTGAGGAGAAAAGGTAGTAATTTTTTACGAGAAAAAGTGAAATCTGATATGTATTATTCTATGACTAATTTTATATAGTCATTTATATTTTGTAACATATTTTTTTGTAAGTAATTGTGTATTTGAGAATAATTCAATATTTGTTACAACATTATTTAAGAACATATAAAATATTAAAATTCTAATATGGATTGTTAAAGATTTGTTTGATAAAAAAACTAAAGAATTTTATGTAGTTGTTCAATTTTTAATATGAAGTATAAAACTATAAAATCTCTTTATATATTTTATTTTAATAATTCTAAGAATGAGTTCTACATTTGAACTACAATAAATATATTATTTGTAATATATAATTTACTTTTATAGTACATTGTTTAATATGTATATTGGAATTTTTATTACATTTTTTTTTTTGAAAAATAGTGGTATATATCACCGATTTCATTGAAATCATAGCATATCTGACTTAGTACCTAATTGATACCAAAATCAAATATAATAAGTCTATACAGCTATTCAAAACAAAAACAAAAACAAAAACCAAAGAAATACCAAAATATTACAACATGCACACAACTAAGTAAAGCAACAACATAAGAAAATAATAAAACATCAAAATATGCGTAAAACATAATTATTTATAACAGTACTTAAATCTTATAAATATGCAAGTATTTAAAAACTCATCGGTCAAATCAGTTGATCCATTAGTCTAACCAGTGAACCGTCACACAACTAAGTAAAGCAACAACATAAGAAAATAATAAAACATCAAAATATGCGTAAAACATAATTATTTATAACAGTACTTAAATCTTATAAATATGCAAGTATTTAAAAACTCATCAGTCAAATCAGTTGATCCATTAGTCTAACCAATGAACCGTCAAACCGTAACTTTTACCGGTCGACGTCCGATCCGGTTCTTGATAACATTGGTACGAATAGGTGTACTGTGTACATACAGAGAGCTTTTTCAAATTAAACTAGATAGTACCTGAGAAATACCCGGGCAGTGGATGTCTAATAATTAATGCATGGGATGAGATGAGACCAGTGAAATGCATTTTGGAAACCGGCAGGGCAGATACTGGTATGGAATCTTATTAAATGGAAGAGAGCATTCAGAGTCGTCAGGTGAAATTAATTCGAGTTTCTACACCTCTTTTAATTTTCTCCTCTCTTGTGGCATGCATCACAGCATCAGTTTCTAGATCTCTTTTAATTTTCTCTCCTCTTGTGGCATGCATCTTTGATTTGACACTCAATTCAACTTCCTTTTTTGGGACATATATATAGCTATTAAGTAGTGACAACAGCTTCCAACTAGCGGTCAGATCTGCATGCAGTACAGAGACAGCAAGAGACGAATTAATGAAAAGCAGCATGTTATTTAATGATCAGCTACGTGCCACTATATATAAAATCACTTGATTAGTTATTTACTGATCAGCACGTATGTTTGTGCGCTAGCTGTGTACTGGAGATGGTAATCAAGTAATAAATTAAGATATAGGATAATTAATTGGATTATCTGGCCAGCTGAATTAATTTGCCACATAACATATATGTATGGATGTACGTATGCTTGATGTGTGTGTGTGTGTGTGTGTGTGTAGAAAGAGTACTATATATATACTACTCTGTGGGATATATATAAATTGGTGGGGGTGAAAATGAAATAGTAGTATAGAATTAATCAGAGAGTTGCTTGATAAAGCTGAGGGCACACCAATCAATAGAATTCCTCAGATATAACATCACCATTTAAAAATAAATTTCCGAGATAGGCATGCAGTCCTTTTCTTGTCATTAATTAATTACTGACTCTCGTAGCTGTGCATGCAGTTGTTTAATTAAATGTTTATCTTTTCCGACCGGTAGTTACTGTAGAGACCAGTACCCACCGTCCTTCCTTCTATAGTTCTATACTCTATATATAATCTATATTAGATAGAAAGGTGGCCATGACATTTCCACATTAATTTTATTTGAGTTCTAGCTAGCATTAAGCATTAGCAACCAGCAACTAGCTAGCAAGAAGGGGCCGGAGGGGGCTGAAATAATTTTAACTATATATATGTATAATAAATAACTATATATCTACACAGATCATGGAGAAAGAATGGGATCATGCAAATGATGATGATGATGAGGAGGAGGAGGAGCTGCAGCAACCGGGCTATATCGCCTACGTCCAATGCAGCTTTTGCACCACCATCCTATTGGTACCCTGCATATTATTTCCTACTTTAATTCCTACTGAATTAATTCATTAATTTATTAATAATACTAACTTATTGCTCAATCAGTATATCAAGCCTAATTCTATACTTGAAATATATACATACATAAACTAATTTGAGTATAATGCCTGGTGCATATAATTGATTTAATTATTATTATTATTATTATTATATGCATGATCGAAGGTCGGTGTTCCGTGCAGTAAAAGCTTGATGAGAATGGCAACAGTGATGTGCGGCCACTGCACCGCCCTTCTCTCCATCTGCCTCCCTCCAACCATGCCATTCTACTTCCCTTTTATGGTTTAATATTACTACATCTCTAAACTCTCTCTATAGATCTCTCTAGTCTATACATCTCTCCACACACACACACACACACACACACACACAACTCTAGCTAGCTTTATAGGTAGATTTCCTCTGAATACATATATTTAAAATTAAATTAAAATTAGTACATACGTGTGTAAGATACTAGAATTATACATTATATAATATGGTTAATTAATTTCAAAATTTAGGAGGACAATTGCGGATCAGATGTACAAGCGGTACCTAAACTTTGTGAAAATAGAATTGATGGGCCTGAAGAGGGAGAAGAGGCAGATCAAGAGAGCAGTACTACACCTGTTACTGGACTTCCACTTGTTAACAAACGTATATATCTAATTAATTAATACCATTTATTCAAACAACTAATTAACTCTATTTCAATCAATGTTCACATGATTCGATCATTTAAGCTAGCTCCCAAAATTTCTTTCTTTCTTTCTTTCTAATGTTGAAACTCAATTAATTCTCCTTCTTTAATTAATTTGTACAGCTCCAGAAAAGCGCCAGCGAGCTCCCTCTACGTACAACTGTTTCATTAGGTATGTATATTTAACCTTAATATTTTTGCTGATATATAAACCTGTATAAATCATCCCTTAATTTGCATCAGGAGTATATTGTATGGATACATCTATACTTCAGTTAAGAAGCTCATTATGTACCCTTGAACTTAATGAATTGGCATCACATACTCGAGTAATTAGTAGATAAATATCATAATTAAGTAAAACCTGAGAGCTGATGTTATTTCTTTTGATGTATACATATATTTACACACAGGGAAGAGATAAGGAGGATAAAAGCAAGAGATCCAAATATCAGCCATAAGGAGGCCTTCAGCACTGCTGCTAAAAACGTATATACATTAATTAATTAATTAATTCTTAATTAATTTAACTACCTAATTTCAACTTTATTAGTTAATTACTTTTTACAGATAGTGTTATCACTGACTTGTCAATATCCTAATTAATTTCTTCAAGAATTAATGCAGATACTAATTATTAACTCCCATTCCTTTTTTCCTTTTTTTTTTTGTTGAACTGGTAATTGATATGATAAATTAAGTGGGCTCATTTCCCTCGGATTTAGCACAAGAGAAAAAGCTACTGGATGAGATCACAGCCAGGCCAAAATCTACTGCAAAGTGGCACCATAATGTGCATGGTCTCAATATCAATGTGCTCAGTTTTAATTATATCTAGTATAATTATTGTAGTATTTTACTTTGAATTTCTATTTTGGATAAAAAGAAGAGAAATATAATTAAGGTGATTGTCGAATTAATTATGTGGAAATATGTTGGAGTTGTTTGAATCAATGTAGTTGGTGCTGGGCTGGATCATGCATTCAGCCCAATTAAAATGGTTGGTGCATACCTTAATTATATGGTCTCTCACCAGGTTGCAATGAATGGATTTAGATTTAATAAATAATAAACGTTTGTTGTATCCTTAATTAGGGTACGTAGTAAAACTTAGACGCAGGTGGAAAAGATGTCGGTCCTGTTTTCTTTTCCTGCTTACGGGAAATTATGAGAATTATAATTCAATGATGAAAACTTTTGTCTCTATATTCGTTTGGCAAGTCTTTTGTTAGTTCATGAAAATAGTAATATAAAATTCATTTTAGAGATAAAGCCAACACCAACTAATATCTATAATTAATATAAAAATTGCAGCTTATATCTTATTTTACAACGAAAAGCAAGTTATAGTATTATTCCTTCCATGTCTGGTATAAAAGAAGAACTGTAAAAATTTTAATATGTAAATCAGCTGTGTAATCATGAAGTTTTTAAAAGAATACTCTCACATTTGTTTCTCCAGTATAACCGAATACTCATAAATGTGGATTCTCAATTGTTGGGTAATACATTTCTATTCCCTGTTGAATTGAGACATTCCTTCAAAGTTCAAAGTAATATTTACATAGAAAGCTTCTAAAGCCGGCCCTTTTCAGCAATGGACGCTAGCTGTCGATTTCAATTTTGAAGTCGACCTTGAAAAAACTAGACTAATTAAATGGATAGCTAATAAACTAACATAAGTTCTACACTTGCAACACTTCTACAGTTTTACTAAATTAATTATAATTATTAACATTATTAATATTTTATATGCCAACTTGCAAGAAACGAGTGGATTAAATATTTTATGTCC
This sequence comes from Carex rostrata, assembly GCF_964058835.1. Lineage (NCBI taxonomy): Eukaryota > Viridiplantae > Streptophyta > Magnoliopsida > Poales > Cyperaceae > Carex > Carex rostrata. The sequence continues at coordinate 8,829,669 of NC_135934.1, forward strand.
GAGAACCGAGATGAGGTTGTTGATGAATCTGGACTAAAAACACGGGTCAAGGGGTTTAAATAAAAAAATAATGCCACATGGGAGCTAATACGCATATTCCTTTGTTGCAATATGCAAATGTTATCACAATCATTTTTAATGATCACTTTAATAATGTTTGTGTTCAGTATAGAGGTTTGCTAAACCCCTAACGGGTTGAGCCCGTTTTGCCCGGCCCGTACCCGTTACCCGTGGTACCCGTACCCGTTGCCCGGGTACAAACGGGTAGACGGGTAGACGGGTACGGGTAATAAACGGACCGGACACCCCTATTTTGAAATAAACCCATTGTACCCGTACCCGTACCCCTTTACCCGTACCCGTATCCCTTTACCCGGTTGCCCGTACCCGTTACCCGTTACCCGTACCCGTTATCCGTTACTCGTACCCGATCCGTACCGCAAAATTCAAATTTTTTTGAATTTTCCGCCGGTTCAAGACGGGGCCCGGGCCAGGTCAAATCAAACCCGGCCGGACCCACCCGGGTCACCTCAACCGGTGGTTTTTTTTTTTTTATTTTTTTTTATTTCAAATTTTATTCCCTCTCCAATTTTTTTCTTTAAATACACCCCTCTAATCCTCTTCCTCTCCACACTCAAATTTTCAATCTCTCAAACTCAATCTCAAATTCTCATTTTTCATTATTCTAAATTTTTAAATTTATTGTTTGAAAAACATATGGTTGTAATTTAATTCATTTTACAAATACGCAAACGGAATTAGAGGTTCGCTAAACCCGTGACGAAATTACGAAGGTATCGAAATTACAAAGTTGTGCACCTCCCGCAAGATTTCTCCGCGAAATTTAAAGGTTAGATTTATTTTATGTTAGATTAATTTATTTTTGTAGAGTAATTTAAAATTTCATATTAGATTAATTAACTTTTGTAGAGTAATTTATTGTTGTAGATAAATGTATAATTTAAATTGAATGTTAGATTTAGTTTATGTTAGATTTGTTACATTTATTTAATTTATGTTAGATTTGTTAGATTTATTGAATGTTACATTTATTTAATTTATGTTAGATTTATTAGATGTGATTATGTGAACTTGTGAAATAATTAGATTTATTTTGAATATGTTAGATTTTATTTTTGAAATTCGGATTTATTTTTAATAGGTTAAAAAAATATGTTAGATTCATTTTTGTGAATATGTGAAATATTTTGAATATGTTAGATTTATTTTATGTTAGATTAATTGATTTTTGTAGAGTAATTTAAAATTTCATATTAGATTTATTGTTGTAGATAAATGTATAATTTAAATTGAATGTTAGATTTAGTTTATGTTAGATTTGTTACATTTATTTAATTTATGTTAGATTTATTAGATGTGATTATGTGAACTTGTGAAATAATTAGATTTATTTTGAATATGTTAGATTTTATTTTTGAAATTCGGATTTATTTTTTATAGGTTAAAAAAATATGTTAGATTCATTTTTGTGAATATGTGAAATATTTTGAATATGTTAGATTTATTTTTGAAAATGATAGATTTATTTTGAATAAGTTATATTTTTTGAATATGTTAAGTAATTGTATTTATTTTTGAATATGTTAGATTTTTTTTAAAATAGATTAGATTTTATTTTTGTTTTTTCAAATTCTTTTTTTTTCTGTTTTTTCCGGATTTTTTTAATTTTATTTTTTTCTGTTTTTTTTAAAAGAAGTTGTATTTGAAATTCATTATATAACTAGGTTAGATTTATTTGTTGAATATGGTAAGTAATTGTATTTATTTTTGAATATGTTATATTTATTTTTAAATAGATTATATTTTTTTTCTGTTTTTTCCAGATTTTTTTAATTTTATTTTTTTCTGTTTTTTTTTAAAATAAGTTGTATTTGAAATTCATTTTATAACTAGGTTAGATTTATTTGTTGAATATGGTAAGTAATTGTATTTATTTTTGAATATGTTATATTTATTTTTAAATAGATTATATTTTTTTCTGTTTTTTTTTCTGTTTTTTCCAGATTTTTTTAATTTTATTTTTTTCGGTTTTTTTTTAAAAGAAATTGTATTTGAAATTCATTATATAACTAGGTTAGATTTATTTGTTGAATATGGTAAGTAATTGTATTTATTTTTGAATATGTTATATTTATTTTTAAATAGATTATATTTTTTTTCTGTTTTTTTTTTTAAATAAGTTGTATTTGAAATTCATTATATAACTAGGTTAGATTTATTTGTTGAATATGGTAAGTAATAAACCTTATTTTTGTGAATAGGTTTACATTTTTTAAAAATGTCATCTCATCGTGATTCGGTGCAAGAAGATATCGCGAGAATGTCGGCCGATATTTTTGGCCCCGAAATACCAACTACAAATTATCCACAAGATTATCCACAACCTTATTTTGATAGTTCCTCTCAAATGCCGCCACCTAATTATCCACAACCTCCCCAAAATTATCAAAGAAGAGACCAAATGCTACAAACAAATTATCAACTCAACCCCCAAACGGGTGCACCGTATTATACTTCAAATGATCCAAACATATTCATTCCACAAGAATCACATCAACTACCACCACCGTATGCATATGGAGGCACTTCTTCTGTTGCATCGTCGAGTCAACTCAACCCCCCTATTTCAGGTACTCCTTCGACAAGTGTCACTGAAATTCAAGAAGAAACTCTCGCTCCTCCTCCGCCAATTGTCCCCCGCCCCCCACAACAACCAGCAGCAAAGAAGGCTAGAAGACCTCCCGAATACAACCAATATTGGTTTGAATGGTATGATGTGACCAAAGATGACGACGGTTACATGAAAACTCTTTATTGTAAGGTAGACCATTGCAAGAAACCTTATTTTGTTTATAAACAAGCTAGTGGTATGAGTAGCTTTAAAAGACATGTTGATGTGCATATTAGAAAGGGTGAAAACTATAACCCGAATACTACCGCGCAAATTCAAACTGAAATCACCCCGGATGGTACTTTAACCAACCCAAAATTTGATGAAAAAAGAATGCTTAGTGAATTGGCACGGTACATAACCCACAAAGAACAACCAATCAGTATGGGTGGTTGCACAGCCTTTGCCCGGTTGGTCATTCGGGGGTGTGCTCAACCAATGTACAAGAGGATGCATCATAGAAAGTTGGTTGGTGAAATAAAAAAACAGTTTACAACCATAAAAGATGACCTCAAAGGTACATTTGCATATCAATCCAATAAGGTCTCAATTACCTCCGATATATGGACTGCTGGTAAACATGGCCTTGGGTACTCTTGTATTACTGGGCATTGGATCGATGATCAGTGGATATTACAAAAGAGGATATTAAGTTTTCGAGTGTTAGATTCTCCGCACACCGCAAATGTAATTTTTAAATCTATTATTGAGGTTTTACAAGAGTATAACCTTAAGAGGGATATGGCTAACAAGGTTTTTTCTATATCTTTCGATAATGCTAGTAACAACATTGCTTCCATTGAAATTTTTAAACGGTCACTAAACCAGATTATGAATGGTGAAATGTTTCACCAAAAGTGTGCTTGTCATATACTTAACCTCGTCGTGAAGGCGGGACTTAAAACAGAAGCCATAAAATTATTGATAATTAAATTTAAGGATGCCCTCAACCACATTGTTTCAAACCATGAAAGAAGACAAGAGTTTGCGAAGTTGTGCGTAACCTATCGAGTAAGCAAGTTGAAAGTACCTTGGGATATAGATACCCGTTGGAACTCAACTTATAGGATGTTGAACCGATGCCTTCCTTACAAAGCTGTCATAGGGGAGTTTTTGAGGGGATCCACCCCTGAGGGAATGCAATTGGAACCCACCGGCAGGGAATGGGACCAACTAGAAAGGCTTTCAGCATTTCTAGGAACCTTTTTTGAAGCAACCGTCAAACTATCCTGCTCGTATTCACCGACGGCATTTGAGTTGTTGGGGCAAATCTATCAAATTTCCAAGATTTATCGTAATTTGGAACAAGCAGAAACTCACGATAAATCTCTCACACCGATTGTAGAGGCCATGAAACTAAAATTTCTAAAATATTGGGAAGATGTACCCCTCTTGGCCATTATTGCAAGTTGCCTCAACCCGGCATACAAGAAATATTACACGATAAAAATGGTTGAAGCGTACAAAGATAATCTACATTTAGTCGCAACCGGGGTCGAGGCATACGTGGATGCGAAGTTCGCTGAGATGTTTAACATATACAACTCAAGAATTAGTGGCAACCAGAACCCCTCTTCGTCCCGGGCTGGTCCTAGGTATGAATAAATATACATTATGCTTTTAATCTTTATTATTTATAATATCTACATTATTTGTCCACTAATTTTTTTTTATTTTTTAATAGTTCCACTTTCAGGAGCACTAGCAGTAGTGGATTGTTAGCAGATTTTCAATCAGATGGCGAACCGCACGCATCCACAAACGAGTTAGTGAGCTATTTGAATATGCGCAACGAAAATGAAAACGTTGACATCATGACGTGGTGGAAGAGGAATCAAAGGTCTTATCCAACACTGGCGATGATGGCCCGCGACGTCTTTGCCGTACCCGTGTCAACCGTCCCTTCAGAAAGTTGTTTTAGTTCGGCGAACAGGATCCTCTCCGACAAACGCAGTAAATTGGGTCCACATGTTTTTGAAAGACTTGTGTGCTTGAAAGATTGGATTAATGCTGACGAGCGCAACCAACATCAAGCTCAAGAATCATCTTCTGCAGCTGATACTGAAGAAAGCGTTACCGAGCCTCAGCCTCAACCTAATTCAGATTCAGACGGTGCGGAAGAAAACGAACAATGGTATATGAATCCAAACTACTAGATAGGTAGTGTCGGTATAATTTTCTAACCTCTTTTAATATTTATGGTTATTTTAAAAATTATAATTTCTAAACATTTCAATTAGTTTTTAAATTATTCATTTTAAAGAACAATTACTAACAAAAAAAAAAGTTAGAACTCCGCCTATGTTATTTTACATAGCCGGTCCCAAGCCCGGAATAAAGGAGGAGGGTAACTTTTATTTTTTAATCTATTGTTTTCAAATTATTCATAATTATTTTTAATGTAATAAATTAATTTAAGATATTATTATTTATATTTTATTGTTTTAATTATAATGAGAATTTGAAAATAAAATAAAATGACTTGCTTAAAGAAATAAATAAATAGATTTGTACTTAGCCGTATAAATATACAAATTTTCGTACGAATAATTTTTATATATAAGGTACAAATTTTATTCATTTATAAATTATAAAGACGCGAGTTGATAATTTCATGTATATATATACTCTATTTGATATCGAACTATTCATATTATAAAAATTGAATTATAAACACGTAATAATATTTATACGACACTGTAAAAAAAACAGAAAAAAAATATTAAACAAAACAGAAAAAAAAAAACAGAAACAAAGACAGAAAAAAAAAACGGAAAAACAAAAGAGAAAAAAAAAAAAAAAAAAAAAAAAAAAAAAAAAAAACTGACAAAAAAAACAGACAAAAACCGGAAAGAAAAACAGAAAAAAAAACCGGAAAAAAAAACGGAAAGAAAAACAGAAAAAAAAAGGAAAAAACAGAAAAAAAAAAAAAAAAACCGGGCGGACCGGACCCGTACCCGGATACCCGGACCCGTACCCGCGGTACCCGTACCCGTCAACCCGCAACGGGTACGGGTAATAAACGGACCGGATATATGTTTTGGGAGTTTTACCCGTCTACCCGTTACGGGTTTTACCCGTACCCGTTGTACCCCTTTACCCATCCTACCCGTTACCCGTAACGGGTAACCCGGAACGGGTCACGGGTAACCCGTTAGCAATTGACTAGTTCAGTATGAGTAAGATTAATCAGTGCTAGCTGCGCCGAAACATTTAAGGATCATGATAACAATCCCTGCAGGTCTATCCCCGCATTTATCCCCGTAGATACTGCCAAAAAAAACATGGAGGGACCGCTCAATCATTAATGAGCGTTTAAAAAATTACGGGTATTTAACTTGAAGCATCAAAGTATTTACCTTGAATTTGTCAGGTATTAAACCCTCTGCAGTGATCTCTATTTATGAAATAATAAATCAATCCATTAATTGTCCCCGCACAAAATTTCCTTTTTTTTGAATCGTCCCCGCACAACTGGGGACCATTAAACATGGGGGGACCGCTCAATCATTAATGAGCGTTTAAAAAACTGTTAGTATTTAACTTGAAACATCAAAGTATTTAACTTGAATTTGTCAGGTATTAAACCCTATGCAATGATATCTATTTATGAAAAAATAAATCAATGCATTAATTGTCCCCACACAAAATTTTCTTTTTTTTGAATCGTCCCCGTACAACTGGAGACCATTAAATAAACAATCCCCTCACCCAATGATAAATACTCTGAGACATAATGATAAATATTTTATGTTACATGGATAAATACTTTACATTATATGGATAAATACTTTATGTTACATGGATAAATACTTCTCATGCATACTTGCAACTTTCAGTAAAACATCAATGATAAATACTCTCATGCATAATGATAAATATTTTATGTTACATGGACTTTGTATTACATAGATAAATACTTCTCAGATATAATTGCAACTTACAGTAAAACATCAATGATAAATACTCTCAGACATAATGATAAATACTCTATGTTATATGGATAAATACTCTATGTTACAAGGGTAAATACTTCTCAGAAATAATGATAAATACTTTTTTGAACATCAATTAACAGATAAGCATTTATTAACGAGAATTGTTATTAGATAACAGTATAATTAATGCAGAGATTGTTTTTAAAGGAATAATTAATGCGAGAATTGTTATTAGAGGAAGACATAATTAATGCGGGGATTGGTATTAAATGACAGTCTAATTTAATGCGGGGATAAAAGAAAATTTTTAGGGAAATTAGTGGGGGGATATATAGCAGTTAAGGAAGAGAGAGAGTGCGGAGAAAATGGGGGGATGAGAGTTGGGGGTTCCTTATAATTATTCTAAAACTAAATAGTTTGATAAAAGACCAATTGATTTTCACTATCCTCAATTTCTTTAAATCGAAATATGCATATAAGTAGTATTTTTAATATTATAAATGTAACTTTTTAAGGAAAACTCACATCTCATCCCAAAAAATATTCAATTATCATTTATTTTTGATCGCCCATAGTTATGATCAAAACTTTTGATATGATTATTGATATGAACCGTAGATATGATGCTCGACTCAACAACAACAAAGCTTTTAATTTCAAACAAGTTAGGATACGCTAGAAATGAATTCAACCAGTGAAGACTTCATTTACATAAAAAGATTGTATTTTATGTTAGCTTTTTACGTTTATAGCATCCCTTCTCTTTTTTTTCCGATTTAGAATAGGTTATATAGAAACTACATAGGCAAAGTTAGATATGATGCTCGACTGAATCAAAAAAATTCTAACTACTCTTTTGTTATTGACTTTGTGACTCCAATTGGACATCATTTCTAACCTACTTCCAACTTACCGAAATTTTTAAATATACCATGGTTCAAAAAAAGATAAACCCAAACACCCTTTTTTTGAAAAATTTCGAATTTTAACACGGCCGCATCCCGAGGGAGCGGCCACCTTGTTTTCAGTTCAAAGTCACATGAGAAAAAAGCAAAAAAAAAAAAAAAATGGGCTGCTGCCCCTAGATGCGGCCCGCAGAAAAGTAGCTGCATCTAGGCGATGCGGTCATGTCAAAATTCAAAAATTTTCAAAACCGGGGTGTTTGGGTTTATCTTTTTTGGGATGATGGTATATTTAAAAATTTCGGTCCAACTTATTTAGAACTAAAAACTTGGTTGTTGTTGCTGCTTTAATGTTATCAAATTACAACAAATTTAATTTCATAGATAATATCTCTAAACTATGAAATTTTATATTTTTATTTTGATACATGTCCTAATATTTGTTACCTGTCCGATAATTTTGTTGTCAATGCAATATATATTACAGTGCCAACTTGTAATTAATTTGTAAAAAGTGGTGGGTTAGATGCTCTTGTTTGATTGTGGTATAACTCATGAAATAAATGTCTTATTTTGCATTTATGTTGTCAAATAAAGACAAAATGACATATAATAAGAAATTATTTATATTGTCATAAATTAATTCACCTATTAATTAAGGCTCAACAAGTTATGATGCAAATTTATCTCTCATTTTAAATTAACACCTACGCATTCAAATAATAAAATAACTCACCCTCACATGCTAGCTTCTTCTCTCCTATTAAATTTACTCACCTAAAAAACTTACATGCGCATGCTTTTTTCTCTCCTATTAATTTTAGTTCTAATTATTACAAAATGTGTAGAAAGAAAATACCAGATAAGAAGAATTTTGTTGGCCTTACAAGTACACCATATTAGTTCAACAATAAACATAAAATGTAACAATATATAATTCAACAAATATTTTAAATCATGTCAGGTAATAAGTTCTAACCAAACAAAAATAGTTTATGCCATGACTTAACATTAAGTCCCAATCAAACAAAACTAACTAATGTTATTTAAATTTGGAGTAAGCAATTTATTTCACCGTAAATTTTAGAGTTAATTTCTTGTGTGTCCTTCAACTCTTATTTATTTTCTTATTTACCTTTTAAGACTTCAATATACTATATTTACCTCTGAACTCTTCTTATTATTTCTTATTTATCTCTTACAGTGAGTTCACACATTTTTATTTTAATATTTCCAATTATATCCATACTTTATTTCATTCTCCTTCAAAGCAAATGAAAGGTCTGGAAGAGAGACAATGATGATATTATCTTAAAATACATACGGAGAAAAAAGAGTTTCTCCAAAATGTATTTGCCAATCAGAGTGCCTAAATATGAAATAAACGAAAAGTATGGAGGAAGACAAAAAAGAGACAATGGCCTTCTAAATGAAAAAGGATGATGAGAATTCACCATTGAGTTCGATAGCTTTCAAAATGACATTTGCTAATCCAGGGCATAAATATGAAATAAATCTTCTCATCATCCTTCTTGTTGACATATGTATTTAATTTGGCAGTTAATTAAATTAATCAACCCATGGACTTCTAAATTCATCAACCCATGGTGACGACGCATCGCTAGTATGTTTCATGGTGACAACATATATCTTCCTCTGATTTTTTGTACTAAAGTTTCTCTGTTCTTTTTTCTATAAAAAGAGTTTGGATAGGATGTGACAATTGAAGTTTACTTGTACGAAGTAAACTAGTAAAAATATAGAAATAAGAAAATAATGGAATAACCAAAATTTAATGCTGATATGAAACTTGTGTAGATTACTTTTGTTAGATCTCTGTAGACAAATTAAAATGTCACATAGACAATTCAAGAAACATTTTATGGTCACATAATAAAATTTGCCAAATTACTTGGAAAAATACAAACCCTCCCCACTTTCTATGAATGACAAATTGTCTTGCTTCTTTTCCTGTGCGTCTCTGCTTTTCTCCCTAATCCATATGGTTCATTATACATTTCTTTTACTAATATCTTGTTGTATTCTATATTACGCACAACAAATAACCGAAAAAAAAAGAAGAGGTTGGATAGGATGTGACAATTGAAGTTTTGTCTGATGAACGAGGGTCCATTGATCACTTCTATCTACATTGAGATTAATTTCAAACTTGTATAAATTTTGTCGAGGTGTCAAGGTGTTGAGTAATCTTTTATTGAGATATTCGCTCTCTTCTTGTGAAGTAGGCTTCTTAAGCCAATACTATACATGTTTGACCTGAAGAAGTCAATAACTGATATTGCTGGAATCAGTACTAAGACTTTCAACAGATCTTAGGATTTTTAAGGAGATCCAGTGTAAAAGGTTGATGCTTTGTGTTTTCTTCAAAAGAAAGTTAGACCAGATGCTACTTCATTTATATCAAAGAAAGGAAAAAAAAGGATATTCCAAGTGCAATAGGCGGTGTATTAGACCTGAAAGATGGAAGCTTTACATACCCGTTACAGAGGATTATTGTTCACATCCTCTCCAAATATGTAGGAATCACAACTCAAAATGCCCCATTAAGATAAGATCACTATTAGTCTATTCTCTCTCTTCCAGTTTTTCATTTGCTTTAATTGAAGAAGGAATGAAATAAAGAAGGGTTATAATCGAAAATATATAAATAAAAATGTGTGAAATAACAGTAAGGGGTAATTAAAAAAAAATGAGAAGAGTTGAAAGATAAATATAATATAGAAGTTTTGAAGGGTAGATAAAAAAATAAGCAAGAGTTGAAGAGTACAAACAAAAATTAACCCTAAATTTTAATTCACAACTAAATAAAAATGGACAAAGTCCTGACTTTCTCGGTTAATATACAGTACTAAATTAGAAATTTCGTTAATTTTTTTGGAATAATATGTTTTGAAATAATACAAGTAATAGTCCAGATTTTCTGTGGATTTAATTGGAAGAAAAAGATAAAATTAAGAAAGAAATGCAAAGCTAGCTAGCACGCAACAGGAATTCCTCCAATAGAGAGGCGCCACAAACAATCATGTCTCTAAATCCAAAATTAAAATCCAAATTCGATTTGACGGAGTCGACTGATTTGCGGATGTTGCTGTCTGCTTTCCATCTCCTAATATAAAAATAATAAAAAAAGAATATGAAATGAAAGAAAGGTAAAAAGCGGTCCAATAAAGTTGACTGGAATCTGGAATCTATGATAGTATTAATTGTAATCTAATCTGGAATCTGGATCGAAAATTATATTGGAGATGCGCATGCGCTAGCTGTAGGCAGGCAGACATTTTCCTTTGATTCCATAAAGTTGGAGAGTATGTAATTAAAAAAATTAGCCTTACAAAACTAGACTTAATTAGTAAAATAAGATTTGCTAAATTATTAATTAATTAAAGTATTAATTATATTTTTATTGTAATAACTAATTAATTCGGATGGGAACTTGCAAGGAAGTGGAACGACGTGGTGTCGTCTTTAACTTGTCCGGGAAAGCGAGGTGAGATTCAGATTGGTGAATGAATGTGGACTAAAACATGGGTCAAGGGGGATTCAAATAAATTAATAAAGAAGAAAGAAGAAAGAAAGAAAATGCAAAGAGAAGGTAGCTAGCGCCGCCATGCATCATCCGATTTGGATTTTGATGGAATCATAGTCGTTGATTGATTGATTAATGAATGGATGGATTTGCAGATGTTGCTGTCTGTCTGCTCTCTCAAGTCACAGTGGGATATATGTCTGTCTGACTGTCTGCCCTTGATTCCTTGAGGTGGAGATGAATGGAGAAAATAATTGGAGAATCGGTGGAGATGGAGATGCGCATATATAAGTTTAGCATAGTATCCAGCTCTTGGCTGCTATGTATTCAACTCCAACTAAAGAATCGAATTAGGAGGAATCAATCAATCTCTTAGTTAATTAATTTGAAGGAAAGGTTGAACAAAGTAGAGATGCAGATGCAGTTGCAAAGGGGACATGGTGGAATCTGTTGGTCTGCTCAAGGTCGAGTACGGAGGCATCATGGCCACTACTTTCTCTCACCATCATCGATATCTCCATCTCCCCTGCGCCTGCGCCTTCCCTGCGTTACGGTACGAGTTGAAAGCGGAGGAGGAGGAGGAATCGACAAATTTGAAATGGGGCCGGGGCCTATGAGGGCCACCTCCGACTGGAGCCTCAATAGCAATCGCAATCTCCGCCTCCATCTTGAGCAGGAGGAGGAGGAGGAGATAGAGAGGGAGAGCAATGGATCATATTCGCATTCCTATTCAGATTCAGGTTCAGTAGCCGCAGTATCATTGCCAAGGAATAGGAATTGGAATAGTACAAGGGACAATATAGCGCTAGGGGTCATGTTCGCCTCGTGGAACTTGTTCAACATCTACTTCAACATTTTCAACAAACAGGTATGATCGACGGGCTAGCTATCTGCTATCCTATCCTATTCCTATTCCCCCACCCTTTTTTTTTATTTTTTTTTTATATTCCCCCCTTCATTTATTTATCAATCATATTCCTCTCTTACTTTCTATTTCACATTCACCTGGAGTTGCAAACGAATCAGATTTTATCTGCCCGAATCCATGTCCGAAATTAGATACGAATATATGATATCCAAATATCCGTTCAATACAAATGCATATATAATTTTAAATTTTTATTATTCGTATTTAAATAATATATATATATCATATAATTTAATATATATTATGAAAAAATTTATGTATATATCTACAAATATTCGATCTATATTCGTATCCGTCAAATATTCTGTATCTATCTGATTCTACCACTATCCGATCCATTTGCACCCTACATTCACCCTATTTTTTATTAGTTTTTTTGTTTGTTTGTTTGTTGACTTGTACAACTAATTAACTAGTTTGAAATCAATAGATCAAATGTGCAAATAATTAAGAAAATTGTTTAGCCTGGCAGCTCCATTTCCTGTCCTCTGCGATTATTAATTGTGTTGTATTATTATAATTATTATTATTACTATCATCATCACCATCCTATATTCTATTTATTTCTTTTCCTTTCTTTATCTAGTCATCAAAAACATATATAATATAATATAATATGGTGATGCGCATGCAGGTGTTGAAAGTATATGCTTTCCCGATGACAGTAACAGCAATGCAGTTTGGCATCGGTTCTGTCCTGATTCTACTCATGTGGTCAATGAATCTCCACAAGAGACCCAAAATCCCTTCTTTATCACAGGTACTTGACTAATTTTATTATCAGTCCTTGTTATTTTATTACCAGTTGATACGATTGATCAGCAGTGACTGACTGACTGACTGCATCTATATGGAACCAGCTAGCAATTAATAATTACTTGAGCTATGAAATAAATAGATAGCTAATCAATTAAGTGGATTATATATATATTTTTAGATGTGGGTGATAGGGGCGCTGGCAGCGGTGCACACGGTGGGGAACGCATTCACAAACATGAGTCTGCTGAAGGTGGCGGTGTCGTTCACGCACACCGTCAAGGCCATGGAGCCCTTCTTCTCTGTTCTCCTCTCCGCTCTTTTCCTCCGCCAGGTGGTCCCTACTTCCCCTTTACTCCGTCCTTAATTTTCTCCATTGCTTCCTTGTTGTTTATTAATGAATATCTGTGTCTGTGTATGCAGCAACCATCAGTGATTGCGATAGCAACACTGATTCCTGTTGTTGGGGGTGTCGTCTTGGCCTCCTTTACTGAAGCTTCCTTCAATTGGTCGGGATCCATTCCTCTTCCTCTTCTTAATTTTATTAATTACCTTCCTTCTTTACCTTTCTTCACTGGAATATAAAACATGCAATACAATACACTCAGGATCGGATTCTGGAGCGCAATGGCTTCCAACCTTGCCAATCAATCTCGCAACGTTGTCAGCAAAAAACTCATGAATAACGAAGAGGTATTTCTTTCTTCATAGTTCATATATACCAAAAATAAATTATGATCTATATATTAACACTGCTGCATTTGTTTACTTGAATAGGAATCTCTCGACAACATAAATCTCTTCTCCCTAATTACGATTATTTCATTCTTCCTCTCCACGCTTATAATGATTTTTACAGAAGGCATCACTTTCACTCCGTCCTATCTGCAAGCTTCTGTAGGTGCCTCGATCTCATTTTTACAGAAGAAAACACTTCCCCATAATTGATCAAGATACACCTTGCGAACAATGCCTGACTATTTCTTTGAAATCCTGATTTGCAGGGACTTAATGTAAGGGAGATTTACGTTAGATGTCTTCTATCGGGTCTTTGTTTCCATGCATATCAACAGGTGAGTTGTTTTTATTAAACGATACAAAATGAAATGAAACGAAACAAAATGAAATGGTTTAATCAAACAATCAAAACAGGCCGGATATATGTTGCTGGAGCATGTGTCGCCTGTGACCCATTCGGTGGGGAATTGCGTGAAGCGAGTGGTTGTGATTGTAGCATCCGTTCTCTTCTTCCGAACTCCCATAGCCCCTGTTAACGCCCTTGGTTTGTATTTATTTCGACATCAATTATTTATTTCCTGATTAGGCTCACACCACACCCCCTGTTCTCCCTATCCAATTACAGGGGATGGATATTTCCTGATTACCTTGCATTTGTTAATTGTGTGGATGGATTTGCTGTCTTTCTGTTGCAGGAACTGGAATTGCACTTTCTGGCGTCTTCTTGTACTCGAGGGTAAATAAAATCAAGAGGAAATCTCTGTAGGGAACAATGCCATGCCATGAAATATCCCCTGTTTTATTTTATCTCACTTCCATCAATTACGTTTTAAAAATAAAAAATAGGGAAACAATGCCATGTTGCTTTTCACAGAGCAGTTTTGTAACAATGCCATGTTGCATTTCACAGAGCAGTTTTGTAAGTAGCAAATTAAATTCTTGTAGCAATGCCTGCATTCATGATTGTAAATTGAGCACCCAAATTCTAATTTTCGTAGATGCTTCATGTATAATTAGGTCTTTAACTGTTACTAGAGTAATACAGCTCTGTGTTCAGGAATTGGGTTGTGCATTAATTTCCTGGCAGCAATTTATTGTTGATGTAAACAATCAGTTGGAAGTAAATGCAATATCACATCACCACTGAGAATAAGCATAAAATTCAGACCTAGCCAGCTGTTAGCTGTACAATACTGAAATGTAGGTACATGTTCATGCCTGTACCAGACCTATATTGCTGAGGTGGTACTAAAATCCAGTATCATCATATTCCATAAGCCAATTCTGAGTGAGGTTTTAAAATGGTGGGTACATGATCAGACCCCGGTTATGGTGTGAAGGCACTGAAACTTCAAATTGGTATCCTTCTGCATCAGCTAGTCAAATTAAATATGATGATACTTAATACAAGGATCTCTATAGATGAGTTTGTCATTTCCCCATTCAACGGCTTTTTATTATTATTGGCACAAGCTGGTCGATCTTGACGGACAAAGTTCTCTTTCGTGATGAGGCCTCGCAGAAGAAATCTTCGTATTGTGGATCTATAATTAGGGTTTCGGAGCCACATGCTAGAATATACTTTAGGCTAACGGACCATATATGCAAATCCCTCAGCATATATTTTAATTGTACCTGAAATACCCCAAAATAAAAAAACACTAACGAACAGCAATGCAAGATGGGGGCATGATATTTGGTAACATGCTCAAAAGAATCCAGCTGAAAATGTGAAAGGTGGTGGTCAATTTGCATGGCTTGGTATCAAGACAAATATATATCAGCTGGTAACCGTTAAGTCCAATGAAAATGTGACAGGTAGTTGTTCTTTTATTTATTTTTCTAAACAATTTAAGGTAACCAACAGTATAGTGGACTCTTTTATCAAATCCTGAACAAATAAAAGAAAATGGAATGCGCTACAAATGACTATATATGTAGTTAGAATAAAATATTGCAATTAATTTCTGGATGCAGGATCTAATCAGGTACAACTGCCAGTAAATCCACTCAGTAGAGCTACTGTACTGTCTTATTGCTAAATGGAGGTCTTTTTTTTCCCTACCATTGGGTATCACAATTGTGTATAAGCATCACAATTTTTACTTGCTATATGAGATTATCATATTAGAATTGGTACTGTTACAATAATTAATTAGCTAAAAATATTTATGCTTAACTAATACGTACTGTTACAAAATATATTTTGTTTCTTATTTGTTGGTTTCATGTTGAGTTGCACATATATGTGCAGGAAGAAACTTCATTTGCACACATGTCAAAATTGGGGCTAAACGATCGAGCATTACTCAAGTGTAATTGAAATTTTAGGACATTAATTACCATATTTGTATCGTTTCAGCGATGATATATGCACCGGTTAAGCACTAAGTAGGTAAAATACGAAATTCTACACCCTTTATCTTAACTATAATTAATAGCTACAATTTGAGATGTCCCCCTCCTCGCTAGTTCAAAAAACTATGAGTGAGGGTAGACTGTGGATGGCTCACTGCCAGTAGGTCGGTATAGAAAAGGGTATAGCTTTGTATTGGCAAAGGAAAGCATAGTGGTCAAAGCATAGACTGATGCTTACATGTAAATACTTTCATTCTAATAAAACTGGCAGAGGCATTCTAATAAAACTGGCAGCCTCTGCTTGTTTCTCAAAACAAAAAAAAAAAAAAAAAAAAAATATATATTAATAGCTACAATCTAGTGCCCTTATTCACGTCGAAATCAAATTCTTAATGCATGTCTTTGCATTTGCCACTGGTGCATTGCATACCGGCCGGCTGATGGCCAGCCAGTTTCGGCCACAACAACATGCCACATTCTCTCCGGTGCTGAAACCAGGGGCAGACCCACATATGATCCCAGGGAGTGTGTGTTGGGGGGGGGGGGGGGGAGGGCTGGCTCTGGATGTTTGATTTGTAATTCGGATTAAATTTAGGATTAAAATTAAAATAAATTTCTTGAATTATGATGGGTAATTAGAATTATATGTTAGAAAATCAAAAATTACAAGTCAGAGTATTGGAAAGTATAAGTTAAAGTATTGTTTTTTTTTATCGAGTATCTAATTATTTAATGAGTTTAAACCCGATTAGCTGTTTAAATCCGATTTGATATTTTTTTGCCTCCTGACGAAAATTCTACATCCGCCCCTTGGATGAAACCATACAAATATTGTAATGCCCTAAATATATATATATATATATAAATAAATAATTTCTCCATGGATAAATTAACCTCTATTAGCAGGAAGTTGGAAGGCTGGAGCAAGACAATGTTTACCATTGCCATGTCTTGTGTTTTAGAAATACATGCCTACTTGATAAATTACATTGCTAAATTGACGTCATATATATATATGATGCTTGTAATTAATATAAGTTCATATGAACATAACAGCATGCTCCATTGGAGTAACAAAATTGAGTTTTTTAATTGTATCAATTTGCTCCAAAGTAGCACAACAGACTAACTCATGTTGTCAGTCCCAAACCCGCATCGCAGCAAAGCAAACTGAAACAAAATTCGGTTCCCCCACCAAGTTCACGAACAATATAATTAAAACCTTGGCGCATGCATGTGTTATATCAGGTTGCTGTATATGTGTCTAATTACAATAAAAAAAAGTAGAGTGAGTCTATGGTACTATGCATATTACGATTTGTTACCGTGCTACGGCTCTATATTCGAATTTTTAAATCCTAACAGTCGATCCGAACCGTTCATCTTGTTCTCCATATTAATATGTGTTTGGAAACCAAATTTTACATTTTTTGAAATTTTTTTACTATTTTTTTAGATTTATTGAAAATCATTGTTTCTGGATGGTCCAGAATTTTCAGATCAAGTGATTTTCGAAATATCTAAAAAAATAGTAAAAAAATTTCAAAAAATGTAAAATTTGGTCTCCAAACACATATTAATATGGAGAACAAAATGAACGGTTCGGATCGACCGTTAGAATTTGAAAACTCGAATATAGAGCCGTAGCACGGTAACAACCCGTGATATGCATAGTACCATAGACTCACTCAAAAAAGTATTAAAATTAAGGGCACATATCTAATTACATATATCATGTTCGGAAAGTAGGTTGTGCCTTTTTTTTCTTAGACAGTGTTAGATTGATATTAAATCCTGGCAGATTTATTATCTATGTAAACAATCAGTTGCAAGTAAATGCAACATTACATCACCAGTGAGAATAGCATACCTTGTAAAGTTCTTGCGGGCAAAGACCTGTTCAGCACAATGCCACAATGCAATCTAACAGGACATCCGTCTTTCAAACAATCTAACAGGTCAACGTTACCGCTATTTAAAGCTACATTTATCCTACCTGCTGAACCATAAGCAGGTAACCAGTTCCACAAATCCACAATGTGAGTAAACTGATCAATGCTGTCAGTCCAGAAGTGTGTGTGACAGCCATTACCAAGAGACATTCTTGCCCCTAGGTTCTCCAACTCTCTCTCCAGCTCAACAGCTTATCGCAGAACCTTTCAGGCAGCCTATTGGATTCAAAGGCTTAGACCAAGCTAGCCCCTTGGGAGAGCTTGAAGCTGTATCAAGGATTTTTGTAACCAACAACTAGTATAAAATACGCCAGTACCAATGCGCACATGATAAGGCCACAGTTTTTTTCTTTCTTCCTACAAAAAACTGAGTAATCTTTGCGATGATGTGCAGCAGGGTGTTGCCGAGATCAAACAACGCTTACAAGCCAGCTTCAAGATGCAGGATCTCGGAAAGCTTCGTATTCACTCGCTGGAAAAGAGAGTTTTAGCAAAAAAAACAGCACCAATAATGCTTTGGTATAGTTGTGGGTCATAACTGCTATGTATCTCTGTGTTGTAACTACTAGATAAATACTTATGCTGGGTACTAATTGAGAATATAAAACACTGCAATTGTTCCAAACAAAATTCTTGTCCGAAAAGAAGCATCACAGTTTCACAGTACATACAAGTCAAACATAACCAAAGCATAACACTTTTTATATTCTACCTCCCAAAACACCAATGAGAAGAGTGATCGGGTACTTCACTTTGTTCTTTGTCCCCCGTGATACCTCCATAATAATAAAGTGTTCTTAGTGCCGCCAGTCAAGAAAATTACCCATCAGTGAAGTTTCATTTTTGTCATTAGTATAAATTTGCTTGATTTGTTTGTGGTGAATAAGAGGTCTTTGATGTCGTTCCGCTGCCTCTCATCGAATGTTACCTCAAATCTACATACTTGACCTCCGTCAAGCTCTACAGCCAATAAGCAACTATAGCTAGTTAAGTAGAAATCCCAGTCAAGGTGGGCGAAGCCCCCTCTTGATCTTTGTTCATGCCAGCTGAATTCATGTTGATTTTCCTCGGCATTTTATTTGACATTTTGGTATATTTTCCAATTTTCAAGTATTTTGTTAGAACATTGAACCAGATATGCTCTAGCCACATAATCAAAACCATATATAAACAAAATAATTCCGGGCAATTTTTAATGCTCCAGTATGCAAAAGTTGTCCAGCAAATGCCTGATATTCAGAAGTAACTGTCAGTAATCCGTTTTCCAATTATTTGGACGGTTTTATCTGCCCATTAGTGTACCGCTTTCCAAATCTTACGTGCCAGTTAAATCAAAACAGACTAAAACAATAGCTTATCGCACAGCAGGTACAAGCATGTACCAGTCCATCTGGATCTTCTTAAAAGAGCTATCAGCTTGTACACTTGTCAGTATTATCATGTGAGGTTGTCTATATCCTGTACCAGTACATGTTTTTCCCAGCCATCTAAAAACGAAAGCAGTATCAAGAACCAAAACAAAACGAGAGCTAAATAAAAAATAATAAAAATAAAAACAATTCCGACAATGCTCCAGAATTATACAAAATCTATTGGAACTCTTAAATTTTTAGCCCCATTCACATTGCTTATCAAGCAATTGAACTGACTAAATCTATATAACCTGTAAGGATTTATTAATGCTTCCATCAGAACCATATCAAAATCCCTCTTATCAAGACCAAGTCTTAGTCATGGCAGCATGCAATGGTTGAAATAACAACTGATAGTGTACGCTGTATAAACCTCAAGTAAACAAAGATTTATCATTGTCAGGTTTTTTGTAATGAAGAGTTAGTAGTTGATAGACTATTAGTTTAGGCCATGACAACAGCATTAGCATCTTCTACTATAAATATATGGCTAGTAACATGATATCCTTCCCTGTATCTACTACATAAATAGACCACCACCACCACCAAAAAAAGGAAATGACAAAATATGACCCTTCAGAGTCCACAAGGTGGCAAAACAAAAAACAAAAAGGTTGGCCAGGATGTTAGCTGATTGCAGCTAGCCCTAAAAGAAACTCTTATCAGGGCTCCTGCTCCTACTGCGGGCTCCACTCTGCTCTTTTGCTCCTGAGAAAGACCTGCCCAGAAAACTAGATCAAGAATCTTTTTGCTTTTTCTTTTTATTTATTGTATTTATTATTTATTATTTTTTGTGTGCTTTTATTTCAGGCTCATATATACATTATTTATGATAAATTATATAATGATGGCATAGCAAATCTGCAAGGGAAGATAAACACAGACAGAAACACAGCAGCAGACAGTCTGTAAACTCAATTAAATCATTTATTTTTACTACACATGTATACCTATCATGAAAGCCACTGCCAGAACTGTTCCAGCCACTGCCATTGCCACCCCCATTGGAGCATCCACCACCATTAGAACCTCCATTTCCAGATGCGCCCCAGCCGCTGGCGCTGCCACCACCACCGGAGCCTCCACCGCCAGACCCACCCCAACTATTCCTGCTGCCGCTACCACTGGGCCCACCATTGGCAGCTCCGCTCCATTTACGTCCAGTGTCCCCACCGCCAGCACTGTTGGAACCTCCACCTCCCCAACGACGTGGTGGACCACCATAACCCCCACGCCCAACCATATCCCTGAGCTCAGGCGGCACCTTCTGACCAGCTCCCTCCAACAACTTCACTAGGTCGGTGGCGTACTTGCCATCCTGGTCGCAGAAAAAGGTGAACGCAGTACCTGTGGCACCAGCACGGCCTGTCCTGCCAATTCTGTGCACATAATCCTCAACTCCGTTCGGAAAATCATAATTGACAACCACCTTGATGTCCTTGACGTCAAGCCCGCGGGCCGCCACATCAGTGGCCACCAGCACACGAGACCGGCCAGCACGGAAATCAGCAAGGACGGAATCACGCTCTGGCTGGGACTTGTCACCGTGAATGGCAGCGGCACTATATTGGTGCTGCAGATTATGCGATAGCATGTCGCACATCTTTTTGGTGGAACAGAAGATGATGGTCTTGGCATTGGGGTCCTGGGATCGCAGGATCTGATCTAGGCGGCGACGCTTTTCCATAGGGCTGATGACCTCCACATGCTGCGTGATTGCCTTGTTGGCGACAAGACAGTCGGTGCTGCCAATGCTGACCTGGATGGGGTTACGGAGGAGGTGGGAGGCAATGTCCCTGACCTCTTTGGGCCAGGTGGCAGTGAACATGAGGGTCTGGCGGCGGGTTGGGAGGTGGCCAGCAATCTTACGTATCTGGGGCTCAAAGCCCATGTCGAGCATCCGGTCAGCTTCATCCAACACCAGGTATGCCACTTGCTTCAGGCTCAGCCGCCCCATCTCCAAGATGTCGTTCAACCGGCCCGGCGTCGCAACCACCACATCCACACCTCTCTCTAGCTCCTTCAGCTGTGGGCCTTTTGCTGCCCCTCCATATAGGCACTACAAAATTATATTTTATTTTATTCCATATTGGTAAAGCATTATTGATTGATTATTTTATTTCACCAACCTTGACATATTTGGATCATCCATTTCATATCTACAAAACTAAATTCATGATGCAATCAATATTCAATACAATACATACTGTGGTTGTGATCTTAGCAGGTCCCCCAAACTTGACTGCCTCGTGCTGAATCTGTGTTGCCAGCTCACGAGTGGGTGAGAGCACAAGCATGGTGGGACCGCTCTTGGGGTCATTCCGGAGACGCTTAAGACAGATAAAGCCCGGAATGAGAAAGCCGAGCGTTTTACCAGACCCCGTCTTAGCAACTGCTATGATGTCCTTTCCCTGCATTGCTATGGGCCATGATTGGGCTTGTATTGCTGTTGGCTCTTTAAACCCCGCTTTATACAACTGCAAAATACACCAACCACCAATTAAGAAAACTTACTTGTATCCAAATAATAATAACATTGTAAGAAGTAGCTAGCATAAAAGAAAAGTAGTTGATGTACAAGTAGAGACGAGACACCTCTCTGATAAGCCCTGGAGGGAAGCAAGTGGATTCAAAAGTAGTAAATGGCAATGGGACATCAATTCCCCGAACAGAAATTTCATGTTGGCGACAGTAGGCTTCAGGAGAGATGATACTGGAATTGGGGGTCATAGCATCAGTAGTAGTTCTTGCTGGTAAAGGAGCAGAAGAAACAATTGTTGTTGTTGTTGTTGTTGTTGTTGGTACAGTAGTAGAAGCAGAAGTTGCTGGTACAGGAGCAGGAGAAGCAGGAGAAGCATCAACAATAGTTTCTAGTACAGGAGCAGGAGCAGGAGCAACAGTAGTTGCATTGGGTGTAGTAGAGGTTGCATCCTTGGGATTCAGTCATATATTAGCAAAAGAGAAGAGTAAGTAAGTTAAAAGGTGCATGCAATTGCAAAATGCAAAGGGAGAGAAAGATGAGTTTAGTTACAGTTACCGACTTACCGTGGTAATAGTGCTAATGCTGGGGCGGTGGTACTGAGTAACCTTGGTGAGAGGGTTCCAAAAGTAGAGGTTGCCCGTGGTGCCGTCGATCAGCCCTTTCCACGGCGCTGGAAGGCTCGGATCTGTCGGCGCATACCGCACATTCGCCTTTGCCATTTCTAATACCCTTGTTTTATTCTTCCCTCCGACGACGATTGAAACTGGTACTGGACGACAGATTAGAGACTTTCCTTTTAAGTGGGACTGGGAGGTAGAACGACAGAGAGGGGGGAGTGCACCGTCTGTCACAGTCACTCAGACTTGTTAGACTCGAGTCGACTGGACTCAACAGATCAGCACTGCGCTGATGGGGCAACTCGACACATCGGCACTGCCTAGCCACTTATCTCTTCTTGCACCCTCACGTCTCCCCCAATATTATGCTCCATCTTTTCTTTTTCTTTTTTTCTTTTTTCCTTTTTTCAATTGCAAAATCCATAAACTATTTGGATTTAAACTATTATTTTAATAATTTCAAATAAGATATTATTTGTGGATTTGATTAAAACAATATTATCATGCATTTTGATAGGATATGTGGATAGTTATACGGATGTAAATTTTTTTTTTTTAATCCTTTGGAGATTTTTTTCGTCAAAAATAAAAAAGTATGATAAAATAATATATTAATAAAATTTTACATTTATCAAATGATAAGAGTGATATTTACAATTTTATATGTCTATCATGTTAAAAAATTAGAGATTGTTATTGTACTAGATTAGCATGTGTTGATCGTATATGCGGTCCAGTCAATTCGACTGCTATTTTAATTTTAGTTAGAAATAATTTAAGTATACAATTAAAAAAAAAAAGAGAGATAGAATCATAGAAGGGGAAAGAAAGAGAGAACCAGGACGGCTTTCAAAAAGATTTATATGGCAGCTCTAATGCGATTAACAAGGCGATTGGCAAGTGGTACGCAAGTGTCATCGGTACTCACTAAACAAGCGTCACACACCTCAACCTCCCCTTTCACGGTATAGATCCAACACACAAAGACCTATATGTCTTATCAAACCCATCCAATATATGCATACCTTGGTAGCTACTATCAAATTTTCAAAAAAAAGCCAATATATGCATAAGTGCATCTCCAACCTCGTGGCCATCTCTTAAAAGAAACTCACTCACTAATAACCCTCGCATAGTCCCACTCGTCTTTGTTTCCTGCCATCTCACCGGTTTAGGGTTTTAAGGTTTTAAGGTTTATGGTTTTAAGGTTAAGGGGTTATGATTTGGAGTTTGGGGTTTGGGTTTCAGGGTTTTAGAGTTCGAATTCACATCCTCTCCAATACCTGATAAGGGAATCTTTTACAATTACTAGATCTGAACCGTACTTTTTAACTTGGCACGAATCTCAAAGTCCAAAAATGGGGCCCCCTACAGTGACCCGAATCCCAAGCCGGTTGAGATTTAATCTCAAACCGTAAAGTAAGTGATCCTCTGCAATAATTATGCAATACCTGAGAGGATACGGGTTCTTAGAGTTCAAGGTTTAAGGTGTGATCGTTGAAAATAAAAATTAATAAAATTTATAACTCAATTTTTCTATCAATTCAAACTACAAGTGCATAATTTCATTAAAGTATATAATTAGATGTCAAATTACAATGAATTAACTATTTAGATCTTGAGCGATTAAATCACAACCTTTTCAAATATTAGACAGAATCTGAAATTTGATTTGTTGATTTTGATATCTAACTCACTCAAAATTAAATCCTAAGTTGATATCAAATTTCTGAAACTCTAAGGCATTTAGAAATTGATATTGATTTATTGGTTTAGATTCTTAATTTGAATTGATATATTTTAGAATTAGCTCATAAAAAAATTGGTGAACTTCAAATAAAATATTCAGTGCTACTGATATATATATTGTATATTGTCTGTATCAACTATATTGAGAGATAAACTATTTCAATTTGATTCGATAAGGTCAAAAGTTTATGATTTAGAAATAATTCCGGTATAATTCGGTTTTACAAGAAAGCAAAATAACTGAAAAAATAAATAAAATAAATAATTTTATATATTTTGACGTTTTATTCACGAATAATTCGACAGCCGAATAATTGACGGTTCGGACAGGAAACTCAAAAAAAAAAGGTTTTTACTAAGGTATCAACCTTGACACCAAGCGGCTGGAACACAGACTGTAAACACCGCACAGCGCCACGAATGATCAGGTCAAAAAAACATGAAGACTAACCCACGCACACGGTCGGAGGGTCGGAGGCAGCTCTCTCGCCGCCTTTGATAACTTCGTACCTTTCTCTCTTCTCTCTTGTTAAATTAAATTAAATTAATAGCTCTCCTTTCCCGCTCCCTTTGATCCCTCCCTCGGGTAGTGCCAGTGCTACATCGTTTTCCCGTTCCAATATGGGAATCAAGGTAAATATTCTACCAATTTCTATTTCGGTTACATTATCTATGCTCAACTTATGATTACTTCAAATAAAATAAATAAAACTGATGTTGGTGCTGCCCTTTCCAATTTATTTTAAAATAAAACCAGGGTTTGACAAAGCTTTTGGCAGACAATGCGCCCAACTCAATGAAGGAGAACAAATTTGAGAGCTACTTTGGCCGCAAGATTGCAATCGATGCCAGCATGAGCATCTACCAGTTTCTTGTCTGTACTCTCTATCTATCTATCATTATTATAGTTACAATCTACAATGAATTTAGCCTTCTTTCAACCTCTCTTCCAAATCTTTTTTTTGTTGATCAATCAATCTGTCAAAACTATAGATTGTGGTTGGGAGGACTGGAACGGAAACCCTTACCAATGAAGCTGGTGAAGTTACCAGGTAAAATAAAAAATAAAATAAAAAATAAGCTCGTATCAGATGTTTTAACAGACTCTGCTCTTACCCTCTATATATCCTGATGCTTGTATCATTTAAAGTCATTTGCAAGGAATGTTCAACCGCACTATAAGGTTGCTTGAGGCCGGGATAAAGCCCGCGTAAGTTGTTTTCTCTTACTTCTCTTTCTTTTGATTTAAACAACCAACCTCATTATGTCTCCCATGCTAATTCTTGTGTTTCTTTTTCTTCTTTTGCTGTAGTTATGTCTTTGACGGCCAGCCACCTGACTTGAAGAAACAAGAGCTCGCAAAAAGGCACATGACAAGACTCTCTCTCCCTCCTTCCCTCCCCTCTCTCTCTCTCTCTCTCTCTCTCTCTCTGTGGCTTTGGTTTTGTTTGTTTTCTTTTTCCAATGAAGAAGTTCCTTTCTCGTTGGTTCTAGTAAAGGATCGATTTACTGGGATATAGTTGGGTAACTAAAATTCTTGAACTTATTTGCTATTGGGTTGGTAACTTTGCCCTTTTTGATAACAACAACAACAACAACAACCAAGCCTTTAGTCCAACACCAGACAATCTCAATACAGTTGATAATGTTGAATTGCTGGCGCTATTTGTACTCAATGGGCATTAGTATGGGCAAATTTGAAAATCAGCACTGAACCATAGTGTTTTGTGGGGAAGATCAGTTAAAGTTGTTGCCAGTTAAAAAAAAAATTATCATGAGATGCTTTGTTAAATTAGGTATTCCAAGAGGGAGGATGCAACAAAGGAGCTCTCTACAGCCGTGGAGGTGAACTACAACTGTATTATTATCCTTTTTTCCTTTTGTGTTCAATTATATAGCAAATTCTTCCTTGGTTTGCTTAAATTAATTTGTCACTTGTAACAGGAAGGAGACAAGGAGGCAATTGAAAAGTTCAGTAAACGTACAGTCAAGGTTGGTTGTAATCATTCAGCCTTCAATGAGACCAAGCATTTTAAAATGATAGCTTGCTTGTTGGTGTTGTTTACCACAGCTAACATATATCCAAGAAAAGTCTACTACAGTTGTTAGATGGGAAATATGTGTCAGTTTTTTAACCTCATTTGTTAAATTGGTGCTCAATTTAGCCTGTATTCATATGATAGCGAAACTTGTAATGTCTGAGGCTGTGCAGTGCCCCTTGACTGGAATAAAATTTTGATTCTAATGTAAATATTTTAACTTGTAGGTGACTAAACAGCATAATGAAGATTGTAAAAGGCTTCTGAGATTGATGGGTGTCCCTGTTATTGAGGTACCTCAATTGGAAATGAGCGGATCTGCTTCTATGAATACTTTTAGTATTGCATTTTTGAACCTCAATATTAATAAATTCAGCTTATTCAGGGAACTTAATCACCTTTGAATACATAACTAGAGAAGTCAGTTTATATTTGTTGCTTTCCTCACCTTGAAGCAAAGCAGTACCCTGCTTTTACTAAATCTCAAGATGGCCGGACCTGATTTACACCATGCCCTAAATTATAAATTGCCTGTAAGACACATCAGTGTCAGTGTCGGTGGTGTGGTACGGTCCATTCTAAATTTTAGGTAAATAGGACATCATTTTGGAAAAGCCGAGGGAGGTCCTGCTTTTTAAGACCCCCTAGAGAAGAAGTCAGCTCAAGTTTGCTTCAATTAATATTACTTATCAATTGAGCTTTTTTAATCCAAACTAGCCTCGATTTCACAATAACCACTTAATTGTTATAGCTAGTCAAAACGTTAATGGCAACTTATTGGACTGTACATGTCGGTTCATTCAGTCTTACAATTGTATATGTCTCCTTTATGCAGCTGTTAAGTTAATTTGATGGAATCTGAAAGTTCTGAACTGAAACATTTAATTTAATTTGATTTAATTTTTTATTTATGTAATGTAGGCACCTTGTGAAGCTGAAGCCCAATGCGCAGCTCTGTGCAAAGATGACAAGGTAATATTGAATTGATTGCCATGTTAACAATGCAAAACCTCAAAAAAGTTTAGCTGTAAAGTTCTTGGTGCCAATTTTTTTGCACACGGTAAACTGTAGGTATATGCAGTTGCATCAGAAGATATGGACTCTTTGACATTTGGTGCACCAAGGTTTCTGAGGCATTTGATGGATCCCAGCTCCAAGAAAATCCCTGTGATGGAATTTGAAATATCCAAGGTAATTGCCTTTATTGTTAGTACTTAGGTATTTTTATTTCCAAATAATTAATATAAACAACAAGCCAAATTATATGGCAGCGTAGAAATGGTTCTGGGTCTTTCCTTTGACATTTTGACTGAACCCTAATCCTAAGAATATCAGAGTGTGGATAGGCCAGTGATTTGGCTGTAAATAACACTGAAATAATTTTAAAAAGAAAAAGATTAAAAGGTCCAATATACCCATACTGAAATACAAGAAATTTTACAGAAGAACCCCAGCCCTATTATATTGTTACCAATGGTGGACAGCTGATTAAGTTTGTTTCTATCTAATTGGGATATGTTATTTGTTTTCCTTTGTATTGCAGGTTCTAGAGGGGCTGGAACTGAGCATGGATCAATTCATAGACTTGTGCATACTCAGCGGATGCGACTATTGTGAGAGTATCAAAGGTACTAATTAGTTCAGATATAATATAATCCCTGTAAAGAAGCGTTTAACTTAGGGGCAGTGTATAATTTTGGAATTGTAAGATTAGGTGTGGGTGGGCTGACAGCACTCAAGCTGATTAGGCAGTATGGTTGCATAGAGACCATTTTGGAAAACATCAACAAAGAAAGGTATCATTCATTCATTGGTTTGTTCAATATAAAGTTGCCAATTTTCATGCCAATACGTTATAACCTGTTGATATCATTAAAGGTACCAGATACCAGAGGATTGGCCGTATCAAGAAGCAAGGCGCCTCTTCAAGGAACCTAATGTTTCTTTGGATGCACCTGAGCTAAAATGGACCCCTCCAGATGAGGAGGTATGTTGATCTTTAATTTAGGATGAATATTCTATGTTTTTTCAAGTTGGTCTCATATAGAAGAATCAGATAAGACAACTCATTTTATTTTTGTTGGCCTTCCATCAGGGCATCGTGAACTTTCTAGTAAATGAAAATGGTTTTAATAAAGACCGTGTAACCAAGGTACATTTTTTCTTCTCCTTTTACTCTTTCCAAGATGTTAAGGTTTTAGAATGATATTTGTGCATATGTTGATTCCTTTTGTAATAGGCAATCGAAAAGATCAAAGCCGCCAAAACTAAGTCTTCGCAGGGACGGTAAGGGCTAAAATAAGTCTCAGAACTTAATATTTGTGCATATGTTATTTTCATTTCTTTATGGTTCCAGATTTCTCAATTCTTTTTGGTGCATTCTGTTTCTGTAAGGTTCTTTTGTTTTTCTTTATTTTTAACAGGCTGGAATCATTTTTTAAACCGATGGCTAACACGTCTACTGCCCCGCTCAAAAGAAAGGTAAGTACTGAATTTTTTTAGAAAAACATTACTTCCCTGCTGCTTTCCTTAATTGAACTGGATGTCTTAACTACCTAACACTTCCAACTGCACTTGAGATATTGAGAAAGCAAAGTCAATCTTGAAAGTTTAGGCTAATTCACGAGAGATTCATATAAAGGATGAAAAGTAGCTGAAGAAAGCATCTTAATACACGATTAATTTACATCCTGTGGAATGAAGAATAAGCTTATGAAATGATTTGTCACGTCCAAAAGTGTAGTAGTCAATATTTCATGATCAGTTGCACAAAATGTTGAAGTTGAGGTGGCCTTACCCATTTACACTTTCTATGAATTTGTATTCACTGCAAAGAGCTAGTTATCTTCTCACCGTCATTACCAACTTGCAGGAAACAGGAGATAAGGTATCAAAGGTTGGGGCCACAAGTAAGAAATCTAAGCCTGCTGGGGGCAAAAAGAAATAGAACCTAAATAGTTTGCTTCTTTGTTTGTGTTATATTAGGGTGGTACTTGTTAGATCTTTGTTTTGACTTCATTTTGTAGCAAGGACCTTGATCTTGATAAACTTAGAGACCGTTTGTTAACTATTTTGGCTTTCTAATTTAGCAGCATTTTCATATTATTAGTCAAATGTTAACTAGTTATTTTATGTTGGGGCTCCAATTCTATTTGCTGGCATTGTGGTAATACAATCTCTGTACTTAGATTGTGCCCTCAAATTAAGTTTGGGGATGAAGGGAAAAAAAAAATCAGATTATAACTAGTGTGCTATACCAGTTACCTCTGACCTCTGAAAGCTAGGGGTTTAGTTCAGCATATCGAATCAGAGATAATACCATAAAGGCATAAACTATTTAAGACACAATTAGGTGGCGTTTAAATGCATGTAAGACGCAATTCCAGAAGGTCATTTTGATTTTAAAGTTTTTAATAAATTAAATTGGTCTCGAACTTTCATTATACTGATTGTGATTGGATTTCATTTTTAGCTTACTTCAACTTGTTTGAGAACTAAAGGCTTAATTGTTGTTGAACTTCCATTATACTAAATTGGTCCACCTTTTCAAAGCAATCAAATTGGTTCCAAAACTTATATATGCAGCAAATCAGCCCTTCAATTTTTGAGGAGAAAAAAAAACTAAATTGATCCTTCAACTTCTGAGAGGTAGCAAAATCTGATTCAATCTCAAGGAACTGCCCAGCCGGACCCAAATCTGACTTTTCAGAAAATCAAAATGTCCCAAACACGACCCGAGATCTGAAGTCATAAATGACCTGAATACCACTTGATCCGAATTTTTTTTAAATTTAAATTGACAGATCTCGACCTGTCCGAAACCCAAACATAATTTAAAACTATATTACACCCATGACTAACAATCCGAACATAATTTAAAACTATATTACACCCATGACTAACAATCCGAACATAATTTAAAACTATATTACATCCATGACCTGTTAATCAAACTAACTCAACACAATTCGAATCCGATCCGAACCATCCGATTGCCACTTCGAAATATATCAAATTAATGCTCCTAACTTGTTTTTTTTTAACTTAAGCGAGCAATTTGATTCACAGAGAAGTTTACGAGTCAACATTGTTATCCTTGATGTCTTTGAGAAAGTTCACGGAACAAAACACTGAATTCTCCTTCAAAAAATAACAGTCACCAGCAAAGAAAAATTTGAGAAAAAAATTATTACACAATAACAAGAATGTTAGAAATAAATGAATTTTACCTACGTTTTATATTTTAAGGAAATGGAAAGGAGCGGAAAATTGTAGTAGTCTTGAAAAAGATTGGGCAGCAAAGCATTAAATATTATTGTGTAGGCAGACAGTTGCGGAGGAGGAGAAGCCAGATGGCAAGCTTCATGGTCAGTAGTCGAGCCTCGAGCAAAAGATGCTCAATGCTGATGCTGATGCGGCCGTATATATTTGTGCCGTTCATCATCCTTTTGGCATCTAACACGGCTTCAGATGAAACTCTCCCAATTATCAAGAAGGATTCCAGAGGAGACCCCTCCACCTGCATTTCAGTGCAGGCTGTTAAAGGAAGAAAAAGGCAATGAAGAAAGACAAAGAAAAAAGAAGTGGTGGCAAACCAAGTCATGATTGAGAGCGCGCAAGCAGTCATTTGTTTTCAGCATCAACAGAATAACACGGGGCAGCCTACTTAGCAGCTCCGTTAACTGTGGAAAATACTGGGTGGCATACATCTGTTTGAAAGAGGGTCATTGTAGAAAGGAATGAATGAATTGCTCATTAGATGATACATAACATACACTATACAAGTATATGATGGTGAGACAAGAGAAGATCACAAGACAGACCTGGAGTTCAGAACGGTCATTGTGGGTCGCATGAAGGGCAAGATGGTCGACAGAAGGATCAATGACCCTCTTCCACGGCCGCATTGTGAGAACACCCGCAAACAGAACGTACAGATCCTCCCCTGCCCCAAGTTTTATGCTGTTCTCTCTTATTGCCTTCTCGTCCGCAAAAACTAGCCCCTGTTTCAATCGATTTCAATTCTCAATTCCTCTTCATTCTATCTAATTATCTATTATACATCTTATCATGATCATTTATCCTATCCTATCCTACCAATCATATACTTACCTTCCAAAGGGAAGCATAGCTTCTTCTGGTATCAAAATCAAGTTCCCTGTAGAGGCCGTGATCCAGAAGTATGAGCTGTGGCTTTCTCCTTCTCCTGCCTGCGCGCATATGTATGTATGTATTTAACTATGCATGATGTATAAGGAAGGATATGAGGGAGAGAAAGAAGTGGGTTATTACCGAGAAAGGAATACCACCAAGAAGTGCGGTTAGGAAGAGGGCGAACCATCAAATTGGCAGCATGGGGATCACAATGCACAAAACCATGCTTGAAAATCATCTCCGCAAATGCCTCACTTACTAGTTTCGAGACATCATGGGGTCGTAATCCATGCCTCTTTATCGCCTTCACATCTGTTACCTCAGCTGCATCTATAAACTCCATTGTCAGAAGCCTCGAAGTGCTCAGGTTCCAATATATTTTTGGTGCATATATGCTCTCTGCTATGTGAGGAGACAGTCTCCTGAAGTTGTCAACACACATTTCATTGTTTCTCGCCTCAAGCAGGAAATCTAGCTCCTGAAAAGCAAGCATACATTAAACTAACCACATCTAAGGATTTCACTACCCGATGCACCATTGTTTGAAAACTAGTGAGCTTATTAAGCTAGCAACAAAAACTCTCTTAAAGAATTAACTATCAAAAGGATTAATTAAAGTAACAAATATTTTTCCAGATATGGACATGAATACCTTGGGTGAATTTTCACGAACTTCTTCAACCAACCACCTACAAACACAATTTACAAATATAAGAAGAAAATAAACTGTCAAAGCCTTCTAGTATTGTTAAAAATACTGACATACTCAAAAGGCCAAATTTTCTGTGTGAAATTAAGAAAACAAATGACAGCTTTTGATGCTTATGTAATACCTGTAATCAAAAGAAGGAAAACAGCGATGCAAGAAACTGACAATGAAGCCAACAGTAGCAATATCTACGACAGCAGTATCTGTCAAATGAGTGTGTTGGACCTGGAATTTATCAAAAGAGACCAAGAAACCCTCATTATTTTGGAGTCTCTAGCTCAATCTCAAAATATCATTTTTCTTTCTCTATTTTTGTTTTTGTTTTTCTCTTTATTGGTTAGTGATACTGTTACTGGGTATACGCACCTTGACAGCGACCTTGTGTCCATCATGGGTCCTGGCAGCATGAACTTGTGCAAGAGAAGCGCTAGCGAGAGGCACTGGATTGAACTCAGCAAACATCTAAACAAGAGACAAGAATATATGTCCACTGTGAGGGAGGGAAGAATATGAGATAAAGACGACGAGAGTAGAGAAAAGAGACTGAGAAAGAGGAGGAGAAAGGAAGACATTTTCAGGAGGCTGTCCCAGCTCTCTGATGAAGACACGGCGGACTTGATCGTACGAAGAAACAGGGCATCGTTTGAGCATGGAATCTCTCATAGTCTGCACGTATTCCTCAGGAATAACATAGTCCTATTATAAATAGGATTTTACGAACAAGTGAAGTAAGCATATTAATTATGTGAATTGAAATCAAAATCTCATATAACAATAAATGAAGGAGATGAGCGGTAAAGCAAGAGACCAGCTGACTGAGATGCTGGCCGAGCTTGATGTAAATGCCACCATTGCGGAAGCAGAGGTCTTGGAGGCGGTAGGCACTGCGCAGGTGCACCTCATGCCTAATTCTGCTCCACTCGTCACTGCCTTGTTCCACGCCCCAGCACGAGTACTGGTAATCTGAACAGAATCAGAATCAGGCTGGGATTGGGATTGAGATTGAGATCGAGAGAGATGTAATGAGATGAGGGGTGCAAACCAAAAGCGATGGAGGCAGCGGTGACGGAATCGCGGAGGAGGCGGAGGGGTAGGAGGGCGCATATCTTGAGGGACATGGGCGCATCCTCTGATGACGCGGCCGCCGCTGCCGCCGCCCCGCCAAGGCCAAGCACGCCCAGCTTCAGCCCAGCACGCCACATACTGTACTGTAATTATTGTACAGTACTAATTGTCAAATCTATTCTGTATATCTTCTGTAAGAATTATATAAGGGCAGAGGGGAGGGGAGCAAAGCGAGGTCAGGTCTCAGGTGGCGATCTCAGCCAGCAACCAGCATACTTCCCCCTCGCTGCCTCGCACGGTCGCAACCGGCATCACTTCCATAATTTAATTCTGTTCATATTTTATTGGTTGTATCACGCCATTTCAAGCCCAATATAATTTCGATTTATTGTCTAGCCTAAACCCCCCTCGAAGACCAGCCCAGCCCAGCCCAGCCCATACGAGATGTATCTCCTCAACATTCGATGTGTTTTAAGCGCAACGTGTAAATAAAAGCTTCTGTCTGTGCTCTCTCTCCCTCTTATGTAGATTTACCTTGGTTACTGGTCATTTAATTCCTTTCTCGGTAAATATTAATTTTGCTATGGCATAAGGACTTGACTTTCCAATGCAAGCATCACGCATTGCAAGGCTTATCTCTATTATTAATTTGTTTCTGCTGGACATTTTATGAAGCTAGCTACTCCTACTGGAATATTAATTCATTGTAGTTAGGTATGCTGAATGGTTAGCTTTGCAATTAAAACAGACTGACTATCTGTAAATTGGTTTCAACTTTCAAGCAAAGGAACTTTTCCCTGGCATAACCAATTTAACAATAATTACATGCAAGATGAATTCGTATCCTCTGAGATATCTCAAACTTTGCGTGACTTTATGGAAAATCCCAGCCGTTTAAATACATTCTGCACGAATCTGAAAGCACACATAATACTGACCCCTGCATCACCCCCGAATAGGCACCGGACACGTCGGTCACGCAAAAGTTGAGATATCTCAGAGGATACGCACTCATGCAAGATAAGCATAGCATTAAAAAAAAATTCAAATGCACGGGGTCCCAAAAAGGTAGTAGCCATAACATCTTGAAAACATACAAGGGCCTTTCATTGAAGATCCCAATGATTAATTGAAACATACTCTCTTCTTTTCTAAGAAAGAATAACATCCTATCTATACCTGCCAGCCTATAAAACCTGCTCAGAAATTTCTCACTCTAATTTATAAAGGGCAAAACTGTAGACAAAATGATTAACCCAAAGCTTCTAGCCTGACAAAATAATGGTGCCACAAGATAAAGTAGTGGGGAAAAATGGGAAAATCAGCCTAGGTAGATTGCAAGAATCTCAGTAAAGGTTTTTGTCCCTTGTAATCCTCGAAATCCATCTTCATTCTTTAATTTGTTTATTTTGTTTGTGGGCAATCAGTCGTCCTCAGAATCTGCCGTAAGATAGATTGCAATTTAGTGAGTCATTTGTTATAAAATCGAAACATTGTTCTTTATCACACAGATGTTTGGTACTTGAATCATATAGATGTGTGAAATGGGTTTGCGATGCCAATTGCATGGACCTAATAACAAGAAGTAGAAGAATAAAGGAATAGGAATTACCCGAGCGAACATCCTCACCAACTTGGCCTCTGTTACTCATCTGCTTAAGAATCATGTTGAAGATGAGCTTCCACCAGTACATGTGAAAAACCAGTAGCGTCAGAAGCATTGTGTTGAAGATGTAATAAAACATTGTCGGGAATTTCTCTAGATCCTTTAGCGACTCCACACACTCATAGCTGCATTCAATCACGGGCAAGGCACCAAATCCAAATCAAATAAAATTAACCGGATGATCCAAAAAGAGGGAGAGAGAGAAAAATAAGAAGACCTTGAGGTCCTGATGATCCAAAAAGGGAAGTAGATGAGGCGCAACAAAAGCCAGGAAATAGCAAACAGCCCGAAGCACACGCTGGCGGCAATCTCCTTCTCTGAATACTTGAACAGCTTGGCTGCCTCCAGAAATACATCGCTTGTGTCATGCAGTGCCAGTATTATCGTCCCAATCCTGAAGAACCTGTACCATGCTCAGGAACAGAAAGCATTTCTCAAAAAAAAGTAAACAACGAAAAGCAAAGATGGGCATGTATGCATTTATGTATGTAATTTTACAGAGTATCAATATACCTACCTGGTCAAATAGGAGTAGGTGATCAAGATGGTGGTCACAATGTGATGAGACATCATGACAGAGAAGTCCTTGCGGCGAGTCTCCCAGGCAACGAGAGCACCGATGCTGTAGATGTAGAAACCGCACTGGCACATGTAGAAGAGCATGATAGAGAAGCTGCACAAGTGTCAAACCATTTAGGAATGTTTGTTGTTGTTGTTGTTGTTATAAAAGAAGAGAAGAGAATGAGAAAGATATGGTATGGTAGGAGTAAAATAAAGTAGGGAAGAAAAAGGGGATGCACCTGAGGGGTTGGTTAGGCCAGGCAGAGAAGTAGAGGCGGGTGTGAAGGGACCAGGGCTCACGGTGGATGATAAGGAGTGCCCAGCACTGCACCCCTGCATAGTACGTCAGCTTCCACATTGACTCTGAGAACTTGACGATCTTATTCATCTTACTTGCATGATGAGCATCCTCGTCCTTTCTCTTACTATTTTGCCAATGCCCCCCTTTGCCCATCACTGTCACTGTCCCCTTCCCCCCATTCCCCCTATTGCTTTTGCTTGTCACCTCACTCGTGCTCATGCTCTTGCTCCCTAGTATCCATGCTGCTATCGGCTGCCATTTCATATTGCACCGCATTATTGCATTGCATTTGCACATGATCTGTTTACTCTATCTATGCTTCTCTACTTGTTAAATTTTTAACTCTACCAACTGAACTGAACTGAACTGATATGAATCAATGAGTATCAAATATGTGAAAGGTTGGACAGGATCACTGGCTTACCAGAGACTTTTGCTTAGGCCTGTTCAGCTTCTACACATTCATTTGTTTGTTCCTTCATCCGAAAGAAAACGACTATTGATATTGATTAGGGCCTTTGCTTGCGTTGCCTTGTGATGTAATGTAAGTCCAATTTATTACTTATTAATTAATTTACATATGGCATGAACCGGGTATCTGTGTTTTTGGATGAATCTTGCAGCAACAAGAAAACGGTACATTAACTAGTATTAGTATTGCATCGTCAGGCCACAGAAAAGAGAGAAGTGATTGAGCCTGAGTCTAACCTGGTAGAAGAAGCGGTCGAAGAGGAAACGAGCGAAGAAGAAGGCGCAGGAGAAGACCAAGGCGAGAGGGAAATGCACGACATCCGGACCCATCGATACAATTTCAGATTCAAATCCAAATCTAGTCAATTTCCACCTCCGGATCGCCTCCATTTCGTAAGACAAAGACGGGTATCAAGAAGGTATTAGGCTAGGTATCAAGGAACGAAACGAAAGAAAAATTTAAAAAAAAAAAGTTAATTAATTGAAATATCGAATGGATGGATGGATGGATGGCTGAAATAAAGAAGCAATGGCCTCAAATCCTTCCTTGATCGCACTTTTCTATAATTTAATTTGAGAAATTACCCTCGCCTCGCCTCCCTCAATAGCAATAGCGATAATTGCAATGGCAATAGAAATTGCAATAGAAATTGGGGGCAAAGAAAGAAAAGAGTAGCTAGAGAGTAGAGAGTAGAGAAAGCAAAGAGTAAAGAAAACAAGCGAAGGATAAATAGACTAGATTAGATGTATGGGAATGGAGACAAAAGACAGCGAGATGCAGAATCTTGAGATTGAGAGGAGACGAGATGATAATTAATTGATAGAAACAAAGATTGATATCTAAACTAAAGAGAATTCCAGGAGAAACCTCTTATGAGAACGACAAGGAGAAGACGAGCACTCAAGACTCTAAAGTCTAATCCAAATTCCAAACCTACCCCCGTTTAAAATTAATTTACCAAATCTAATAAGACCCCTTTTTTTTTTCCTTATTAACTAACTAAAGACTAAATAGGCAATTCAAATCTCATTCTCCTCCTCGAGTCTAGGAAAGCAGGAAGATCATTTTTAATTATTTTCACATCTTTCTAAGAGAGTTCGTTTCTGAGCATAGTAAGTACGCTTGCTTGTGCTTGTGGAGTGTATATGGTACTGCATTTGGTCCAATAAATTGAGAAGCGATTGAAATTCGTTCGGTGCCTATTTGCATATAGGGAGTTCTTTTGTGAGATTTATGCCACAAGAGAAAGGGGAGGTAGCACAATTGGTTAGAAAAATGTTCTAGAGTTGTTATACTCAAAGGTCGAGAGCTCGATTCTCTCTCACGAACTTTGGTAGCTACTATCAAGTTTTCAAAAAGAGATTTATGCCACAATTAAAGGATGGTTTGATTTAGTAATTAAAACGTGCAGTATCGAAATGATCTGAATTCGTGCTTGTGTTTATGCTTCAAGCAAACACAGTGTTTGTGTTTGTTATGTGGAAAGAAGGTTGTATTTTGTTTCTTACTCGCTGCCTTTTCTTTTATGAATGTATACACGAGTAGAAATAGGGTGTTCTTAAGTTTACTAAGTTTTTTTGTGAACTCAAATTTAAAATCCGTCAAATCAATTTCAAATGACGAATTTGAACCGTTAAAATCCGTTTACTTTACGAGTAATGCGTCTACATATAAAACATTTTAATTTTGAAATTATTTTTACATAAAGTCAAGTAGTCAAAAAAGTTCAAAAAATAAATGTATTAAAATTAATTTATTAACTTTCTAATTTTGTCCGCTTGACTTTATGCTAAATTAATTGGAATGTTTAATTTTTTTTTCACATGTAGACGCATCACTCATAAAGTAGACGGATTTCAACCGTTCAGATTTGTCATTTAGAACCAATTTGACAAGTTTTAGACTTGAATTCGCCAAGAGACTTTGTGAACTTAAGAACACCCTAATTATAGTCATTATAATTATTATATTTGAAGAGCACTAATTTTATGATAGGTTCAATTGGGATAATAATCGACAAAAAAACTCCTCAAGTCCTCGTTATTAGCATAAATATACAAAATGTTATGTTAAATATTATACAACATTTAAAATACAAGTTTTGTAAATAGAGGACCTTTAGCTTAGGATCTTTGTAAATGATATTTTATCAATGGAAAACGTAAGATGCTCCTTGCCACCTTACCTTCAAAA
Source organism: Carex rostrata (assembly GCF_964058835.1). Lineage (NCBI taxonomy): Eukaryota > Viridiplantae > Streptophyta > Magnoliopsida > Poales > Cyperaceae > Carex > Carex rostrata. The sequence goes on from NC_135934.1 coordinate 8,867,900, forward strand.
AAACATTTAAAATACAAGTACAAACGATGTGAGAACTGAGATGACATGAGAAGCATGCACGCATTCAAAAATAAAAAAGTAGATTAATTATACATCTAAACAACATCTGCGGAGCTTTAGAAAAAAAAAAGAATTTCATAATTATACACGTAGACAAGCGAGGGCATACTTCATTAGCTGCCATATAACAAGCTAGCTGTAGAGATCATAAATATTGCAATTAATTTACAAATAAAACAAGTACAATTTGACTGGGTCAACCCAATAATGATGAAGAATAAAGAATAAAAAAGCATGGCAGCACAGCAGCACGGCTTTCACATTGAACACAATCAACTAGTAATCACCTGATGAGTGTGTCGGCAAAGCAACAGACTCAAACATGCCACCACCACTGCCAGCAGCTCCTCTCACTCTCACATCCATCAACCACCCAACCACCACTCTGCACACAAGCATTACGCCTTACTTGCAGGAACGCAAACCCTTCTTCTCTCTCCACTAGCAGGAATGAATGTGCCCCCATCCCGACGAGTATGTCGTGATGCCCGCGAGATCGGCCTGCTTTCCTGAAAAGCTGTGCCACAGTATCTCACAAGTGCAGCAGTAGGGGCTCCACCTGCACTCAGGGAGCACAACATGGTGGAGCAATACATAGAACTGAAGGCGCTTGTTCCCATCGGTAATGCACCGTTCATCCACGGTACTTGCAATGGTACCGCAAAGCCTGGAAGCTCGAGAGATAGTGTACTTCATGGCCTAGTACTGGATCTGAAGAAGACCTCCCCGCATGACGTGCAAGGGAATATGTATGTCCTCGAAGGAAAGTAGTGTTTCCTTATATCATCAGCAGTAACAGCTAGTAATATGATATGTTTGCATTGGTTGCCAGACGGGAATGAGATAGGGATTGGGTTGTCAGTCATAGGCAGAGGAGATGGAGCACATTAAGCTGCTGCTGCTGCTCCAAGTGTCGGAGAGGGTCTTGGGATAAAAGAGAGATATCTTCTTGCGCTTATTGCGGGCATGGACATGTTCCGTTGCTGGTTGGCCGGAGCATGCATGAGATGGAATATATGCCAAGTTGTGAAGTGCATGTGAAGGCTTTATGAGAGTTTTATACTAGGAGGAACTGCTAACACAAAATATCAGATATTGTCAACTTCTTATTATGAACAGAATAAATCTTTACAATCAACCTTCTTTTCTGGATACAAACTCTATGCATGTGAAGGTTTCTTTACCAGCCCTCCTTTTTGTTCTAAAAAGAAAAAAAAAAAGAATTTTGGATATAATCTATAACGCATACTTGGAAATAAAGGGAAAAACGTATGAAGTCATCTCACAAAGTTAGGGAGGTATTCTTTTGACGATTTAATTATTTGTTTGCTTGTAACGAACTTTCAAGTAATAAATTTACCACTACTCCTTAATTGGGTACTGTTATACAAAAATGAGAAAGACAACAAGCACCTCATATGAAGATGCAACCAATTAGAAAACTAAAAATAATATAATATATATAAATATAACACAGTATTTGAGCAATAGATCACCGCAGAGGTGCTGTGAATATCTATGAAACTAAAGAAGTCTGAGATATCACACCTAATTAAATAAAGCAATGGAATAAAATTGGACAAATTATGAACTTACATTACATAAGAGGATGAATCATAAATGTAGAATACAAAAAGGTGCTCTGTCGTTGTTTCTGTAATGCGTAGATGACAAGACAGAGAGAAGTGCAACAAGGGGTGAGCAGGATGACGAGCAGCTAGGCCTAGGCCTAGGCTAGAGAAAGCGAGGTGGGACAAGAGAAACAGGAAGTCTGCCAGACTTGGACACCGTCGAGGCCCTGCCGGCAGAGGAACAAGCGGTCCCCTCCTGCTTCCATCCGCCTCACTACCCCTTTTCCCGCTTCCTCCTCCCCATCCACCCAGTTCCGCCTCCAGCTTCCTGCTGCTGATGACCACACCTCCAACCCTGATTGCCGGCCCACGAACACCTGCCCCTTGTAGCAGTGCACAATGCTGCTGACACCGCCTCCTGCCCCAGCCGCAGCATCAGAGTCTGAGAGGTAGATCCAGGGGTCGTCCCCTAGCTTCCTGAGGTCAGCCATCGCCACATCCCCCGACTTCCAGCACACCTTGTACAGAGCCAGTTGCTCCCTGTCCACATCCACATCTGCAAATGAGTCCCCGAACCGGCTGCTGTTGCGGCTGCGGCCCCCTGGCTCACTTGTCTCCCACACTGCATCCCCTGACCGTGGGTCCCACAGCCTCATGTAGCCTGAGTACCCAAAGGCCCCTGCACTCACCGAGGACATGAAGACAGCACCCCCTAGCTGTGGGAGGTGCACCACGCGGCCTGCTGCAGCTGACTTGGCTGCGATCCCACTCTGGCGGCCGATCTCCCCCATTACCTGCAGTGTTTCAGGGTCCACACAGAGGATGCAGTTCTCCCGGTGGGGAGCCTCGAAAGATGCAAAAAGAGGGGAGGAAGTGGAAGAGGAGGATGAGGGAGCGATAGCAGTGACCCAGGATTTATAGATGCGGGTATCAGAGGGGTCGGACCAGAGGACTGAGCCCAGGTGGGTGCCCCTGGCAAGGTCGTAGAGGTGGAGGCCAGGGTGATGGAGGGAGCCGGCCACGGCCACGGGCAGGGGCTGTTGGGAATGAGGAGAGGGGAGGCGGGAGAGGGAGGTGATGCGGTCGAGGTGGGTGCGCAGGGTGGATGAGCATGTAAGGGTAGAGTCATAGGAGGAGATGAGGCCGGCATGGGCGAGGCAGACAGAGCCGTCAGGAGCCGGGGAGAGAGTGGTGACGAAGGGGTCGGAGGCAGGGAGAAGGGTTGCAGCAAGGGAGGAGTCATAGCCGAGGAGGGGAGGAGGAGTGAGGGCGGAGCGGAAATGCGACAAGACAGGGAGGCCGTAGAGGGAGGCCTCGTGGATGAGTTGCTGTTGCAGTTGGTGTATAGGAGGAATGGAATGAGGGGAGCGGAGGAGGGAGAGGAGGTGGGAGAAGAGGGAGGGGTCGCGGTCCACAAAGGCAGACTCGTCACTATCAGGGAGCATGAGCATGCGCATGCGCGTGGTTGTCTCCACCAAGGCGGTGGAGGCGGACTCATCACCAGTGTCTGACAAGGGGAGCGTGCACGTCGTCGTCTCAAAGTGGTGTCCCCCCACGTTGACCCGCACCCTTCGCCCCTCCCTCTTCATATCCTCCATATCCGTTTCTGTCTTCATTCCCATCATGCCCGTGCTCATCTCCCTTCCACTACACTAATTGAAACAATACAAGTGTTAAGAGTTCAATCGATTTTAATTCAATAGAATTCAATAAATATGATTTCTAATTGAAATTTGTTGATAGGAATAAAAATAGAGAAGAACTTATTTCTCCTATATTTATTCATTGAAATGTACACATAATAAAAGAGAAATGATTTCAATAGAGTTAAAAATGGCTTTTGTCCCCTTAAAATAATATATACTTGCACCTATTCAATTTTCAGCTCAAGTAATTTATTAGACAACTAGTTCAGCTGTGTTTTGGACAAAACATGTTTATATCCGAGTAGGTACTGATACCGAATGGTACCAATCATACTAGTACAGACAGTATTTAGTTGGTTTAACATTAGTAGTTAACCACAACCAACATAATAATAAAAGCCATCAATTTATAACAAACAATAAATTCATAACAGTTAAGTTGCATAAATCACCACTAGACGACAATTACAACAACAGAGATGTGCATTTTAAAAGGCAACAACTTGAGCACAATTTCACATCCAAAATGCTCCTGTGCCTTTTATACACTTCAATAAATTTGCATTAAGCAAACAATGTATTGATACGTTTTCTTTCTGCCTCTTGCCTACAAAATAATAATGTATTGGGCAAAACATCACTAACAAGGATTGAAACATTCATACCATACAAAAAAAATTTCATACATTCATTTTTTACAAAAAATGCAATTGCAAAAATAAGAAAAGTTAACTTACAGCAAACCTGTACATCTAAGTTCCCACAAATATGTTGTTTGTATACTGGAACAATCAGTAGAAGGATGTAGTAGCTATAAGTATGCCGACACAAGCAATACTAATAAACAAGTCATGCTCTAAACTACAGAAAACTTGCAGTGCTATTCAAGCACTACAGACTTGGTGTTGCTCAGATCTAAGACTATTACTAGAGCCTTTTTGGGGATGTAATAATATAAGGCACCACAGAACTGGATATCACAAAAACTGCAATTGCTACGAAAAATGCATAACACACAAGATTTTATTATATTTCAAGGAGATGAGATCATACCAGAATTTATACTACCATCAGAAACAACTCAACTCTTGTATGAAATTACATTAATAATATTACTAAAATTAGTTGAACAAAACTGATCCCATTGGGCTTGCTGGTGGAAAACTCAATTCTCTAAAAAAGAATCTGTGCCATTTTGACTTCCATTTTTACTTTAAAGAGTTGTCCACCAAATGAGCAAAAAATCTAGTGGATATAAAACCAAAATATTCAGTTATTTGCCCAAGTTCTCCTCAGCTCACAGACTACATTCTAATACAAGATCCAACGAAGAACACATGCATTTAAATTATCACTGATTTAAAGAAACATATACAAAAAATGAAATTGAATGCCTTGTGAATGTTTGTAGCAGTCTCAGTCACAACCGAATTTAACCACCAATTCAACAAATCACACACAAAGTAACACTGACTAAAAAGTGTTTCCTAAATATAAGCAATCCAAATACAATCAATACACTATTTAATTTGCATCAATTACAGCAGACACTAATACAACTTAACAACAAATTATTACTTTTATTACGGATTCACTTAACACCAAATTAATTTCACAATTAAAAATATAAATTCACTATTTAATGTGCAGCAAATACAATTAGTAAATTAGCCTAATACTTAATGAAATTGATTAATCAAATAGAAATAATGATTGCTATAAGAAGGGTTACTAACCTGAAAGTTTCTCGCTGGGAACTCCCTCCAGTTTCTTCTTCTTTCTCAGTTATTATTTCTACTTTCTCTTCATTGGTCAGAGGGCTCGCAGGAACCCCCCCTCTCTATTTTTTTTTTTTTTTCCTTCACTTCGACAAAGAGCAGTAGTAGCGAAAGGTTAGAAACAAAGTAGCGATTATCTTTCTATTTTTTTTTTTTTAGGAGAAGCCCGTGGGCGATTATCTTTCTATTATCGTCCCTGCGCTGCTTGCTATACGACCAGCGGATTTCTCGTTGTAAAGGGTGAGAGTCGGTTCCGATCAAAGTCTAAATAAAATAGGGAGATAAAAAAGAGAGGAGACGAAGATACTTGAGATGAGAGGTTGAAGAAAATAATAAATCAACGCCGAAGCAAAAGCAAGAAAGACATTGATTAATTTGATAGCCTCAATTCTGCTCAGCTCAACAGTTCCAACTTTCAACACCACCAGCCCAAGCCCGGCCCAGCCCATATCATTTATATCATATTCTTTTTCAAAAATTGAGACAACCGATTGTAAATATTAATCCAATTAAATATCAGCTTAAACAAGCACAATTTTTTTTCCTTTTTCCCTGCAAAAAAATATACTAGTTATGTTATTCGTCTAATGTCTTGCACAGGAAATTCAACATCCTTCATGTTCTAAATTAGGTTTATAACCCTCGCCAGGCTTACTTTAATAATAGTATCCAGGAAATTCCTTCTCTTTTATGTATATATGTTATAATCCCTTTTTGTTTCAAGATACAGTCTAAATATATTAAGAAAATTTATTTCCATATAGACTACATTAGGGATATTCAAAGGAGCTGCAAACTTGAGCAAACTTGAGCAAACTAAAAATAGTCCCAAAACAAGCGCCAAATGTGCTCTACAGCAGTAGGTCCCGAATCTTCACCGGTCTTTTTACAGCATTGGTGAAACCCTGAAAGGATTAATGATTAACGTGTTATTTTATGTATCAACATCTGAGCAGGTTAATTGTAGACAAGGAAGGAACATGTTATTGTCAAGTAAGAACCTCATTGTATTTGAAAAGAAGAGGACGAGAGTCCCTTTTGGTGGTGGCCGCTTTGCCCGTTCCTGCCTTTTCGGTTTGAGGATTGCTGCTGCTTTCTTTTCTAAACCTGCACTCGGGACAAGGATGAACAACAATGTTACTTGTACAAGCATGAATATGGCTGTCACAAGGCCAGCAATTAAATATGGAATTTAAATGGGTGAATCATGAAGGTAAAAAAAGCACCTGTGAAAGAAGTCAGTTGAGGGGTTCGAACGAGATGACTTGTGTGGAGCAAGTGTCGGGCCATCAGTCCTACTTGGAGCTGCTTTGAGCCTCAACTCCTCATCAAATCCAAATCCAAATGTTTTTGTTTCTTCATTCTTCCCAGCATCTGCATCTGGATTTGCATTTGTGAGGTGCTGAGGAACCACCGGTCGAGGATTATCTTCTGTGCGGTCTGTATGTTTCAGCCTGTTTTCTTGCAGGATTTGCTGCTGCTCTACCTACAAACCCAATAGCATGATTTTTTTAACAGATCATACTGCAATAATCAACTTTGCTTTCTACTCAGCACGTATAAACTGCCATCACGAGTTTAATCAAAATAAAAATACTCAGCTTCATGTATGCCTAAAATTACATGTTTGTCCTATGCTCCTGAAACTGAAGAAATATCACAAAACTTTTGAATGTCTCGCCCCATTAAGCTAATCTGCTAAAATTAATATCTTTCTTACAACATGACTGATATATCTCCAATGAAAAATTTACTGTTTTCGCTCCAATAAACAATATAACCATAGTCCCACACCTGCAATTCTGCTTTCTCGTTTTGATCATTCCACCAAAAGAACAAAATCTAAAACAGAAAATCATCTTATTAACCCACGCCTTAAAATACACCTTTTGCATTCTTTTATTATATTACAAGAAAGCTCACATGATCAATATGTGTTGTCTGAAGATAGGATTTGAAAAAAAGGGTGTTTGAAATCATGTTTGGCCATATAAAACCCATATAAAACAATTGTTGGAAATTAAAAGAACGAGGTTCCAGTTAAATTCAACCCCAAGAGTTGACGGTTTCAACAAATCTGATTGTTTTATATTTTAAATGGGTGCACTTAGACTTTTTGAATTTTTCGAAGGACCATAATGACATTCACTTTTCAAAGGGTAAGCAATTATGAGAATTTAAGAGGTAAACATGAAATTATGTCTGATACAAAGCACAAAGAATAGAAAAGGAGAGAAAAAGTAGCTCTCTAGTATTGGGTGATTGTTACAGCTTACCTCATGCACCAAAATCTGCTTCGTAGCTAGCGAAAGTGCAAAATACTGAGATTGATAGCCCTGCCAATATATATGGTTTTTCATCAGTTGAAAATGTTCACAGTATACAGGGAGAATAAAGGATGGTTCAACCAACCATTTTTAACCAGAAAAAACCTTGAAATTGACGAAGTCAGAGATAGGGGGGTCGAGAGAAAGTGGCAAATCCTCAGAAGTATCTGCAAAAGGTTTCTGCATCTTCTCCTGTGGGTCCCCTTTTGAGTATTTGTACGTAAGTGAATAAGAGACCATTGTATCTACAAGCTCATGAAGCTCATCCTTCTCCCCCTCTGATAGCAAATTCAAAGCCACCTTCATAATTTTTTCATAAGGCACTTAGGACGGAGAAAAATAAATCATTTCTTTATAAAATACAGCGTAAGATCCAACTGCATTAGGTTTGAACACTTACTGGCCGCAGATTAGGTGGCGTAATAATATGTAAAAATGGAGACGCGACATCTTGAACAAATGACTCAATTGATAGATGTCTTGAAATGGATGGCGCAATTCTTCTTTGCCAGGTCTTCAGCGTCTCTTGCTTCTCTACAAGCATCGCTCGGCACCTAAGAATTTATGGTATTAATCACTATTTATGAAAGACATACATGTTAAAGAAAGCTACAAAAAGGCAGGCAGAAAAACTTGGACATAATCACCTCTGAAAAGACTTGGGCCATTCAATATTTGGCTTTTCAACCTGTGCAATGAGGCGGCTCATGCTCACTGCAATCGATGGCTGATAGGCTGCAAGATGTGGTGAACAATACATTGTTCAGAAGTTGTCACCTGCTTGATTTAACATAAGATAACATATAACAGAAAAGTGTTTTAATCTGACCATGGATTGACATCTGCTGAGTTTTGTAAACATAACGAATCAGGAAATCAGAGGTTCCCAGCATATCCAAGCATCTGGCCTGCATTAACCAATATCCATGACTTTCAAAGAAAAACGTTGGGAGAATAAAGAATATAGGTCTTAATTAGCAAATAAACAAGGTTTGGAAGTACTGACGGTCTTGTGCATCATGGGGTCATGATAAGAGAGCCGCAAAAAATTTTCATGAATACCATCCATGGTCAACTCATATTCACCACTGTTGTGAGATTTGGAAATTTCAAGTCAAAGAAAATTCAGATTAAGAAAGAGCAAAAAAATAAAAAGCAGTATCGTTAAAATTAAGCATGCAACATATTACCGGCTGGATATAAGTGAGTACAGGTGCTGTGTAGTATCGTCACCTCGTCCGACTTGACCATCCACAGAGTTTCGCACACGCTTGGACTTTTTCCTGTGGAATACCTGAGAGAAGCATTTCCAAACTTCTATAATCATCAAATAAAATATTTAATTGGAACCTACAGCTGAGCTCTCAAGCATGCAGACATGCACCTAGGGAAGACATCTGAAGCTTTGACTATTTGTAAAAAACAAGAATTATTTTTAATGCTAAAAAATTCATCAATAAGCACACTTTATTATACCTCTTTCCAGATATCGATAGCACTTTTCGACATGTCCTTGCGACCAATGACTTGAGAATCAACATCAGCCTAAATGCACAATGAAAGAAAAAAAAAAGAGAGAGAAATGCGAGCATGCGGGCGCAGATTGAGCAATCCATAAATGCACAGGAAAAGGAAATGTTCAACTGATAGCATTACTGAAGGAAATTAACTCACGATGCTAAGTGGCTGCTTCTTCTTATTTAGAAACTGAAGCGTGTTGAGGCATGATCGGATGTCGCATTCTGCACAATTGGGTAACTGTTCAAATTCCCAGTTGCAATATCTGAAGTTATTCTTAATAAATTTTCACTGTACTGGGCAACAGCATAACAACCATATGCTGGATCCAAGGGTTGTGTCCGCTTGGTCATGCTTATTGACGAAAAAAAAAAAAACTAACCAGTAGATTCAGCAAGTGCAGACAGTGCAATTGAATTTGTTCTGAATCCTTCTTTCATACAAATGTACTTGAGCCTGTAAATAAAATGACATGGATGCATTTTATGCAAAGTGAAAAGATATAACTTCTTTGAGAAATTTAAGCATCACAGGCAACAAATTATTAAATAACAATATCTGCAGCAGTGGTTGCTGTTAGTTATACCTGTTGACAACACGACTAACTGTTGGCTGCATAAATGTATGAACCCTGTAACATGAAGCATATGGTCAACACCTCAGCCCGCTAGATTAAAATGGACCTGGTTACAAGTACACCAGTTGATCGAGTAAAACAGCTACTTACTTCGCTACTTGACGCAATTGCCGCAGAGCTGGTGCATACAGGTCATTGCAAATACAGATAATCTGTAGAAAACATTTTATTTGTCATATTAAAGTGGAAACCTCCCTACTGGACGCTTCACCAAAATTAAGGAAATCATCAATAAAGAACCTACAGGCCGAGAGAGCTTTGCTACTTTATGCCCTTTCTTGGAGGAAGCTTTTCGCGGTTGGGCTTCTTCGCCTGCATCCCTTTTCTCTGAACTGCCCTTCCTCTCAGCAGCCACCTACATAACAATTCGTTCATGGACTTTCTTTGCATGATGTGCCACTTCACACTTCTTAACTGCCAAGGAAAAAAGAAAAAGACCTAAAAAAAAACAGTACCATTTTCAGAATAACCTCTACGGCACCTTTTCCGTCTCCAAGAGCTCCATCAATTTCATCAATGACCTGTTGAAAGATTTATGCTCAGTACTATGCACAGTTTGCTAAGTAATAAGAGGACGTTAACGGGAGCATTCTCACCAGACACTTGGGCTTAGAATCTGGCATAACAGAGTTCATTTGCACCACATCAAGAATTTTTGTTTCTATGCTTGAAGCTGAACGATCATCACTTGCATTTATCTGCACATTGTGCCCAATATTACCAGTGTAAACTGATGGAATGAATTATATTGTTTAAACCAAATGTGCCTTCTAAAAAAAATGCACTGTTTAAACTTTAAAGCAATGAGTGACGAAAGAAAGAGGCAGTGCAAGGTAAAAAGTAAAAACCTCCACAACACGATATCCACAGTGCTTGGCAGCCACATGGGCTAGCGTGGTCTTTCCAAGGCCCGGTGGCCCACATAGTAAAAGTACCTGCAATTGCCACCATAAAATATCAAGAAGGGGTAAAGATCAACACCTCCACCTTTTAACAATCAATCTCATGATTAACTGGGACATTAAGAACTACTACAGACGAGGTGGAGGTGAGCCCGAAGTTAGACATGGAAGTAAGAGATAACAGCAAAGCAGAGAACTGCTTTGTTGGATAAAGGCAGGAACAAAAACATGATGCTGTGATTCTTACTGTCACCGACCTTTTGTTCAGGAGGCTTATCAACCAAGCACTTGTTACTCCAAGAGGCATGCGGGCCATTAGACTTGCTGGTTTCAATTGGAGATCTAACATTTTGATCATTCGACGAAACACCGCCATGATGCTTAGAGAAGAACCTTCTATTGCTAGCAAACTTGCTGCTCTGAGTAACAGAAGAATGCATTCTCAGAGCAGACAGCACGTCATCACTTGTAGCCCTTAAGTGGGACCCGAATACTAGGGAATCCCATTGTTTCAACCACAACAGTACCTGCACAGCACAGTAATATCATATTTCATTATTATACCTGCAGAGTTAATATCATATCAAGCAGGAGGCTTGAGGATGATGAGGATGACGATGATAATGATAGGGTGAAGGATGCACACAAATGTCCCCATCTATGTATAGTGGTTAATTATATATTGGTGAACACATGAGTTAACAAAATAAAACACACCTCTCTGTTTGTATGCTCGTCACTTAAGAGCTCGGTGAAAGAGCTTGGTGCATATTTGTCCACCCAGAGCTGCTCAGTTGCTATAGTTTCAGCTTCAGCTTGATCACCGTCAGTTGATTCAATGCTGTCCTGCAAAGCCTTTATTTGCAATCATGCATGGCAACTTCTCATCATCAGTAAGACAGTAACAATAACAATAGCAGACCAATAGTAGAAAAAACTGTATGATAATTAAAGATCACCTTTGAAAACGCATTCTTTTCCACTTGTTCGGACAAAGTGTGAATAGATTGGGGGAGGAGACCTGCAAAGAAGCGAGATTGAAGATTAATTTTAAGTGATTTGAGAGAAGGGATGGGACTGACCTGACATGATATGATACGATACGATATGAGGAGCGTACCAGGAGCAGTAGCAGAAGGGGAGTGTTGGGATAAGGTGGTGGGGTTGGGGTTGAGCTTGGCATAGACCCTCTGGCCGTGGGGCCCAGTGATGGGGAAGCAATCGCCACGAATGTCAGAAGCGAAGCGATAGATGCTGATAGCCGTGTTGTGCTTCCTCTTAGTCGGAGGTTGAGGCGAAGATGGAGGAGGGGCAGAGTAGCGCAGCCATTCCTCATCCTCGTCCTTGGAATTGCCGCAATGTGCTTCCTCTTGCTCTTCGCGCGGCCGTTTGCTGCTCCTCGTATTGGGATTGGGATTGTTTATATTTGGATTTGGAATTGGATTTGGGGAAGGAGGCAGGGACGGGGAGAAGTGACACCGTTCGTCCTCCTCTTCCTCTTGTTGTCGTTGTTCTTCTTCTTCATCGGGAAGAAAAGTGTGAGTCTCCAGCCACTCTAACTCCTCCGCTGTAGGAATCTCCATCTCCGTTTGCACGTTCCCAGCGGTGTTCGATTTGATTAACACAACACAAGTACACAGCACAGCACAAAAGGACTAGGATCTGGAGCCTGGAGAAGAAACCAACACAGCACAACGCAACACACGCCGGCGCCGCTCTCCCGCTCTCCTTTCGCGCGTTGGCGGGAAATGAAAACGGTAGCTTCGTTGCTTCTACTTCTTAGAATCCGATAACCACCCAATTTTACTTCTAGCCCCCTAAATTCCTACTTATTGCTCTCCCATCTTAAATTTCCTCCAGACTCCAGAGAATTTTTACCGAAATTTATATTCATTGTAAATAGAAAAAAAAAATGATATGGAAATTTTTTGAGAAAACATGTACATGATCGTAACTCATACCGTACCTTAGCCCCGCCCAAAAAAAAAAAAATGCAGGTTGAGACATATTTGGAACGGCCGGATTTTCTAATAATTTTTTTTTTTAAAGTTCACAAATGACATCTTGTGAATTTGGAGGTCTGAGTTATATATATGTCGGTATTTTTTTTTCATTTAAACCAGCAGACGAAGCAGTGAACCACACAGATTTTATTAAAACAAATCACATTACATAACTATTTCTCGGTATTGACCTATTTAGATTTTTATCCAAACCGTTCAAACAAAATAAATCACGAGTAATTATGTGTTTAGATACAGAATTTATAAATTCTTGAGCTCATTTGGCATTAAGTCAAGCTGTAATATATTATGAAAAAATGCATTAAAATTAACTGAAATCCTTTTATTTATCATTATTTTTTTACTGCTTGACTTGATACCGAATAAATTCGAAAATTTAAAAGTTTTATAAGTAAACAAATCTCTTACGAAGGAGATCAGTTTTTTTTTTTTTTTAAAGGCTAATGCATATTTCATTGCTGAAATCAAATAATTACAAAAGTCAATTTACTAGAGGTGTTACCTTCTTAACTGTGCACTAACAAAAGTAATTAATTTGTATAGTTTGAATTCACTATTTGAAGCCGAATTAATAGATTTTGGACCGTTAGAAATTTCGCTAAAATTCTAACGTTATAATACCAGTCAGACTCTGATTATATATATAAGAATGACAACATTTGATGCAAACGATATTTAAGTATATATTATTCATCAAATAATTAAACAGCGTATTTGATATGGTTTTTACCTTGATTACATACTCATCAAACTTAAATGACTTTTTTATAATAGAATTCCATTCTCTCTCCAACCTAGCAGGCTTTCCTATATGGCGTTCCAATTCTTTTCTTCTTCCAATTTTGAATGTTGATATGACGTTCCACTATAGCTTTTTTTCATTTTTGAGCGGACTGTGATACGATACCATGTCTTTTCGGAATTCGTATCCTCTGAGATATCTCAAACTTTGTGTGATTTTATGGAAAATCCTAATCGTTTAAAGACGTGCTGCACGAATCTCAAAGTCCACATGACACTAATCCATACATCACCCCCGAATAGGCACCGGACACGTCGGTCACGCAAAAGTTGAGATATCTCAGAGGATAAGCACTCGTTTTTTCGGGGGTGTTCAGCAACTTTAAAGGGTCAAGGATTAATATTTTAATCTTTGCTAAGGAGCACTTGTTCGACAAAGTAGTAAAATTAAAGAGAGAGACTTAGTATAAATAAAATATATTATGTAGTATGCAATGATCTAAATACCCTTACATTATTGTTGTTATAATTTAATTGGGAAAGCTAATTACAGTATAATATAGTGTATATAAATACATTTTAACTAAAATTCAAGATAGTTTAGTTAATAAAATCAATAAATAATTATATATCGCTAAAATTTAGATTGAGCGGTCAAGAGTCCTTTATCGAAAACATTTAAAGTATATCACAACAAAACACAAACGATCCTTACTTCGATTTGGTGTTTGAGAAATTTTTTAAAGCATCAATATCATCCTCACTTGACTTATATTTCTTGGATTAGTAACCATTTCATCTGAGGCGAGATCACTTAAAGGAATGGATTGATATGTATAATGGTATGCAATAAGAACAAATTATATCAGTGAGATATAATAACGACTAATAAACACCAAATGGTACAGACTCAGGATATACCAATTGTACCTTGGTATTGGTTCCAACAAGGCAACAAGCACCAATTGATCGTACCATTACCAACTGGTTCATGCCAGAAATGGTACCAAAGATGGTACTGGTTCGCTAAATCATTGAACTTCAATTTCCTGACATGCCAAATAATGATAAAGTTACAAAAAAAACCTCAAATTGGCATAAATTCACAACAATTCATAATAAAATTTCTTGAGTACAGGTAAATACTGAATTGTTCTTTTGTTCTATCTAGAATTTGGTCTAATAGGCGTTTTTACCTCAAATTGAACAAATTCTACATAATCCAGAACTTCATTCCTAATTTGAAATAAAGATAACTTGAAATCAAAATTGGTTTTATTTCATAATAACCTAATTGAAGGAGGAATGGAGAAGGGCGTAGGAACCCCACGGAACCACTAATCCTGGTAATGATAGAGAAACTTCGACCAAAACCAGTGTAACAAAATGCGGTCTATGCGGCCGCATATGCGTATGCGGTTCCGAACCGCATAGAAAATTAATATGCGGTCTAATATGCGGTTCCGCATATGCGGCCGCATATTCGGCCGCATAATTTTTGACCGCATACCGCATATGATCCGCATATGAACCGCATATACCGCATATGAACCGCATGTGATCCGCATATGAACCGCATGTGATCCGCATATGAACCGCATATGATCCGCATATGAACCGCATATGAACCGCATATGAACCGCATATACTGCATATGATCCGCATATGAACCGCATGTGATCCGCATATGATATTGTTATTGTGTATTATTATATATGTATGTTGCTTTTATATTAGAGAATAATAGATATAAAATAGTTCTACAAATATGTGTATTCTTATTCTTGTTGTGAGATTATGCTTCCAAATATATATGAATTTTTATTTTAAAATCCGCATATATAAATCCGCATAAAAATCCGCACATGCGACCGTATATTGTATATGCAGTATGCGGTGACTTTCCGCATACCGCATAGAAACCGCATTTTATAACACTGACCAAAACACATAAATTGGAAAAAAATGCAAAGGAGAGAACAGAATTCTAGTAAGTGAGAGTTTTAACGAGTTCGTCACCATTGTCGAAAACCTTAATAAAGACTTTCCTCACCACCACTGATACAAGAGTAGAACTAGGGTGTTCTTAAGTTCATCAAAGTGTTTGGTGAGCTTAACTTCAAAATCCATCAAATAGGTTTTAAATGACAAATCCGAACAGTTGAAATCCGTCTACCTTACAAGTGATGCATCTACATATGAAAATTTTAAACATTCAAATTAATTTAGTATAAAGTCAAGCGGTCAAAAAATGTTCAAAAAATGAATGCACTAAAATTAATTTATTAACCTTTTAATTTTGACCAATTGACTTTATACTAAATTAATTCGAATATTTAAAATTTTCACATGTGGACGCATCACTCGTAACGTAGGCAGGTTCCAACAGTTCGGATTCGTCATTTGAAACTGATTTGATAGGTTTTGGAGTTAAGCTCACCAAACACTTTGGTGAGCTTAAGAACACCCTAGTTCTACTCCCTATACAATAAGAGAAAATCTTAAACAAAATGAGGCAACCAAAACCCGTCGAGATAGATCTCGATTGATAGAGCGTCTCGGTGTGAAGCCTTCTATGACATCGAATCAATTAGTCTGGCGTCGACGAGCTCATGAGAGGCGAGGTAGAAGTGAATTATTTTCTTTGCACGTCTAGAGAAGAGTGCAAGATAGGAAAGAGAAGGAATGATGGAAACTATTAAAAAAATAAAAGAACGCTAAGGAGCTCCTTAGTAGGGGGCTAAAACAGTAAAAACAAAAGCACTTGGGTTCTAAGGAAGCACTGAGGAGGATAGAAGGCTAAGGAAGGGGAAGGCAGAGAAGGAATGATGAAAACTATTAAAAAAATAAAAGAACGCTAAGGAGCTCCTTAGTAGAGGGCTAAAACAGTGAAAACAAAAGCACTTTTGGGTTCTAAGGAAGCGCCGAGGAGGATAGAAGGCTAAGGAAGGGGGAAGCTGCGCTTTTGTTTCTAAGGAGAAGGTCTTAAGCCGGTTAAAGGAACTGATGTTCGGACGGCTTAAGACTCTAAGGAAGGCTAAGGAGCCTTAATCTGCGTTGCCGAACACATACTTCATGTTTAAAATTTCCTCGTATATTTTCTTATTTTCTTATTTTCTAGTTTCTATTTACTATTAATAAAAATTATGAGCATTTTTATGACATGAAATAACGAATTTTTCAAATTACTATTATATATGTTGAGAAGTTCGAATTGACTATTTGAACTTTAAAATTAGAGATATGAGCGCAAATTAAAACACTCACTTTAACTTGCAAAGCATGGTAGCCTATCATATATATGAGGAGGGTTCAAATGCACCCAAATTTTTGTGCACCCAAATGCACCCTATCATTTTTCTCCGTTTTCAAAGTCTGAATAGTCAATCCAAACCGTTAGATGCGATCTATATATTAAGATGTGATTGGAGACCAAATTTTACATTTTTTGGAAATTTTTTACTATTTATTAAGCCACTTTGAAAATCGCTGATCCAATGGTCCAGAAAATATAAAATCAGCGATTTTCAAAGTGGCTTAATAAATAGTAAAAAAATTTCAAAAAATGTAAAATTTGGTCTCCAATCACATCTTAATATATAGATCGCATCTAACGGTTCGGATTGACTATTCGGACTTTGAAAACGGAGAAAAATGATAGGGTGCATTTGAACCCTCCTCCACACACATATATATATATATTTGAACTGTGGTGGAGGAAAAAATAAAAATTTATGGATATGACTTAATGATACCGATCCATAAAGATGTTGATTTTTTACGGATACATGAGATTTTGTGATGCAGAAAATCAACTCCTTTATGGATCAAAATTATTGAGTCTGATCCATAAATTTTCTAATTGATTTTCTGCGACACAAAATCCTTTGTATTCGTAAATACAAAGAATTTTGTGCCACATAAAATCAACCATTTTATGAGTCTGATCCATATATATATATTTCTTGCAAGTTCTTTGTGCGGTATTTTAAAATAAAAAATATATATGGATCAGACTAAATGAGTCTGATCTTACGATATTTAATACAAACAAGATACTCTTTCCATTTTTATACGTCTGAATTTATAATTTCTATGAATAAAAAATTTCCTCTTGACTGAGTTTATTAAATTTCGGTTCAGTTTTAATTCGGTTGAGAGTTTTAGTTAAGCTGGTTCGATTTTTATTTTTGAAAATCGAACAAAACTTTAATTTATCTATTTCAATTCAGTTTCTGATAGATAAAAATATTTCGGATATAGACGATGAATTGTGAGGCAGACGAGATAAGCTGAGACATGCGAAAGACGACGCGAACGTGCATGTGCTCTGGAAAGCGTACGGGTGGCTTGTCGCGCATATTGCATGCCCAGCCAATTTTATCTGAAATTTATAATGGGATATTTTGCGGTGAGTTATCCATGACAAACTATGTGACGAGTCAGGAAATTAGATTACGAGATAAATTCTCGATTCATTTTGCCTCGTGCCAGGAAATCAGATCGGACTCGATCGTTATGCAAAGCACGCAAGTCTCGCTTTCTACTACGGGCTTAGCACCGCTGTCAAGTCCAATGAACACGTCTTGTAATTGGAATTCAAATCCTCTGAGATATCTCAAAGTTTGCGTGACTTTATGGAAAATCCAAACCGTTTAAATACGTTCTGCACGAATCCCAAAGCACACATAATACTGACCCCCTACATCACCCCGAATAGGCACCGGACACGTCGGTCACGCAAAAGTTGAGATATCTCAGAGGATACGCACTCTTGTAATTGTGGGGCTGCTGAAGTTGGTCTTTTGATCTTCTGCAGGATCGGCACTGCATAATTTTGTGTTAACCTTGAAAATTAGTATTTCTTATCCGCTACACATAGTATTACAATAATTTCAATTCAGCTAGCTTTTATTTTTGCATATAGGACCCTTATAATTTCAACAACGGTACAGTTTTTTTTTTTGTAAATTATCGTTGTTTTCATAAAAATGTTACTCCGATATTTTTTCCTGCAACATTCGTACAATCATTAGGAACAAAACAACTATTATATGGAATATATATATATATATATATTTGTTGCCCGTCTCCACATTTTTTTTTCTTAAATTCCCTGGTTTAGTCCCCTCGAATGTGGGAAACTTTTATATTTAGTTCAAACTAATTTGTTTGCAGTGCTATTTTTTTCTTGAAAAACTTTTAGATATACTAACAAGGGTAAATTTTGGAGGTCACTAAACTTTGTTACTTGTCACGAATTGGTCACTCAAATTTGATTTATCCCATCTTAGTCACTCAACTTTATTATTTGTTCCAATCAAGTTCCTCTATACTTCTCCATTCAAAATCTTAACGGAATATTCTCATTCCGTCCAAAATATTAACAGAATATACTCATTCCCTTCAAAATATTAACATAATGAGCATATTACATCCAAAATACTAACGGAATAAGCATATTCCGTTAAGATTTTGGATGAAAAAATATAGAGAAACTTGATTGGAACAAATAACAAAGTTGAGTGACTAAAAATGAACAAATCAAACTTGAATGACTAATTCGTAACAAATAACAAAGTTTAGTGACCTGTAATGAAATTTACCCTACTAAAAAATATGTCTCAAGTTTTCTCATGTTTGAACTGAATGACATTATATTGGACGGCCAATTATATAAAATTACTGTTCCTTTTTACGTTACGTACTAATTTTTTTACTATTCGAGTCAACCATGCTTCATTTCAAATTATACGTACGCAACTTTTGACTAACTATCAGATCGTTGAATAATAAATTTCTCTGTTGTAATAAGAGAGGTAGGATTTGAAAAGCAAAGACCTCCACCTCTATTTTTTACTAAAAAAAAAAAACTTTGTAGTATTCCATAAAAGGATTCTATTTCATCATTTTCGGGTTATAAAATGTTATTAACTTATTCAATCAATTTTTCGGAGAAATATTTGTTGCAGGTCTTTTTGAAAAAGTTCACCTATTGCATGATAAATAAAATTTTAGAATCCAAGCTCAGATGCTCGTGTGAATGTGAAGCTAAACTGAGGGACGAGAAGGTGTGTGTCGGCAGGAGAAGATTCGGGTCAATCGGCTTCCATTTATATTTACTTTTTTTTAGATTTAATATAATTTTATATAGAGCAAGATATTTTGAGTATTTTAAAATTAATTCTCATTTAGCATAGACTTTTTATATTATTAACCCTCAATTTATATTTAATTTTCATAACTTAAAAGTCTGATTATACTCTTGACTCTTGAGTGATTATACTCTTCAGTGTTAGGCTCGCTCATTATAAACAACTAAAAGGAACTTGCACATAAGACGTTTTTTTTTTCTTTTATTTTTTATATTTATTTTGAAGTAATGAAAAATTACAGTAGATAAAACTTTGTATTTCTAAAGTCAAAACATATAATTGCTGGATATCAATAATAAATATGTATGAAAATAAGATGTAACTGTTTTCTCCTTATAATTTTAACTTGATAAGAGAAATTGATGCCCCTTTTATGTTTTTTCAAGGTCATGTTCGGCTGTAGTAAAAAACAGTTTTAAAATTTTGCAATCTCATTTCCATTTTTTTTGCCTCCGTCCACTGAACAGGTCCTAAATGAGCGATGAGAGTTAAGTAGCGCAACATTTTTAATTTCAATATTTATTGTAAAGAATTTTCTCTGTCTCAAGTTTTAAATTCATAACTTCTTATATAAGATATATGTGCCTTTGCCACTAGATTAAAGATTGATTTTTTTCATTAATATTTTTTTCATGTTAATTGAATGATTGTGTACAAGTACAATACGCATGTATTTTGTCTCTCTGTTATTTGATTAAACTATTATAAAAAAATAAAGACCATGTATGAAGTGTCATTCATACTTAACATTCAAACTCATGTATAAATCGTCGTATTTTAAGATGTAGCCACCCAAGATTTCTATATCTTTTGCTAAAAATATTAAGCAATAATTCTTATTTAAGTATAATAATATTAAGGATGCATACATATTTAATATCTTATCGTCATAAATTATAACGCTTTTAAAAAACTCCATTTAGTAAAAAAATACGAGCAGAAACGAGCTAGTTCGCATCCCCAGTTTCGCGATCTAGTCATACAAACTGTACACGAGATGAAAATGCAAAGCAATAAAAAAAAAAAAAAAATAGAAGGCCGGGACTGAGGCAGCAAAAAAAATGGACGATGGATTGCGAATCAAAATTGGGGGTGGTCAAGTTGGATTTTCCATTTGCGCTGGTCCTTGGAAAGAGAGAGAATTATTGGTTTATTCCATCCGAATCCAATGGACAGCTGAGAAGTGGAAAAGCATATGCCGGAAAGTTATTCCCATCGAAAATTCGAATGCTATGCTGGGAATATACGATTCCATCCAAACACCTCCTCAACTCTCAACCTCAATCTTAAGCCTCAGCTTGTTAAATTGAGATTCCAACGCCACCATCCCACCCTTCCCCTGACTCTCTCTCTTGAGTTTAGTTTTAGTTTTCCTTCCAATCAATCAATCAAAACATATAATACCAAAATATTAAAACTATTAATCATACCAGAGACAAAGAGAGAGAAGAGAGAGAAGAGAGAGAGCGAGTCTCGTTTCCTCTCCCTCCCGAGGTCCTCCCGGTTCCCTTCCCACGCAAAAGAAAGACAATTGTTAGAGAGATTATAAAACAAAAGATCTCTCGTTGCGTTGGGTTCTGACCCGACGGCTTCTCTCTCCCCCAGCAGCCCCCACTGGCAGCCCCTAACTCTTATTATTACATTTAATTTAATTTTTATATTTATTTATCGTTACTGTCTGCCCTGCGTGCCTTCCTGTTTGCCTGCCTTTCGATCGGTCGATTGATCCACGAAGAAAACAGCAGAATTCGTACCTATTGATTTGATTCGATTTGATCGCGAGTAAGGAAAAAGGAAATATGACGATGGAGGATGCGAATGACATGGAGGCGCCTCCGCTGCTGCACCACGACTCCGCCGACTGGGCTGACGTTCCCCGCCGCATTGCGCTCTTCGTCGAGCCTTCCCCTTTCGCGTTCGTTCTCTTCTCTACCTTTCTCTCAACATTTCCCTTTATTTTATAGATAATTTAATGAATCCATTTTTTCTTCCCTATTTCCCTATTTGTTGTTCGCTGAAGCTTCTATCTCCTAGTCAACGCTAGATTTCATCTTTCAGATCAAGAAACACAATAAACCTCTTCATTCTAATTATCCTTCCCTTTCACATTGAACGCATTACTCGTTCAATCTCTGTCCATCCTTACTCCTTAGACAAATCAATTCAGTCACTTCTATGCTTCAGATTTGTCAGTTCACTTCATTCAACCCTGATTCTAAACTACGTTTTGTGTTGTTGCAGATACATCTCTGGGTACAAGAACCGCTTTCAGAATTTCATCAAGCATCTGCGTGAAATGGGGGACGAGGTACATGAGCTTCCTTCCTTTTATCTCCTGTTGATATGATGCGATGCGATGAGATGCCAGAATGATCCATTGGAGAATCTCAATTTCAATTTTAGTAGATTGATCCATTGACTGATTGTTATAATTAAATTTATCATCTTACCCTGTCAGGTCCTTGTAGTGACGACCCACGAGGGAGTGCCCAAGGATTTCTACGGAGCCAAAGTCATTGGTTCTTGGAGGTAAGCCAATCAATTTCAATTGCCCCTTATCATAACAAAAATATGTCTTTCTTTTCGCTCATGTATGTTGTTCATTTCCTTCTGATTTCTCTTTAAAATTGTGTTGGCCAAATTAAATAGCACGATGATATTTAACATTTATGCTATGCTCACTGATGGACAGTGCTGCTTCTTTTTTAATTCAGTTTTCCATGCCCGATGTACCAAAACGTTCCGCTCTCATTGGCTCTCAGCCCAAGAATCTTTCAAGAGGTTGCCAAGTTTAAGCCTGACATTATCCATGCCACCTCACCAGGCATTATGGTACTTACTGTCCTAACAGATTTTACTACACACTCTTTCTCAGTTTTTGCTCTTTATATATATATATATTTTTTTAGATATTTGGTGCTCTTGCAATTGCTAAAATGCTTTCTCTTCCTATGGTGATGTCCTATCACACTCATCTTCCAGCGTAAGTTCCTAATCCAACTGCCCGGGCTTTCATTTTTTTAATCCAATCCTGTGCATATAGATATAGCTTCATCTCTTGTATAGCTAACAGAACTTTAACAGCATCATGCCACAATACATATATTGGTTTATATATCATAAATGCACCAAATGATTATTGGTTTATATTTATTCCATTGGTATAACATTTTTTTATGCACAATAAAACAAAATGGAAGTCAGTCTAGAGTGGTTTATCAGATCTCTGACCAATATTGTCTCAAACTAGAATTAATACATACCAGTGATCCTTTTTTGTTAATTGCTACATCTTTTGCTGAGGTTTATTGAATCCTTTCACATTTTTGTTGGGCAGATATATTCCCAGATACACCTTCAATTGGTTAGTGGAACCTATGTGGCAGCTTATTGGTACTTATCTCTTGTTTTTACCTCCTATTTTTTAGCTCACTACCGCTCAATATCCAAGACTGTTACTAATCTTTATCATTTTCTTGCTCATATGAAAGGGTTTCTCCATAGGTCAGCCGATCTTACACTGGTGCCATCTATTGCCATTGCGAAGGATTTTGAAACAGCCAAAGTTTTATCATGTATGTGGACTACTTTAAGTCTTATATGATTGTTTATGCTAACCTCTTCTTTTTACTATAATAATTATGTTTTTATTTTGAACTTATTGTACCTTTTGCATTTCCAGCTAGCAGAATAAGGCTGTGGAACAAGGGTGTTGACTCTGACAGCTTCCATCCCCAATACCGTAGCCATGAGATGCGTGTCAAGCTAACGTAAATTGTCCTTGGCTATCTATCTCTCTATAAATATCAGTACAGTCGATAAATATGTTGGTGTTTCAGTTGTGATTGTTGGGTATCAACTTTTTATTATATTTGTAGTGAGGGTGAGCCAGAAAAGCCATTGGTGATTCATGTGGGACGCATTGGTCTCGAGAAGAACTTGGATTTTCTCAAGAGGTGGTTATTTGCTTTTTTGTTCTAAGAAATTGTCATGGATCTATTTGGGACTTTGTGATGATATCCAAAATTAAGAATTGTGGTATCTTTAAGCTGTTATAATGATTGCTTAAATTACTCAGGGTCATGGAAAGGCTGCCAGGAGTTAGAATCGCTTTCGTTGGAGATGGACCCTACAGGTATGCTATTCCACATGCATGCTTTGAGAATTTGTTTGTCAAAAGGGGCTCTTAATTAAGAAATATTTAAATTAAGGTGGCCTATAAAGGCTGCATGCATGTGAAGAGAGAGAAAGAGAGGAACTGATGTATTAATTTTTTTTTTTTTTTGTGCGTGTGTGTGTGCGTGCGGTGAGAGCAGACAAGAGCTGGAAAAGTTGTTCAAGGGAATGCCGGCCGTGTTCACAGGGATGTTGTCAGGAGAGGAGCTGTCACGGGCATATGCTAGCGCGGATATGTTCGTGATGCCATCAGAGTCGGAGACACTGGGGCAGGTGGTGTTGGAGTCGATGTCGTCGGCAGTACCGGTGGTGGCAGCGCGGGCAGGGGGCATCCCAGACATCATCCCGGCTGATGAGGAGGGCAGGACGGGCTTCCTTTTCTCTCCAGGGGACCTGGACGACTGCCTGGCCAAGGTCAAGCGTCTCCTTTCTGAGCCTGACCTCCGGGAGGCTATGGGCCACGCTGCCAGGGAGGACACCGAGAAGTATGACTGGAGAGCTGCCTCCAAGAAGATCCGCAACGAACACTACAGCACTGCTGTCTCCTACTGGAGGCGCAGCAGGGGGCCCTCAGCCGCTAGGTCTTAGCTCTCTCTCACCTCTCCACGCTCGCTCTTTCTGCTGCCCTGCGTTATTTTCTAGTCTAGGGTTTGCGAATGGCAAAGAAAAAAAAAAACAGAAACCATATGAATATATTGTATGTCCATCCTCTGTAGTTTGGATGGGAGAGTGTTTCGATGACCTGGCTTCGTGCGCATGCATATATTCTCCATAAAGTTTGCACGGGCTTTTGGCTGTTTTTTTCTCTACATTGCTGTACATTAGGGATAATAGTGTCAGAAAGTTTATTAGGTATTAATGGCGCAGTGTAAGCTTAATTATTGTAATGGCACAGCTATTTGCTTTTCTGTTTTCCTGATGAAATAATCTTTCATGTGTGTTGCCTCTCCATGCATTCTTTTTATTGTGTGCTTACGATGAAGTTTCCTATGTACTTAGTTTTACTTGGATGAAGTGAATGAAGTTGTTATTGTAATTTGTTTTGCCTTTTATTTCTCAGGACTTTAACAGCTTGTAGACAACAAATTTGTTGAAAGATTCTAGCCTATGAAATTTAGTGCCCTCCTATTGATGGAAAGATCCATTTGATGTCTGTACCGTTAAGCTTGTTATTTTGGGGGCGGTTTTTTTTTTAACCTCATTGTCCGACTGTTGATTTGATTGGGTTAAATAGTAGGACCATCAATCTTTCTTTCATTAATCTTTTGTTTTGTAATAATCAGCTCAAGAGCCGCCTGCTTTCATTATGAACGAAGGAAAAGCCATGTTATGTCCAAACACTAGTCAACCGCAGCAAAGTACTAATAAAAAAAGGAACCCAATTTTTTTTTTTTTTGATGAAAAAAAGAACCCAATATCTGAATATCAGCTTGCTTGTCAGCAGAAAAAGGGAAAAAGCAATGAAACAGAAAAGTCATTCACAGGTACCGGTACCAAAGTACTTGTATTCTCTCTAAAGAAAAAGCAGCAATTACCCAAGGTATGGATTACACTTATCACAAGCATCCCAGATAGAGAAAATTTAATGAGAAATATTCAAAGCAGCAAATAACTGGTACAGGCCCTTCCAGTTGCAGAGGCAATTGCGATTCCTGCACCCCCTTTGACATAATCTGCAGCACATGTTTTTTTTTTTTTTTTACTGTCATCCTCCATAGCCCCTGTCCGAACAAGTATCTCTAGAGAAATATCTTCAATCCTCCTCCTGATTGAAAACGAGAAATATCTCTCCTCCTTGAGCAACGGCGTCATCGAGGAAAGAGATGACGCTCTGTTGATTGGGAAAGGGCTGGGGAGCAGAGAGGTGGCTGTCCAAGTTGTACCAGACACCACGTATGTTCTTCAAGGTGAGCCAGTGCCTGGAGGTCCAGAACCCCCTGAGGCGGGAGATGGTGGTATTGAGCATGATGCCCATGAGATCAGGGGAGGCCAGGTCGATGGTGGCGGCTGGGGTGCGGCGGTCGTGCCAGAGCACCTTTTTCTTTGGGGGGCCGTCGAGGGCGGCCAAGAGGACGTTGACGTCGTAGTTGCCGCTGAGAACGTTGTGGTGGGGCGTGAATAGGGAGGGCATAATCTGTCTCTTCCTTTGTGGATCCTCCAAGAAGAGGTGCTCTGCGAGGGCGTTGAGTCGAGGTCGGGTGAAGGCATCCTTTTGCTGGAACAGATTATTCAGTGCGTGCAACAGGCACAGCTGCAATCTCTGCCTCTCGTGGTACACCAAACTACCATCCGCATCCGACTCTGACATTACAATTCTATTCCTCTTCTCCTTCCACCTCCCCCCGTTTTTTTTTTTTTTGAGGAGACCTCTCCGCGGCTGAGGGCGTATCCTCTGAGATATCTCAATTTTTGCGTGACCGACGTGTCCGGTGCCTATTCAGCGATTGCACGGGGGGAGTATTATTTGTGCTTTGAGATTCGTGTAGAACATATTTGAACGGTTGAGATTTTTCATAAAAACACGCAAAAGTTGAGATATCTCAGAGGATTGAATTTTCCTCGGCTCGTCTCTCTTCGTATTAAATAAATAAAATAAAAATAATAGATGATTGATATATTAAAATATTAAATTAATAAAAAGAAAGCAACACGTCTTGTATTGAGCGTTTTTTTTTTCACTGAAAACAATATATTTCTTTTGTATTGAGTGTTATTTGTATTTGTACACCAGCCCAAGTGCCCAACAACTTTTACTCTCTTGAGTCTTGACAATGGCAGTCCTCTTCTCTCATAAGAAATCACTCACTTTCAATTTTTTTAGTTTTAGAAAATTAATAAATATTTTTTATAAAACCGTAAAGAGGACCAATTTTTTGTAATAATATCATAGAACTAGAAGACAACAAATTGTAGAGGATACAAAACTTTAAATCTCCCTCAAAGAAAATGAGAAGAGAGATCGGAGAAAAGGAAAAAAATGAAAAAAAAAAGAAAAAAGAAAGAAAGGAGGTTGTTTGTAATATATTTTGCGGAAGGATGAAATCGTATTGGTTCCAAATTTTTAATAAAGGACTGAATATGTATATCCTGATCTCCTGGACAGCTGCGAATTCGCATCCTCTGCGGATACGTCGGTCACGCAAAATATGAAGATAATATGAGATATCTCAGAGATACGTACTCAATAGCTACCGGAATTTTAAGAAAAAAGAACCGAACATGTATGATTTTGAGTCAAATGTTCCCCCGGTACCTGAGGTACAATTAAAAATAATGGACGACTCAGATTAATTCCAGCTAGGCCAAACTCAATCTGCAGTCAGTTGGAACTGTATGGTGTCTGCTTTGAGATTCGTGTCACGTGAAAAGAGCGGTAACTGGGGGATACGGACTCTATGATTCTTTCTACGTCATATAAATTTTTCGTCATCTTTTTTATTAATTAAAAAATATTTATTACTTTCTAAAATAAAAAAATTCTGCTTGCATCGCCATCTTTTCTGTTATTTCTTTTCTTTTGTTCTAGCATTTAATGAGTTAAATAATAAATTAATACATTTTTGTTCGCGTGTGAGACGGAGATCGAGAGAGAAAAGGAAAAAGGGAGAGGGAGGGGATCAAGGCAAAGAAACGATAGAAAGAGAAGAGAAGATATGTCAGATGCGCTGATCAACGGCCTGGCTGGCGCCGGAGGCGGCATCATAGCTCAGCTCCTGACCTACCCGCTGCAAACCGTACGTAATTACTCCCTTTCTCCCTTCTTTCCCTCTTTCTCATCTCTTTTTACTAATTCAAAAGAAAAAAAGAAGAAGTTAAATGTGAAACAAGTCAATTGAGTAGGTAGGTAGGTTAGGTTGATCCTACACGACACGGCACTACAGAAGCCTCCTCGATCATCATCTCTTATTCTTCTTCTTCTTTGCAGGTGAACACACGTCAGCAGACGGAGCGCGATCCCTTCAAGTGCACTCGCACTGATGGCACTCTTCGCCAGATGTACCTGGTACGGTGTCCGTCTTTTCTCCTCCTCCTTCCTCTCTAATTAATATTTAATTAATTTGTTAGATTGATTGATCAATTGATCGGCTTACTTTTAGTATAGCATTAGCAATTACCAATACTTGTAAACCTTTCCTAAGTAAACCAAACCAAAACAAAACAACAGGTCGTGAAGAATGAGGGATGGGAGCGCCTCTACGGTGGCCTCACGCCTTCTCTTGTTGGCACCGCCGCTTCCCAGGTATGCTTTTTACCCTTATTCGCTCTCATCTCCTTTTTTTTTGTTAATTATTTTCATGTCAAATTTGTTACAATCATATGCCTTTTGGTCTTTTCTTGGATGCATGCAGGGTGTATATTATTATTTCTACCAGATATTTAGGGACCGAGCAGAATCAGCAGCGCTCGCTCGTTTCAAGAAAGGAACTGGCGATGGATCTGTTGGAATTCTCGAGTCTCTTCTTGTTGCTGCACTTGCCGGGTGATGCATTCTCTTTCTCCATTCTTTCTACCACACCATGTCTGTTTTCCATGGTCAAGAAATATCTTTCTCCAGTCAATCCTACATGACAAAAACCCAATTAATTCATGTTTTAAGTAGATGTTCTGTGTTTGTGATGTTTTATGATGCTTATACTCTCTTGTTAATTCTCCTATGTTTGCAGATGTGTAAATGTTCTGCTAACTAATCCAATCTGGGTTGTTGTCGCTCGGATGCAGGTACAAATTAATTATTCCTAGAGGGGAAAGTCAAAAGTGTAATAATACAAAATCAAAATGCTTTACTAATCTGATGCTTGGATGATTTTGCCCCTTAGACTCATAAAAAGACAAGGAAAGAAACGACAGCTGTTGATGGTTTGCCTGCTGTCCTGCATCAAGTCCCACAACCTGCCCTTGTCGAAAATTCTCCTTGCAAAACCAGCCAAGTGGTATGTACAGCACCCTAAAATATA
Source organism: Carex rostrata (assembly GCF_964058835.1). Classification (NCBI taxonomy): domain Eukaryota; kingdom Viridiplantae; phylum Streptophyta; class Magnoliopsida; order Poales; family Cyperaceae; genus Carex; species Carex rostrata. The sequence continues at coordinate 8,896,390 of NC_135934.1, forward strand.
CAATATATAGCTTGTAGTTCCTTCTAAACTCAGAAGATCATGTTTGAATAATACCATTGTCATTATGACATTATAAGTCTCTCATGCTATGGCTGTGACTGGATCGGGATCGAGTTGTGTGGTCTGTGTATATTCATAGGCATCTGTGAAGCTGTTTTTCCTAAATAAAATTTTACTTTTTATCTCATGTACTATTGTTGGTTCTTGCCTTTTTGTGTTATATGAATCTAATATATTGAGTAGGTATATCATAGGACAGTTAATCGATGCCATAGTTTCTGCGTAGAGAAGTCAATATTGATGGACTTTGCATTGTAGTAATTGGTTTCTGTTCTTATGGGCTGATGTTAATGCTTTATTGAGTGCTGCAGGTACATGAACTTTACAACGAAGCAGGTTTTTTGGGTTTTTGGAAGGGCGTAGTGCCTACACTTATTATGGTAAGTTATCTCAGTTTCTTATTTCTTGTTTGGATTTTTCCCTGGCTGTTATCTTTTAGCCTTTGTTTTATTTATAGTCAGTCATCTCTTATGTAGGTAAGTAACCCTGCAATTCAGTTTATGCTGTATGAGACGCTACTAAAAAATTTGAAAAAGAAGCGGGCTACCAACTTGAAAGGTGCTGATGGTTTAAGCGCTCTTGAGGTAAATAATATGATATATACATGTGTGTTGAATATTAATCCTAATGTAATGTTTTCCATTAAGGACTTTGGAATTTGCACTAATTAAAAGTTTGAATCTATAGCGCTGAAATTGCATGTATATGGGGATAATTCAGTGAATCATAGGTTGTATTCTTTAAAGGTCTTTATAGATGTTGCTTTTGGAATTGTAATTCAGCATCATAGACTTGTTCTTTAATATTTGAAATTTTGTATTTCAGATTTTTTTTCTAGGAGCTCTTGCTAAGCTCGGTGCAACTATTGCCACTTACCCCTTTTTGGTCGTGAAGGTACCTACCAATGGTCATATCTTTCTTTTTGTCTTTTAACTCTTGTACAGAGACATGCTTGAAACTAAGGATGAATTATTGGTGTTCGGCAGGCTAGGCTTCAGGTAAGACCAAAGGTGGAGAATGACAAGCAAAGGCAATACAAAGGTACTGTTTGTCAGAACAAAGTTAAATATTGTTTTGTTGTGTTGTCAAGCAAGTAATTTGGAGGGTATGTATCCACACCACTATGCAGGCACGTTAGATGCAATAAGAAAGATGATAAAGTACGAAGGTGCATGGGTGCTGTACAAAGGAATGAGCACAAAAATAGTGCAGAGTGTGTTTTCAGCCGCTGTGCTCTTCATGGTGAAAGAGGAGCTTGTCAAGGCAGCCCACTTAGTTGTCACTGGGGGCCTCAGCCTCGGCCTTGTCCGGCCTTCAAAACCCACGCCATCTCGTCTCTCTAGATAATAAATAAAGACTTTGAAGGAATAAAACGAGAGTTATATATTGGAGAATGACAAGCGAAGGCCATCTGCAATTTTTTTTTGCCTTCATCTTTTATTTTGTTTGTTTTTTTTATATGCACGTATAAGGTGCTTGCAATTGGCACAACGGGCATTGTTTGTAAGAAATCATCACAGGAATAGATGAGATGGTTGGAATTTATAAATGTTACGGAAGTTGTATTTAGTTTAGGGCAGGAATGAATGCCAAGGTGTAATAAAGCCGAAATTTTTAAATATATCATTATTCAAAAAATAATAAACTAAAACACCATTTTTTTTTGAAAATTATAAAAATGACATGGCCGCATCCCCTAGAAGCGGCTACCTTTTAAGTGGCCGCATCTAGGAAAAGCGGGTAGAATTTTGGGCCGCTTCTACGGAATGCGGCTATGGCCGCTTCTACGGAATGCGGCTATGGCCGCTTCTAGGGGCTGCGGTCACCTAATTATTATTTTTTTTCAGAATGTATTTTTTATTTATTTTGTTTTTGTTTTGATTTATTGTGTTTTTGGTTTTGATTTATTTGTTGTTTTTTGTTTTTTTTTTAAAATAGTTGTGATTGTTTTTTTGTTTCTTATTTTGAAAATATTTTACTTTTGTCGAAAGAAATTAAGATGTTGTTACGTTTAAATTTTAATGTGATGCCAAAATGATAAAAGATAAAAGCGGAATAGTACGATAAATAAACTGTATCTGACAAAATAAGCATCTTGATATAACAAATCACAGTATCTGACATCACTATAGAAAAAAAAAATGAATACTACAACCTAATAGTCAGAAGGAGTGAACGGCTTACCTGCTGGTCCTCATACTCCAAATCAAAACTACAATCGGTGTATGATCATCCATAGAATCATTTGAGTTATCGAGCGACTGCTGGTCCTCTGCCTGAGCATCCTCTACCTGAGCATCCTAAATCTCAATGTCGGTCGACTGCTGGACCGAATGCTACTGTCTTTCCAGTCTCGGTAGGCGGGAATAAACCGTAGGCACATCTCATGATAAGATCCTCCATGGAGATGGGAGGATACTGCGTGGAGGTGCCAGCATTTAAAAAAAAAATGCACAAGTTGTATATTTTTAAAAAACATACATGCGTCTGCGTGGGCTGAGTAGAGAAGGCCTGAGTAGGGACGGTATGCTCTGCGGCGCGCTGGCGCAACGTCTCAGCACCTCTGTCAAACGCGTGACCGACAGTCTCCGCATCCCTGACTGAAGCCCAAATAGACTCGTCACCAGCGTACTGGACGTAGATATTTGGCTCATTCGATATGTCATCAATGGCATCACATCCAGACAATCCTGCACATCTCAGGAGAGAGTCGAGGCGCGTCTTGTACCCACATTGGCACACCGCAGGTACATTGTGCTTGAGGATGACTTTCCCAAGCCTCTTCCAACCCCGCACTGTGGCCATTGTCGCCGCTATGATGCAGCTCTTCACCAAATATAAGGCCTGCAAAAATGAGAGTAAAACAATATATAAATGTTGTACATATGTAAATATTGCAATTTTTTTAAAGTAAACATACCGTAGATGCAAACAGTGCGCCGGCTGGAATGATACCATGAACCCGTCCTCTCCGATCGCTCGACCTCGGTACGCGCTCGAGAGGGTTATCGGTCATACACCCCTCTAAATACACCGTGTACGCGCCATTCTCCTGATACCAATCTTTGTAAGGCCTGTATTTTTTTAAAAACAAGTAAGATATTACAATCATAAAGATTCAATAGAGACATTGAAAAAAAAAGATTCTTACACTGGCGGTACATCCATGCGACGGTGCTCCTCAGCTATGGGTGGGGCGGCAGCGGATGCCAGCTGGACGTATTCTCTGTGCCAATGCCCCCAGTCTCTGCCCGGAGAGATTTCCCTGGCAAAATGAAGCTGTCGCCAGGTGTCCTCACTAATTGGCATCGGGGGAGGAGCTGTCTGGCGCAATTCGAACTGTCTCATGACCCGTCCAGGATAATGATACTCGCAATCCGAGCTGTCTAGTAGCTGTGCATGCGGTACCCCCAACAAATCCTGGCACAAGGACCTGAAATCCCCATACTCGACGCCCGTCACAGGCTCCCCTGCTGGGTTTCGGGGTAACCAAAACTCGTTTAGCCTTGAGTTGCGGAAAGAACGTAAAACAAAAATTTTACTTCTAACTTAAGCCAAGGATTAAACGGGGTATGTCAGGAAACTTTCCAAGGCGGTCCACCTTCAGTATTCTTTTGGCATCAAAACCCAATTTAATCATTTTACAGATCTACTCCATGATTGATTTCTAAAACTTTAATCTACTTACCAATTAAATAGATTAATATAACATATTTATACCTTGTTTCCAAATCACAGTTGGAATGCAGACCGAGCGAGTAGAGCTACATCACGGGAATGATTATCCTCGGAGCACCAAACGTATGGTGCCTCTATAGGTTATCCATCAAGACTAACCAGAGAGCGGTTTATTTCGTTTGCCAGAAATACCGTAAACCATGGAATTCTGCAAAAATACTATTCACGGGGAAAAGACGAAAAACCCATAAACACGAATTTTCGGTTACTCAGTTGGATAAGACCGAGCTGGATAAGGATGATGACATGTCATGATGACGTGTCATGCGGATAAGGATGATGACGTGTCATGCGGATAAGGATGACATGTGAAAAGACAAAAATGACCTTGGCCGAAATCAATATCCATATAATTATTCTGAACAATTATATTTCTTGCGGTTGTTGTTTCGGTAACTTTTATACAACGTACCGTCTACGTTTATAAATTAACCATTGTTTTTGCTTGTCATCTTATATGACATTTATAATTTAATTATAACACGTATAATTAATTATAACCATCTTACTATTGATCATAACTAATTTATAATTAACCACAATAAGATTCTCCGATTAACTCTTATATGGTGTGACCCAATATGATATGTTGGTAGAGGCATCTGGAAAAACGCATCATGACCATCCAATTACACAGATGATGCTGTACAGTACAATATCACGATCCAGTAAACAATTTACTTGTGTCAGTTCTTTTGTCACATAGCTATCAGATCAGTTTCAAGGTAGATGTGTGTCATCCTTGCTAACTTAATCTTTTATTGATCTTGAGCAGATTATCAAATATAATTACTCTTGTAATTATACCGCATGCAGATAATCTAACTCTACCAATGGGCCTAGTGATGTTATAGCTCGTACAAAATACGAGGGACAATAGTACTTTTGGTAAACCATTACTTCCTCAGCATAAGTTATGTATACCGAAGAGCTACCGTTATAGCTACTTTTTACAGATAACGTTAGGTAACAGTCACAGATACATCTCTTATGTAGGAAGAATGAATACCTCATACTTTAGAACTTAACACTGAATGAAAGCATTAATGACACGAACACAATTCCATATAATGTTTCATTCGGGGTCTGTCAGATATCATGTTCCTGGAACATATATCTATGTGATTAAAATGACAACTCCTTGTCTATGGTTTGTAAAACTTGACCATCATTTAATCCACATACTAAACTAGTAACGGTTAATTAGTGTTCCTGCTAATTACCTCGGTTAGTGACTTCTTAAGAGTATATATCATCTTAATTATGGAGTTTCACAATTCCAGTCATGAACTCGAAATGATCCATAATACAATAATACTCAAGGCAACAAAATGATATATAATTAAACATCCAATTCATGAACAAAGCTTATGATAAATTATCGTATTATTGACTTCTAAATTATTACACTAACATCCCCGACAATAGTTATGCCCCACAGACAGCTGACATCCTGTAGGGTGACTGTCATTTCACCGTGGGGGAGATGGAATGAGTGGGTCTCGGGACGTCATCGCTCAATGAGGCCAGAGCACAATCCCTCGTCAACATTCTCCTCGGCTATTTGGGATAGCTGATATAATCCCATGGCACGCAATGTCCCAACATAGGTCGTCTGGTACTTAAGCCACATCTTGTTGTGGCGTACCGTAACTGCATCTAGTCCCTAAATTTTTAAAAATGTCAGAGCATTCATATAAATATAAATTGCAATAAAATTATAATTTTATTAATAATATAAAACTTACCCCAGTGGCAGCCTCGAAGATACGGTGCTCCGTGTTCGGGTACCAGAGAAAGTCTGACACCCGATCAGTGCGGTACCGGATACCGGGCACCACAAATGTCAACGCTTCATCGACGTACTGTGACATCTCAATAGGAGTAGGTATAGGGACTGCACCTCGACTAATTAGAATTTACAATTATTTTGGTCAATGACTAATTATTTCGATCCATAACTAATTATTTTGGTCAATAACTAATTTTTTGGACAATTACTAATTATTTCGGTCCAGAACTAATTATTTTGGTCAATAACTAGGTTTGGTACATATCTAAACCCTAAATTCTAAACCCTACTCCTAATTCTACACCTACTCCTACTCTTATTCCTAATCTAAACTAAAAATTGAAATTAGAAAAGAAGAAGAAAATTACCTGATTCGAAGGGATTGAGAACCAAATGGAATTGTGACCAAAAATGAAACCAGCGGCCACTATTTATAGGCTTGAGGGGTGGCCGCATTCCCTAGAAGCGGGCAGGGGTGGCCGCATCCCCTAGAAGCGACCATGGCCGCAACCCATAAAGGCGGCCCAAAATAGTGGCCGATTTCTGTAGATGCGGCCACCAAAACAGTGGCCGCTTCTAGGGGATGCGGTCATGTCATTTTTATAATTTTCACAGAAAAATGGTGTTTTGGTTTATTATTTTTTGAATAATGGTATATTTAAAAATTTCGGATAATAAAGTGGTGAATTTGGCGCTTGAATGCATGACATTATGTGCCGTCAGCTTATTTCAGTTTTTTGTGTTTGTCTTGTATTCGCTACCTTGGCGTTGTGGTCTCGTTTGACCCAAGCGAAGCATTTGATATATGGGCATTGGGCCTTTGCTTGTTTTATATATTATATTGACTGGTGGTCCATGCACAAATGTAGTGCAGGCCTCCACCTGGCCCAAGAAAAACGAACAGAGCCCATTGGCACTGACCTCTACTCCTCCAGGGGAACGAGGGAAGGGTGGATTGGAATTGGATAACACTCCAAACTCTCTAGCGTACTAGCATAAAGGAAGAAGAGGATAACGCGCGCTGCTCTTACTAGTTACTACTTGCTACCACTCCGACGACGACGAATTGTGGGTTGGCAACGAGCACAGGGAACATCCAATAATGCCGGCGGCAGCGTCGCTCTCTCACTCGTCCTTCCTCCTCCTCCCTCGCCCTTCCCTCCAACTCCAACTCCAATTCCAGTCCCAGCTCCGGTCCAAGAGATCCACCGCTCTGCTATCCGTCCGGGCGGAGCAGGCGAGTCTGCCGGTGCTGTCCTTTGAGGGGGAGCGAGTCGGCTCAGCCTCCCTCAACCTGCGGTCCGCCCCGCCCTCCACTGCCCGCGCCGTTGTCCACCGTGCCATCATCACCGACCAGCAAAACAGCCGCCGAGGCACCGCCTCTACTTTGACCCGCGGTGAGGTCCGCGGTGGTGGCAAGAAGCCCTACCGGCAGAAGAAGACCGGTCGTGCTCGCCGTGGGTCCCAACGTACCCCCCTTCGCCCCGGTGGTGGTGTCATCTTTGGCCCCAAGCCCCGTGACTGGTCCATCAAGATCAACCGCAAGGAGAAGCGCCTCGCCATCTCCACTGCCCTCTCTAGTGCGGCCTCCGCTGCAGACGCCTTTGTAATTGAGGACTTTGAACAGCAGTTCGAGGATGGCCCGAAGACCAGAGACTTTGTGACTGCCCTGAAGCGGTGGGGGCTTGACCCCAGCGAGAAGGCCCTCCTCCTGGCTACGGAGCTGCCGCGTAATGTGTGGCTCAGTGGCCGCAACATCGGCACCCTCAAGATGCTGACTCCCCGCACCCTCAACCTCTTTGACATCCTCGACTCACGCAAGCTCGTCTTCACCAGGTCCGCCGTAGACTATCTCAATGAGCGGTACGGCCAGGATGACCTCAGTGATGACGAAGATGTTGAGGACCCTGATGGACCACTTCCTGAGGAGGGGGAGGAAGCAGCTCCAGGTAAATGTTATACTTCCTGCCCACTTGATAGTTGATACAATTAATGGTACTGCTGATTGTTGCTATCTGCCGAGCATTTGCTTGATATGCAACTGTACCAACCATAACCAATGTTAGATAGCAGGTAGCCGAGCCAGACCTTCTGCTTGTGTCTCAGACTCGCATACCACAATACTTTAATTAAATCCGATTGCTATTCACATTACTATATCAGAATATTATGTTGGGGTACACCGGCATCTATTTCATTTTCTTTTCCTTCATTTTTTCACAATTAGCTCTCTTATGAAAACTTGTCTAATCATCTTTATTTCTATATGATTTCTTTCAGGAGTCGCTGAAGGCAGCAGTGACGGCACCTCATAGGCAGAACTGCAGCCTTTTTCTTCTTATTCTTGATTTCGTTTCTTTGTGGACTTTGGCGGTATCTTTCTTTCATTAATTTTGTACTTGGTTGTGAATCATTTATAGAATGCAAGTTCTTCTCCAGGCTATATATATATAGCAAACTGAGTATTATGCCCTGCTCTGGCTGAAACTATCTTATCATAATATCATTAGTTTTGTACAATTTGCTATGTTCATGAATCATGATATGTAATACACTCCAGCTATTCTGGTTTATGCTTCTTTTAAACCGCACCCCCTCCCTGATTTTGCACCAGATCCTGGCTTTTACCCATTCCAATCAACACCCAACTGTCACAGAGTGCGTATCCTCTGAGATATCTCATATTTTGCGTGACCGACATGTCTGGTGCCTGTTCGGAGAGAGTGCAGGGGTCAGTATTATTTGAGCTTTGAGATTCGGGCATGCAGAACGTATTTGAACGGTTGAGATTTTCCAAAAGTCACGCAGCATATGAGATATCTCATAGGATGCGAATTCACCGTGATTAACAATTATACCCATTTCATGAATCAGCGGCGATCTACAAAATCTTCAATTAGCTGGCTATATTTTTTTCCTATTAATAATTGATTATAATAAAAAAATGTAAGGTGTAGTAGTAGTACCATTAGTCCATTACTATAAGAAAAAAAAAAAAAATGAAATATAGCTCCTGACGGCTGACGCCCATGTTTGATTGTGGTGTGAAGTTGTGATAGAACAAGTTGTTTGAAATTTTCAAGTTAAAATGACATAAGATATTCTGGTTAGTTGTGAATTAAAATTAAGTTGAACCTTATAGTTCTTATATTTTTTTCTTATGCATCTGATAACAATTAACAAGTGTTTTTAATTATAAAATAATTTCACATTAAAAAATTATAGGTGTTAATATTTCCATGCATAGTAATGTGTAGATACAAAAAGAATTACGACTGAAGGTTTTTAAAATTAAAAAAGTAACATTATATAATTTAGAACATAATATACTAAATTGGAGATGAAAAATATAAATCAAGCAATAATATAGTTCACATTACATATAATTTTAATTTCTATATCAACTTTGTTTTCACAGTGCGTTGTTAATATTATTTCAAATAATATTTCATGGATCAATATCAATAGCGCACAACAACAACAACAACAACAATACTAATACTAATAATAGTAAGAGGAGGGTTCAAATGCCTCCATTTTTTGTGCCTCCACTATGCCTCCATTTTTTAAAACTTTAATAATTCAAAATTTAGAACTTAAAAATCAAAATAAAACCATTAGATGTGATCTATGTTATTTTATCTATGCACATATAAAAAATTATGACATTTCAATTTTATTTTGATTGTCATCAAGAGCTTGTAAAAAATGCACTAATTTGGATGATTTCTAGACGTTGATTTTTGAACTTATTGATTCACATAAAAACAAAATTGAAATGTGATATTTTTTTATGAGCACATAGAGAAAATAGCATAGATCACATCTAACGGTTTTATTTTGACTTTCAAGTTTTAAATCTTGAGTTATTAAAGTTTTAAAAAATGGAGGCATGATGGAGGCACAAAAAATGGAGGCATTTGAACCCTCCTCTAATAGTAATACTGATAATAATAATAATAATAATAATAATAATAATAATAATAATAATAATAATAATAATAATAATAATAATAATAGTAATATTAATAATAATAATAATAATACTAATAATAATAATAATAATACTAATAATAATAATACTAATACTAATAATAATAATAATACTAATACTAATAATAATAATACTAATGATGATGAAGAAGATGATAATGATGCCAACAAACGTAGAATAAACCATTCATCTACTTAAGTGGGTTAATCTATAATGACAAATAATAGGTTGTTGCATGCTATTTCATTCGACTAATATTACATAAGTACAGAATAAAGCATTTATTTTATAACTTGTGCCACAATTAAATATAAATGTAGGCAACAGGTTTATCTTTTGGAAAACATAGAGAATTAAAGTAAAAATAAATAAATTGAATTGCACACTGAACCCAAGGTAAAATTAAGCATCTATATCCAAACGAACTGAACTTCTCATATGTTGTTATAGACTTCGAATTTTACTTGGTAGCAGAAATTTGACCATATATAAAACAATCCTATTGTTAATTCTTAACATTCTTGTCGTATCTTCTACTTCTATATTGTCGGTATTGTTGCTTGAGTTATACGTAAAACACTAAAACGTCGTCGTTTTATAGCTAATGATATCTCAATTTACTATCCGGAGCCATTTATTGTGGTGCTCGAGCAAAGCACTTTGTATGGCTATTGCGCTTCCTTTTTCTCTAAAGAACGGATGAAAACAACGGAATTTGAATGTATGATAGATAATACAAAACGTCCACATTTGATAATCGCGCGACTTATAAAATACCGAAAGTTAAATTTATACGGAGGGATCTCTTTAACAATTACATATCTTGATTCTTGACCATATTTTTTCAAATTAATTCAAGTAATATCAAACAATAAAAAATAAAAATAAAAACACTTTTATAGGTATCAATGTTGGTAACTCGAGTAAAAAGCTAGAACACCAATCAAATTTCAATATTTCATGGAGTTTGAGGATCGTTCGTATATACTGTTCCATAAATAAATACATATAATTGGGACCACATATTTTTTTTTCTTTCGTGGGCTCTATATTAAAAAAGAAGAAGAACGAGATTTAGGTAACAAATTGCGAATAAAATTTTGCACATACCATCCTTAAACTGAAAATCACATACTTTTCCCTCCAAATTTATAAATATATTATACTAATCCTTATCAAACAAAAGTTGTAATGATTCTTGTTTTAAAACCTCAAAAAAGAAAACTCTTCTATTATATCAGTACAAGTGTACAACAACGACAGACAATAGGAATATGTAAATATAAGATTCGAAATTTGAAAAAATTTCGTTTTGTATTTGACTTCGAAAATTGCAGGCCACAGGTTCCTTGTAGCTTGATTGCCCTGTTGGGATGTTCCAATTCTCATGGGAATGGATGGGATTTGGAACTAATCAGGATTTAAATCTCATGACTCGCTGGCCGTGTTCGGGAGAGCAGCTTAAGCACTGCAGCTTAAGGATTTAAGCTGTGTTAAGGAATGATTGTTCGGCGCATGAAAAATTTGAGCACTGAAGCTTAAATTGATTAAAATATATATTGTAACATGGGTATCATGTTAAAGACCAAATTACCCTTTCTATTATAAAACATGTATATATAGTTTGATTATTGACCGGAAAGAACATCTAACAGTAACTACAAGAATTCAATTAGCTTATTTAATATGTACAAACTACAATAATACATATGCACATTAATAAATAAAAAAATACAAACAAAAATAGTACAATCTGCATCAACTATAAATTCAATTAGCTTATTTAATATATACAAACTACAAGAATTCAATTAACTTATTAATATGTATAAACTACAATAATGCATCTGCACATGAATAAAAAAAAAATACTATAATCTGCAACAACAAATAGTTGGACGAGCTTAAATCAAAACAGTATAATACTAATCACACAATATAATAAAGTGAAAACATAATCATCAAATTTGATTTTAAATGTTCGACACATAATTAGCGTTCGACGCAATTACATATAATTAGCGTTGTTCAACGCTGTACACCACAATTGAAAAAAACATAATCACCAAGTTTAATATCAAGCATATTGTGATCCTAATTCGAAATATATGTTACTATACCAAAATTATGACATAAACTATAATAAATTGTGTCATATAAACAAAAGTCACAATATCATTAACCTATTTAACAAAAGTAGTCGATATATATTGAGTGCATCAGGACTAGTTAGGAATTGAGAGGTAGCTGACCAGACCGAAACAGTCCAACTGCGCGGTCAACAATTGCCATCAAGCGTTCATTATCAACTTCTTTTATAAAACAACCTCTTACCCAAGAATTGGCCAAACTCATCTCCATATCCACATGAACTGTTGTTGGTAATGCCAAAGACTCTAACTTGTTCAGAACCTGATCATGTACTTGATTTGCTTGGCCCAGTTGAGCAATCAGCTCAGTTCTTTCCTTCTGCTGGCAAAGAAATCTCTCAGCAAATTCATCCATACGGTTAACATCTTGTTTCAGTTTGGTACGACGTGAGGACTTATCAGTAGAATTGTTACCTCTCTTACGATTCTGTGAAGAAGGTATATGAATTGGCTCATAAACTGGTTCATTTGGCATGGGATCGACTGGCTCTGAAATCGGCACATTTGGTGTGGGGTCAACTGACTCATAAACGGGCTCTGGAACTACCTCAACGCTATCTGCCATCATCTGAAATTCAGGGTTGCTGAAATCATCAATTTGTTGTTGAGTCGTGGCATTGTCATCATCAGAGCTAGAAATATCAGCGAATGTGCGGGGAATGGGACAATTTGGTGCAGTGGTTATATTTGATGAACCCGAGGCTATGCTCTTCCCATAAAGAGTCTCCACTCGATTGTACCATGGGAAAGTTTTGTTAAAGTACTTCTTATGTCGATTAGGGTCCTTCTGCACAAAATATTACAAGTATATTATAGTTTAAAAGAATAAGTAATTTGCATATCCCTTCATAAGTCTCTTGATGAAGCATGCTTTTTTTTTAAAAAAAAATGAGGCATTAAACAGAAAATCCAAAAAAAAAAAAAATACTAACACTACATAAAACCTGAACCTATTTGCTTTGATTAAAAACTTAACATTTCGATAAAAAATTGTAAAATGCTCAAATACCTCCTTAAGATCTATCCAAGCATCTTCAGGCACATCCGGCATGTGTGTATCTTCATTCCATGTACATCCACTTCGATTCGCCATGTATCTAAAAAAACTGAAATCATATTTCAAGTTTTTCCAACGAAGCTTCAAACTCGGTAAAGCACGCTTTTGAGTGTTATTCTTAGTGAACTCGTTGTACACGTAACTCCATTCTTGATCGTTGTATCCACCATCACTATTTGGATCTTGTCTTCTACTTTGAACCTCGTCTAGTAAATCCAAAAGCATGTTGGTCTCCCGATCAGACCAATTTGGTTCTCTCTCTCTACTCTTAGTGTTTCCATCCTTCTTTTTAGCTCTGCCCTTACCCTTGTTTCCACTAATTGCACAAGTTTCTTCAATAAGTCTATCCATAATTGACCTACAACAAATAAGAAATCTGAATTGGTATTATTTTTGCATGCATAGATAATGAATGATGGCTTTGCGTGTGCTGTTATATGAAGTAACAGCAAAAAATTTGGCATCATTAGTTCCAAATTTTCTACAACTTTCTAACTAACCCTTGACCTAATTTGCCTCATATACCTTAATTTTGGGTATTATGGAACTTTTACTTTAACAAAATTAAAAATAAGCTCAATTTGGTGAAATAACTGTTAGTTTGTAATAATCTAGAAGTCAATAATACGATAAATTATCATAAAGCTTTGTTCATGAATTGAATGTTTATTTATATATCATTTTGTTGCCTTGAGTATTATTGAATTTATGGATCATTTCGAGTTCATGACTGAAATTGTGAAACTCCATAATATAGATGATATATACTCTTAAAAAGTCACTAACCAAGGTAATTAGCAGGAACACTAATTTCCGCGATAAGGTTAGTATGTGGATTAAAAGATGGTTAAGTTTTACAAACCACCTGACACGAGATGTCATTTTAATCACATAGATACATGTTCTAGAAACATGGTATTTGACAGACCCCGAATGAAACATTAAATAGAATTGTGTTCGTGTCATTTATGTTTTCATTCAGTGTCAGGTTCTACAGTATGAGGTATTTATCGTTCCCACTGAGAAATATGTATGTGTGATTGTTATCTACCGCTGTCCGTAAAAAGCAGTCATAACGGTAGCTTTTCCATATGTATAGCTTAGCTGAGGAAGTGATAGTTTACCAAGAATACTATTTGTCCCTCGTATCTCTATACGAGCTATAGCATCACTGGGCCCCTTGATAGAGTAAGATTATCTGCTAGCAGTATAATTACAAGAGTAATTATATTTGATAATCTGCTCAAGATCAAGAAAAGATTCAGTTAGCAAGGATGACACACATCTACCTTGAAACTGATCTGATAGCTATGAGACAGAAGAACAGACACAAGTCAATTGTTTACTGGATCGTGATATTGTACAGTACAGCATCATCTGTGTAATTGGATGGTCATGATGTGTTGCCAGACGCCACCCATGATTATAGAAGTTAAAACGGTTTTAACTCTATTTACCAACATAACACAGATCCTATTGGGTCACACCATATAGGAGTTAATCGGAGAATCTTATTTTGATTGATTATAAATTGGTTATGATCAATGATAAGATGGTTATAATTAAATTATAAATGTTATGTAAAAATAACAAGCAAAAACATTGGTTAATTTATAAACGTGTATGACACGTTGTATAAAAGTTAACCGGTTAATTTATAAATGTGCAGGACACATTGTATAAATTACCGAAACAACAACCGCAAGAAAAATATATATAATTATTCAGAATAATTATACGAATATTATTTGTGTTCGGGCCGAGGGCATTCGGATCTTTTCAGATTCGTCCTTATCCGCATGACATGTCATCGATCCTATCCAGATGACACGTCATCGACACCGAAACAAATAACCGAAAGAAAAATATATATATAATTGTTCAGAATAATTATACGAATATTAATTGTGTTCGGGCCGAGGGCATTCGAGTCTTTTCAGATTCGACCTTATCCGCATGACACGTCATTGATCCTATCCAGATGACATGTCATCAATCCTATCCACAAGGGCAAAATGGTCATTTCACACCTATGCCACCTTGCATGTGTAGAAGCATGGAGAAGAATGTGGAAGGGTGTGGAAGGGGTATTTTGGTCATTTCACATATAAAAGGATGAGGTGTCAATGGCATATCTTGTAAATAGGTCGAACTTGGAGGGCATTTTGGTCTTTTGCAACCGAATCTAAACACTATAAATAGGGGTGGAGGGGTAGAGAGAAAAACATATATATATGCACATTCACATGTATCTTTTCGTGCAGAAACGAATCGGTATTTTCTCTCTTTCTCGGTTTCTCTTCCAAATAGTGTTTCGGTTGAGAAAAGAAAGTTATACGTAGTTGACGTATAATCTTGCGGGTTATTGTGGAGAATATTTACGGGATCGATGAATAGTGTTTTACCGAATTTAGCGGTATGTCAGTTTTACATATTGATGAAACTGAGCAACCGAAAATTCGTGTTTACGGGTTTTCGTCTTTTCCTCGTGAATAGTGTTTTTGCAGAATTCCGCGGTTTACGGTATTTCTGGCAGAAGAAATAAACCGCTCTCCGGTTAGTCCTGGTGGATAACCGATAGAGGCATCAGACGTCTGATGCTCCGCTCCGAGTCGATTCCTTCCCTGGTGAGGCTCTACTCGCTCGGTCTGCATTCCAACTGTGATTTGGAAACAAGGTATAAATATGTTATATTAATCTATTTAATTTGTAAGTAGATTAAAGTTTTAGAAATCAATCATGGAGTAGATCTGTAAAAGAATTAAATTGGGTTTTGATGCCAAAGGAATACTGAAGGTGGACCGCCTTGGAAAGTTTCCTGACATACCCCGTTTAATCCTGAGCTTAAGTTGGCTGTAGAAATTTTTGTTCTACGGTCATTCCGCACCTTAAGCCTAAAAGGGGTTTTGGTTAGCACCCCGCAAAACCCAACAATAACTTGATTACCAGTAAATTGATGGTTATTAAAACTTGCTTACCAGTGAAATGGTATAAATCAATTCAGACTATTAACAATGGAAAAAATATTTAAATAGAAAGATCCATCTCACAATTTGCTTGATGGATTTCAACATGTAGAAACACAATTTAATTTTTCACTATTTTAACCAAGAGCAAATGCAACCAAGCAAAATGAAATATAGCAAAAAGATATTGCTCCAGCGTAATAGAGAGCACCTAACCAGAAATCCAGCAAATAAATCTTGCTCCAGCGCCGTAAGAAAAATTTCAATTTACAACTTGTACGAGTGATGAAGTAATGCGGTATAAGAAATCAATACAAGAGAATTTTAAGCAAAATACAGTGACGAAACCTGTCAAATTAGATCTTGATAGATAGAGCGTCTTAAAGTGAAGCTCTCTATGACATCGAAATAATGGGTTCGTCGCCGGCGAACTTGCAGCGGAGGTCGCAAGGAGATGAATTTTCGTTTTCGCGCCTCTAGGGAAGTGTGTAGGTTGGAGTGGGAGAGAGGTGACAGAAAATATAAATAAATGAAGAGAAGCTTTAAGCTGGGGGTAATATAGTAAGAAAAGGGCTCTTTTGGGTGCTAAGGAGGCGCTGAGAAAATGAATTCCTTAAGGAGAGAGGAAGGACAGCTTAATTTTTGTTCTAAGGAACCTAAAGCTGAAAGCCTTAAGCCCATCTAAGCCTCACCTGTTCGGCCCGCTTAAGGCCTTAAGGAAGACAAAGGAGGCTAAATCCAGCCTGCCGAACATGCACGCTGAGACCAAAATTTGAAAACTACACAATCCGCAGAATCATTCACCGGAAATTCAATGAATTTCCGATAAATTATTTTGTGGATCCAGAATTCAACTTTCCTCAGATTTATTATGCGGTAAATAGGATTTCTGGTTTTTTATTTTCAATAAATAGAAGATGTTATTATTTTTTATTGAAATATTAAAAACATATTTATATTTCTTTGAAAATAAATAGAATACTATCAAATTGAATTTACTAGTAAGACTGCGACAAATAACCCGGATCAACATTTTTCAGGTTGAATTTTTTGCGGCTGTAAGAAAAATTCAAATATTTCTTGGTGTGTTACCGAGAAAATTTTGTTTTGTATTTGAGTTATTGATCCTGGTTCAAAATTTACTTCTTGATAAATAAATAAATTATCGGTCCTTCTAATACATTCAAAGTTTAAGTTTCTTTATCTATTTTCGAAGACGAAAATTAACAAAAGATAAACTAAAATGACCACGATAATTTCTTTATTTATTTAGAAATGACTTTTAAACCAGGATCAATAATTCAGTTCCAAAACATTTTTATTTTTTCCGGTAACACACCAAGAAATATTTTAATTTTTTTTTACAGTCCTAAAAAATCCAACTCTGAAAATGTTGATCTTGGTTATTTGTCGCAGTCTTTCTAGTAATTCAATTATATAGCATTCCATCTATTTAAAAAAATATATAAAAATATTTCTAATATTTTAATAGAAAAAACAAAAAATTATAACATCTTCTATTTAATTAAAATAGAGAAATTAGAAATCGTATGTCCACAAAATTAATTCTGCAGAAATAGTCACTAGATATTTAATGAATTTCTACTGAATTATTATGCAGATTGTGTAGTATTGAAATTTTGATCAAAATAGATGTAGATTTTGAAATTTGTTATTTTTTGTATATTAATAAAAATTTCCGTATTGAGATGATATTTTGTATAAAATGAGATTGAGATTTTTTTCAATCTTCTTTCTCATTCTAGTGCAAATTGATAGATAAAATAATAATCAAGTTGTGCCTCATTTTTATATCTCACTGTGGAAGTATTAGTGTATCTCTTCTATATTTTTTCTTTTCTTTCAAGCTCATGGCTTTTTGTTGACTCCTCCCAATTTTAGTTTTATAATTCTGTTACAGCTAAATTAATCTATTTCTAATTGATGTTTAATTTATAATATCTGCTGTATATAAAAATGAATTCAGAATATTTGATAAACAAAAAAGTTTTTAGTATAAATTAAAAAAAATGCATATTTCCATTTTCAAGCAAATTAACTATCAGTATTAATCAATTAGTTAATTTAATTTTTAATTATTTTTTTGGTGATTGGATAACAAATTACAAACAAAAGCCTCGTTATGAAGTAACAGTTAATAAGTATTGTTACATTTTTTTGTTCAATTATATTAGTTAATTGTATTAATAAGAATAATTATATTGTTGTCAAGTATTTTAGAAAGAAAACTATAATTTTTTACGTCTATTCTTATAATACAACCGAACATATATTTCAACTCATTCCCATACTTTTAGTATATATTTTTTTACTCATGGAACAAGTCCACTTGTCTTAAAAAAAGAAGAAGAAAGCTATTCCAATGCCTATCCATGATTATTGGATTCTGCAAATCGAATTCAAAAATATTGGTTTCTGTAAATTAATTTTTGTGGTTTTGTATTTAAAAATATCATTCCGCATAATTACGGGACAAATGAACATGGCTTTCGGTATTTCTGCATACGATCTATCCAACATTGTTAGTTAGAAATCAAAATGATATAAGACTCGAATTGAAATTTTGTAATATGTAGAATGATGGTAGAAAATAGATGTGATGTTTTCATGTTTTTGTAGGGAACTATGTAGGTCAGAGGTTTTAAAAGGTCGAATAGAATTTTTAAGAATGATAAATAGACATTTGCAATTTTAGAGGTGAAATGTAAATTTGATATCTGGATAATTGGACAACCCAAATAGTGCGCTAATCCCAATTCTTTTGTATGTTTTGCACAACAGATGAGATCAAGCCATCAAGGTCTTCATTGGAGAAAGACAGGTGTCGATAAGTTTTGTCATTTTTGGAGATGGTTTATTTGACAAAAATAACGGTGGAAAGTGGAGCTACTTGGCAGCCTGGCCGGAGAAAATCATTTATCTGTCAAGAAAAGTAACAGAGAAATACGAAATTTTTAGTTACCACCTTAATATTTTAATTTTAATATTAATAGACACTTTTGGAAAATTTCAATGTCACCATCCACGCAAATTCAGACTGCGCGGAGCAGGACTGAGGGTTCCACATCATCTCGAATCTTTGTGGATGTGTTATTTTTCACTTTTATTTTCTTTGAAAAATAGTCGATTCACGGCCATAGTTGAAATAAAAGAGAGATACATAATTAGCGAGGATTAGCAATTTCAATTAAAGTCTTTGAGGTTCTAAACGAAGTTTTTTGCAATTATGATTCTATCAATTGTTTAGGGCGATAGCTGGGGCCACTATTCCTTCCGTATCTTCACGAGCTTTTCAAATTAGAGTCAAATGCTCAAATCAGAATTTTCTATTAAAATATATAGTTGTCAAAATTTTGAAAATATTGCATCAATATTTCAATATAAAAATATCGATTACTATATCCTGATTAATTATGACAACAGAACATTGATATTTCATTAAAAAAATATAGGTAAAACCTTGATGTTTTATATCCTGTATCGATTATGCTTTAAAATCAATTATTTATTTTGAAAAAAAAAGCCCAAGAGCTGCCATATTCCAAAAAAAAAAAAAAATTCCACACAGATCAAGGCTGCATGGAACTTCTTTGTTTTGCAGAGTCCGAATCTGTGTAGAACTGTAGATGATAATATTGAAACTTTCCAAAAGTGTCTGATATAGTTAAAATACTAACATATTAAGTTGGTAACTACAAAAATATGGACAGAGAAATCATATTATTGCTTGTTTGTTACAACGGTATTATTACAGGGATCGAATCTCCTGTCCCCAGAGTCACTGTTAGTGGGCCCCCTGAACTCTAAATCCTAAATCCGGCCCCACCCACTCTAAACCCGACCCCACCCCGCAGTGACTGAGGGGGCAGAAAAATCCTGCACCCCGGAGGCAGGTGATCTGCTTCCATTATTACATGAAAGGAGTCAGAAAAACAATAAAGAAAAAGAACAAACAAGATAATTTGGTTGGAGACTAAAAACAAAAGCCCAGGGGACAAGACTTGTTATGCTGTGCCTGAGTCTTACACCATAGTTCAATTCACATCCAACTCTTGAATAATAATAATAATATAAAACTCATCTAAAAAAAAATATAAAACAAATACTGTAAGAATAATTTTTACGTGCTTAAGTTTGGAAAATAAGTAAATAAACAAGCAAACAAATAAAATAAAATAAAATAAAATAAAATATATATTATGTATTGTTGATTGTAAGTTTGTAACTTTATCTCTCTATTACATATATTGATATTTTTAAAATGATATAATATTACAAGTAACTGGGGGAGGGAGTTCACGAGGAAGTCACGTGAGATTCTGACAAGGAAGAAGAAGACTTAGTTAGGGGAGCGATAAAAGAGAAAGAGAAAGGTAGCAACTGGCAGCAAGTGGCGAGGGAGGGAAGGAGTAATTGAGGGGGGCTAGACAACTAGGCTAGGAGCAACTGATGGGGCAGTCGGTAGATCTGATGCTCAATCAATCTTACTTGTAATCCTAAATTTCTAATCTGATCTAATTTTACCTCACCTCATCTTTTAAACACTTCCACGGATCTGCGCTACTACCGATGGTAGAACTCCGGCGGGCCATGAGCTTCGGCATCCCTGACGTAGCGCTGGAGCTGGTGCTGGCCTACATCGACCACCCCCGCGACCGTGACGCCGTCTCCCTTGTCTGCCGCAGCTGGCACCGCGCCGACGCCCGCACTCGCCGCCACGTCACCATCGCCATGTCCTACTCTACCACCCCCGCCGTCCTGGCCCGGCGCTTTCCCTGCCTCCTCTCCCTTAAGCTCAAATCAAAACCCCGTGCCGCTATGTTCAACCTCATCCCCCGCGATTGGGGAGGCGCCGCCGCTCCCTGGCTCGCTCGCATCTCCCAGCCCTCCTCCTTCGACCTCCTCCGCTCCCTCCATCTCCGCCGCATGGTTGTCACCGACCCTGACCTCTCCCTCCTCGCCGCTGCCAAGGCCCCTCTCCTCCTCTCCCTCAAGCTTGACCGCTGTGACGGCTTCTCTACCCATTCCCTCTCCCGCATCACCTCCGCCTGCAGGTACAAATTACAAATTCTTTGTTTCTTGCTTGCATCTATTATATATATGCCGCTGCTGTTGCTTCATTCCCTATCTTAAATGAGTAAATGAGCAGGAAACTGGAGACGCTCTTCTTGGAAGAAAGTAACATTAAAGACCATGGCGGTGAGTGGCTACATGAGCTGGCGACGAACAACACTGCACTGGTGACCCTAAACTTTTATCTGACAGAACTCAGTTTCTCCCCGGTTGACCTGGAGCTGCTTGCCAGAAACTGCCGGTCCCTCACCACTCTGAAGATAAGCGACCGTGACATATCTGATCTTGTTGGGCTTTTCCATGCCGCGACCGCGCTGCAGGACTTTGGTGGGGGGTTATTTGATGACGAGAGCGGGATGGCGGTCAACAAGTACAATAATTTCTACTTCCCTCCTTCCTTACAGTGCCTCAGCCTTGCATTCATGGCTACTGATGAGATGCACGTCATATTCCCGTATGCTGCCATCTTAAAGAAGCTTGACCTGCAGTATGCCCTCCTCAGCACCGAGGACCACTGCCAGCTCATCCCCCGTTGTCCCAATCTGCTTGTCCTTGCGGTATGTATAGTGCGCTCCACCTCATCTTTACACAAATAGTTACTGCATTTAACATAACAAGAGTCTTGTAGTAGTAGACTAGAAAGAACAGACTTGTTTTAACTAGTTGGAATGAGGTACTTTTTTCTGTGTATCTGGGCAAGCAAATTTCATGATTTCCTTACAGTGAAAGTACATTTTTGCAAGTGTTGGTGTTGAACTCCTGTTCTACTATTTTAAGTTAATTACCTGAGCTGTCTATTATATTACATGTGTTCCCCTTTGTATAACTAAACTAGGTGAGAGAAGTGGTGGGTGATAGGGGGCTGGAAGTTGTTGCTCAGACATGCAGGAGGCTGCGGAGGTTGAGAGTGGAGAGAGGAGCAGACGATCAAGGTGGGGTTGAAGATGAGCAAGGCCGTGTCTCCCAAGTCGGCCTGATAAGTATTGCACGGGGCTGTCCTGACCTTGAACATCTTGCTGTTCACGTGTCTGACATCACAAATACTGCTCTTGAGTCTATTGGCACTTATAGCAAGAACCTTTTTGATTTCCGCCTGGTGCTGCTCGACAGAGAGGCAACGATTACCGAATTGCCACTAGATAATGGAGTCCGTGCCCTCCTGCGTGGCTGCACCAAGCTCGGGAGGTTTTCTCTGTACTTGAGACCTGGGGGACTCTCGGACACTGGGCTGGGTTACATAGGAGAGTGCGGCAGGAATGTAAGGTACATGCTGCTTGGTAATGTGGGGGAGAGTGACCGGGGGCTGATGCTGTTTGCTGGCGGCCGTCCCAATCTGCAGAAGCTCGAGCTGAGGAGCTGCTGCTTCAGCGAACGAGCGCTGGCCCTTGCAGTTTTGCAGCTGCCTTCTCTAAGGTACATCTGGGTGCAGGGGTACCAGGCGACTCCTGACGGAAGTGACCTTGCGGCCATGGTGCGCCCCTTTTGGAACATTGAGTTCATTTCCCCAAATTCAGAGTCAGATGCTGATGCCCAGGTCCAGATTCTGGCATACTACTCCCTTGCAGGAAGACGCACTGACTGCCCTCCCTACATTCGCTGTATTCCGCCTTCGTAATTTTAGACGCCTTTGCCTTTCCCCATTTATCTGTGTTCCATTTGCTCCATGGTACCACATACCAGCTGTGGTTCTTGTTTGCTTTCCCACCAAACTATTCTGAGATCTTTCTTTCTTTTTTTCTTTGTATTTTTTGTTCGATGCGATTAGAGCAGGAGTTATGTATTTGATGAGATCTTTCTTTAGTTGTTAGATTTGAGTTACTCCCCATGTAGTTTTTTTTATTATGTACTTGTGCACTTGAAGAAGTTGATGGTCATATCATTGCGTGGCTTATGTAAGATTGATTGTATTGTGTTTAATTAATCAGGGACGTTTATTGATATTATTGAATATTGATTGATTTCGTCAAAGATGAATGTGTTGTACTTTACTAAACTTGCGCATTGATTCCATTGATTCTTTTCCGTTCATGATCCCAGCTCCTATGGATAATGGTACAAGGAAAAGGATTCTAATTCTATATATAATGTGTATTTGTCTTCCTTGACGAGGGAGGATACATAGCATAGGTAGGTCACTGTTTAGTTGGTTGGTTGGTTGGTTGGTTTGCTTGGTCGGAGAAGCAAGTCGGTTGCAAAATCCGTCACGGTGGCTGATGTTTGTTCTATTCTACCACTGGTGTAGTACATTTCCGGCTGATACAGGTTCATAGAGTAAGGATCACAATTTTTTTCATAAGCACTTTTACATTAATCCAAAGATAACAGATGCTTGTTCTATATAACAATGTCAAGCCGCTATGCAATTCCAAATTGTGGAATATTTTGAGATCTATAATTAATTTAAGAACAAAGCATATAAATAATCAAATATTGAACGAACTAACATCCAAAAAAATAATTCCAGAATCCTTGAGCAAGAAGACAGCATGAGATGCAAAGTTAGTGGAATTGAAATCATCTCCAATTAACCTTTATTTTTTTCTGAGTGGACTAAGCATTATCCACAGTTCCACCAATGGCTTCTTTCCATCTCCATCTCCTTGTAGGCTAAGATTGAATCAGGAGTCGGATATCAATTGGAGCCACCAAAAGTGGAGGCACTCGTAC
This sequence comes from Carex rostrata, assembly GCF_964058835.1. Classification (NCBI taxonomy): domain Eukaryota; kingdom Viridiplantae; phylum Streptophyta; class Magnoliopsida; order Poales; family Cyperaceae; genus Carex; species Carex rostrata. Next base: position 8,919,908 of record NC_135934.1, read on the forward strand.
AATTACAAATGCCACTTGACGCGTGTTCTATTTATTTATTTCTTTATTATATGGATTTTACGTAGAACAAGGGGTATAACAGCAGAATCATTGCTACTGAAACATGCACAATGAAACGGTTTCACCAGCGTGCAGTAATTAATTCCTGCTGTTTTACTACTGAACACAAGTTATCCTCTTTACACTAATTCTAATAGAAGATTACGGAAACACAGGCACCAGATCTCAGCAAGTAAGCAGAAGCTCGCCTGAAAGTTAAATTTTTTGTGCTAGAAATTCCATATATGCACCGTCCCGTTTGAGCCAGGACAGCGAATTTAAGTTCAAAACAAGAAGAAAAAATTGAAATCCCATAGAAGCATTATAATAACAAAAGATAGCCATTCAAATTAATAGACAAAGTAGATGGATCCAATCGAATATTGTCATCTCATCTTTCAATTCAATTATATATATGCCAAAAGGAAAAAAAAGGAAAAGAAAAGAGAAGAAACGTATTGATAAGTTGTTGTCTTAATTTAAAAGCACACTAACAAGCTCCATATATATATAACTAGTACAAATTAAAGACAAGACAAGTAGAACAAACTAATAGATAGGCTGTCTTGAATCGATGGGATTGGGAGCGGTGAAGATGGAGGAATTAGGCCTAGCAATGGCATCGGGCAGGCTGGTGGTAGTGATGTCATGTATACTAGGCCTCCTCTTGTCCTTGTTACCTGAATTCAGCCTGATGAAGTACTTCTGTGCGTGACTTGCTACTTGTGTTGGCGTTCTTGTCAGCACGAAATTCCTTGATATGTTTCTCCAGTCCCCTTTCCCGCACTCCTTCAGACCCAATAGAAATAACCTGCATGTGCCACCGACCAAACAAATTAAAGCAACTATCTACACACCATTACCAACCCTGCAACCAGATGAATTTGCATAAATGCATGCTAACTGGTGTGCTCTATATATCCATTTTCTTATATGTTATTTCAAAGTTGAAACACAGAAAAGATAAGAGAACTAGAGAAGAGTGGGCTGACCGGTGCTCCTCTTGGGTCCAAGGTACACCCTTCTTCCGCTCTTGATCTGACGCACTTTTAACAGGCAGCCGCTTTCCGCCGCCAGAGAAATAGGGGGTTTGACTTTGATGATTGTGATCATGATATTTATGAAGGTCAGAGCCCCAATCGAGAGTGAAAGCAGAAAAGGCAAAGGTGCCAGAGAAGGGGAAGGGGACGTAGCCGGCTTCGATCTGAGTGACGTCGGCCTCAAGGTCACGGTAGTGGGCCATGACTTCCCAGGCAGTCTTGCCAGGGATGGCCTCTGCCACCCGCTGCCAGCGATCAGGATTATTCCCCTCGACGCGGGCGAGCGCGTTCTCGAACAGCTTGTTCTCCTCTCTCGTCCAATTCGCATTCATGACTGCTGCTTTGTGGGCCCCCGCTGGCACAGCAAGGCGGTTGCTAAAAGACCTGGAGTTAAAGTAGTGGTCTGTAGGGGGAAGTACTTTGCGTCCATGCATCTCTCCTCATCTCCTTTCCTCTCCTTTCTCTCGGGTCTGTTTGATTGATTCTTAATTACTATCCTTCGTAGCAAGGTTATTGGATATGCACACACGATAGGAAGGAATTAAATAGGCAAGAGGAGGAGGAGGAGGAGGAGGAGGAGGAGCGTGGAGTGGAGAAGTGGAAGTGGAAGAAGAGGGGCGGGGGGATTATTAATGAACTAATTGTGAGCAAGTTAAGAATGAGAAGACTCAATATGGCACAACTTTTTGTCCCTTCGGCTTTCGCCTTTAGAAGAATCTGATTAAAGTATAAGTAACTAATTAGAATATAAAATAAAATTCTAATTTTAAAGGGTGGTGAGGGGATATATAAGCAGCAAGCACGCGCCGGGGTCGAAGGCAGAAGCAGGTACAGTATGAGGGTAAGCTAAGGTTGATTCCGACAAAGGAAAAATAAAAGATGATGAATTGATGATGGATTTATGGAACCGAACAGCAGTCCCCAGGCCCCTTGCTTAATTGAATTAATTAATATCTCAAATCTCAAATCAATAGAGGAGAGAATCAATCTTACGCAGCTGTGCTCCTCTCCTCCTGTCCTGATTTCTTCACTTTAATTTCTTCCCGCAAGTTGCAGTTATGTGTTTTGTTACGAAAGGAGAACAAATGGCAAAAAAAAGGAAGAAAACGACTTATTAGTTAGTAACTAATAGGAGAGTGAGACTGAGCTGTAATTCAGTGATTGTTGTGGCGTGCGCTGCAGCTGTGCTGTGCTGTGATTCAGTGATTGAGCCCTTGCAGCCTTGCTCCTTGTTCTGTCCACCAAACCCATGACCCTTTAATAACCCATTCGCCTTTTGCCTTCGCAATTATTCAATTTATTCATTTCTAATTCCTACTTTCCTATGTTATTATAAGAACCCGCCACACGGATCTCCGCAGAGATTGTACTGTCCATCTCAAATTATCTGATTCTCAGTATTGTTCAAATAAAGCGGGTAGAATCAACCATATTATAAAAGCAGGTCGCTGAAGAAAGTAAAAGAGGCAATATCCACCCGCCAAGCTAAAGGCTAGGGGGATGGAGCAACAATATTCCAGCTACGTACTTATCATTTCCGGTGTACCATCTATATTCTATACGCATTGCCGAAATTTTTATTAATAGAAAAATAATTAAATAAATATTGATAATGGAGAAAGAATCTGATTTTTTTTTTTGAGATATAGAAAAAACGTGGTAGTTTATAACGTTCAAATGACGTTATAGACTATCACGGTCAGAATTAGCGATAAACTAATTACCATACTTATTAATTAACTAAAAAAAATCATAATTGTATCACAGCCAGCAAACTATGCATGATTTCATTCAAATTGGGCCAATCATTGCTGGACGTGATTAACAATCACATCCAATGATTTTTTTTTTTTTTTTTTTTGCTTTTTTAGTTAATTATTAAGTGTAAGTAATAGAGATAATTCGGGCTTAGCCGATTCAAGACAGAAGACATAACTACCTATTCATTAGATGTTGTTGAGTGTAACTAATAGTTAGTTAGGCTTGTCTGTTATAATGTAATAGTAGAGAATAATTTGTTAGAACTCTAATTAAGAGTCTAATCATATTTAGCTTAGAATTATCTATCTTTATAAATAGGGATGTATCTGTACTGTAATTGAGTAATCAAGAAATGAAAAAAGATCTTTGATTCATACAATTCTTTCTCGATTGATTCCCTTTCATGGTATCAGAGCCCATGACTCATTCTTCTTCTTACCCACTTAACCCTCCACTCCCAAATTCAAACAATACCTCTTCTTCTCCAGCAATTCGATCTACATCTTCTGATGAGCAACAGCTAGTAGTCTTGCATTTGCCGATATCGACTAAATTGCATCGCGGTAATTTTCTGGCTTGGAAATGTCAGATTACACCTGCACTCCATGAGCACGGCCTATTCAAGTACCTTGATGAGTCACCGCCTCCCAGCCACCTTACTGTTGACGGTGTTTAGACCAGCAATCCCGCGTTCTTTCACTGGTACAAGTAAGATCAGTTGTTTTGCAATTTGTTTTTAGAAAAAAAAAATGCACTGTTAGTCCAAATGCAAAATTATTCAGAAAAAAGAAAGTACCACTAAATTGTAATGCATCTGAGCTTACCTAGGTATCAAATTGTTGTCTTGCTAATATGTATATATATTTCTAATATGTCTTGCTTAATTTTTGTTTGTCTCTATTTTTGTTATTCCTTTTGTTTTACTAATTTTTTAGTCATATTATTTTGTTGTTTTGTTTGAATTGCTTCAGATTTGTAAATAACCAACTCTCTTATTCATATCATATGATAAAAGATCAATAACAATGTGAGGGACAAATTGGTCTCTGCATATTAAAATGTGTATTTTATTTACAATAAGCTTGGCACTGCCACTGACGATATTCTTCCATACCCCCATCCGCATGTACCTCTCCTTCTTTTTGTGTTGTAGAGATGAGGATGCATTGCTCAATTCCAAGTGCCCAAAGCAGCTCGAGCTTAGGTGGCAGGCTGAGGTCAGCTCCAGTATCTTTGCTACTCCCCTTATTGCTGACATCAACAAGAGATGTCTTAAACCTTAAATCTCGCGAGACTTCGTTCACCTTAATCGTGTTGCAAGCATTCTTGAACCTATTGAGGTGGATCTGAGGATCCTCATCGGGTGGGCCTTAAAAAATGCTTATAGTCACCAAGTTGATATAGGTATTCTTGACGTCGAAGTTATTTGCCTTTATCTTGGGCTTCGTGATGCTAGTTTGATCCTGCAGATCTTCCAAGTTATTATATAGGTATTCCAGTTACTCGCGGCGTGTTTTTGTTGGTACTTGTTGCACCTCCTGCTTGGGTTGATTGGTCGATCGCCCCAGCAGTGTGTGTTATGTTATGTGGTGGATCGGTGTTAGTTGCAGGAACGCCATCATGACTCATATTGATTGAACGTGAGGGTGGCTCGTCTACAATGATACATTCCTTTATTGAGCGAATAGGTTTCGCTATGGGTTTAGGAGATGGCGCAACAAAGTCATTCTTGTTAGAATTCCTGGTGGTACGGGGTCTTGTGGTCCTAGCCAGGGCAACAGAGCTGCAAGAAAGATTGTTAAGATTCCCTCTCCTAATGGTAGAAGAATAATATAATGATAGTAAATAATATAATTGATTATTTTTTGGATTTTGTTATGCAAATAAAATTACAGAAAAATTGAAATCTAACCTAATTGATATTTTTGAGATTTTTATGCAAATAAGATCATGGAGAAAGTAAATATGCTAAAAGGAAAAAAATAATATGTAAATTAGTTTGTATGGTGTTTTATGCAAATAAGATGTTGAAAAGTAAAGATACAAATTTTTGATTTAGTCCCAGTTGTTGTTAAACACCTAAAGATAGTGCGAGAATCTCCATGATTGAAGAATTATTACTTTATCCCCGGCAACTGCGCCAAAAATCTTGATGACTCTAAATGAGACTATTAACTTTTAGTATATAAAATATACTTAGTTACTCTAATTCTACTTTTGTTCGGATCACAATTGCATGATCCTATTGTGTAGTGTTGAATGTCGATCCACAGGGATAGATCTTTAAATGATTAACAACGTATACTAGTCTAGGTTCTGAGGTTTGATTCGTTGTGTGCTAAATAATAAATAATAAATAAATAAATAATAATAATAATAATAATAATAATAATAATAATAATAATAATAATAATAATTTTATAGTTTACTTTGGCTAGGTTTTAGGTGGAGATGCTAATCGCTGAAAGTCAGAAATAGGGAGCCTCTGGGGTTCAGATGATATCTTTCTAATTAATTCAGAAAATATTTATAGCACTCATGTTTACCCGCATGCGGCACTGTCACTAACCCGCATGCGGTATAAACCATCCTGTAGACAGAGCCGCACTTCGATATTATAATTCTCCACGGATGTTAGGATTCAGTCTTATGCATATTTGAAAGATTCTCCGACTCTAAGATTGGCTTGTGGGGAACAATTCAGATTGTCACAGGATATAATATAATTGACTTACTCACACCAACCCAATTAATCATATTTCCTTACTACTCGCTAAGTAATAACCTTAAACCCTACTTATTACGAAGTAATAATTAAAGTTCTAATTATAATTCGACATGCAATATTCTCATATCCTGCCAAAGGAGCCCACTGGGTTCTAACCTTAGTCTTTGAACGGCTGCCAAGCCTCGTTAGCCGAAGTGTTTAAAGTACTTACTTGTATCCCACTCACATCGAAATATAATGACTTAACACCTATTGGTATGTGGAGGACATTGGCATATAGGTGTTAAGTCATTGTATTTCAGGGTGAGTGGCACACTAAATCCTATTACAAGAGAGGTTTATATAGTATTCCTAAGGTGTAGCTATGGTGGCTATTTTTAGCTTCACATGCCATAAATAACTCGCCACGAATAAATGGAGGATATTTATAGCTTTTTATGCTATAAATAACTTCATCACGGATAGACTTCCAATCTTAGCAAGCCTGCCATAGCAGTAGGCTCGTTCTTCTAGAAGTTTGCTGCCCAACGGCTGAGATTTAATCCAACTAAGACAGTCCATGGATTCAATCTGTGCTCTGCGGCATAGGCACTAAACCCGCATGCGGGTTCCTCAGTCCGCACGACACCTGACTTAGCTGATTTTTCTGTGATTTTCACCATGTTGCATGTTGTGCACTTCGTGTGAGGTGTTGCATACTTCAGGTGATGCCCTATTTTGACGTTACTTTCAGAATTGGTCTAAATATGACATTTTCCCTCCATTTTCGGCCTAAATACGCAACTTTCTCCAAAACCTGCCAAAATAGCCTAAAAACACATTTGTGGTAAATAATTCGAAAAAATGGCTACTTTGTATACCCTTTTTTTGCCATTTTCGTACTTAAAAGTAGTGATTTTCGCTATATAAATTGGCGTTATCAATGTAACAGTCCAACACCAACAACAACAACAACCATTTATTTGTTTTGTTAATCAGAATTATGATATCTAAAAGTTTAATGGGGTTAGCAAGGAACAGTGACACCCCGCATCCCTTCTGTCCGATGTTTGATGTACGCTATAGATTAATTTGTCTGATGTCATATGACGGCACAAACCAATTAATTTGTCTGATGTCATATGACGTCACAAACTAAAATTTCTCCATCAGCGCGTATCTCACCGTTTTTTTTATTAATAGCAACAATAAAAAATATCAAAATAGGAGTAGGATTTGACGAAATTTCAAAATATAAGAAGAACGGGATGGTTCATCTTGTCCGACGATGAAATAAAACATCACGTTCAACTAATTTTGTTTTTAGTTACACAAACTCGTTAGTCTTACAATAAAAAACTCACCATGGACGGGATAGTCGGTCCTGTCCAAAACTTCAATTTTTTTTTTACATCTCCAATACTTATTTGCTAATAGTTTATTCAAATGAAATATGAAAAAAAATTGAACTGGTCCTGAAACGGGATACACTATCCCGTTTATTTTTTTTTAAAAGCATCTAATTGTCCATAACTAGTTGTCCACAGTTTGTCCACAAAAAAACTGTCATTTGACTTGCGCGAATCCTGTAAAATTCCAATTCTATACTGTAATCTCATATAACGAATCATATACAAAACGCACTTTAAAATTATAACATCCTGCGAGACCACTTTGTGTACTTGCAACTTGCACAACTTGCCAAACTAACTGTACTTGATGCGAGATCACTTGGTGTACTTCTCTAACTTATAGTTAATGACAGTTTTAAAACCTTCTATAATATTTTAAAATTGAATCACTTTTCAAACTTGCAATTTTTTCAAATTAATTCCGGAAATTATGCAAAATTATTTGTTTGCATCAAAATTACTTTTTTTGAATCAATTTATTTTTTTCGAAATTAAAAATTAAATTATAATTTTTTTGAAAAAAAATCATAATTCTTTTCTTCAATTATTAATATTTATAAGTGCATTTTTATCCTGTAAATTAATACTACACATACTGTAAAACATACAGATGCAAACTATAGAACTTCAATACTGTAAAATTCTCAAATGTAAACTATAAAACTAACAGATGCAAACTATAAAAATGTAAACTATAAAACTGAGATAAACACAATGCAAACTTGAATACTACAAATTTAAAATATATAAACAGTAAAACTAACAGATGCAAACTATAAAACATCAATACTTCAACTATTCACAACCACATTGTTAAACATTAGCAACTGTTCACAAGCATAAACTGTCACTATTGAAAACATCACTGTTCAACAATAGCAAAAAACAAACAATAACTTTCTAAACACAAATTCATACATTCCACACAAGCATATTATTCAACATACAAAAACTTTTACTTCATAACCCTTTGTTTAGTATTGTTTGGATGAGTTAGAAGCCTCATCATTAGAAGTCTGAAACAATGCGTTATTTAGAAATATCATCCTGTAAAAAAAAAGAGACAAATAAGGTTATAAAACTGTGAACTATATCCTTTAAAACACTCAACATATCATGTAAAAACTATAAACTATATCCTATAAAATTGTGAACTACATATTGTGAATCTTTAAACATCAATAAAATAGATATTGTAAAATGATACATATATCATGTAAAACTGTGAACTATATCCAGTAAAATAATCTACATAACCTTTAAACCTGATACATATATCCTGTAAAATACTGTATGGATCTTGTAAATCTATTAGAAAATACTGAAAATTTAAATCAGTAAAACCATTAACTAGATCCTGTAAATATTGCATATATATCATGTGAAACTGTTAAACAGATCTAGTAAAATAAACATATCCTAAAAAATACTCTACAGTGATTTTAAACCTTACTGGCCGATCCTTTAACATAATGTATAGAACCTATAAACTGATTACATGCATCCTGAAACTCGGCGGAGAGAGAGATCGGCGGAGAGAGACCATCGCGGCCGTCGATGTTCTTCAATCCAAATCGCAAATGATCAAGCTTCTAAATAGCTAGCTATAGCTAAGCTATAGCGCCGCTATAGCGGTTTTGGACCCAAAAAGCTAAGCTACGGGCTAAAACTGCGCTAATCAAGCTACGACCGCTATAGCGGTAATAGCGGTCCGCTATAGCGCGTAGCGCGTAGCGGCAATAGCGGCAATAGCGGTCCGCTATGCTACATGGGTTATAATTTTGCAATTTTTTTTTTCTGAAAACATGATTTTGCAATTTTAATGGGCCTTAATATCTAGATTGGTTTTTTTTTTTTACTTTATTAAGCTATATCAATACAATGGAACATGTGCGGGCTATACCGCTATATCAATTAAATTTTGTATCATGCATTAATATATGGTAGTGGTATATTTTGAATATAAAATATATCGATAGTTTTTGAATTAGGGATATTTTGAATGACAATTTGAACTTTGTATTGGTTTAATATGAATAATATTAGAACTTCTTAATTAATTTGATATTTTTTTTCTTGATGAGACATTTTTACTAGGCAAAGCCTTCTATGGACATAAGGACCTATTTGTAAAATGAACATATTTTTATTTTTAAAGTTCAAACAGTCGATCCGAACCGTTCATCTTGTTCTCCATATTAATATGTGCTTGGAGACCAAATTTTACATTTTTCTGATTTTTTTTACTATTTATTAAGATGGGTACAAAATTCAATGGTCTGAATTTGATATTTTTTATACCCATCTTAATAAATAGTAAATAAATTCAGAAAAATGTAAAATTTGGTCTCCAGAGATATATTAATATGGAGAACAAGATGAACGGTTCGGATCGGCTGTTTGAACTTTGAAAATAAAAATATATTCATTTTACAAATAGGCCCTTATGTCCATAGAAGCATCACTCTTTTTACTATTAGTAGAAATATAAAATATAATTTTTGAAATAAAAAAACGCTATTTATAATAACTTTCGCTATAGCTCCGCTATTCGCTAAAGCTTTTTTTTTTTGTCTCCCCGCTACACCGCTATAAACGCTATTTAGAAGCTTGCAAATGATAAAGATCAAAGATAATTCGTTGTGTTCTTCTTTCGAAAGTGAAATCGAATACTGTAAAATAAAATATTGAATCCTGTAAGTTCTTAAATTTAAAAATTCAAATCGACGACTTTACGAAAACGATCTATGTAATTTTGAATTAAAATATCAAATTTAGAGAAGAACAAGATGAATATCAGAAAATTCTCGTAGACTGAGTAAATCAAAACCAATTGAAGCCTATTTAAAATATAAATGTTCATTTTGAAATTTGTCTCAAGACAGAAACTAACTACTCAGATCTCATTCAAGTATTCTACTCGCTATTGCATTGATTAATGAATATGAACTCAACATCAGCCAAATCCATGTAAAAAGACTAGTTTAGTCATTGCGTGTTCGACTTTTCCAACTCATCAAATCCACAATCCACCAAATCTTTAACAGCTTCACATTACCTCCTGTGACAATTACTTGAGCAATCAGTGATGTTGCTTCTTTAGACAGCACCACCAATCCAGAAATCAGCTTGCATCACAAAAGACCACAGGAAGAATAATCACACCAGTCGAATCAAGAGAGACTGATGTCTCTAGGGGTGATTGGAGATACGGAACAAATCAACTCCTATGCGCATACAAGCGCCGACCCTCTGTAACTCATCGTTCTACTAGTAAGAAATCAACGCTAGTCTCTGCGAGTTTCTTTTTCAAAATCAACGCGAGTCTTACAGCGGATTCGATTTCTTCATCAACGCGAGCCTCACCGCTGAAAAACAATTTTTCAGAATTTTCAGAGTTCGATCGAATTTTAGATACATAAATTTTTATCTCCGTAAAGCGAGAAAAAAATATCAGAAACAAATAGCCTCAGAAAGAAAACAAGTTGATTGGAGAAGGAAAGTTTTGAAAATGAAATTCAAAAAAGGAAATAGAGGCACATACCCCATGTTTGGCTGTGGTCTAAAGCTAAGGAGGTCTAAATTGGTTATTCCACCTTAGGCCGATCTAAATTATTTATGTTTGGTTAAGGCCTAAAGTCAAATCATAGCTTAAACTATTCCTTGTTTGCTTAGAGTTGGTGGAGGACTAAAGTTTTAAAAGCCTAAATTGGTTAATTATTTATAATAAGATACTAATTATATAATATTAATATATTAATAATAATTGTAATATATTATATATTATTATAAAATTTATTTAATATATTAACAATATAAATATTAATTATATATTAATAATTATTATTAATAATAAAAAAATAAATTGTATAATTATAAATTATTAATAATTACTAATTATATAATCTTATTAAAATAATAATTTAATATATTAACAATATAAAATATTAATTATATAATTATATATTAATAATAATTATTAATAATAAGATACTAATTATATAATATTAATATATCAATAACAACTATAATATATTGTAATATTATTATAATAATTATTTAATATATTAACAGCATAACATATTAATTATATAATTACATATTAATAATAATTATGAATAAGAAAATATTAATTATATAATATTAAGAGTTAGGCTGGGGTGCTATGGATAGCATAGTGGCCTCTATGCTACGGCTCAATATTTGAGTTTTCAAAATCCAAACGGTCGATCCGAACCGTTCATCTTATTCTCCATATTAATATCTGCTTGGAGACCAAATTTTATAATTTTATGAATTTTTTTACTATTTATTAAGCCACTTTGAAAATCGCTAATCCAACGGTTTTACTGTTTTGTGCAGCCACCGTTGGATCAACAATTTTGTAAAATACTTAATAAATAGTAAAAAAATTCAGAAAAATGTAAAATTTGGTCTCCAAGCAGATATTAATATGGAGAATAAGATGAACGGTTCGGATCGACCGTTTGGATTTTGAAAACTCGAATATTGAGCCGTAGCATAGAGGCCACTATGCTATTCATAGCACCCCAGCCTAACTCTAATATTAATATATTATTATATTATTATAATAATTATTTAATATATTAACAATATAGGGTATTAATTATATATTAATAATTATTATTAATAATAAGATACTAATTATATAATATTAATATATTAATAATTACTATAAAATATTATAATATTATTATAATAATTATTTAATATATTAACAATATAACATATTAATTATATAGTTATATATCGTTAATAAGATACTAATTACATAGTATTAATATATTAACAATATAACATAATAATTATATAATTATTTATTAATAAAAGGATATTAATTATATAATATTATTATAATTATTATTTAATATATTAACAATATAAGATATTAATTATATAATTATATACTAATAATAATTATTAACAATAATATACTAATTATATACAAATAAAATATTATTATAATAATTCAAGTTAGGCCACGAGATGGAATAAAAATTAAACCACCATGTGAGGTGGCTTAATTTAGGCCGGCCTAAAGATCGGCTTATGCCATCTTAGGCCGGCTCATTTAAGGCACGTTTGGTGGAATAACGAGGCCTAAATTCCTTATTTCACCATTTAGGCCACAACCAAACATGGTGATAAGGAATGTTAAATAGGCAGAGTAAGTGATCAGTTAGAAGGTGGGACCGGTGTCTGTTAAAACTAGTTAAACAAAGAATGGATAGTGCTGTGGACACAACTGTGGATATAAACATTTTTTTTTATTAAGCTACGAGATTTTATTTTTATTTTTTCTATTAATAAAAAAATCGTCGACTCGTCGTATCTCTACCCATCTCGCCCTGCAATTACGTCCGCCGCGGCGATTTTTATTAATATCCCTAAAACAAATCAAAATTTTAAAAATGCCCCTGCTCCCAATTTTTTTTTAAAAATGCCCTGACCGCCTGGGCTTCGGGCGGCCCAAAAAAGCCTGTGAGGCGCCGGCCCAAATGGCGGCCCACAACACCAGTGAGGCGCCCCCCCATCTGGCGCCCCACTGCCCAACTATAACCCCACCATCTGAGCCGCCCCTCCTCTCTCTCCCCCATTGTTTCTGCCGAAAAAAAGAGGAAAAAAAGAGAAAAAAAGAGAAGAAAGAAGAAGAAAGAAGCCGTTCCGAGCCGACCCCTCTCTGCCTCGCGCCTCGATTCGCTTCTCTCTCGATCGAACAAGTAAGTTTTCTTTTTTTCGATTTGATTAGGGTTTAGGGTTTCGGTTAAATGTGATTAAATGATGTAATGTGATTCGGTTTTGTTTGATTCGATGTTTAGGGTGAAATGTTAGTAATTAGTTGAATTGATTGAATTGGTCGAATTGGTTCGATTGGATGCTTGAATTAGATGATTGAATTGCTTGATTGCTTGAATTAGATGGTTGAATTGCTTGATTGCTTGAATTAGATGGTTGAATTGCTTGATTGCTTGAATTGGATGCTTGAATTGCTTGAATTGGTGCAATTGCTCGAATTTAGGATTATGATTTATGGTAAAATTGCTTGAATGACATATGGTTGAATTTAGGGTTTGTAGTTGTGAATTGTGATTTTTTTTTTAAATTTAGGGTTTATAGTTAAATTTAGGGTTTATGGTTGTCAATTGTGAATTACTTACAAATTTAGGGTTTACACTTCAATTTAGGGTTTATGATTTAAAAATATGCATATTTATTTTTTGAAAATTATTTTTGTGATAGTTTATAAAAAACATGTATATATGAATATAAAAGATTTGAAGTAAAACTAATTATTTTGAAGTATATCAATATTTGTTTAAAAATGATATATATATTTTTTTATTGTAAGTAAATTGCATCTATATCTCATTTTTTTTATTGTAAGTAAATTGCATGCATTTGTTTACCAAAAAAAAATGCATGTACATGCAAAATTAATTTTGTAAACAAATTGCATATACACCCAAAAAATAAACCCAGAATTGTATATGCATTTTTTTTTGTAAAGTTTATTTATTTTCAACAAAATTAATTTTTGTAAAAAAAAAATGCGTATGCATGCAATTTACTTACATGCAAAGTGTAAATTAATTGTATATACATGGAAATGCATATGCATGCAACAAAATTAATTGTATATTTTTGAACATCATATAAATGCAATTTATTTACATACAATTATTTTTGGATTATATACATGCAATTCTTATTAAAAAAGTAAACCCAGAATTGTATATGCTTCTTATTAAAAAAAATTTATATAAATTGTATGTTTTGATTAATATTTTTTGGCAAATGTAGTATGCCTAGAGTTAGACGGTGGGGAGTACGAGCTGAGCCTGCAGAGGGTGCAGATCCTGTGGATCCGAGTGGAGCTGGCACGTCCTCGGTGGATCCGACTGGAGAGGGCCCGTCGTCGTATGATGATACGACTGGCAGGGGTTTTGAGGATCCGACTGGAGCGGATCCGTCGTCTCAGGCCGATTTTCCAGATGGTGTGCATGATCCTGACACATTTAGTCCTCTTCTATGGACCCATCATGTTAAGCACCGCGTCTCATTGGCATCTCTTGAGGTACGTGAATTTTATACTTTAAAAAATGACATTCTGTTGAGTTATTAAAAAAAATGCATGATTTGAGTCTGACAAATTGATAATAAATACAGGACGATGTCATGCTTACGGTGAGGCACCGCAGGTCTGAGATTCCGTACGTCCCCCACAAAGAAATGCAGCGATACATCTTGAACCTCGGCTTGTATCAGCTTGCCACCATGCCGCAGAGTAGGATCGATGTGTCTCTGATGCAGGGTCTAGCGGAGAGATGGCGACCTGAGACTCATACATTTCATCTCCCGATCGGGGAGATGACAGTCACCCTTGGTGATGTGAGTGCCTTATGGGGTTTACGTATCGATGACGACCCCATAGGTGGCATCTCAGACCATCCAGAGCTGCAGAGGATGATACCGGAGTTGTTAGGGTGTGATCCGAAGACTCTGCAGAAGAAATATAAGAAGAAGAAGGGGGAGGAGGAGGAGTTTCGTTATTCCGGGTACTGCATTTCTCTAAAGGCACTCCGGTCTCACTTCTTCCAGAATCAGATAGATGTTGATACTGATGACATTGAGGCGGTCAGGAGGTACTATTACACTCTTTAAATTAACTTAGTAGTTGCTCAACCGTCTCAATTATTTACATTGATTATTTTATATTGCAGGTATACTAGAGCATATGTGCTGGATTTGTGCAGTGCTGTCATGTTCGAGGATTCCAGCGGTGACGCGGTTCCGATGATGTACCTCTCCCTGCTGAGGGACCTGGAGAAAGAATCGAGATGGAACTGGGGTGGAGCTGTCCTCGCCCACTTATACAGAGGCCTCTGTTATGCTTGTCTGGTAAGTCTGTATTAATATACGTTGTTATTGAAGGATGGATAAGAAGCACCCAGATTTAATTGTAAGTTAAATTTTCAGGTCAAGAATAAACAGCTCTTTGGACCACTGCTTCTGCTTCAGCATTGGTCGTGGTCACATCTGCCCATAAACCGGCCAGTCGTACCATTGCCGCATCCCGATTGGGGAGGCCCTGAGCCAGCCAGATGCTCCGCATACGCCGCCATATGGGGCAGTCATCACGATCATGAAGAGAGGGGCAGGGGGATTTCTTATGTCCGGGGTCAGCTCCAGATGCTCCGAGATGGGAATATCGATTGGTTTCCGTATCGTGCATGGTATCAGCGCAGATGGCTGAGCCCGCTGACATTAGAGCAGACACATCTATGGTATTATCGGGGACCGGTCGTCTGTTTCTGGATAGTGGAGTACCATTACCCCGATCGGGTATCCCGACAGTTTGGCTTGGATGCTTTCATCCCGGAGCACCCGTTGATGGGCAAGGATGCTACCGACAAGTTCCACAAGTAAGTACCATCTACTTAATTAATTTTTAACTTTAATATATCCACTGTTTCTCTACTTTCTAATTAATTGCACTTGCAGAACGGCGCACACTAAGGCTAAAGTCGACTGGAGCCAGCATTTCGTCATGCAGTACAACTGGGCTCGACATCCGGAGCAGCACTTATGGAGCCCGCCAGATACTACATCGTTGGGTGCTGGTCCCGGGGATCTGAGATATGCCGTATGGTACCAGAGATGGGGCATGCCATCAGTCTACCTGACAGGCCATTATGGCGAGACCCTACGACGTAGGCTGATGGATTCATCCAGCAATTATATGCCCTGGGGTCCGATCAATGCTCGCGCGGTAAGTAAAACCGAAACATACTTTAATTTTAAAGTGCAAATCCAGATTACTTACTGTAGGCATAATCATGTTGTGTGCAGCTGTTGACCGCTATGAGAGGAGTTGGACACAGCTTGGCGTGCATGGCGAAGGATGCTTGGCGATATATAGGATGCCAGATGCTCGAGCACACTGCACCAATCGTGGAGACAGGCGGTTTTGAAGGCCGCCTCGTTGGCATGCTGCGCGATGCTGGGGAGAACATCAATTGGCGGGAGATACAGTCTGCACCGCGAAATCTAGATTATCAACGAGTCCCTGTCTACGGCGATGAGATGCCGCAAGCTCCTGCAGGTAATTACAAGTTAATATTAAAAGTACGACACACACAATATTCTTATTTCTGTTGAATTGTTCGTTCTAACTCAGTTAACTTCCAATTATGCAGCTGATGACTCAGGTTGGGCGTTCCACGACTGGGTGCTGAATACCCAAGGATGGGATGCTTATAAAAATAAATACGGAGTTGCAGTAGAGCTTGGCACGGTCAGTCGCCAATTATACCATTATTTGTTGCAGAGTTCTTTGTATGTAGCAAAACTAACATTATTTTAATCTAGGATGGAGCACCTCGTTGGAATGCCGATCCCATATTTAGCATAAATGAGCTGGACCCGGCAGATACAGATGCAGAGGCATATGGCTCCCACAGACCACGATATGGAGTGGAGATGGAGCATGACTTTGAGGCTGGTGGGAGTTCATCTCAGACTGCAGATGGCTTTGTCTCTGCATTATTTGGCGCACCGCCTCCTTCCACGTATTCTGCAAGCTGGGAGCAAGATCCATGGGAGCTGCGTACACAGCCCGCCAATGCAGAGTCAGCTGCTGGATTTGATCCACGGGCAGCCAGGACAGGTACGCAGCACATGTATACGGGGGACGAGGATGAGGATATGGGGGACGATGAGGAGGATTTGGGAGAGGATGCACTCCGAGATGTGAGTCCGCAGAGGCGCGTGCAGCCACACAGGCATGGCAAGGGCGTAGCGGCTCCTAGGTTGTCTCTATCCGGAAGGAGACGAAGATGATGATTGTAGAGTTTTTGTTTATTGTGATATATTTCTGACTGTAGTATTTTGACTATGGGACTGCTGTATTATGTTGACATTACGTTTTTTTATTTTATGTTCATGTTGGTATTATGTTGTTTGCACTTTGCATTTCATTATTATAACACAGTTCAACAATACAATTAAAGTTCAACAATACAATTAAAGTTCAACAATACAATTAAAGTTCAACAATACAATTAAAGTTCAACAATACAATTAAAGTTCAACAATATAATTAAAAGCTTAACAGTATACTTCAAGTAATTACATTCAAACTAAGAAATTATATTCAAGTAATTACAATTTCTTCACTATTTGCGACCCACACTCCCAGCAGACCGCCTGTGACAGGGGCGGTTTGCTAGGGTCCTGACCGCCTGGGCCACGGGCGGTCCACTAGGGATGCCTATTTATTCGTTTTCTCTCTCTCTCTTCTCACTCCAACATCAGTCTACCTTCCACCTCAAAGGCAGAAAGAAGGGAGAAAGCGCTCAAGGCGATTTCGGACGATTTCGGGCGATTTTCTGGTCGACTACAGCTACAGGTAATTTAAATATTTTTTAAATTATTCTTTAAATATTTTTGGTAATTATTTTTTAAATATTTCTTTTAATTATTTTTAAAATATTTATTTCAATTATTTTTTATATATTTTCTAATTATTTTCTAATTAGCCGTTGATTACTGTACAGTTAGTATTTAATTACGCACATAATTAGCCTTCCTAATCAATTGCTGTCACTTCAAAACCTAGTTATAATGGCACCCAAAGTTGGAAAAAATAGAGGAAGAACTGAAACCGAACGCGAAGCAAAAAGAGCACTCATTAATAATTTTTGGACGGCTGAAGCCTACGCGATGAGGAATTTGGAAAGATTGTTTTCACCCAAAAATAAAGAAGCATTTCTGAGCACTCTTGATCCATCAATTAGAAAAATGCTGATGGAAGGCTGGGTGGACAGGGTCCCTCCACCTGGATGGGGACAGTGCTGCTTATGTGAGCTGAACGGAGATATGGTGGATATGTTCTTCTGTTATAAATGTGGCAAAGCTGTTCATCCCAATTGCATGGACCCGCATGCAGATCTGCTGAACGACGCTCGTCTCACTACGTGGGAGTGTCCTGCGTGCGTCCGTCGGGCTGAGGAAAAAAAGGGAGCAAGCTCCTCGTCTCGTAAGGCTTAGACCCCAATTGTATGTTGTTGTAGTATTTTATGTTTTAACTGTAACGGTTTGTATAATTGATATTTGAACTGGTTGTTGCTGTATGAATTTTATGTTACCTTATTCTATGGACTCGACGGTACTGTATTATTTAGTAATGCATTTGAATTTTAAATTCCTGGATTTATTATGAATTTTAATCCGTTTTTCTTCACAAAATTCTTCAAATCAAAATTATCAGATCTATATAAAAAAAAAAACAAAAAAACCATGGGGCGCCAGATGGGGGGGCGCCTCACTGGTGTTGTGGGCCGGCGCCTCACATGGTTTTTTGGGCCGCCCGAAGCCCAGGCGGTCAGGGCATTTTTAAAAAAAAATTGGGAGTAGGGACATTTTTAAAATTTTGATTTGTTTTAGGGATATTAATAAAAATCGCCGCGTCCGCCGCTCTCTGCCTCATACGTACGCCGCGTCTCTCACTTGGACGACGCGTGCCTTCCCTTTGGAAGTGCTATTTCCCCTGTCGCCGCTATTCCCTCCTCCTCCATCTGCGCCACCTAATACATGGGCCACGCCTCTCCCAATAGCCTTCACCTGGTGCCCCCTTCTCCATTCGGTTGCCCCCCTCTTCCTTCACTTTGGGCGATCTTCCAACTGACTAACCTCACTGCCGTCCTCCTCTCTGCCTCCACGGTCTTCCCCTCCCTCATTCGGTAAGTTCTTCTCCACTGTACCGTTCCAGAGGCCCCATTTATTTCAGTAGTTGCAAACATTGCTTGTGGTGATTTCAACTGCTATCTCTTCCGTCTCCATAACCCACAAATTTCATCAAAATTTTCCCCGAAAACTACAGCTGCCAGCACTTCGCACTTCCAATCGACAGGAATATACAAATTGTCAGTAATTACCATCAGCATTCAGTACCAGTGGGTCAACAGTTGTACATCCAATATGGTACTGCTTAGTCTGTCTCATAAGATAATTCCAACTTATTCAAGATTTTCTCCAATTTAAACATGGGTTCATGTCTCAGCGGTCTTATTGTATCGTCCTTCTTCTCTACTGTTTTTGCTTCATCAATGCCTAAATACCAAGTAATAGTTCTGACCAATAAAATATAATTCCTGCTTCTCATATTGTAAACAAAATGCATCATTAACTTATTGGAAAGGACTGGATAGAAATAACCTCAACTCACCATTTTTCCCCAAAAAAAATAGGGAAACCTTGACAGAGGCAACAAAAGAGACCTGGTAATTATGATTGCTGCAAAATAATCGTCCTTTGAGAAAACCAAACAAATTGAGATATTAGGTTCTTAATGAATAAAGTGCCCGTAAATCCTTCTGTTGGAAAATATGATTATTGTAGAGTGTAATAAGGTGTAAGAAATTTTAATTGTAAATTAGGTCCGAACCACGATACTGACCTTTTTCTTCCCTCCCTCCCTCCAGGTCTAAATCATTTGGAGAAGCTCTAGGGACTCCCTAGGAGGATGTGCCAACTGGGTACTTAGGCTTGAAGAAGGCTATTCTGGTATATTTATAGTCTTCCATGGCTTAGTGTACTGTGCCTTCCCACTGTTTAAACCATATGTATCTTGCTCATGGCTGAACTTACTGACATATTTTACTCTTAGTACCCAATGGAGAGAGCCTATGGGCAGCTGCTCCAGGAAAAATAACGAAAGACTATTTGGCATCAGTCTATTTGTCATTTCAGTTTTCCAAGTACACCCCTTATCTTACTGCTTATCAAATTTATTATTATTCCCCAAAAATTCCCAGTTCTTCCCATCTCCTAGAAAGCATGGTACTTCTGCACTGTCATATGCTGTTAGTTGGTTCATGTTACTCTAATATGATGCTGACAATAATGTGTTACAAAACATTGCAATTAGCTGACACAAAAGACATTTTCAGGTGCTTCTTGATTGAATAGGCGATTACAGGAGCTCTTCCAATTCTTTACAGGTACTGTTCTTCCCTCTTCCCATTCTTCTGGAAGTGTGTAGAAACGCCTTCTCCTTTCCTTCTTCGGAACCAAGTTTATTTCCGTGCTTGATGCGGTATACTTATAATGTACTCAATGCATCTGTACCAGTACTGCATGTGTTCATTTTTGTTACATGTTCTGTACATTGCCAAGGTAGGAAAGAAATTTCTTCTATGGCATGGTTTTTTCTACAGCATGTTTGTTAAATGAATAAGGCAATTATATCTCCCCATGGTGCTCCAGTTCTGATAAATGCATACCTGTTTATTAGTCAATGTTAGAAATTATGCATCATTTATGTATAGTCCACTTAATCAATGAGGGGAATAGTTAAAACTAATTTCACGTACGGTTTTGTTATATTGCAGTTCACCTTGCTATGCACGTGTTTAAACAGCCACAATGATATCTTCTTCTCCCCCTTCTGCGTATGCTAGGCAGTTCTTCAATCTGTTTGACCCTAGTATGTTCCCTCCACTTTCACATTATTTACTTACTGAATCGATGGTTTACAAGTAATGAAAGCTCATATGTTCACTGTTATGCCCTCCGTAAATGAGTGTTCGAATTGCGTAATCATTCCTACATTTGTTAATCTGAAACATAGAAATATGCTATGTTACCAACATAATGGTTAGAATTCCATTGCTACTTCTATTTACAGTGATGGGTCATGTAGTGCTGTCATATTGGTTATTCTAAATTGATGAGTTTATGTGGTTTCCTTGAAGAGTAAGGTTATTTATCCAAAATTCACAAAAGGAAGCATGGTCAGACATGAGAACATTTGCAGAGTATGGAGTCAACTGAATTTCCTTCTCTTTTAGTCCTGCTAAACGAGTCGGGCCGACTCATGGACTTTGAGCTGGACTCTTGAATGGGTCAAGTTGAGCTGAGCTCAATTCGAGTTGAGCACAACCTCATCCTGAACTCGAAATAATTCATGGTTTCCCTAATGAGTCGATCTAATCCGATCCGAGCTGAGTCCTTCCTTTGCTCCTCCCTGTCAAAGCTCCGAGAAAAACAACTACACTGTATAACTTCCGAAATATATAACTTAAACATTTTGGACTTAGATCTCAATTTGACTCATTTAAGGGGAAAATCAACAGGGATAATAGCCAGAAAACAAAATAAAAACATAACCATAACGGGTAATGATATATCCTTCTTTTCATCTATGCTAATCTTAATCATGGTGTCTGATTCAATAATGCAAAGAATACAGTTCATTTTTAACTTGGAAATTAGGAGAAACTATCAGTCATGTGTAATTAAACTGCTACTTGTATTTCAGGAAAGTGATATTGAGAAAAATTCTATAGTTTTGAAGGCTGGTGAGTTAATTGACTGTGTGGAGATTGGTCTGCTTGCAACAGTTGGTCTCACTTCAGTGAAGGTACTATAACTTAATGCATAGAAATATCAATTAAAATTCACTGTGACAAATTTATAAGTCCAAAAATTGTGTATTTTATTTGGAGATGCTTGCAAGGTCAAAATCTCTGAACTCATGAAATTTCAGAATTTTTGCACATGAGAGCATAGAAATATCAATTAAAATCCACTGTGACAAATTTATAAGTCCAAAAATTGTGTATTTTATTTGGAGATGCTTGCAAGGTCAAAATCTCTGAACTCATGAAATTTCAGAATTTTCGCACATGAGAATTATTTTCAGTGCTTAGTTTAGCGAGAGAGTTTCTGGGTCAGTGTTGACTGGTTTGACAGTTTTAGAGTTTTCAATTGGTGAGATTGTAAAATTCACCAAAATTATTCTACTGGGCCAAAAATGGAAAAATTTATATGGAGATGTTTAACAAGTTATGCTCTACATAACTGCAAAATTGCATGACTTAATTCACAGTATAGCTATTTTTGGCAATTTAATTTGTGTTTTCCTATTTTTCTGAGATTTCTGGTACCAATAAAAGTGCTATTGAGTTTTGATTTGATTTTAGACCTGGTACATGCCTGGAACAGATACATGAGGCTGGTGTACGGGTCAAATACCATGCGCAAGGATTTTCATCTTTACAAACCCACTGTTTTGACAAATATGTGAATAACTCAATCATAGGGGCTTTTCTGTTAATTTATCCTCACCCTTGTCAGATCTTACTCTTGGATTTTCTCTTTTAATTTGATAAATTTGTTCAAATTCTAATTTTTGTCGTCGAGTCGGTTCAATTGAATAAGCATACCTGTCAAGAATGTAAACCTAAACCAATTTATTAAGCCTCAAGTCTTATGTTACTGTACCTATACCATACCGGTACCAATCATTAAAAAAAACCGAAAACAAAGCAACTGGTATTAGGGTACAAAGACAAAAATTGAATAGAATCCTTAATTTCTGATTTCTTTTGTTATGATATGGAAAGCATAATCAAATCGTTACATTTAAGTTGAATTTCTTATTTTTCTTTGCATTGGACATGAATAATCTGGAATTGACTGAAACAGAAGGATTGTACCAGGTCAGTAGGTTTTTTTTTTCCTGCATTGATATCTTCTTTGAAAAATGATTTTGCAGATTTATTGCATCAAAACATAGAGAAATTCTTTTATGACCATGTAATAATTTTTTAAAAATGATTTTGGGGTTTGAGCCGAGTTCAGGCCTTTGAAATATACTAACAATAAATTGGGTTTGAGCCGAGTTCGGGCCGAGCCTAGAGAATCCAATGGACTGAGCCGAGTCGGGCTTTACCCTTCAAAATTGAGTTGAACCGAGTCGGGCTTTTAATGAAAGATTGAATGAGCTGGGCTGAGTTTTGGGTTTGATCCGGCTCATTAGCAGGCCCTCTCTTTTAATCTCGTTATTCCTTTTGTGTTGTCCTCCGCATTTCCTTCTCTCATTAGTACTTTGAGCTGCAAAGATATCTCAAATCTCAAATTTCATTCCTACACTGTCTTTTATCTTCCTGTTAGTCCAACTTATTTGCCATGAATTGTGGATTACTTTTCTATTTTGCAATTGGAAAATTTTTGGGACTTCTAATTTGTCGCAATATTTTTCCCCTGTAGTTTACCCAAGTGGAGGTAGAAAACAAAGAAAATCTAGAGTAACAAATACAAACGGAGAGAGTGGAACTTCTGTTGCAATTGGGAAACACATTCTCCGAATGAAGAAGGCCGCCTTCTCCACTGGTACTAAGGTAAATTCCTCGCCGTTCGAAAGATTGCTACATGAACGGTCTAGAAAAGAAACAATGTAGAAGTCACCACAAAAAATGAAAAGGGATACCGCAAATTTGAGTTGTGATGCTTAGTTATAGTTGTCCTACATGCTTAATTGTAGTAGCATTTTCCCGAGAGTGAAAGCCTAGGTTCTAATTCCATCAATAGTTGGATGTAGAGGTTCTGAATTTGGGAGGGGTAAAAGCTGTACAAATTCAAACATGTTACAATAAATTTGCTGGTATCTTTAGTTCATTAAAATTACTACATTAGCTAGTCAGATCTGAGGTATTTTCCAACCAATCAGATTCATTTGCGTTTCTCATCTTACGTCCAAATTCATCTCCTTCCAGATATTGGAGCACTAGGATGTTAGAAGGGCATTGAGACGTCCAGCAAAGAAAAATTCTGCACCTTCTCCCCCCTCAATTTGATATATCTAATTTCAATTGTCATTTAGTTATGCAGTAAATTTATTCTCGTCGCCTGAGCAGCTGACCCTCCCAGTCTTCAACCTTCTAAGGTGCTGAGACTATTTGATATTTCGTACAATCTGAATATTTTTTCCCTTTAGTTGTCGCTGAAGTTTCCTTCATATGTTTTCTTCTGCAGGTAGGATTTGGTCTACTTCATGATTCAGAGACTTTAGCCAATTACATGTTAAATTTCATTAAATATTATTCCTTCTTCAAGAAAATGAAGCCGCCTTTTTTTAATGTACAAACTGCTGCAAATTAAAAATAAAAAGTAAAAAAAAAATACTAGTTTCAATTTGCAGTAGCATATCTTTCCTGGCATTAAATTTCCCCGCAATAAAACAACCGTTCAATATGTAGACCAAATTAGCATACCAGACCAGCATATCCTACTTTGTTCTTATTATTCTTTGAAAAAAAAGAAGAGATAAGTGCTCAGGAAAATACTTATCTTCATCATTACACTGCTGAGAAAAAATATCTTCCCAACAAGACAACAGAACAGATTTAATAGCGCAACACATCAGTTGCGGCTACTATTACAATTACAATTACACAACCCATCTAGACCCAACCCTGCGTGGATTCCAGCTTCACCTCCTTGCCTCGCCTCGCTCAAGGGCTCAAGGCTCTAACCCCAATTCCAATTAAATACAAGCAAGGCAAAAAAAGAAAAGGAGAAACAAACGAAGGAAGGATTGCCGGTGGCTGGTGCTGCCGTTCTGCTGTGCTCGCTCACTCAAAATTCAAAATTGATTCATTTACTATTCTTTAATTTGCTTTGGTTAATTGCTCAGAGTCGGAGAGTCTAATTTCTTATTCACACCTAACGCAGTCACCACCCCTTCCATGGCAACTCAGTCAAGGCCTTCCAACAGTACTTACTAACTTGTATCAACTTGTATCATTTATTTTATTTATTTATTTTAAGTAAAAAACCTGTCTTAAAACCTTTACTTTGGCCTTTGGTCTCCCCAATAAAAATAAAAATTGGAAAGAGTAATTAAGTTGTTCTTGTTGCAGGTGCAATTCTTAAGCAGCTCAGTGATGGAACTGCCCAGTTCCACCTCCTTCAACCACCCATTTCTCCATTTTCAACTGCTCTCCCCTTGTTTGCTAGAATCGCCTCCTCTCTCCCTATGTATGTTTATTCATTCCTTTTCATTAATTTTTACCACTCTTCCCTTTCCTTTCCTTCCCTTCCCTTCTCTGCCCCTCTTATTTATTTGATTAATTGATTGCAATGAAAGCGGGATAGAATCAGCAGCAATGAAGAAAGTGGAGAACTACTCGGTTCAAAGGGTGACAGGCAATGGCCGTTGCATGTTTCGAGCACTGGTATAAATGCATCACAATCAATTACTATCTTCTTGTATACATAACCTACCATCAACCAATTTGTTGCCTATCCTGTCTGATGCTATCTATATTTTACTATTGCCTGCCCTGCCCTCTTCTTATTCGTTTTTCCTTCCACGTTCCACCTCACTCAGGTCAAAGGAATAGCAAGGAACAAAGGGGTCCCACTGAATCCAAGGATGGAGGTCCAGGATGCAGGTGATCCTATATATCTGCTTGTCAACCTTTTCTTTTCCTTTTTTTTATTTTTGTTCCATTTTTCTACCTTGTTTAAGATATGCTTGATTTTTCATCTCTCTTTTTTTTTTTTTTTTCCTTTGGGGGTTGTTTGTACTTTACTTTATTATTATTATTATTATTATTATTATTTATTTTTGTTTTTGGGTGGGGGAAGATAGATGATCTTAGGTTGGCTGTGAAAGAAGTGATATGTGATAGCAGCTCAGAACGACAAAATTACGAGGAAGCCCTTTTAGCAATTACTATCGATGAGCCTCTCAGACGGTTTGTTTCTTCTTTTTCACCTGTGTTTCTTTAATCAAATTGTATCTATGTATCCTATGATAAATTAATCTTCTTAATATCTTTACTATCATTAGATATTGCCAAAGGATTAGAAGCCCTGACTTCTGGGGAGGCGAATCAGAACTTTTGGTCAGTTATTCTAGTTAGTGTATCATTTTCTGCTCACCTCTACTAATGTTTGAAAAAAAAATGATGGAAGTAAAATCTCATAAGATTAAGAATAATGAAGAAATTAGAGAACCCATTTATTATTCATTGTTTCTAGTAAAGATGCGCTAGCACTTTTGGGTGGTACCTGCCTCAAGATGAATTTTTCTGCATTTATCTCTCTGTGTTTGTAGTATACACATTGCTGCTTTAAACCATAAATTTCAATTTAGAACTTTTTACATGATATAAACCTCTTGCATCATGGCATTGTTTTTCTTCATCAGGTGCTCTCCAGACTGTGCCACCAACCGATTATTGTTTACATTCCAGAGTGCGAGGTATTATTTCTTTTCTTCTGAAAAGTGTTTATCCAGCTTTAAAATATTAACAGGAAATATTTTTGTCGTGTGTATTATTAATTATCAAGTGGTTCTTTTGTTCACAGCATTCTTTAAGAGGTACTGGAAATGGTTTTATACCTATAGCAGAGTACGGACTAGAATTTTGCAAGAGCACCAAGCAGTGGAAAAAGAGGGTGCCTGTCAGACTATTGTATAGTGGTTCGAACAATTATGATTTGCTGGTATAATCAGGCCAGGCAATTTTAGTTAACATACATATCTGCCAAACTTTTGATTGCTGTTTTCGTTTGTTCCATACTTACACTTCCACTTGACTTCTGCTGATGTTTTTGCTTGTTGGGCTCTACATATATAATTCTCTTTTGTAGTAAAAGACTATCAAATTGGACGGAACGATTTACATGGTTACTTTTGTGTTCGTTGATCGTAGATTTGGAGTTGTAGAAAACTGAAGTTGGTTAATTTGCAAATTTGAATGAGATGTTATTGGTGCTGGATTTGCAGTACCACACTATAATCAATAAAGCTCAATTTTCTTATGTTGGTTCTTAATCTCTGTGCAACAAGCACCTCCAGTATAATAATCTCTGTGCAGCAAGCACCTACTGCTACACAAAAACAATAGAAATCATGAATGAATGCTCTGTCATCAGTGTCAAATTAAATGATGAATGATGAATAAATAAGGTGAGGTAGAGGTACCTAGATTAGATAGTGTCGGGAAAACCCCCAGGTGGCTGATTTGCTGCAGGTTGGTTATCTCAGGTAAGGCTAACGCTGGTTGAGATGTAGAAGGGTGTTGGAGCTGGTGGCGGGTGAGAATTTCAGTCTAGTTAGGGTTAGGGTTAAAGGTAGGGGAAGGTGAATTAGGGTTAGTGTCAAGGGAAGAGAGATCGGTGGATAGCTGGCGCTGTTGGGGTGTGTTGGCGGTGAGAGGCGATTTGGATTTGAAATGAGGGGCTGAAAGAGGAAATGAGTTGCCGGCAGAAAGAAAAGGAGGTGTTAGGATTGAGTTGGCGTGGTCAGGGGAGGATGGCGGCGACGGAGAGTCGGGCACAGAGAAGGAGGTGGTGGCCTGGTTAGGGTTAGGGTTAGGGGTAAAGGTAGGCGAAGGGGAAGAGGTGAATTAGGATTAGTGTCAAGGGAAGAGAGATCGGTGGATAGCGGGGGCTGTTAGGGTGTGTTGGCGGTGAGAGGCCATTTGAATTTGAAATGAGGGGCTGAAAGAGGAAATGGGTCGACGGCGGAAAGAAAAGGCGGTGTTGGGATTGAGTTGGCGTGGTCAGGGGAGGACGGCGGCGATGGAGAGTCGGGCACAGAGAATGAGGAGGTGGTCTCATTGTCTGGCGACAGAGAGTCGGGTACGGAGGAGGTGGTGGTCTCATCGTCTTGCGACGGAGAGTTGAGCACGGAGAAGGAGGTGGTAGTCTCATCGTTTGGCGATGACTATTCGGGCATGGAGAAGAAGTTGGTGGCACCATCTGGCGGCATTGATCTTTTCTTGATCGTCGCTTACACTCCTCCCTAGTTGCTCCTCCACTGGATTCAGTTGTTTGCCTGTTAGTTAGATATAAGACTGACACTGACAGATCTAATTTCGACCTGCACTTCTCTCTCTTCTCATTTCATATCCGGCCCAATAACATTAACAATTCTTGTGCAAGTCCAAATTTTCTATAATAATAATCATAATATTAAAAAAATAATACAAGATTCATTCATTCTCTTTATTGAGTGTCATTACAGAGAAATGGTTCCTTTAGGGCGTGTTCGGATGTCACGGGATTACAGAATGGGAATAGGAATGGGAATGGGAATTCACTTTTGAAAAAGTGGGAACCCACGGGTACGGAATGCATGGGATTAATTATGGGAATATGAAAAAATGAGTGTTCGTTTGTATCATGGGATTAATTGTGGGAAATCTTTATTTATTTTAAAATATGTATATTTATTTGATTGTTTTAGTTTTAATTTAGTTATAAATGATTTTTTATTTAATTATTTTTTGTGAATAGTATAGCGTTATGTTATGTTATGTATTGATTTTAATCAATTATGTTAAAGTTAGCTTAATATATAAAGTAATTAAATATAAAATTACATTGAAAAAAAAATGTCGTGCCACCATCTATTTATTTAGACCAATAATGTACTGTAAATTTAATATTTTAATGGGTTGTAAATTGTAACATTTGATAAACATATTTTAAAAAAAAATTATATTAATGAAATTAAATAAAATTGATTAAATAATAATATTAAAAAGTTTGATCATTTCTAATAAAAAAATGTTACTAGAATGGTACAAACAAAATAATCCAAAAATAATAATTAATAATAATAATTTAATAATTACCTAACCAATTTGTCAATTATCAAATAAATTTATTGTCAACGTCACTTATCTCTTGATTTACTGTAATTGATGGTCTAAAATAAAATAAAAGAAGTTGCATAATCTATCTAACATGTGTATCAATTTTATTGACTAGTCTTGGTTGATGTACACCATTAATTGCTTTAGAAATGGGGGGCCCATTACACATGAGATCCAAGTGTTAATAAGTGACACCTAAAAAAAAAGAACCCACGGGTCCGGATCTGAACAAATAATTAGTCCCACAATACATAGTGAGCAAAGAAAAGTCTCTATATATATGTACTTCTTTAATAATGTTTGTTGTGAAGTTTAGTGAAGAGAGATAAGGGATGAGACAGCTCCACGTGGATAGAGAGGAGAGGAGAGGAGAGAGAAGAATGGGAAAAAAATCATTCAGTCGGAGCTCATTTTATTTTTCCCATAAATTTACACGGGAGTAGGAACTTTTCGGGGAAAATGGTGGGAAACAGCTGGGAGAAAACAGGGCCTCCGAACGGGCTCGGGAAAAAAGTTGGGAATTCATCAAAAATCCCATCTATTCCCATTCAAACCTTGCGTGCCGAACAGGGCCTTAGCTAATATCTATCTACCACATTGATATTGCCAATTACAGGAATAGAGATGGATGGAACGGGATAGTATCGCCTATTCGCCTTAGCCCTAAGCCCTAAGCCCTTTTTTTTCAACCTTTTCAACTTTACTTTTAGGCTGTGCCAGTGACACTAGGCTAGTGCTCACCTATCTCCAATTCGAATTGAACTTCATCATTTAGAACTGGGGCAGGTCAATTATTACTTTACCAATCCAATCAATCAATCCCCCTAATTCAGATCACTCTCTTTTCTTGAGTCCTTACCAAACAATAACAACAATACCAATAACAACTGCTGTCGACGCCTTTACTCCCATGGCAAAAGCAACAGAGAAACAAGAGAAACAAGATCAAGGAGACGAAGAAGAAGAAGATTTTGCTTTTGGAGAATTCAAATCTAGCCATTATAATATTATGCCCCCCCCTCCTCTACTATTTTCCCCTCATACACCAACTCCAACTCCAACTCCAACTCCAACTCCTACTTGTCTGCATCACCTGCTTGGAGGTGGAATTGGTACCGTGCTATGCTTCTCTACTAATTTCTCTCGTCTTTTGTATTCCCATTTCTGATATTAGCTATATTTATGTATATTGCGTACTTTTGGGGAATTTTCCGATATTAAGTTTCAGTGATCAATGCACCTATATTAGGGGTGAAACCGGAGTGAATAATACCCCATCCGTATTTGAAAAAAAATTAGATATGAATATTTGATATCTACAGATATGGTTTTGCATTTCAATTATCCGTGTCGGAATAGTAGATATATACCGTATTAATTTAATATATATTATGAAAAAATTATGTTATTCATCATTATAATTAGACAAATATTATGAAATTTGGTATTTTTTAATAATATTTATATAGTTTTTTAAATAAATATCCGTTTTGATTTGTATCTGTCCAATATCCGATCCGTATCCCAAAAATGAAAAACAGATATGGATATGGTTTTAGCACTACCCGCTCCGTATTCGATCCGTTTTCACCCTGACCTATATTCTATATAACTTTATATATTGAGTTAAAATCAAACCATGTGTCTGTTGTGACAGTTGCAGATGTGTTTCTGTGGAGGAGGAAGGAGGCAGCAATGAGCATATTGATTGGTTTGGTGTCGACATGGTTAGTGTTCCAAGTATGGGGATACACTCTCTTGTCTCTTCTCTCCAATGTCCTGCTGCTCCTCATTTCCATTCTTTTTGTTTGGGCTAAGGCTGCTGAACTTCTCAACAGGTTCGTAGCTACTTCTACATTTTTTTTTTACTTTTTATATTAATTAGCTCCTGCATGCATGCCTCCTCAATGATGCTTACATGATTTGGTAAATTCGGTTCAAACTCAGGCCACCGCCACCTGTACCAGATATTCAGATCTCAGAAGATGCTGTCCATGAAGCGGTACTCTACTTGCAGTCTCTTGTGAATAAGCTTCTCTTGGCCTTCAAAAGCATTGTGCTGGGAAAGGATGTCGGCCTTTTCTATGTATCAGTATCAGTCTTATGGTTCTTGTCAGTATTCGGCAGTCTTACTAATTTTGCCACTTCTCTTTACATCTGTAAGTCCTCCATCATTTCTGCTATCAGGTCTTTAATTTCTAGAAGGATAGCTAACTAGCTCCATTCACTAGTCATAGCATAACTGGTATCAGCAGCTTGTACTGGTACACAGAGGCTTGGCAGTGTGCTATATATGTAAATGAGTGAGTTACTTTTAATTTCAAGTTTCTACTTGAATTTCCCAATGAACAATAATTGGGCAGCTTCAGAGGCTGTTTGGTTGTAGAATCAATCAAGTAACAATTAACAACTGCTTGCTTATTATATAGGTCTTTTTGTTCTTCTCATAGTCCCGGCATTATATGAGAAATATGGAGAGTGCATTGACAGGTGTTTAAGCCTGGCTTACACCGAGGTGCTCATGTATGAGAGGATATATGAGCGCGTGTGCTTCCAGTGCTACCGCAAGGTTAAAGACACCATGAGAGAGATAATCAAAGAAGACACAGCTAGCTACTAGTGCTTAGTGCTTGCTTTTTCTCCTGTACAGTCTTCGGTCCCACATACATTGGGGTGTGTTTGCGCGCTTGTTATCTTATTTTCTACAGATTCAATTTTCTGTGTGAATGGTTTCCCTCTATTAGTATCTTAACTTTCCACACTTTGCGGTTTTTTTTTTTTTTTTTTCTAAAAAGAATGTACTGAACTGATGTAGATAGCAGCGAGTGAGTTTGACTATAAATTATTTATTTATTTATTTTCTTTTTTGGTTTGGAGTTTGTAAGGACCTATGTGGTGGGTGATTTGCCGAATTTTGTGTAGATAAGATTTGGAGTGACTTCTGAGTTTTGTTTTTGTTTCCGCATTGCATGCATCTGATGCTGAGCAGGCACAGTTTTGTGTTTTTCATTCTTCTTTGTTGCAGTGAACTGTGAATATGATCTATTATTACAAAGAAAAGAAAGGGGATGGATAAAATGATGTGTTGTCTTGTCGTCTTGGTGTTGGCCTGGAGAATTTAATGCAAATGTGTAAGGTACGCAACAGAATACAGAGTTGTTTGTTATTCCCTTTGGGTGGGGATTAATTACTAATTAGGAAGAGAATCGGAATTAATGTTGCTAAGTAGTTGTTATTTGTGTTAGATAGATGGGTTGGGAATATCCAGCTGGAGGCTAAAGCTTGTCAGCTCAGCGACAGACAGAGACAGCGTTAAATCATTACGCTGCCTTTAGAATAGACAGTCTAGACCACAAGTTTGGTCCATTTAAATATCTGGCAAACAGTATTTTGTCAGCATAAACTTTTCAAATATAATCTGTTTTACATTTTGAAATTTGCTAAATTATAAAATCTAAACAGGCACATTGCCACAACTTTTCCATTGTGAAATAGGTAAGTTTTTTATTTTTATTTTTTATTAACTCTCAGAATCTGAAGAGGCTGTGGAAGTAGATTGCTGTATTAATTTCTATTTTATTTTTATTTTGCAATATGTTGTCGTGTTTAAGAGTTCAATTGTGCACGACGACAAAACTATATACAACGTGTATATTTTCTCGATCATCAAATCAGCCTCCAACATATCGCAATACAACCTCAAAATAACATATCAGTCTTCCATTTTAATTTTTTTTATTAAAGGACCTTGAATCCATGATACATTTAGTATTTCTTAGATGTTATTTTTGAAAGTTAAATCGGTTTAAGAGATGAAACTCATACCATACCACTGCATTAAGTCCGCAGTTTTAATAAAAAAACAATCTTCAGGGCCGGCCTTGGTGCTGGGCAGCCAGGGCGATCGCCTTGGACTCCAAGATTCAAGGGGACCTCAAAAGAAAAAAAAAGTTATTTTGCATATATAAAAAAAATTAATCTGTATATATTAAATAAAAAAAATATTAGAGCTCAAATTTTGAATATATAAAGGGTCCAAACTTTTCTATAAGTAGATATGATCTATTGGTATATCAATAAATTTTTTTTTGTATATATCAGTATTGTAAATAATGGTATGACACTTGTCAAACGACGGGATACCGTCAAGTGATTAATCGGTATGCAGCCGATTAATTAGAATTATGCGGACAATTTAACTTAATTTAACTTAGTTCTATTATTATAACATGACACTACGCTTCACAATACACACATACTTTACATGTGTAAGTAACACATTTATTTAATGAAAAAATAAATTCTAGAATCAAGCGTTTTCAAATACTAATAATATATTATTGGAAGCTGATATGAGTACCCGCGCTACAGTACCCACACCTAAACTGCCATAAAAGTATTTATTTTTATGAGGTCAACTATTTTTGTTAGAGAAATGTTGACGTGGAATTAGTGCCGAGGTTTTGAAAGGGTGCTGCTGGGATTTTAGAATAATAATTAGTTGAGACTATATAATATCTTTTTAGAATAATAATTAGTGAACACAATATAATTAGTGGGGAACCATAATACATTATTTCTCTAAATGGAGTTACTGTAGCGCGGGTACAGAAATGATTATTCTATATTATTTGAAAGACATGAAACATTTCAACATAAAATCACTAAATTTAGTTTGTAATAACCACTTAATTTAATATATAAATATGCTGTACTAATTGAAAAAATTACATCAGTAAGTAAGAAAAATATGTGATATATAAATAATAGAGGAATTAATCAATTAATTCAAAATAAGTAAAAAGAAAAAACATATATAAAAAAATTAAATGTATATCCAAGCATAAATAAAATTGCAATACATGATTTATGAAACTTATTATAACACAATCACAGAAAAAAATGTAAAAATAAATAATCATTGGAATAAATGAAAATAAATGAGAATCAATGGAAATAAACGGACGATCAAATGAGAATAAATAAAATAATTGAGAATAATCAGCTGATTAATCGGAAAAATTCACTAATAGAACTCCGATAAATGTATTCATAATGGTTTGACCGTCGTTAACGATTAAACATGCATATAATTGACTGTTAAGACTATTATTTTACAACAATGGTATATATAAACGGCCCAAAATTTTCTTCCGCACCAGGCTCCAAAATTTTCAGAACCGGTCTTGAAGTTTAAAACAAATTATATTAATAACTAATAAGGGAAACTTTATTTACGTCCGATCAATATTTGATTGCTACCATATTTTTCACGATGTAGAATAAGTTATAATATTTATATGTTTAGATTTTAAAGAAAATAACAAGCAAATATGTTTTCATCTTTTAGGAGTTATTTTCATAAATGGCCTGGCAACAAACTTAACTGTGTTATAAAATAAAGTAAAAGAATAATAAACAAGAGATTGAGAATGTATAAAGATGGCTATCTTTTATTCATATGCTTTTGTTGTGTATAATACATCCATACAAAGCCTCTATTTATAGGCTAGAAAATGTAAATTACAAGCCATCTAATATTAACTCTATTGATAAATGTGGGAGAGAAACATACTCCTTTAAAGAGAAGTTTTGAAGTAATTGCTCAGAAGAGTTGCAACATGCATGGACATCCATAAATACTTTATTCATAACACTCCCCCTTGGATGTCCATTACATAAGAATATGCCTCATTAAAACCTTACTAGGAAAAACCCTATGGGATAAAAACCCAGTGAAGGAAAAAGAGTACATTATTATTCTAAATATGCAACTATAACCTTACCAGGAAAACCCAGTGGGAAAAACCATGGTTAAGAAAAATATAGTGCATATTAACTGCCCCTCATGACAACATTAATCAAGATCTTTAAGTCAACGAACTCCAATATTACGAACTAGCTTTTTAAATATTCCAATAGGAAGCGCCTTAGTGAATAATTATGCTGGATTTTCACTTGAACAGATTTGCTGAACATTAATAACATTATCATTTTGAAGATCACGTGTGAAAAAGAATTTTAGCGAAATATGTTTTATTCTATCTCTTTTAATGTGTGCTTCTTTTAATTGAGCAATACATGTAATATTATCTTTATATATGATCGTCGGGATCATTTCTCTAGAAGACAAGCTACATGTCTGATGAATCACGGATCTTAACCAAACACATTCTCGGCTTGCTTCATGTATTGCTAAAATTTCTCAGAGTTAGAAAAGTATATGATTCATTTCATTTCAATGTCTTCGCGTAGGAGAAGAACTATATCTTGCTAATAAAGTTACCTCAAATGATATATCAGATCTTGTATGTTCAGTAAGATACATAAATTTTACTATTGCACTAAGATATGGTACTTCAGGACCAAGTAGTTATTCACCAGTTTCTTAAGGTCTGAAAAGATCTTTATTAACATCTAATGATCTTACAACTTTCGGAGTGCTTAACGAATGTTATTTATCCATATAAAATTATTTCAACACTCTTGCAATATAATTTTCTTGATACATAAAAATGTCATTTTTCAAATGTTCAATTTGTAATCCAAGGCAAAATTTTGTTCTCCTAAGATCTTTTATCTCAAATTCTTTCTTTAAATAATTTATTGTTTTTGGAAGCTCTTCAGGAGTTCCAATGATACTTAGATAGTCAACATAAACTGCAATTATAACAAAATCATTTCTATATCTTTTCATAAAAATACATGGACAGATTGTATAATTCTTATATCCATATTTTAATAAATATTCACTTAAACGATTATAGCATATGCGTCCATATTGCTTTAATCGATATAAAGATTTATTCAATTTAATTGAATAATGTTCTCGAGAACCTAAATTACATGCTTCAGGCATCTTAAATCCTTCAGGGATTTATAAATATCATTATCAATTGAGCCGTTTAAATAGGCTGTAATAATATCCATTAGGTGCAAATCGAGTCCTTCATGTATTACCAGACTAATTAAATATCAAAAAATTATTGCATCCACCACAGGTGAGTAGGTTTGTTCATAATCAATTTCAGGTCTTTGCGAAAATCCTTGGGCGACAAGCCGCGCTTTATATCTTACAATTTCACCTTTCTCATTTTGTTTTTGCATAAATACATATTTATATCCTACTGGTTTTACACCTTCAGGTATTGGAACTACATGCCCAAATACTTTTCGTTTTTCCAAAGAGTTTAATTCTGCCTCAATTGCACCTTTCCATTTTGGCCAATTATTTCCTTGTTGACATTCTTTAATAGACTTCGAGTCATGATCCTCAATATTTATTATATTTAGCGCTATATTATATGCAAAAATATCATTGACATCAATTTCATCTCGGTTCCATCTTATTCCATTCATGATATAATTTATAGAGATCTCTTCATTTTCATGAATTTCAGATACCTTAGTTTCTGCTGGAACTCCAATATTACTTAGAATTTGATTCTCTTATGGAGTTTTATCTGAAATTATCATATCCTCGACTTGACCATTCTTTGCTCCTTTTCTTTTTCGAGAATTTTTATCTTTGGAACCGATTGGTCTTTCACGCTTCATGCGCGTCATAATTTCATTAGTTTGTCCAAAATGGACATCAACTTTTATTGGAGCATTAGCAGCTGGTACATGTGATTTGGTCACTTTCTTTGAGTCTGTAAATGCGTCTGGCAATTGGTTAGCTAATCTTTGCAAATGAATTATCTTTTGAACATTTAGTTCACATTCTTTAGAGGATCAAAATGAGACAATGATATTTCATTCCAACTAATATCTTTTCCCAGCTGATTATTTTCTCCCCCTAAGGTTGGGAATATTGATTCATCAACATGACAATCGGCAAACCTAGCCATGAATAAATCTCCTGTCATTGCTTCTAAATACTTTATTATAGATGGAGATTCAAATCCAACATAAATTCTCAACCTTCTTTGAGGTCCCATTTTAGTGCGTTGTGGTGGAGCAATCGGAACATATACCGCACATTCAAAAATTCTTATATGGGAAATATTAGGTATGTGACCAAAAAACCAATTATAAGGTGAAGCTTTATAATAGCTAGTTGGCATGATGCGAATTAGTTTTGTTGCATGTAAAATATCATATCTTCTTTTTATATATGAACATCTACAGGATGTTCAAGATTAATTTTGACATTGTCTAAACGTATTTTCATAATTGGATAATCATAAAATTATGCTCTTTAATCAAATCAATTGAGCAAGTAATCTCGCAAACACCAGGTTGCGATTTGATAATAAACATACATGTGACCATCTTGTTCATGCATCAATTTAAATTATAAAATATTCAAATGGTTCACATAGTTGATATAGTGTTCCACAAATATCATATTTTATACGTTTTAGAAATAAATTCAACACATAAAAATTCATCAGATTAAAGAATCTTCTGGTTCTTTGATGAGTGTTCACATTAAGGCTCTATTTTTTCGCATCATTATTGATCCAGAATGACCCAACCGGTCATGCCAAACTATAAGTATATTCTTATCTGTAAACTGCTGATTTACAATAACATGTGCTTCAATTGAATATATGAGCAGTACAAGTCGGAGGAAAACATATTCAATTTGTTTTCAATAAGCATTGTTTTTTTTATACATATATTCAACATTAGTTGTCTCAGCATAATATCCATTTCGGCGGATATTCTTAAAACTTAATAAATTCCTTTGAGACTTAGAATAATATAATGCATCATAAATATAGATTTATTTTCCTCCATGTAACAACAAATCAAGTCTTCCGGAGCCTTCAGTCATTTTTTTTAACAAGAATTACAATCCTGTAAATAAATGCATGTATTTAAGAATACATATATTCACAAAATAAGTGTTTAGTTGTCAAACACTTCAAATCAAAAGTATTATTGTGTTTATTAAACAAAATCTAGATAAACAAGAAAAAATCATGTTCACTAGATTATTTCTTATTTATTCCAGAAAGAAAGAGAAACAAAATCAAATTTAAAATATATAATTTCTATACTAATATATCCACAGCAGATTATATCTTTTATATAGACACTATATAATTATCAAGGTGATGACTTCCATTTCCAACAATTATAATTTTCTAGAAAACATAAATATGTTAACTAAAGCATATTTGATAATTTGACTAAAATATATTAAATTTAATTTCGAACAATTTCACTGTAAAATCTAATAATTTCGAAAATAATTCAAAGTTTATTCTAATTCCAATTTTAGAATAAATGCATTAAGCAAAGTGATGTGAAAATGAGGTAAGGCAAGGTTTGTTAAAGCTAACGAGCTGGGTAGGAATAATTTGTATGTTTGTCAATAGCATCAAAAATATAATTTCAACAAATAAAATTTAATAACATTAATATTGCTAAGATCGAGATCACACTTTCAAATAAAATTTGTCTCGATTTTTTATTTATTTATTTATTGATGTTTGATATAGGTAAACATAATGTTTCGGTGTACTACAGGTAGCGTACAACAGGTACGTAGCCAATGATAGTACGAAATTTTCTTTCTCATTATTCTTTTCATTTTTTTTTCTTTCTCATTATTTTCTTCATTATCTTTCCACTTCTGGTGAAAATGTGTGTTTTTGGAATAATCACCATGATAATAACATCGATCTTGTCCACAACCACGTGTTTGTTCAAAATTATTATTGTTATATATTGATACATTCACTTCAAGGAATGAAACATTAATCAATTGAACGAAATTCATGATTTTCCATCAACAACTTGTTATTTTGTTCAACCACAATGAGATATTAAATCAATTCATAATATTTTTTCAAATAACGTAAAATTCGCGTATCACATAAATTTTCTTGAAATTTCTTTCAGAAAATTTCTTCAGATCTTCTTCAGGAAGATTAAATTATAGAAATATGTACATCGCATAAAATTTGTACATCTTATAAATTTTCTTGAAATCTTCTTCATGAAGATCTTCTTAATATTTTTTGGATTAAATTATAGAAATATGTACATCGCATAAAATTTGTACATCTTATAAATTTTCTTGAAATCTTCTTCATGAAGATCTTCTTAATATTTTTTGAAATCTTCGCCAGGAAGATTAAAAAATTAAAAATAAAAATAAATAATATTCAATACTATAAAGATTTTATTGAAAAGAAATATATATCATGGCAGATTTTTTTTTTCGATATAGGCTTTGGACCAAACATAATGCCTTCAATTTGGTGCTATGACAGAAACAAACGTAAGTGGCTTCAGACCAATTACTAAAAATAAGTAAATCTTTCAATAAAGATTAATAAGAAAAAGACCAATGTTAATAGAATATAATAAATGTAAAAAGAATTGATGAAATAATATTCAATAATATAAACAGGACATAATTGAGACAGATCTAAAATTGCACATTATAAAATTTATAATTTATTGGCTTCGGGCCCTCTAATCAAATTTAAAATTTTAATTATCATATGGCTTCGGGCCTATTGAATCGATTGATTTTTAATTTGAGATAAATACTCAACATTATCTCAAACTTACCAAATTAGTCTTCAGACCATTTGAAATTTATGTTTAATAAAAAATAAAATCATAACATAACATAAAAAAGAATTCAAGTATAATGTAATATAAAAGATAACTGATGACTTCATTATTTTTTTTTATTATTATTATAAATTTTTTTTATGTTGTTATCTTGTGACAATTTCTGACTAGAAGTATTATGATATTAAAATTAAAAATATATATTACAAGTTTGCCTCAGATCTTCAAGAGCTCTCGTGCTGATAACGTGTTATAAAAATAAAGTAAAAGAATAATAAACAAGATATTGAGAATGTATAAAGATGGCTATCTTTTATTCATATGCTTTTGTTGTGTATAATACATCCATACAAAGCCTCTATTTATAGGCTAGAAAATGTAAATTACAAGCCATCTAATATTAACTCTATTGATAAATGTGGGAGAGAAACATACTCCTTTAAAGAGAAGTTTTGAAGTAATTGCTCAGAAGAGTTGCAACATGCATGGACATCCATAAATACTTTATTCATAACAAACTGCATTAATTGTTTGACACGCAACTTATTTTCACAGATGACCTTAAAGGATGCAGTCAGTATTTTGCATGATCATTGTTTAAATTTAGTTTTTTGTTTTACATTTTTCTTTATGTGGCGTCGGTTTGTGAGAATAAATATGTTTTTTAATCTCTTGACATACATAGTGACAATTAAGTATATACTTATACATAAATGGATTGAAGAAGTACCAACGGGTCAATTAACTCTATTTTTTGTATTTAGGTATAATTTTTTTACATAATTTAGAGTAAATTGTCACATTATGTAAAATTGATCTTCATTTCTGCATGAAAATTTTGTATAATTAATACTCATATGTGTTTGAACTTTATAGTTTGAGAGTCTGGCTCCGCCCTTGCACTTATATACATGTCACAAGTAAGAAAAATGAACAATTTATCTTCACAACCGGCCAATTTGAAGAATTTTTCTTCAGACATGCTATATACTTTTTATTTTTAAAATAAAAGGTAAAATGTGTACTTTATAAATTTAAATTGAGTTTTAATAGACAATTGATTGGGTAAAATTTGGAGTTTCTAAGTTTGAGAAGGTTAAATATGATATTATAAAATTTTAGAGAGAAAATGTCTAATTTAAAAGTTATTGAAGGGTGTACGGTGTACATGAAATTCCTCTTAAATTTTAGAAAAAAATTATAGTGTACCCAATAAAAATTTTAAAATTGTCAATTTTCTCATAAAAATATCTTCATATTCAATATGCTCATAAAAATTTAGCATTCTTTCTTTAATTCTCTTTTATTCATTGAATATGCTATTTAGCTATTTTATTAAAAGCTAAATTAACAAATATACTCCTTCATCAAATAGGTATGTTCCTTAAAAGTTGAGACACAATTGAATTGAATAAGAGAGAAAGGTGAAGGGATCCCTTCACTTCATCTTCTTTGCTCCTGAACTCCTCTTTTTTAGCTCTCAAGCTCATTTACAATTTTGGTTAAACCGCTCGTATATCTTTGCAGTTTGCACTCAAATTTACTAGTTATTTTTTAAAAACTAAGCTCCAACTCTTCAGCACATAATTGGTATCTTCTTGTCGAATTGAGAATAAAGATTTGACCCGCATTGAAATCAAGGGTTCATTGGTACAAGTTCGACTCAACTGACATCAGTATGGTCCGCGTTTGGATGGCTCTGCAATAGAAAAACCATAAATTATGTGTTTATCTTGCCTCGTAAATTATGTTGCCATTTAGAGACACTACTAGAGTGCTCCAGAAACCATCAATTGGAGTGCTGTATTAGAGTTGTAAATGACCTGTTATCTTACCTTCTGGAGACACTACTAGAGTGCTCCAAACTCTTTCAATTGGAGTGTTGTATTAGTGTTGTAAATACCCTATTATCTTGCCATATAGAGACACTACTAGAGTGCTCCAAACACCATCAATTGAAGTCCTGTATTAGGGTTGTAAATGCCCAGTTATCTTAGCATCTAGAGACACAACTAGAGTGCACCAAACATCTTCAATTGGAGTGTTGTATTTGGGTGGTAAATACCCCCATTATCTTGCCATATAGAGACTACTACTACAATGGACCAAACACCATCAATTGGAGTGTTGTATTTGGGTTGTAAATGCCCTATTATCTTACCATCTGTAGACACTACGAGAGTGCTCCAGACAACATCAATTAGATGGTTGTATTTGCATCGTAAATGCCCTATTCTCTTGCCATATGGAGACACTACTATAGTACTCCAAACAACATCAATTGAAGTGCTGTATTACGGTTGTAAATGTCCTATTATCTTGTAGTATGGGGACACTACTAGAGTGCCCAAACATCTTCAATTCGAGTGTTGTATTTGGGTTGTCAATGCCCTATTATCTTGCGATATGGAGACACTACTAGAGTGCTCCAAACTCCTTCAATTGGAGTGTTGTATTAGGGTAGTAAATACCCTATTATTTTGCCATATAGAGACACCACTAGAGTGCTCCAAACACCATCAATTAGAGTGCTATATTCGGGTTGTAAGTGCCTAATTATCTTACCATCTGGAGACACTACTAGAGTGCTCCAAACACCTTCAATTATAGTGTTGTATTAGGGTTCTAAATACACTATTATCTTACCACATAGAGACACTACTAGAGTACTCCAAACACCATCAATTGGAGTGCAGTAGTAGAGTTGTAAATGCCCTGTTATCTTACCATCTGGAGACACTACTAGAGTGGTCCAAACATCTTCAATTGGAGTGCTGATTAGGGTTGTAATTGCCCTATTATCTTGCCATCTGGAGAAACTACTTGGGTGCTCCAAGCACCATCAATTGGAGTGAAGTATTAGGGTTGTAACTGTCCTATTATCTTGCTATATAGAGACCCTACTAGAGTGCTCCAAACACCTTCAATTGGAGTGTTGTATTAAGGTTGTACATGCCCTATTATCTTGCCATATAGAGACACTACTAGAATGATCCAAACACTATCAATTGGGGTGTTGTATTTCGGTTGTAAATGCCCTATTATCTTTCCATCTAAAGACACTACTAGAGTGCTCCAAACAACTTCAATTGAAGTGTTCTATTAAGGTTATAAATGCCCTATTATCTTGCCATATAGAGACACTACTAGAATGCTCCAAACTACATCAATTGGAGTGTTGTATTCGAGTTGTAAATGCCCTATTATCTTAACATATAGGAACACAAGTAGAGTGCCCAAACCTCTTAATTTAAAGTGTTGTATTATGGTTGTAAATGCTCTATTAATTTGCCATATGGAGACAATACTAGAGTCCTTCAGAGACCTTCGATTGGAGTGCAGTATTAGGGTTGTAAATGGCCTATTATCTTGCCATATAGGGACACAAGTAAAGTCTTCCAAACACCTTTAAATTGAGTGTTATATTAGGGTTGTAAATAACCTATAATCTTGCCATTTAGAGACACTACTAGAGTGCTCCAAAAACCATCAATTGGAGTGCTGTATTAGGGTTGTAAATGACCTGTTATCGTACCTTCTGGAGAAAAACTATAGTGCTCCAAACTCCTTCAATTGGAGTGTTATAGTGTTGTAAATGCCCTATTATCTTGCCATATAGAGACACTACTAGAGTGCTCCAAACACCATCAATTGAAGTGTTGTATTAGGGTTGTAAATGCCCAGTTATCTTATCATCTGGAGACACAACTAGAGTGCACCAAACATCTTCAATTGGAGTGTTGTATTTGGGTGGTAAATACCCCCATTATCTTGCCATATAGAGACTACTACTACAATGGACCAAACACCTTCAATTGGAGTGTTGTATTTGGGTTGTAAATACCCTATTATCTTACCATCTGTAGAAACTACGAGAGTGCTCCAAACACCATCAATTGGAGCGCTGTATTACGGTTGTAAATGCCCTATTATCTTGCAATATGGGGACACTACCAGATTGCCCAAACATCTTCAATTCGAGTGTTGTAT
The DNA here is from genome assembly GCF_964058835.1 of Carex rostrata. Taxonomy (NCBI): domain Eukaryota; kingdom Viridiplantae; phylum Streptophyta; class Magnoliopsida; order Poales; family Cyperaceae; genus Carex; species Carex rostrata. Next base: position 8,962,875 of record NC_135934.1, read on the forward strand.
ATGGGTTGTAAATGCCCTATTATCTTGCGATCTGGAGACACTACTAGAGTGTTCCAAACTCCTTCAATTGGAGTGTTGTATTAGGATTGTAAATACCGTATTATCTTGCCATATAGAGACACCACTAGAGTGCTCTAAACACCATCAATTGGAGTGCTATATTAGGGTTGTAAATGCCCTAGAGACACTACTAGAGTGCTCCAAACACCTTCAATTATAGTGATGTATTAGGGTTCTAAATACACTATTATCTTACCATATAGAGACACTACTAGAGTGCTCCAAATACAATCAATTAGAGTGCGGTATTAGGATTGTAAATGCCCTGTTATCTTACCATCTGGAGACACTACTAGAGTGGTCCAAACATCTTCAATTGGAGTGCTGTATTAGGGTTGTAATTGCCCTATTATCTTGCCATCTGGAGAAACTACTAGGTTGCTCCAAACACCATCAATTGTAGTGAAGTATTAGGGTTGTAACTGTCCTATTATCCTGCTATATAGAGACCCTACTAGAGTGCTCCAAACACCTTCAAATTGGAAGGTTGTACATGCCCTATTATCTAGCCATATAGAGACAGAATGATCCAAACACTATCAATTGGGGTGTTGCATTTCGGTTGTAAATGCCCTATTATCTTGCCATCTAAATACACTACTAGAGTGCTCCAAACACCTTCAATTGGAGTGTTGTATTAAGGTTGTAAATGCCCTATTATCTTGCCATATAGAGACACTACTATAATGCTCCAAACTACATCACTTGGAGTGTTGTATTTGGGTTGTAAATGCCCTATTATCTTAACATATAGGGACACAACTAGAGTGCCCAAACATCTTCAATTTGAGTGTTGTATTAGGGTTGTAAATGCTCTATTAACTTGCCATATGGAGACACTACTAGAGTGCTCAAGAGACCTTCGATTGGAGTTCTGTATTAGGGTTGTATATGACATATTATCTTGCCATATAGGGACACTACTAAAGTCTTCCAAACACCTTTAATTTGAGTGTTATATTAGGGTTGTAAATAATCTATTATCTTGCCATTTAGAGACACTACAAGAGTGCTCCAAAAACCATCAATTGGAGTGCTGTATTAGGGTTGTAAATGACCTGTTATCTTACCTTCTGGAGACACTACTAGAGTGCTCCAAACACCTTCAATTGGAGTGTTGTATTAAGGTTGTAAATGCCCTATTATCTTGCCATATAGAGACACTACTAGAATGCTCCAAACTACATTACTTGGAGTGTTGTATTTGGGTTGTAAATGCCCTATTATCTTGCCATATAGAGACACTACTAGAATGCTCCAAACTACATTACTTGGAGTGTTGTATTTGGGTCGTAAATGCCCTATTATCTTGCCATATAGAGATATTACTAGAGTGCTCCAAACACCATCAATTGAAGTGCTGTATTGGGGTTGTAAATGCCCAGTTATCCTACCATCTGTAGACAGAACTAGAGTGCACCAAACATTTTAAATTGGAGTGTTGTATTTGGGTGTTAAATACCCACATTATCTTGCCATATAGAGACTACTACTACAATGGACAAACACTTTCAATTGGAGTGCAGTATTTGGGTTGTAAATGCCCTATTATCTTACCATCTGTAGACACTACGAGAGTGCACCAGACAACATCAATTGGATGGTTGTATTTGCATCGTAAATGCCCTATTTTCTTGCCATATGAAGACACTACTAGAGTGCTCCAAACAGCATCAATTGGAGCGCTGTATGACGGTTGTAAATGCCCTATTATCTTGCAATATGGGGACACTACTAGAGTGCCCAAACATCTTCAATTCGAGTGTTGTATTTGGGTTGTAAATACCCTATTATCTTGCGATCTGGAGACACTACTAGAGTGCTTCAAAGTCCTTCAATTGGAGTGTTGTATTAGGGTTGTAAATACCCTATTATCGTGCCATATAGAGACACCAATAGAGTGCTCCAAACACCATCAATTGGAGTGTTGTATTAAGGTTGTAAATGCCCAATTATCTTGCCATATAGAGTCACTACTAGAATGCTCCAAACTACATCAATTGGAGTGTTGTATTTGGGTTGTAAATGTCCTATTATCTTAACATATTGGGACACAACTAGAGTGCCCAAACATCTTTAATTTGAGTGTTGTATTAGGGTTGTAAATGCTCTATTATCTTGCCATATGGAGACAATACTAGAGTGCTCCAGAGACCTTCGATTGGAGTGTTGTATTAGAGTTGTAAATGGCCTATTATCTTGCCATATAGGAACACTATTAAAGTCTTCCAAACACCTTTAATTTGAGTGTTATATTAGGGTTGTAAATAACCTATTATCTTGCCATTTAGAGACACTACTAGAGTGCTCCAAAAACCATCAATTAGAGTGTTGTATTAGGGTTGTAAATGACCTGTTGTCATACCTTCTGGAGACACAACTAGAGTGCTGCAAACACCTTCAATTGGAGTGTTGTATTAAGGTTGTAAATGCCCTATTATCTTGCTATATAGAGATACTAATAGAATGCTCCAAACTACATTACTTGCAGTGTTCTATTTGGGTTGTAAATGCCCTATTATCTTAAACATATAGGGACACAACTAGAGTGCCCAAACATCTTCAATTTGAGTGTTGTATTAGGGTTGTAAATGCTCTATTATCTTGCCATATGGAGACACTACTAGAGTGCTCCAGAGACCTTCGATTGGAGTGCGGTATTAGGGTTGTAAATGGCATATTATCTTGCCATATATGGACACTACTAAAGTCTTCCAAACACCTTTAATTTGAGTGTTATATTAGGGTTGTAAATAACCTATTATCATGCCATTTAGAGACACTACTAGAGTGCTCCAAAAACCATCAATTGGAGTGCTGTATTAGGGTTGTAAATGACCGGTTATCTTACCTTCTGGAGACACTACTAGAGTGCTCCAAACACCTTCAATTGGAGTGTTGTATTAAGGTTGTAAATGCCCTATTATCTTGCCATATAGAGAGACACTACTAGAATGCTCCAAACTACATTACTTGGAGTGTTGTATTTGGGTTGTAAATGCCCTATTATCTTGCCATATAGAGATATTACTAGAGTGCTCCAAACACCATCAATTGAAGTGTTGTATTGGGGTTGTAAATGCCCAGTTATCCTACCATCTGTAGACAGAACTAGAGTGCACCAAACATTTTAAATTGGAGTGTTGTATTTGGGTGTTAAATACCCACATTATCTTGCCATATAGAGACTACTACTACAATGGACCAAACACTTTCAATTGGAGTGCAGTATTTGGGTTGTAAATGCCCTATTATCTTACCATCTGTAGACACTACAAACGTGCACCAGACAACATCAATTGGATGGTTGTATTTGCATCGTAAATGCCCTATTTTCTTGCCATATGAAGACACTACTAGAGTGCTCCAAACAGCATCAATTGGAGCGCGGTATGACGGTTGTAAATGCCCTATTATCTTGCAATATGGGGACACTACTAGAGTGCCCAAACATCTTCAATTCGAGTGTTGTATTTGGGTTGTAAATACCCTATTATCTTGCGATCTGGGGACACTACTAGAGTGCTTCAAAGTCCTTCAATTGGAGTGTTGTATTAGGGTTGTAAATACCCTATTATCGTGCCATATCGAGACACCAATAGAGTGCTCCAAACACCATCAATTGGAGTGTTGAATTAAGGTTGTAAATGCCCAATTATCTTGCCATATAGAGTCACTACTAGAATGCTTCAAACTACATCAATTGGAGTGTTGTATTTGGTTTGTAAATGTCCTATTATCTTAACATATAGGGACACAACTAGAGTGCCCAAACATCTTCAATTTGAGTGTTGTATTAGGGTTGTAAATGCTCTATTATCTTGCCATATGGAGACACAACTAGAGTGCTCCAGAGACCTTCGATTGGAGTGCGGTATTAGGGTTGTAAATGGCATATTATCTTGCCATATAGGGACACTACTAAAGTCTTCCAAACACCTTTAATTTGAGTGTTATATTAGGGTTGTAAATAACCTATTATCATGCCATTTAGAGACACTACTAGAGTGCTCCAAAAACCATCAATTGGAGTGCTGTATTAGGGTTGTAAATGACCGGTTATCTTACCTTCTGGAGACACTACTAGAGTGCTCCAAACTCCTTCAATTGGAGTGTTGTATTAGTGTTGTAAATACCCAATTATCTTGCCATATAGGGAGACACTACTAGAGTGCTCCAAACACGATCAATTGAAGTGCTGTATTAGGGTTGTAAATGCCCAGTTATCTTATCATCTGGAGACACAACTAGAGTGCACCAAACATCTTCAATTGGAGTGTTGTATTTGGGTGGTAAATACCCCCATTATCTTGCCATATAGAGACTACTACTACAATGGACCAAACACTTTCAATTGGAGTGTTGTATTTGGGTTGTAAATGCCTTATTATCTTACCATCTGTAGACACTACGAAAGTGCTCCAGACAACATCAATTGGATGGTTGTATTTGCATCGTAAATGCCCTATTTTCTTGCCATATGGAGACACTACTAGAGTGCTCCAAACACCATCAATTGGAGCGCTGTCTTACGGTTGTAAATGCACTATTATCTTGCAATATGGGGACACTACTAGAGTGCCCAAACATCTTCAATTCGAGTGTTGTATTTGGGTTGTAAATGCCCTATTATCTTGCGATCTGGAGACACTACTAGAGTGCTCCAAACTCCTTCAATTGGAGTGTTGTATTAGGGTTTTAAATACCCTATTATCTTGCCACATAGAGACACCACTAGAGTGCTCTAAACACCATCAATTGGAGTGCTATATTAGGGTTGTAAATGCCCAATTATCTTACCATCTGGAGACACTACTAGAGTGCTCCAAACACCTTCAATTATAGTGTTGTATAAGGGTTCTCAATACACTATTATTTTACCATATAAAATCCCTACTAGAGTTCTCCAAACACCATCAATTGGAGTGTAGTATTAGGGTTGTAAATACCCTGTTATCTTACCATCTGGAGACAGTACCAGAGTGGTCCAAACATCTTCAATTGGAGTGCTGTATTAGGGTTGTAATTGCCCTATTATCTTGCCATCTGGAGAAACTACTAGGGTGCTCCATACACCATCAATTGGAGTGAAGTATTAAGGTTGTAACTGTCCTATTATCTTGCTATATAGAGACCCTACTAGAGTGCTCCCAAGACCTTCAATTGGAGTGTCGTATTAAGGTTGTAGATGCCCTATTATCTTGCCATATAGAGACACTACTAGAATGATCCAAAGACTATCAATTGGGGTGTTGCATTTTGGTTGTAAATGCCCTATTATCTTGCCATCTAAAGACACTACTAGAGTGCTCCAAACATCTTCAATTGGAGTGTTGTATTAAGGTTGTAAATGTCCTATTATCTTGCCATATAGAGTCACTACTATAATGCTCCAAACTACATCAATTGGAGTGTTGTATTTGGGTTGTAAATGCCCTATTATCTTAACATATAGGGACACAACTAGAGTGCCCAAACATCTTCAATTTGAGTGTTGTATTAGGGTTGTAAATACTCTATTATCTTGCCATATGGAGACAATACTAGAGTGCTCCAGAGACCTTCGATTGGAGTGCTGTATTAGGGTTGTAAATGGCCTATTATCTTGCCATATAGGGACACTACTAAAGTCTTCCAAACACCTTTAATTTGAGTGTTGTATTAGGGTTGTAAATAACGTATTATCTTGCCATTTAGAGACACTACTAGAGTGCTCCAAAACCATCAATTGGAGTGTTGTATTAGGGTTGTAAATGACCTGTTTTCCTACCTTCTGGAGACACTACTAGAGTGCTCCAAACACCTTCAATTGGAGTGTTGTATTAAGGTTGTAAATGCCCTATTATCTTGCCATATAGGGACACTACTAAAGTCTTCCAAACACCTTTAATTTGAGTGTTGTATTAGGGTTGTAAATAACGTATTATCTTGCCATTTAGAGACACTACTAGAGTGCTCCAAAACCATCAATTGGAGTGTTGTATTAGGGTTGTAAATGACCTGTTTTCCTACCTTCTGGAGACACTACTAGAGTGCTCCAAACACCTTCAATTGGAGTGTTGTATTAAGGTTGTAAATGCCCTATTATCTTGCCATATAGACACACTACTAGAATGCTCCAAACTACATCAATTGGAGTGTTGTATTTGGGTTGTAAATGCCCTATTATCTTAACATATAGGGACACAACTGGAGTGCCCAAACATCTTCAATTTGAGTGTTGTATTAGGGTTGTAAATGCTCTATTATTTTGCCATATGAAGACACTACTAGAGTGCTCCAGAGACTTTCAATTGGAGTGTTGTATTAGGGTTGAATATGCTATATTTTCTTGCCTTATAAGGACACTACTAGAATGCCCCCAAACTTCTTCAATTGGAGTGTTGTATTTGGGTTGTAAATGCCCTATTATATTGCCATATAGAGACTTTACTAGAATGCTCCAAATTACATCAATTGGAGCGATGTATTACGGTTGTAAATGCCCTGTTATCTTGCAATATGGGGACAGTACTAGAGTGCCCAAACATCTTCGATTCAAATGTTGTATTTTTGTTGTAAATGCCCTGTTATCATGCGATCTAGAGACACTACTAGAGTGCTCCAAACACCTTCAATTGGAGTAATTTATTAGGTTTCTAAATGCCCTATTATCTTGAAATATAGAGACACTACTGGAATGCTGCATGCGCCTTCAATTTGAGTGTTGTATTAGTGTTGTAAATGCTCTATTATCTTGCCATATAGGAACATTACTAGAGTGTTCCAAACACTATCAATTTGAGTGCTATATTAGGGTTGCAAATGCCTTATTATCATAACATGTGGAGACACTACTAGAGTTCTCCAATTACCTTCAATTGGAGTGTTGTAAATGCCCTGTTATCTTACCATATGGCGACACTATTAGAGTGCTCCAAACATCTTCAATTGGAGTGTTGTAATTGGGTGGTAAATACCCTATTATCTTGCCATATAGATACACTGCTAGAGTGCTGCAAACACTTTCAATTGAAGTGATGTATTAGGGTTGTAAAGGCCTTATTCGCTTACCATCTCGGGACACTACGAGAGTGCCCCAAACACCATCCATTAGATTATTGTATTTGAGTTGTAAATACCCTATTATCTTGTCAAATAGATACACTACTAGAGTGCTCCAAAGACCTTCAATTGGAGTGTTGTAATAGGGCTGTAAATACCCTATTATCTTGCCATCTTGAGACACTACTAGAGTGCTCCAAACACCTTCAATTGGAGTGTTGTCTTACGGTTGAAATTACCCTAATATCTTGCCACATATGGACACTATGAGTGTGCTCCAAACACCTTTAATTGGAGTGTTGTATTAAGGTTGAAAATGCCCTATTGTCTTGCCTTATAGAGACATTACTAGAGTGCTCCAAACATCTTGAATTGAAGTGTTGTATTAGGGTTGCAAATACCCCATCATCTTGCCATATGGAGACACTACTACAGTGCTCCAAACACCATCAATTGGAGTGTTCTATTAGGGTTATAAATATCCTATTATGTTGCCACCTGGAGACACTACAAGGGTGCTCCAAACACCTTCAATTGGAGTGTTGTATTAGGGATGTAAATGCCCTGTTATCTTACCATCTGGAGACACTACTAGAGTTCTCCAAACACCTTCAATTGGAGTGATGTATTAGGGTTGTAAATTCCCAATTATAGTGCAATATAGAGGCACTACTAGAGTGCTCCAAACACTATCAATTGGAGTGTTGCATTAGGGTTGTAAATGCCTTATTATCTAGTAATTTGGAGACACTACTAGGGTGCTCCAAACACCTTCAATTGGAGTGATGTATTAGGGTTGTAAATGCTATTATCTTGCTATATAGAGACCTTACTAGAGTGCTCCAAACACCTTTAATTGGAGTGTTGTATTAAGGTTCTAGAGGCATTATTTGCCATAGAGAGACACTACTAGAGTGCTCCAAACACCATCAATTGGAGTGCTGTATTAGGGTTGTAAATGCCCTGTTATCTTGCCATATAGGGACACTACTAAAGTCTTCCAAACACCTTTAATTTTAGTGTTATATTAGGGTTGTAAATAACCTATTATCTTGCCATATTGAGACACAACTAGTGTGCTCCAAACACCATCAATTGGAGTGCTGTATTATGGTTGTAAGTTCCATATTATCTTACCATCTGGGGACACTAATAGAGTGCTCCAACCACCATCAATTTGAGTGTTGTATTAGGGTTCTAAATACGCTATTGTCTTGCCATTTAGAGACACTACTAGAGTGCTCCAAACACCATCAATTGGAGTGCTGTATTAGGGTTATAAATACCCTGTTATCTTACCATCTAGAGACACTACTAGAGTGCTCCAAACACCATCAATTAGGGTGTTGTATTTCTGTTGTAAATGCCGTATTATCTTGCCATATTGGAGACACTACTAGAGTGCCCAAAAACCATCTATTTGAGAGTTGTATTAGGGTTGTAAATGCCCTATTTGAGAGTTGTACTAGAGTGCTCTAAACACCTTCAATTGTAGTGATGTATTAAGGTTGTAAATGTCCTATTATCTTGCTATATAGAGACACTACTAGAATGCTCCAAACTCCTTCAGTTGGAGTGTTATATTGGGGTTGTAAATGCTCTTTTTAATAGACTTATAGGGACAATACTAGAGTGCTCTCGACACCGTCAATAGCAGTGTTGTATTAGGGATGTTAATACCCTATTATCTTACTTTCTTGAGACACTACTAAAGTGCTCAAGAAATCTTCAATTAGAGTGTTATATTAGGGTTTTCAATATCCTATTATCTTGTCATATAGAGACACTACTAGAGTCCTCAAAACACAATGAATTAGAGTGCTGTAATATGGTTGTAAATGAACTGTTATCTAACCATATAGAGACACTACTAGAGTGCACCAAACATCTTAAATTGAATTGTTGTATTTAGGTCGTAAGTACCCGATTATCTTGCCATGTAGAGACTACTACTAGAGTGCTCCAAACACCTTCAATTGGAGTGCTGTTTTGGGGTTGTAAATGCCCTATTATCAGACCATCTAGAGACACTACGAGAGTGCTGCAAACACCATCAATTGGATTGTAGTATTTGCGTTGTAAATGCCCTATTATCTTGCCATATAGGGACACTACCAGAGTGCTCCAAACACCTTTAATTGGAGTGTTGAACTATGGTTGTGAATACCCTATTATCTAGCCATACAGAGACACCACTAGAGTGCTGTAAAGACCTTCAATTGGAGCGTCGTATTAGGGTTATAAATGCCCTGTTATCTTACCATCTGGACTACAAGAGTGGTCCAAACACCTTCAATTGGAGTGATGTATTAGGGTTGTAAATTCCCTATTATCTTGTTATATAGAGACACTACTAGAGTGCTCCAAACACCATCAATTTTAGTGTTGTATTACGATTATAAATACCCCATTATGTTGCCATCTGGAGACACTACTAGAGTGCTCCAAACACCTTCAATTGGAGTGTTGTATTAGGGTTGTAATTACCCTATTATCTTGCCATATAGAGACACTACTGGAGTGCTCCAAACACCTTCAATTGGAGTGTTGTATTAGGGTTTTAAATACCCTATTATCTTCCATTATAGAAACACTGCTAAAGTGCACCAAACACCTTCAATTGGAATGTTGTATTAGTTTTGTACATGCCCTATTTTCTTTCCATTTGGAGATACTACTAGAGTGCTCCAAACACCATCTATTGGAGTGTTGTATTTGGATTGTAAATGCCCTATTATCTTGCAATATAGAGAGTACTACTACAGTGCTCCAAACACCTTCAATTGGAGTGCTGTATTATGGTTGTAAATGCCCTATTATCTTGCCATATAGAGACACAACTATAGTGCTCCAAACACCTTCAATTGGAGTGTTGTATTTGGGTTGTAAATGCCCTATTATCTTGCAATATAGAAACCCTTTTAGAATGCTCCAAACACCTTCAATTGGAGTGTTGTATTAGGGTTGGAAATACCCTATTATATTGTCGTATAGAGACATAACTAAAGTGCTCCAAACACCATCAATTGGAGTGTTGTATTAGGGTTGTAAATGCCCTATTATCTTACCATCTTGGGACACTAATAGAGTGCTCCAAACGTCTTTAATTGGAGTAGTGTATTAGGGTTGTAATTTCCCTATTATCTTGCCATCTGGAGACACTACTAGGGTGCTCCAAACACCTTCGATTGGAGTGATGTACTAGGGCTGTAAATGCCCTATTATCTAGCTAGATAGAGTCAGTACTAGAGTGCTCCAAACAATTTCAATTGGAGTATTGTATTACGGTTGTAAATGCCCAATTATCTTGCCATATTAGAGACACTACTAGAGTGCCCAAACAACATCCATTAGAGAGTTGTATTAGGGTTGTAAATACTCTATTATATTGTCATCTAGAGACACTACTGGAGTACTCTAGACACCTTCAACTGCAGTGATGTATTAGGGTTGTAAATGTCCTATTATCTTGCTATATAGAGACAATACTACATTTCTCCAAACACCTTCAATTGGAGTGTAGTATTAGGGATGTAATTACCCTATTATCTTACCTTCTGGAGACATTACTACAGTGCTCCAGACACGGTCAATTGGAGTGTTGTATTAGGGTTGTAAATACTCTATTATCTTGCTATATATAGACACTACAAGGGTGCTCCCAACACCATCAATTGGAGTGCTGTATTATGGTTGTAAGTGAACTATTATCTTACTATCTGGCGACATTACTAGAGTGCTCTAAACACCTTCAATTCGAGTGTTGTATTAGTGTTGTAAATGCTCAATTATCATACCATCTAAACACCTTCAAATGGAGTGTTGTATTAGGGTTGAAAATGCCCTATTATCTTGCCATATAGAGACATTACTAGAGTGTTCCAAACACCTTCAATTCGAGTGTTATATTAGGGTTGTAAATGCCCTATTATGTTGCCATCTGGTGACACTACTAGAGTGCTCCAAAATCATTCAATTGGAGTGCTGTATTAGAGTTGTAAATGCCCTATTATCTTACCATCTGGAGACACTACGAGAGTGCTCCAAACACCAGATTTTGTAGTGTTGTATTTGGGTTGTAAATACCCTATTATCTTGTAATATAGAAACACTACTAGGGTGCTCCAAACACCTTGAATTGGAGTGTTGTATTAGGGTTGTAATTATTCTATTACCTTGCCTTATAGGGATACTACTAGAGTGCTCCAAACATCTTCAATTGGAGTGCTGTATTGGGGCTGTAAATGACCAATTATCATACCATCTAGAGACACTATTAGAGTGCTCCAAACACCTTCAATTGGAGTGTTGTACTAGGGTTGTAAATGCACTACTATCTATATAGAGACATTACTAGAGTGCTACAAACACCATCAATTGGAGTGTTGTACTAGGGTTGTAAATGCACTACTATCTATATAGAGACATTACTAGAGTGCTCCAAACACCTTGGATTGGAGTGTTGTATTAGGGTTGTAATTATCCTATTACATTGCCTTATAGAGATACTACTAGTGTGCTCCAAATATCTTCAATTGGAGTGCTGTATTGGGGCTGTAAATGACCAATTATCATACCATCTAGAGACACTATTAGAGTGCTCCAAACACCTTCAATTGGAGTGTTGTACTAGGGTTGTAAATGCACTACTATCTATATAGAGACATTACTAGAGTGCTACAAACACCATCAATTGGAGTACACTATTAGAGTTGTAAATGCCATATTATCTTACCATCTCGAGACATTACTAAGGTGCTCCAAACACCATCAATTGGAGTGTTTTATTAGGGTTGTAAATGCCCTATTATCTGGCCCTCTTTAGACATTACTAGGGTGCTCCCAAACACCTTTAAATGAAGTCTTGTATTAGGGTTGTAAATGTCCTATTATCTTGTCATATAGAGACACTACTGGAGTGCTCCAAACACCATCAATTGGAGTGTTATATTAGGATTGTAAATGTCCACTTATCTTGCCATATAAAGATATTGCTAGGGTGCTCCAAACACCTTCAATTGGAGTGTTGTATTAAGGTTGTAAATGCTCTATTATCTTGCCATATAGACACAACTAGAGTGCTCCAAACACATTCAATTCGAGTGTTGTATTAGGGTTGTAAATTCTCTTATCTTTCCATATAGAGACACTACTAGAGTGCTCCAATTACCATGAATTGGAATGCGGTATTAGGGTAGTAACTGCCCAATTATCTTGCCATCTAGAGACACTACTAGGGTGCTCCAAACACCTTCAATTGGAGTGATGTATTAGGATTGTAAATGCCCTATTATATTGCTATATCGAGACCCTTCTAGAGTGCTCCAAACACCTTCAATCGGAGTATTGTATTAAGATTGTAAATGCCAAATTATCTTGCCATATAGGGACACTATTAAAGTGCTCCAAACACCTTCAATTGGAATGTTAAACAATGGTTGTAAAGAGATGGTCAACAAGAGAAAAGAGAAGACCCGAATTATACATGGGTCTTCATGAGATCTTGGTAATGGATACCGACGATCCCTTGACCTACGAAGAAGCAATGGAAAGAAAAGACTCCAAATCATGGCAAAACAGCTGCTATGATCAAATCCAAGGGATTGACTATGAATGGTAACATAACAACTTACAAGGCAAGACTTGTAGCGAAGGGTTTTATTCAAATCCAAGGGATTGACTATGATGAAACTTTTTCACCAGTTGCTATGATCAAATCTATTCGAATTATGCTAGCTATTGCCGCATTTTATGATTATGAAATATGGCAATTGGATGTCAAAACAGCTTTCCTAAATGGGAAATTGGAAGAGGAAGTGTACATGGTACAACCTCAAGGTTTTGAAGATCCGAAAAATAGCAGCAAAGTATGTAAACTTCAGAGAGCCATTTATGGCTTGAAGCAAGCATCAAGGAGTTGGAACAAGCGCTTTGATGAAGAGATTAAAATTCTTGGATTCATTCAAAGTAAGGAAGAACCTTGTGTATACAAAAAGGTTAGTGGGAGCCACATTATGTTCTTGATCTTATATGTTGATGACATATTATTAATGGGGAATAATAAATCTTTGATGAAGCAAACAAAGAAATCATTGAAAACAATTTTTTCAATGAAAGACATGGGCGAGGCTCAATATATCTTAGGGATTAAGATATATAGAGATAGGTCTCGTAAACTCATTGGTCTGAGTCAAAAATTATATATTGACAAAATCTTGTAAAGGTTTCATATGGAAAATTCCAAGAAAGGAAATGTACCAATGAGTGGGTCTGTGCAACTTAACAAGTCGCAGTGTGCCACAACACGCAAAGCCATTGAATACATGAAGAATGTTCCCTATGCTTCTGCCATAGGTTCCATCATGTATGCTATGACTAGCACAAGACCCGATGTCGCATATGCTATGAGCATGATAAGTCGTCATCAAGCTTCACTTGGTCCTGATCATTGGACTGCAGTCAAGAATATTCTTAAGTACCTGAAAAGGACCAAGAATAAGTTTCTTGTCTATTGTGGTAAAAAAGAGCTCATTGTAAAATACTACACTGATGCTAGTTTTATGACAGACCCAGATGACAGAAGAAGACAAAATTTCATTGTTATGGGTTGACACCAAAAGCAACATAGCTGATCCCTTCAATATGCCCTTATCACAAGCCAAAAGCGAAATTCATTTCGAGTCCATGGATCTACAAGATCATGGAGAGTGGCATGAAGACTAAAAGGGACTTCTAGTTTTAGAGTTTATGCATTTATTATGTATATGAGAAACTTTAAAACAAGTGGGAAACTGAAGGATGTGTGTTTTGAAAGTTATCTTTTAATAATAATTTATGTGTTGTTCATGATTTTATTACAAATATTATTATTCTTGTTTCTTGAGATTTAAATGTTATATCTTTGGAAGTATTCGAGAAGATGCTCTTGGTCTTAAATGATATAACTCCTAAGATGAGAAACATTTAATCACTAAATAAGTTCACGATCGTGGTAATTAAGGAGGAACATTAATTACCAAGGAAGATTGTCATGTAGATTAAAGTAAATTGAAGTTTAATAAATGTTGATAAATGATTATCATTTAATTACATGAATATATAAAAATGTGTATTTTATATATTGAACATGACCTGAATGAATGGAACATTATATGGATTGTGCTTTGTGTCATTAATGTTTTCATTGTGTCTTTAGAATCTTAGATATGAGATGTGTAGGTTTTTCACATGAGAAGTATATAATGTGATTACTATTTAAATACTATCTTAAGATAGGAATGAAATAGTAGTTCATTGTGTACAACTTGTGCAATGTTAATATTATCATTGTCCCTCAATTTGAGTTATGATATTACTGGGCTCCTTGGTAAAGTGGAATTATATTGCATGCAATATAACTGATGTAGTTATAATTATAATTTACTTGAGAGACCAAGAAAACGAATATAATGCAAAAATGACACAATCTTATTTTGCATATTATTCATAATATCATGTGACAAGGATAGACACAAAATTAGTGGATTGAGTAAATGATTACTATGTCGTTTGGATAATTATAATGTAATGATATAACCTTTTATAGTCAATAATATAAAGTTTTATATTATTGCCAAGATGACATAGATCCTTTATACGGTCACACCAACTGAAGAGAAACAACAAGTATTTTATATTTCATAATGATGTATAAGATAAAATACATGTGATGAAATGCTAAAATAAAATGTCATAATATGACATGGTTAGACCATAAATAAATTTATGAAGTTATGCAAATATTATTTGGTATAATGTTTGAATACATTATAAGAATAATATAAATATTATATAATAGAATAATATGAATAATATTATTTGTTCATAAATTAATTTATTAAACCAATAGTAAGATGAGATTATAAAGAGCATAAAATGGCTAAACAAGGCTAGTGACATTTGTATAATTGATTCAAACCTTACACAGAGAGTTGCCCTAACCCTTGCCTATTTAAAGGGGTGTAATTAAGGAAAATTAAGCTAATTTTTCTGCCAAAAACGTAGCTAAAATTGACTAATTTTCAGCAGCCATTTTTCTTCTTCTCCTTGGCCGAAAGTTGAGAAGCTTACTCTCTCATCTTCTGTTGTTAGGTTTAGCCACCAAGAAATCAAATAGTTTGTTGATTTGAAGATCAAGAGGTGGTTGTATCTAAGCCTTGCACTCCACATCTACCTATCTAAGAGGTGTGGTAGTTCGTTGTATAGGTTCAAGGTGAACCAAGAGGTGCTTTCAAGAGAACGGCGGTTCCAAGAGATCTAGAAGGAAAATTGACTTCTCTCTAACAAGAGATTTGACAATCTCTTTTAGGTATGAATTCTTATCTCATCTTATGTGAGAAATAAATTTATTTAATTTTATTTGAAGCATATGAGATGCTAGAATAATTTATTTAACGTAATATTACTTGCAATTGTCATACAAATGAGATCCGTTGTGTATTGAGTTAAAAATTTTGATTTTTACCCTCTTGACATACACATGAAATCCCTACAATAGAGACACAACTAGAGTGCTCCAAACACATTTACTTGGAGTGTTGCATTTTGGTTGTAAATGCCCTATTATCTTTCCATATAGAGGTACTACTAGAGTGCTCCAAACACCATGAATTGGAGTTCGATATTAGGGTAGTAATTGCCCAATTATCTTGTCATCTGGATACACTACTAGGGTGCTCCAAACACCTTCAATTGGAGTGATGTATTAGGGTTGTAAATGCCCTTTTATCTTGCCATGTAGAGACCCATTTAGAGTGCTCCAAACACCTTCAATTGGAGTGTTGAACTATGGTTGTAAATACCTTATTATCTTTCCATATAAAGACACTACTAGAGTGCTGCAAACACCTTCAATTGGAGTGTTGTGTTAGGGTTGTAAATGCCATTTTATCTTACTATCTCGAGACACTACTAGAGTGCTTCAAACACCATAAATTTGAGTGTTGTATTAGGGTAGTTGATGCAGGAGCACTTGAATCAGAACCTGAATCAGGAGCTTAATTTCAGCAAGTAAATCAGCAAAATATTTAGTTACTTTAGTCTTATGGTAATATTTTATCTTTAGATTTTATTTCTAAATTTTGCCTCTGGACAGCAGCTCGCTACTGTCTAAATTATTATTTAGGAATTTGCATTATTTCTATATTATGTTACCAAATATTGGTAACTTTCCTATTTAGTTTCTGCATTGAGTAGTAGCTATATTACCCGGCTTGTGGGTGAATAATGTAGACAATTTTGCTAGAAATTATTTCTGTTATAAAAAAATTAAGGAGAGACATATCTCCCCTTTATTTTGGTGATCTCTGAATTTTAATCTCTGAAGATTATTGGTATCGTACGCCTAAAGAACAAATTTCTGTTCTTTGCGGCGTCAGTTGGTATCAGAGCGAAAGATTGGACCCTGTGAGATACTACAAAAGATCAATGATAATGCCTACAGGTTGCGTCTTCCAAGTCATATGAATACCTCTGACGTGTTTAATGTGAAGCACCTGAGCCCTTTTCTTGGAGAGCCAGTTGAAGCTGATGCGAACTCGAGGGCGAGTTCTTTTCAACCCGGAGCGACTGATGCAGGAGCACTTGAATCAGAACCTGAATCAGGAGCTTAATTTCAGCAAGTAAATCAGCAAAATATTTAGTTACTTTAGTCTTATGGTAATATTTTATCTTTAGATTTTATTTCTGAATTTTGCCTCTGGACAGCAGCTCGCTACTGTCTAAATTATTATTTAGGAATTTGCATTATTTCTATATTATGTTACCAAATATTGGTAACTTTCCTATTTAGTTTCTGCATTGAGTAGTAGCTATATTACTCGGCTTGTGGGTGAATAATGTAGACAATTTTGCTAGAAATTATTTCTGTTATAAAAAAATTAAGGAGAGACATATCTCCCCTTTATTTTGGTGATCTCTGAATTTTAATCTCTGAAGATTATTGGTATCGCACGCCTAAAGAACAAATTTCTGTTCTTTGCGGCGTCAGTTGTAAATGCCCTATTATCTTGCCATATAGGGACACTACTATAGTGTTCCAAACACCTTTAATTAGAGTGTTGTATTAGGGATGAAATGGATTTCAAAAAAAAAAAATTAGGGATGAAATGCCCTATTATCTTGCCATAGAGAGACACAACTAGAGTGCTCCAAACACCATCAATTGGAGTGTTGTATTAGGGTTCTAAATGCCCTATTATCTTACCATCAGGAGACACTACTAAAGTGCTCCAATCACTTTCAATTGGAGTGTTGTATTTGGGTTATAATTGCCTAATTATCTTGCCATCTGGAGACACTACTAGGGTACTCCAAACACCTTCAATTGGAGTTCTGTATTAGGGTTGTAAATACCCTATTATCTTGCTATATAGATACCTTACTAGAGTGCTCTAAACACTTTCAATTGGAGTGTTGTATTAAGGTTGTAAATGCCATATTATCTTGTCATTTGGAGACACTATTAGAGTGCTATAAACACCTTCAATTGAAGTGTTGTATTAAGGTTGTAAATACCCTATTATCTTGGTCATATCGAAGTTGTCCTCCATCTTCAGAGATTCCATGCGGTTTTGTGAAGGATCTGTGCGGTTTAGTGCTGAACCGTGTGCTTCTGGGATGCTTTGACAGAAGACCTACAAAAATTCCTTGATCTCGGATATTATTGAGAATTTTGGAAATTGCTAGGTATTATGAGAGAAAATGACTGAGAATTATGTCAGGATTTATAAAGAGAGTAGTAATCAATATATTGGACTAGTGGAGTGTTGGTTATTTTGCTTAATGCATAAATACCTCTAAAATAACCAAATTATGGTTATTTTCTTATTTGATCATGCCTCCAATTTCTTCTAAGTCCCTGTGATCATAGAATGTAGTTAGTATACGAGTTATAATTGCCAGAAAATCTAGAATCTTAGAAAATTTTCCTGAATTTTCCTTCAATCCGCACAAGTAACAGAATCGCGTGTGATTTACTACTAAACCGTGTGTTTATTGGAATTACCTTATTGAGAACCAGCGGTGATTCATGTGCGACTGGTTTTACCTTATTCAGAGTCAGCATACGATATGAAGGAAATGTGTTCATTCAAATACTTATAATTTCTTCTATTTCAACAGTATACTGGGTGTTTTGGTCGCATGCGGTTCTCCGGTGATTCGCATGGCCGC
This sequence comes from Carex rostrata, assembly GCF_964058835.1. Classification (NCBI taxonomy): domain Eukaryota; kingdom Viridiplantae; phylum Streptophyta; class Magnoliopsida; order Poales; family Cyperaceae; genus Carex; species Carex rostrata. The sequence continues at coordinate 8,981,190 of NC_135934.1, forward strand.
AAGAGATCAGATTTTTCCTTAGCCATAGTTGCTTCTGTTGGAGCTCCGTCCATGTGCGATTCTAGCTTGAACCGTGTGCTACTGAGACTGCTATTTATAGTAGGGAGATATGAATTTTTGGGCATTCTCTTAGTTGCATGCGGTTCAGTGTTGAAACGCACGGATGGGCGAAAAAGGTTCCAAACAGATGTATTCACTCAGATTTTTAACAGAAGCATTATGATTAAGTACTTATTGTGCTCATTAGTTGTAACTCTCTATGTAAGCTTTAAGTGTTAAGTTATCCCTCTTAAGTATGCAAGTCCTAACTATGACCTAACTTTAGTTATGCTAAGAAAAAGAAAATGCAAAAAGTAAAAACAAATGTAAAGTAAGTTCTTGGGTTGCCTTCCAAGTAGTGCTTGTTTATGGTCTAAAGCTCGACCATGCTGCATCTAGTTTTAGTGGTTGGGTGGTGGCAAGAAGGTTCCCCCTTCACTAGTTGGAGATCATTCATATTTGCATTCTTTTCGGTGGTTGATGCACTTACAACTCTCCTTAGGATTCATCTCCGGCTGACCCGGTAGGTTGGATATTCCTCTTGAGAAATTGGCGAAATCATTTGTGAGACGAGCAACTTGATTTTCAACATTCTTCATTATGTCAGTTAGTGCAGCCACACTTGAGCCACACTGGACAGCAACTTGATTTCCATGCCATCGGTTTTGCAACACAATTAGAAATAGCACCCATAATAGAAGGGTCTGTTTTAATCTCTTCAAAATCCCTATAAAAATAATAGGGATTGAGGTAGTACGCTGCTTTATGGAGCTCTTGATAAAGTCTACCCTTCATTCCATCAACAATTACCTTTACATAAGGCTCGAACACATCTTCATTGTATCTAAAAGCCGCTTTTATCTCCTTTATTGCATCTTTCAAACCTCCATAAACAAATCCCATTGGTTGCTTCTCTTCACCATCGACAATACGAAGAAGAAGAACTAATGGCAAGAAAACTTTGGTTGCAATGCCACTGATTTCCAAAAATTATTGGTGGCAACAACATCTGACATCTTTCTTGCCTTGTCAGAAAACTTCTTTCTCTTCTTGTCAGAAAACTTCTTTCTCTTTTTCTTAGAACTTTCTATCAAATCAATATATTCATCAGAAAGGAAAAAACGCCGCAATTGTGACTTCTTTTGTGAAATACTATCTAAGGTGAGAAAGGAAGTAGCAAACCGTGTAGCTCCGGGTCGCACAATATCTTTATTGTTCATATGTACACGCATCAAAGATAGTACTTGATGGTGATTGTAGATAAAATTGGTGATCTCTTTAGCTTGTCTGATTGCATCACTTATCTCTTTCTGCTTTGAGATGCTCTCCAACATCAAATCAATGTTATGTGCTGCACATGAGGTCCAATAAATTCGTGGGTGTTTTGCCATAAACAATTCAGCAACTTTCATATTTGCTGCAGCATTATCTGTCACAACATGAAGCACATTCTCCTCCCCAACTTCTTTTACTCCATTTTCCACAAAATCTAGAATATATTATGCTGTGTGAGATTCTGAAGATGCATCAATGGCTTTCAAAAAAACTGTTCCACGTTCACTATTCACACAAAGGTTCATTAAACTCCTTTTTTTTCGATTAGTCCATGCATCTGTCATTAACGTGCAACCAGTTTTTGCCCAAACTTCTTTATAAGGCTGCAAACTATTGGTGGTTTTTGCAACTTGCCTCTGCAATAGTGGCATACGGTACTCATACACAGTTGGAGGTTTGTATCCTGGTCCATATTGACCCACTGCTTCGCAGAAACGAAGAAATGCCGAGTCAGTAAGTGAATTGAATGAAATCCCACGCTTGTAAACCCAGAAAGCTAGAAAGTCATTGACTTTATCCCGTAGGTCCTTACCATAGGTACCCTTAATGACTTGTTGCTTCCACAGCCCTTTGTCTTTCACCAAATTCATCGAATTCACCAGCTTCTTGAGCCGCGATCGCTTACTCTCTGTCTCCAACTTTTCTGACTAAAAACCCTCACCAATTATATTGACATCTGCTGTTAAATCTTCTCTTGCCCTCTTTTTATCTTCTTGTTTCTTTTTTAATGTCTCCAAATACTCTCTTATTTCTCTTTGCACTTCTGGATCGGCTTTAGGGCATTTTCGTATGTTACCTCTGATCCCCGCAAGATGATTTTTCAACCTGTTTATTCCTCCCTTATTAGTTTGATTGCACAACAGACACTTGATTGTATTTGTGTCATTCTTATTCGTCAACCTCCCATACTTCTAACCAGGATCATTTGAGTTTAATGGCCTATACAACTCTAAATTAATAGAATCTGAGTTCGACATTGCATGAGAACCAGAACTGGACATGACCCTATTAAAAAAAAAACAATCATCAATCTAAGAAAACTTTAATTTCAATCTAAGAGAATAGTCTGATACAACTTCAATATAAAAATATAAAAAACAATAGAGAAGCTGTTTATAACTTCAATCTAAAAAAACAAATTTGATTTTGTATTTGTTTAATTGAATAGTCAAATAGTCTGATACTGAGAACTAGAGAAGCTGTTTACAACTTTAAATTGTAATTGTAGGTGGCAGAAAGTTGCACGGCGTCAGGTTAGCTAACGGTGCAGGATTTTTATGTGTGGGTGAGTGGAAATGCTCCCAGCTGGGTTCAGTGCTCTGTTTCTTTGAATGTGAGCAGGTCACCGAACTCAGGGGAAGGCATTCACTCGGGATTTGCTTTCTGCTTTCCTTCCGGTTCACCCCTTGTGACAACCTACGTTCATGATCAGTTGTCGGAGGTTTTATTATTTGCGGTTGCAGGGACGTTTTACTCCCGACGGGCGCAAGCCTCCGCCGTTAATTACATCAAAAAGACCTTTCGAGTCTATCTGAATACCTCATGCATTCCGGGATGTGTGCCTATTTGGATTGAACCGGATAATGGGGCTAAAAGAGGCTCATGTATGGTCTGTTTTGGTCGTATGGTTGGTTCTCATTTGATTTATGGGTGCGTTTTGGTAAATTGTCATGATGTGTGCGTGAAAACATGGATTTTTTTTAATGTGTTTGAAGTGTGAGAAACATTCATGAGAAATATCATTTATGTGTTTTTAATTTGAATGGAGTATTTAAATATTTTTTTATATATAAAAAAAAATATGCCGAGAGAGGGGTATTTTGGTCATTTCAGGTTATGGCTGAGACCTGAATGTGTTCAAATATTATTTAAAATTATAGAGAATTGAATTTGGGTTCATTTGGGACTGATTTGAGTCGATTTGGACTTAGTATGAAGAAGTTATGGCCAAAAAGGACTTGAAAGGACCTATTTGTGAACTTTTTATATTTCAAGGACTTGTTTGTAAATTTCCAGGGACCTGAGGCTGTGACTTGAGCTTTTGACAGGGTCTGGAATGCAATTTGGGCCTTTAAGGGCTTGTCTGAGAAGGTTTTATGCTGGCAGGGACATTTGTGTAAATTTGTAGGGACTTCTCTGCAAGTTTTGAGTAAACAGAGGGGCTTATATGTAAAAGGATATCTTTTGACCACATGTGGACTTTAAGATAGGTGCAGAGCTTTGAGATTCGGGCTTTTGGGCCTTTGAGATGTGCACTGGGCTATTAATTAATGTGCAGGGCTTAGGATTAGTCCATTTGGGCTTTGAGATTGGTGTCAGATCGTTTTAATTCATTTGAATCACTGACAGAGGGATCCTATGCTATCAGGAGCCGTTTGATTTAATGGTTTGAATGTGGGCCTTTAGATCTGGGACATGCTTCAGGATTCGTGCAGATGAGATCTCCGGCTAAGGTTCTTCCCTGACAAACTCGTTCCGACCGATATGGGCCACGGCGACGCCGGCCAAGGGCATGGTTGTGATCGCCTCGACGTCAGGAGTTGATTGGTACCATTGTCGGTCACCGGCGGCCATCAGAAGTGGCGGAGCAGGCATCTACAGTACCAATTGGTACTGATTGGTTCTCAGATCGATTTCCATCGATTTCCTTGTGATTTCTCTCAATCAATTAGTTATTTGAGATCGTATGAGGCTATGGAAGGCTTTGGAGGCATCAATTTCACGTTTAAACAGGTCTTGGACATTATTTGAGCTTCATGGTTTCGGTTTCAATACCAAGTTGGTACCAGAAGTTGGTACAGGGGATTTCAAGTTAAATTGAGTATTCAGGGGGTTTATTCAGGCCATTTAGGAGTTGTTAAAGCATACCAGGGGCATTGGGTTGGATTGAGATGGATTCTAGATCAACTTGTCATGAAGAACATATTAAACTTATTATTTCAGTTCTTTTTAATCCATTTTCTCATGATTTATGTATATGATGAACTTGTTTTATTTCATAAACTCAAAGATACATGTATTAAGAATGTTTGTTCCAAATTTGGGACTTTTCTGAGTTTATTTACTCAATCAAATGACCTGATCAAGTGCCAGGGGTATATATGGTAATTTTACCATTTTAAATACATAATTTCCATTTTTTTTAAAAGATGAACTTTGGAAGCTCATAACTTTCTGTAGGAAAGTCCAAATTATACGAACTTTATATCAATTTTGTGTGTTTTGATGTGTTCTATCTGACTGTGAAGTCTGTTTTCCAATTTGGTCCCTGGTTTAATCAGTATTGACAGATCTGTCAGCATAGGTCAATTTCACTGCTTTTGAGTGCTTATGCTGTACCAGTGGCACTTCTAATGCAATTTAGTGCTGAGGCTGGGTATGTCATGGTACCAGGGATTGGTACAAGCCCTGTCAAGGTCTGGTCTGGTTCAATACAGGTTTTCAAGGGGATTTAGCCACTGTTTTCATACCAGAAAAGTGTAAAATAGAGATCAAAGAATTCAAAGTTCATCAAATCATCATTTTAATACATTTTAAACATGTCAGAACTTGGAAATATGCAGGGAGACCCCTGATTGTTTTGAAAATCATGTTTTGAGCATATCCACTTGATTTTAGAGAGCAATATCATTAAAACTTCATTAGACAAAGAGTGTAAATGGCACATGGCAGTATAACTGCTGCATATTTACATCTTAGTCCTCAGTTTTTCACTATTTGCACTTAGGTCCTCCAAAATAGTGAAAATTAGCCATTTAAAGGGCATAATCTCACCATTTCTTTGGATCTAGTTGCATCTAGACTCTCTCAAGTGGACTTAGGGTTGAGAACTGCAAATGATGCTTACTTGCTCACTTTAAACAGTCCTTGTGTATTTATCTTTTGATTTAAGTCACTTTTTTCCTTTTATTAATCACTTTTAATCAAAGAAATTAAGGGATTGGATAAGCAAGGATGCAAGCTTGCTCACTACACTTATCTTAGCCCTCAATTAATTTGCAAAAGTGATCAAAGGAGGCAGAAAAGAAAAAGAATGGAAGAAAATAGAGAAAATGTGCTAAACTGTAATTTTTATAAAAGATTTATATCAAAACAGTGGATCTTTGCACTTTTAATGTTTATATACATTGTTTAAATACTTTTGAGAGAGGTTATCAGATCAAAAAAACAGAAAAGAAGCCAAGATGTAACAAAAGAAGGTCAAAGAGCAAGAAACAAACTTTATTAATGGAAATTAATACATGAAATGGCCCCCTATGGGCCTTACATTGAATCCAAACCCTAATTACCTATGAATTAGGCTTGCTTATCACAGAGGAAGCCTATGGTGTGTGTGTGTACCACTGTATGTGTGTGAATGTGTGTGTAATGTGTCTAGAGCTTGATGTGTGTGTATCTTTCTCTAGCTTTCTCTTTTTTTCTCTCTGTCTCCCTTCTTGAGCTTCATTTGAGGTGCCTTTTTATAGGCTAGGAGCTTGGCTCCAGATTTGGTAGGGCTGAGGTGGTCTCATCTTGGCCCTAGGTGTTTGATCAAACGTCTGTGCTTGATTTATGCTTATTTGAATGCCATCAAGGCAGGGGATCACCCAATTGTGTTTTGACATGTCACTTGAATGTGTTGGATGTATTTGAGCCCCTTGGATTAACCTGTAGGGCATGGCATGGCATCATAGCCCTTGATTTCATGGCTTCAAGGGTGCAATTTGATTTGCATGACTCCCATTGCACAGGAGGAATATTCCTCTATTTTGGAATGTTCTCAGGTGTCTAGGACACGTGTCCAGGGGACCAGAGTGAGCTGTTGGTGGCTAACAAGCCATGTTGTGTTGGACCCGAGCCCCTTCAAGGCTTAACATGGGCCTTCCTCGATTATTGAGCTTCATAGCACGCAAAGATGACAGAGAGCATCGTTTTAACCTCCTTATGATGTTCCGGAGCCCAATTTACCATTTGGATAGCGAATCAGACCCCCTCTAGCCATGTCACCTCGGAGAGCATGCTCCATTCACATGCTAGCTCAATCGTCCCTTTTCTCATCAAATTGACAAGCCAGACTGAGTCGCCTACTCATATTAAGCTAGCTGGTCAAGTTTCAGGTCTCAATTTGGTATAAAACCCAAGTTCACAATTTTATTCTTCTTCCTTTCTCGGCTAAAATCAAAGCTCGTGAGAGAGAGAAATTGTTCAATTCTCGGGTACAGAGAGGAGATCACCAATATCTTTCGATTTGAGGTGAGAGCCATCGATAAACTCCTTTAACTTTCATGAATTTCTGCTTTGAAATTCATCCATGGCGCGAAAGAGGAGAGGGAGACGATGTCAGGGACTCGGGGCCCGCATGTCAGTCTCTCAGCGCATAGCACCCTTTTTGACTTAAACACGCATAGGCTTGGTGTGTTATGAGCCGCGCAAGGGGGCAGTGTTATGGTTCACAGTGCTCCAAGAGCACGTAAAGTGAAGGGGCCAAAGGCGCTGAGTTTAAACTCAGCGCTTCCCTTGTTTGCTCGGCTGGTTTGGGTGTATGATACACCATTGCACTGTCAGTCTGGTGTATGGAGTTCATTTGCCATGCGCTGAGTCTATCTATCCCCAGAGATCAGCGAAATTTCACTTCTTTCACTGGATAACGGGTCCCACTTGTAGGATGGGGGTTTGCGGCTCCCAATTTGCACCTAGGATGCTTAGGGTTATTGCTATGGGTACCCGAGCTGAGGTGGCACCACTCAGAAGCTGCCAAATCAGCATAAACTTTGAAAATTCATAACTCTTTAACCATTTGGAGTTAGAATCTGAATCTTATATCAAAATTCATGGTTTTAAATGTAGAATATTACCATGAATTTTAATATGTCATTTCCCTTTGTCTTGGGAGGGTTTTAAATCATTTGGCGTCTTTCCAAGTGCTTTAAATTATTACCAATTTTCTGTTTATTTAATTGGCAATATTTTAGGGTACAACAGTAACATTATTAAGTTCCAACTAACTAACTTGTCTAAACAATTTATGAATTTGCAAACACAATCTAAGAGAGGAAGAAAAACGAGACCTGGAGAGTGGAGGTGATTGGTGGAGAGGCATTGGAGGGTGGAGAGGCACTGGAGATAGGGCGATCAGTGGAGGAGGTGGTCGGTGGAGAGATGGAGATAGGGTGATCCGGTGATTAGTGGAGGAGGTGGTCGGTGGAGGTGGTCGATGGAGAGACGGAAATAAGGCGATCAGTGGAGGAGGAGAAATGCGATCATTGGAGACTGGAGATTTGAGAGGAGCTGCTGGAGAGAAATCCGATCGGTGCAGGCGGAGAGGAGAAAAGAGATAGGGTTTTGATCAAAACCGCATGGGAGGACTGAATGGCCATTCTGAGCACGGCTGCCGACTGCATACGCATATGCGGCCGCATTTGAAAACACTGCGAAGGAGAGATGAAGAAGTGGCGGGACGAAGGTGCGGCAACAAGATGGAGGAGAGAGGCGACGACGCGTGAGAGAGAGGGGGGCAGACTAAGAGTGGCGGCGCGTGACAGCGTGAGAGAGAGAGGGGGTGGCAAGATGAGAGCGGACTCAGAGGGGAGAAGAAATTGCTATTAGCTAAGTTTCTTTGAACCGATCAGATCCATTGGACAAATTCGAACTGTTCATTGGTCCGTCCAGGCTCGTCCAAATTCGGCCCACTTTAATAAATGTCCACTGATCTGAACTGAGTTTCGGGCCGTGTTTAGTAATAAACTCGTTCATTATTTGTTCAGCTCTGTCCAGCCCGTTTGTCCATGGACAAAGCCATTCAATTAGCACCCTTGAGCGCATGGGCGGATCATAGTGGAAGCAGGGGGGGTGCTAAGCCACTCCAAGATTTTCAAAATTTACTACCAAGTATATAGAAACTCTTATTGATTTTTTTCTTTTATATGTATTAACACCCCCATAATATTTTAACAAATTTAAAGGGACTTGAATGTAAATTTTAAAACTCAAAATCACGGACTGGGCTTCCATGACTGTTTGGGTGCTTCGATTTCTATGTGTGCATAGCGAAAAAGGAAAAGATTTTTTTTCAAAAAAGATTGTACCAAAGGATTTACTATGTCCCTTCCAAAAAACAACATTAGATTTCAAAGAATCCCCAATTTTGCTATGTCCCTTCATTTTCCACCACGATTGTCCGAAACAATATATATATTTTTTAAAGATGTTGTTTAGCCCCCCTATGCTCAAATTCGGGTTCCGCCCCTGCTTAAGCGAAACAAACACGAAAAAAGAAGAAGGCCGGTTGTGTCTCTTCACAATAGTCTGTGAATGCGTATCCTCTGCATTAACTCAAAAGAGAATATTTTGAGTTAATGAATTTCAACCGTCTGATTTTAAACTGAGCTAATTTGGCTCCTGCTTATAACTTAGGGGGTCTTTAATATTAGTGTAGATCTAATCCGTACAAATTTTAAAACAGATTAGATGGTTGAGATTTATTAACTTAAAAGATTCCCTACGAATTCCAAATTCCATTGTTTTTTAGGAAATTTATGATAGACAATAAAATGTTATACTTTTATCATTTTATGAATATAGTGGATTTTAAGATGCTTTATAAGGAAATCCACTATTTTGAAAGTTTGATGGATACGCTAGAATTTTTTCCTAATTAAATTTGTGGATGTTGTGTGCTATTATTAATTTCAATATATTACCAAGTGCATACAATTTGCTTTACGGTTCCCATTTCTTAAAAGTGAGATATTTCATGAGAATCGAGTCAGGGGACAGTTATCATTCCTTCTATTAATTTGTTTCATTGCTCTGTACGCTGGCCATCGCTATCTTTGTCGTGGTGCCCACATTCGAGCCCAATAAAATTTCTTTACATTGATTATAGCGTGCGTCCTTATCTATTTGCTACAAGACAATCCTCGACACTTTTCAATAAATGAATTTCTTTTTCATTAACTCTCTATTGGAAATTAATTGACAATTGTATTGGTTGTCAACATATATTAAGGTAATATAAAAAGCAGACAAGGAGATGAGATATTTTATGTAGAGTAAATACCTCATGAATGAATTAGGACTGAGAATATGATGTTAATTTGCTTCCTTCCCTTATTTAAATGAAAATTAGCGCTGGAGCAAATCTCAAGCTTTATCAATTTTTTTAATTTACTTTTATAATTTCCAATGTTCTTTTTCTTAAAATAAGCTCAATTGTTTTGAGTTTTTTCTTTTCTTTTTTCATCTTGTAGTTACAAACCCTTTGTAACTTAATATCAATATATAAATGAGGACATTGATCCTTATTTTTTCCTTAAAAAAAAAAAAAGTGTAATGGACCTTTAGATCAAACACGGAGCCGAATTTAAAAAAAAAATAGTGGTATGAAATCATAACATATCTGCCATAGTACCTAATTGGTATTAAAATCAAATATAACAAGTTTTATACAACTGTTCAAAACAGAAACAAAAATAAAAGAAATACAAAACCTCATAACATGTACACAACTGAGCAAGACAACAATATAAGAAAGTATAAAAAACATCAAAATATGCATAAAACTAATTACTATATATCTAATAAGTCTTCATCATCCTCCTCTTCTCCAGACATTGGAGATGAAGGGTTGCCAACTCCAAAAACCTGCATGTCTTCTGAACTGGTCACTTGGGAAATAGACATTGGAAGGTCCATTACTTGAGCCAATTATGAACTTCTTACCTCTTCCTCCTGAAGTTGATCTGGGAGATCCTTAACATCAGAAGGGAGCATTAGACTCAATTTTAAAAATAAATTATCTAAACGAGATTGACTCCAAAACTAGCCAATGAAATAATTCTTGCACCAATAGATTTAATTGGTAATGAATTAGCATCATTAAAACAAATTCGATTTCTTTCTAACCAAATGATCCATAAAATGGATCCTCGTAATAGCTCAACCAATAGCCTATCTTTTAAAACAAATCCGAATTAATAGCTGTATTATATATTTTGTTTGAATTTTTCTTGACAGAAAAACTTAACATAGCAGGGAGCAAAAGATTGCATTTTAGAATCGATCTTGTTGGAATGTGTATATAATGATTATAATTCCCTGACTCAGCGCACGCACACACGTATATAGCGGTGAAGCCCATTTTCCCGTTTCAGGCTGTAAATGCTATTAAGATAGGATTATACAAAGCAATTTATTGCTCTTGACATTTACTTAAATCAAGAGAAAGGGGAGGTAGCACAATTAGCTAGAAAAATGTCCTAGAGTTGTTATACTCAAAGATTGAGAGTTCGATTCCCCCTCACAAATTTTGGTAGCTACTATCAAGTTTTCAAGAAAAGACATTTACTTAAATCAAGCAATTGACTCGGTCAAAGAAACTGGATTAACGAATTTATTCAGAACCAAGAAACTGTTAAATGACCATGAAAATGTAAAAATTTAATTTGCATTGAACTCGGTCAAAGTTTTAGAAAATTTTGAATAAAATAATTCAATAGCTGTTACCCGTTTCAATTTTTTTTGGGGGAAGTTTGAAATATTAATTTTCGTTTCTGAAATTCTGGGTGCTGGCATTTTTTTATTTGTATCTGTGCGTTTGAGTTGTAATTTGTATTTGGTGTAGTGCGGAGTCGGCTTTAGAAATTAGAAATTAGAAATTAGAAATAAGAATAGAGCTGGCCATTACTGTCAGTCGCGGCTGAAATAAGTGCCTTTCTTTTTCTTCTTCTTCTTCTTCTAGTTAAGCAAGCAGTTTATCTTGTTTGTTAGAATAGAGAGATAGAAAGAGAGATCTGTTTTATTTCTGGTAAGTTAGCGTTAGATCTGAGACGATCGATCCTCGATCTTAAATAGCTTCTCTCTCTTTAAGATCAGATCAGAAGTGATGAGCGGGACGGCGCAGAAGTGCAAGGCGTGCGCCAAGACCGTGTACGTCATGGACCAGCAGCTGAGCTTGGGAGACGGCACCACCTTCCACAAGTCCTGCTTCCGCTGCCGCCACTGCAACGCCTCCCTCCAGGTACACAAGTAAACACTTTCTCTTCTGATCTCTTCAATCAATTAGCTCAAGGTTGCTTAATTAAGATTGGGATTGTAGATGGATAAAATAATTGGTTAGTTTTGTGAATTGTGAATTAAGATGGATGGACAAATAAATGGTTAGAAATGTTACAATTGGATAATTAATTGTACAGCCGAGCAACTTCTCTTCAATGGATGGAGTGCTCTACTGCAAGCCCCATTTCCAGGAGCTCTTCAAAGAAGCTCCCCCCTCCAACAATACCTTTCAATCTCGTAAGTAATGTATACCCCCATTTCCTTCCCTCTCTCACAAAACATACATATATATAACCTCCTCCTTTTTTACAGCTGCAAAAACTGTTGAGAAGAAGATTACTCCTGAATTAGTATGTTTATACTATGCTTTTCTCATTCTCATTCACATTTTTTTTTATATCTGATTGATTATATTTGATGTTCTATCTGATGGACCAACTTCTTTCTGATGCAGACCAGATCACCGAGCAAAGCTGCCACCATGTTCTGCGGTACACAAGAGAAATGCGCCACTTGTGGCAAAACTGCTTATCCTCTTGAAAAGGTAAAATACACATTTATATATGTGTATATCCAGTGAAATTTGTGCTGCTTGCTTCAGAATTATTTACCTAGCTTTTACCTCCTGCTTTGCACAGACAATTGTCATCAGTTCAATTACATTACATTAGTTAAGACAAGAAAGAGAACCTCATCAGTAGCAATGAAAGAGGTAGCCTGGGCAAATTAATTAATCGTATGATGACTGATAGAGAGAACTGATGTTGATGGACATGGCAGGTCACAGTAGAAGAAAAGGCGTATCACAAGTCCTGCTTCAGGTGCTCGCACGGTGGGTGTGCAATTACGCCATCCAACTACGCAGCACTGGAAGGCGTGCTCTACTGCAAACACCACTTCAAGCAGCTCTTCAAGGAGAAGGGCAGCTACAGTCACATCTTGAAGTCTGCTTCCATGAAGCACACAGCCCCTAAACCCGAACAGCAGCAGCCCATTATCTCTTCCACCCCTGACGTCTGATTGTTGATTACTATCCAACTTGTTTAATTTAATTGCAGCTCTCTTTTGTTGCAAACATTTTCATGTTTCATTAATCAGTGGTCCTGCTTGTTTCTCATGTATTGGGCACACATTACATTTTATTTGCTTAATTAAAGTATGCATGAAGAATGCATGCTTGCTTCATCTTCAGAAACATCCATCTACTCTATTCTACTGTTAATGTCATACTCGTTTGTTGTATCTCTGGTTACAAGATGTGTTTATTGTATAATTAAATCGATTTAAATCTAATGCTAAAGAAGTGATTGCCATTGATATGGTCACTGTTATGCTTTGGGTTGTGCATACTTTAACCGCGGACGGCTGTGGTGTATTGTAAATTGTGATCCATTCAACTTCCCTACGGTTTTGTGGCACTCAGTTCGCTGACTCCCTTCTGATCTTCGTAATATACTGTGGTCAGACATCCACTTTTCTACTATCAGCACTACGACATCCATTTGTTTAAGCACATAAAATTAGGCCTTTTCTCTGTAAATCGGGATTTTAGGAATAATATTTTCGTTTCTTGAATTGGAACATTATAAAGTATTACATTTAAATTATGAGATAACTATCAATCCTTCTGTCCACAATTAATCCTTGTGCACATTCCCGATTATGGAAATTACAGCATAGCAAAAGAAATGTTTTGTTGAAGGGCCCAAATGGTCTACTTCGGCCCATACAAATTACGCCTTTCAAATAAACAAAATAATCTACTTTTAATCAAAATATTGGCGGAAGTGTGGTGGGCCCATAACTACAGGTCCCAGTATCGAAATCTGGCTCTGATATTGAGTTGCTTCCACCGCCCCTTTTTTTTCTTTTTTTATTTAATTTACCTTTAGTTTTGAAGTTTTTCCGCGATAAAAACCCTAAACCCAGCGTTGGCCTGGGGTCCGCCTCCGATCGAAATTTCGGCGGGAAACGATTAATCTCCCGCCAGGTGCCAGCAGTTTCCCTCCACCGCCCCTAAAATTCTTGTCTAAATAAATCTCTTCCTTTCATTTCCTTACTCTCCTCTTCGTGCCCAGTGCTATTCCTCGCGAGAGAATTTAGATTTGATTTTAGTAAGACAAGTAAGAGAGTAGAAAAGAGAAGATGTTGGAGCTGAGGCTGGTTCAGGGGAGCCTTCTCAAGAAGGTTCTTGATGCGATGCGGGAGTTGGTCAACGACGCCAACTTCGACTGCTCCGCCACCGGCTTTTCCCTCCAGGCCATGGACTCCAGCCACGTGGCGCTGGTAGCTCTCCTGCTCAGATCAGAGGGCTTTGAGCACTACCGCTGCGACCGCAACCTCTCCATGGGCATGAATCTCAACAACATGTCCAAAATGCTGCGCTGCGCTGGAAATGATGACATCATCACCATCAAGGCCGATGACGGCACCGATTCGGTCACCTTCATGTTCGAGTCACCCAGTTCTGTTCTCTACCCTATAATCCCCCCTCTTTGTCTGTTTAATCATTCATTATTCCTTGATTAAATTGAAATACCTGTTTCATATTTTGCACAAACAAATTAGGCCTGAATTGTTCATCCTTAGAAGGGCACAGAAAATAAAAAGAAAATATCAGATTCCCTTGTACAATTGGTACCGACCAGTAGAACAATATATAAATTGGATGATAGCCTGTTATTGTTAGGTCAGGACTTGGGAATAATCTAATAATGACTATGTCTTAATTACCTTGCTTTCCTTATTACGGGAGTAAAGAAAGTTTCCACCATTGCAATCCTTTGATCAAATGATGGATTTGTTAACTCAATTACATCTTCTTGCTATGGTATTTACTGTTAGCAGGACACAAATTGTGGATATATACTGTATTACACTGCTTTTGTTTTGGGAATAAACGCTAAAATTCCTACCATAATTTTTGTATGGTTGAAAATTCCTACCTTTGTAAAAGTTCCTTAAATACGTGGTGGATAAATTAGTTCAGATGAGACAATAAATCTATTGTGATGGCATTTACTAAATACAAATATATAAAGAAATGATCCAAGTTGTGAGTTTGTTTTGGGTGAGTAATAATTATTAATAAAAATATGGAAATTGGAATAAAATGAAGAACAGATCAGGACAAGATAGCGGATTTTGAGATGAAGCTGATGGACATAGACAGCGAGCACTTGGGCATCCCAGATGCCGAGTACCAGGCCATTGTTAGGATGCCGTCCTCCGAATTCGCCCGCATATGCAAGGATCTCAGTTCCATTGGTGATACTGGTCTCTCCTCTTTCTTTTCCTTTTTCCCCCCTTATTTCGTTCTTGTCACCTGTCAATCCTAATTCTTCGATTAGAAGATTTGCAAGTAGTTGATTTGGAAATGGATTGCAGTTGTTATTTCTGTGACCAAGGAGGGCGTCAAGTTCTCCACAGCAGGAGACATTGGAACTGCTAACATCGTGTGCCGCCAAAACAAAACTGTTGACAAGGTATGTATGTGTTCTTCTCTTTATTCACCTTATTCCCTTTTGTCCCATTCTCTTGAATTATGAGATGACTATCCTGGAATATATATTTTTGGAGAATTAGAGTTTGTATTTGTTATTGTAAATGAATGAATGAATGAAATGCACAGCCAGAGGAGGCAACAATAATAGAGATGCAGGAGCCAGTGTCGTTGACGTTTGCTCTGAGGTATCTGAACTCGTTCACAAAGGCAACCCCGCTGTCAGAGACGGTGACAATCAGCCTGTCGTCTGAGCTGCCGGTGGTGGTGGAGTACAAGATTGCTGAGATGGGCTACATCCGCTATTACCTAGCTCCCAAGATCGAAGAGGATGAGGATATGAAGTCCTGATTTCTCATTTTTCCTTTTACTCCTAATCTCTTCCTACTAGTCATGTGATGCATGCTGTTAGACTGTCCCATTTGCCCAGCTTAGTTAATCAATATCCAGATGTTCAGTGTTTACTTTAGGTGACAATTAATTACTGCTTGCCCCTGGTGCTTGCCTTTTCTTTCTTTCTGTTAATGCGCACTTGGTGTATTTACTTGTTGGTTGCATCCTGAATTGGCAATTTTCTTTACTGTCATATTTGAAATGATCTAATTCATTTTTAGTTCCAAATTCCTTGTCACAGCCACTCGATCCTGGTTATCTTATTCTAAATTTTTAATGCTTTCTGTTCTTATTGTTCGGTAAGAGTGAAAGGGCAGCATTTTCATCTTGTACAGCCCTGTTCAAATAAAATGAAATGAAATGACATGAACGTGCAGTGTTGTATAGTATTTAATTTGATTGAAGAAAAAGCATCCTGTAAACAACACAAGTTATGGTGTAATTATCCAGTCATAATATAGGATGGTGAACCCAGAGGCAAAGAACAAAAATGGCCATCGGTTCAAGCCAAGAACAAAAACAAGTGTGCTTGCTTAATTAATTAAATAGTAAGAGAGAGGTTCAAGCCAAGAACTTCTCCAACTTCTCCACCTCCTCCACGCTTCCTATGAACAAGGGAACCCTCTGGTGGATCTGTCATGTGTTTGAGTCACATTCGTTAAACAAGTATAGTCAATGCTATTTGTTGTTGGTTTAGTTCTTGTAAATAAAAGCCTCATGTTTACTGTGCTGCTGGTTGAGGTACCATTGTCATGTCAGGTACCAGATTTTGTTGAACATACAAAAAAAGAAAAGGTTGCCTGTTTGTTGCAACGGCCCATGATGCAAAATGCTTTTGCAAATAGCATTCAAGGAATAGATAGTCTCAATAGACAAGTTACTAGATGTGTTTTGCTGACGTTTGGTTGTATTTAATATTTCAGTAATTAAATGGACTAAAAATAAAAATAAAGAATGCATGTATAAATCTTGTAATTGATGATGCGCTAAATACTTAATAAAATACAATGATGCGCTAAATACATGTTAATATGTTATACCTCTTGGGGCTGGATGTCAAGAATCCTGTGGTGACCGTCTGAGCCCTTCCCGCCGGCCTGCTCGACAATGAAGCTCATAGGGGCACACTCGTAGAGCAGTCTGAGCTTTCCGTTCTTACTCTTCTTGTCACGCGGGTATCCGTAGATGCCTCCATAGAGCAGCGTGCGGTGAAAGTCTCCCACCAAGCTGCCGATGTACCTGGCGGAGTATGGCTTCCCCAATGGCCCGGGGTCCTTGAGGCTGTCCATGTATTGCTTGAGCTTGTCATCCCACAGCTGGTAGTTGCCCTCGTTGAACGAGTAGATTTTGCCGGCCTTGGGAATCTGCACTTTTTCCGTAGTGAGAACAAACTCCCCATACATGGGGTCAAGCGTGAACGCATACACCCCTTTCCCCACCGTCAACACAAATATGACTGAGCTCGAGTACATACAGTACCCTGCTGCCAGAAGGTTGCTCCCCGGTTGGCACACACTCACCACACACTTTTGCGTCCCTGAATCTAGCTGACAAATTTATTTTATATTATTTATAAGTTTCAATAGCATGCATCTATAATTTCTATCTATATAATATATATGTACATACAGTAGAGCCGTCGTCGATATCAATATCAGCTAGGCATTCATCGTTGGGGCTGTAGATGCCGAAGATGGAACCAGTGGAGACAGCAGCATCAATATTGGAAGAGCCATCGAGCGGGTCAAAAACAACGATGTAATTGCCGGAATAGCTCTCCTCCACTGCCACCGGCACATCCTCCTCTTCCGATGCTATTATTCCGGTCCTTCCACTCGACTTGAGGCAGTTTGAAAACACCTACACTCTCTCATATAATATAAAACAAAATAAATTTAGTTCCGGCAAAGAATATAATCAAGTAATTAGTAAGTAATTAAGTAATGAGTTTTGAGTAGTAGTTACCTCGTTGGAGACAACGTCAAGCTTCTTCTGGTCCTCGCCCTGCACATTGACAGCACCTTGTACTCCGGTGAGGTTGGAGATGCCGGCCCTCTGCACCAAAGATGCAATCTGTTTGCAGGCCATTGATATGCTCGACAGCACGATCGTCAGTTCTGCGTCAATGACCCCTGCCTGCTCCTGCTTCAGCAGCCATGTTGTCAGCGTCAACAGCTCGTAGCTGCTCTTTGTTGCACTCTTGGCGCTCGCTGCTGTTGCCGCATCTATGGCCATGCACCGCACTGCACGTGCTCCTGCTTCAGCATGTTTGCAGTACTGCATGGCCCGGTAATTAGGGAGGATGTGGAAGGGGGAGAGAGAGGGCCTCTGCCTCTGCCTTTGCCCGGAGAAGAGCAGCCGGGAAGAGGCTGCGGCGGTGGCGGCAGCACCAGTCATTGTAAAACAGTGTTAACTAGTTGTTTTAGAAAGATTGGTCAGAAGGCCGAGGCCGCTGGCGCTGGTTTGTTGTTAACTAAATTACTTGGTACATTGAATGGTGTGAAGAATGTGGCTGAGGATGATCCGGCAATCAGATTGCCTTTGAGAGGATGCTATTGCTTCTCTACTTCTCCTTCTCACTGGGTCCCCTGCTGCTTCATTTTATTTTAATTTTCATTTTTCATTCTCAAATTTTACTAGAGAAAAATAAATAATGATATTTACATAATTTTTGTCCATCTATTTTGGTTTTGTTTAGGAATATATATATATTACCTTTTCTAAAGGCATATTACTGCATTTGGTCAATTTTGTAACTGAAAAATCAACGTAAATAAATTGACTTTCACAAGTTTTTGATACCAATTAAATTGAAGTCTAAAACATATAAGTTGTTGTGGTGTGTACAGAAAAAATAGAATAGTTCACATATATTGGTATTATTATATATAATAAAGAAATGTTCAAATAGCTTCAATATTTTTATGTCTCCATCATATCGATCTCAACAATTTATTTATTTTATAACAAAATAAAATAAAATTCATACGTCAATATAAAATCAACGATCCTATAATACTTTCTCAACATCTTAATATTATCACTTTTCAATTTGTTTTTATATGAATCAATAAATTAAAAATCAAAATAACTATTACAAACTTATCATTACTACAAAAAAAAAAACACATTTATTATCGCTCATTTACCATCGAGTGTCCTTTGGACCGATGATGTAGAGGTTGTGATATTTACCATCTGTAATGTAGATGAGCCATCAGTATTGATTTGATCAATACCAACTCTGTTATTTTTTTTAACTGATGACGATGTTCTCAGAGGCAACGATGTAAATACTTGGAACCTTGATTTTAATATAAAATAACTTATCATTGTATTCAATTGATGATTATGTATTGTGTAATTAAGTTTAACGATATATTATGCAATTTTAATGAGATAATTATAAAATAACATACATAATATCTACTCAATAGCAAATTAACTAAAGATTAATTAACTGATTCCTGAATATTTGGTGTTATAATTTTTAACAGAACAACACATCAAACATGCATATAAGATTCATCATTCACCATCCAAAATTAAAAAAAATATTAATTGTACATAACATTTATAAACATATAGACTGGAAATATAATATTCAACATCAATACAAAATGTATTCTTCAACATATATAGTATTAACAACAACTCTTCTCGACATGTACAATATCTAAGTCTTAGAGCTACTAATTCTACAACTACCTAATCCCACCCACTATAAGTCTATAACTAATTTTTTTGTAAATAATAAGACCAACAAATATATAAATTGCTTTGTTAAATTTGATGGTATTATGCACATATTGTAGTTCAGTAATACATTTACATATTTGCTACTTATCCGAATACATATTTATATAATAAATATCCAATTTGTTTTTAAAAAAAATTAGAATATAAATGGAAAATTAATTAGGTTAACTAAGTCATTATTTCATTCAATAATTATTAGTTGTTTACTTGTTATCCATTTATATTATAGATAAGGATATTAATTAAATTAATTAGGTCAACTAAGTCATTATTTCATTCAATAATTATTAGTTGTTTACTTGTTATTCATTTATATTATAGATAAGGATATTAATTGTTGTGACCTGATTTAGTGATCTGAGTTATTAATTATTTTATTAAACAATTATTTGTTTTTCTCTTGATATCCATTTAATTATTTCATTCAACAGATAAGGAAATTCATGACCGGCTTTGGATATGTCATATATAATGTGTGGAATTTTGGGATACGAAAATTTATTTTACTTGTATTCCTAAATAATAGAAAAATGAATTGATAAAGAGAAAATAAGTAAGTACTATTGCATTGATTGATTACTTCTTTTTGTCTCATTACAATACAAGGCATTAAATAGTAATTAAGCATACAAAAATGGAAACATTTAATTATTAAAATTATTCCACAAGAGTTGGCAATACGAAATATATGGATCAGAGGTAAACTTGAATGATGTTTCTTTTGTTATATTACAGTCTATTTTAATTGTTGTACACTTTTCAATCTGCAATGCCTTCTTTTGACTAACTCAGCTGCTTATGTATTTTGCTATTTTAGTTCAAGTCATTTTATACAGAAAAATGGAAAATGGCCGAAATATTTCACCATGCATAATTGGAGTAAAGAATAAAGAAATTAAGAGGAGATGCGTACCGAGCATATTAATTAAGAAAAGTGATGAGAGCATGCAGGATGCATCTTGGTAAGCTCCAATCGATCGATCAATGATCATGCAAAGAGAACATATATAGTAAAATGGCAAGAGGAGAGATCCAAAAGGATCGATTGATCCCAATCACTGTTAATTTCTTAGTTATTTCGCCATCGCTCATACCAAGGATCAATGCGATCCCTTTGGATGCATCCTTTTACCACTGCTTCCAGCTCCAACAATGAAACACCTCTCTTTTATTCTGTTTTTTCCTTTAACCTTGGTGTGAGCTGCCAAAGTGGTAATGAAACCTCTCTCTCTCTCTCTCTCTCTGTGTATGTGTGTGTCACCTTTTAAAGAACTAGGGGAGATATCGATTAAGAGAGAGAGAGAGTTCAAATAAATTAAATCTGTGTGGAAAAGAAGGTTGGAGTCAATTGCTAATTAACATCTGCATGTGCTGTGCCCCGTAATTAATTAATATTCTATTGTTAACTAGTTGAGCTTTCTAATGATCTGATTTTAACGGCCCAGAAAGTCTTTAATTTCTATCTAAGATTTGGAACCGGATCATCTGCCCCTGGGGACAGGAAATTCCTGCCTCCAGAGTCACTGCAGAGTGGATCCCCATATAACTCTAAATCCAAAATCACTTTAATCCTAAATCCTTTAACAGTAACCATGTCTACTCCGCAGTGACTCCGAAGACAGGAATACTATTTTAACAATTTATTTTTAACTCTTAAAAGACTCTCAGTAACTTTTGACATTCTCAAAATACTTTTCTGGGAACCACAAAAAATAGTTTAAAATAACAAAAAAAAAAAAAACTCTTTTTTATTCTATTAGTGACACACATAAAGTCACACTTATCTAATTAATGAAAGAAATCTTCAAACAGATGAGTAGATGACCCTTCCTTAACGCGCCATTGTGACCACAACTAATTCATTCTGGACAAACTCAAAATATAAAAGCTGTAAAACATAATTTAAGCTTTCCACAACTAAATTTGAATCACTTTAGTTCGAGCTCATATGAAAGAGTTATGATCAAAATACGAGAGCGTGTCAATCTGAATTCTGAAGCTTCTGTGGCGATTATAACTTTGTTGGAATCGTCACTATTGAAAGAATGTCCCAGATGGTATCATGACTTGTTATTGAAACGGTGAAACTTACTAATTAAAATAGCGTTAGAGCGGTACGATTCAAACAGTGTCAGATTCAATCATAATTCATGCGGCCAAACCGATTCAAACAGTTCTAAATTTATCAAAATACACTGTTTCATTCAAACATATATATATTCATATTATAAATCAATCAGAAACTCCCTCTTCTATACAACATGAAATTTTTAAAAATGCTATTTCTCAAAAAAAAAAACCCACCATTTTTGAAAAATTCAAAATTTGACACGGCCGCACCCCGTAGATGCGGACTCATTTACTGGAGACCGCATCTAAGGGATGCGGACCATTAATGAGGTCCGCATTCTCAAGAATCAAGATGCAGCTCCATTTGTTTTTCAAACTTTGAAGTTTGAGTACAAATTCATTATAAAATATTATACAGCAAACTTCAAAGTTTGAAAAAAAAATGGAGCTGCAAACCTATTTTGTTAGTTTTCGAACTAAAGAATTCGTTTAAAAAATTTGTTATTTTTTTTTTAGAAATAACATTTTCAGTTTAAAATAGGTTCACGAACTATTATAGTTCTTACAAAGACTATTGATTTTTGCCTTTTGCCCATACTTTGTGGCTGTTTCCCTCTCAACATATTTGAAAAGGATATACTAAGATAGAGAGTTATATTGTATATCATTAACTGTACATTCTCTTAATTTAATTAAGTTGATTGGTACTAAATAACTACAAAAATAATCACTTTTGCAAGCACATTAAAAAAAAAGAAACATTTTTTTAAGTTCATAAATAATCTGAAAGATACATCAGGGCATTATTAATGGATGACTTGGTTCAGAATAACTGGAAGTACAAATAAATTCCCAAATAGATAAAATCAGAAATTCACGTCCATTCCCCGGTCTTGGCTGAAATAACAAAAATTCGGCTAAAACAAAAAGTTTCTCAGAAACATGAATTTTACTAAGAGTTTACTGTTTTTGGTCTGCAAAAATAAAATTCGGCCGAAACAGAAAGTTCTTCGTAAATGCAAATTTTACTTAGTGAATTTAATTGACTTCTATTTTTCTTTTGACATCTTAGCCCATAAAATACAAAGCAGCTGTATGGGCAATATGGCGCGAGAAAAATAGGCGAATCTTCTCCAACAAAATCATTTTTTTTTTTTTTTTTTAAGGAAAAGCAACAAAATCAAATCGGTGCACGTCCTAAAATAGAGGACACAGGGGGGAGGTGCTCATAGGGGTGTAAACGGATCAAATATTATCCGATTTTGTCTGAATCCGAATATGAAAAATTACTTAAATTATTCGATTCGTATTCGTATCTGAGACTATCCGTATCCGTATTCGAAAAATTATAACGGATACAAATACGGTAAAACATTTAATTATCTGTATCCGACCGTTTATATTTTTAAACCAAAACAATGTGTTATATGTTCTTAAATTGATTTATTAAATTGCATATTATATCCAATAATATATTAAATTGCATATTATATCCAATAATATATTAAATTGCATATAGATATATATATATTTTTTGATGAACAACACTATGACATAATTAATGACTAATATATTATTATGCAATTTATGCAATTTAGATATAGATATATATATATTTTGATGAACAAGACATAATTAATTTATAATTAGCTTGTTCGAACAATCAATTGTGGGCCAATAATTAGTAGATTAATAGGCTAAGTTGAAAGTTGTTGCTTGGGGAAACCAATCGAACTTACTCTAGTTTGAGTTTGGTTTGAATTAATTTCGAACTAAATTTAGTTTGAATTAATTTCAAATCAAATTTTTTATGAACTCAATTTCAAATATTTTACGAACTTTTTTACAACAAGGAGGAGTGATCATAATCGTCGAAAGCGAGATGTGAAAGTCGTCTCGGATTTTAGAACTGAGAGCGAAGGTTATGACTTGTGGCTCGACACCAATTGTCTTCTGCGGATTAAATTGCTGCAACGTTGTCTTTTGTGGATTAAATTGTGGTTGTGCGGGATCTTTTTCGAACTAGAATAGTTCACGAACCTATTTCGAATAAACCAGGTCCAGTTTGAATTTGGTTTGAATTAATTTCGAACTATTTTGAATCGAATTTTTTATGAACTTTTTCGAATCAAACTCGAATCGAATCACGAACTACGAATTTTTTTGTCCAGCCCTACTTGGAGGCATTCCACCAATTTTATGTGTGTATATGCCGTGCAAACATTTTCCACCGGACTTGGGTACGTGTTTTCTACTATGCAATATTTAAATGGGTAATGTTAGTTTATATCTAACTTTTATCCACTTAATATCTTGAAAAGTAGTGTTTAAAGCTAATTGTTTTATTAATTAAATATAATGTGTATTAAATTTTTGTCAATTTGGAATTCAATTGATCATTTATTGCAAAGGCATTAAACCTTCACATTTATAATTTTTTAAAATTGTTTCATGGAAGACTAAAAATCTTTCAAATCAACTTAAATTTGATAGACATGCTATTTACTTTCTTTTGAAAATCTTCGCAGAAGTTGCGAAATCGTGAGGGGGAATCAAACTCTCGACCTTTGAATACAACAACTCTAGAACTTTTTCCTAATCAATTATTGTGCTACCTCCCATTTCTCATTAGACATGCTATTTACGAAATGAATAATATATTTACAATTTTAGTTTTCTAATTTGAACAATATTTTTTAAATTATCTAATAGATATAAAAAAAAATTTAACTTACCATTAAATCATTTGACCTTTGTATGGATCATGTAGCATTAAAACTTGGTGAAATAACATGCTGCCCTGCGTAAACGCTATTCAATATTTTTTTTTAAATTTACTAAATATTATATATATATATATATATATATATATATATATATATAAAATAAACATAGGCTAGAACCATTCATATTTTGTTATCTTCGTTAGACTAATTAATATCGGTACATACACAAACACGCACATATGCTATATTTAGTGTGTTTTGTGAACGGAGGTATTTTAAAATGGTACTAGATGGGCATTCGCAGAAAAACATGCATTTCCACCGGATCGAAATTTTTATTTCTACCATATGCACAAAATTTGTTGGGAATTCGAAATTCACTCAGGCATCTAATTTATTTAGCGGCTTCAAAAACTAAGGGTCGCCAATTAACTATGTGACCTCAGTCTAGGAACCTCCAAATGAGTTGGTGGACCCATTTTTTTTTGTAATTAGCACAGATCTCTAAGCATATATAATTGCAAGGAAGTCAAGTTCTATGTCAGCCGACGTGGCACAGATTTAAAGGATGTCAATTTCTATAAAATGTGTGTGTGCATGTTTATATTCAAATCTCTTTCTTATTGCTCGAGATCCTGATTTATTGGTTAGTGAGATGTTAGCACATGATTTTTTAGACATATATTTCACAAAACAACTTAGTGGTGTCTCTTTTCATGAGTGGCATAATATGTTTTCTCATTTAAATAATTGTCGACTTAATCCCTTTTAAATGACACTTTATTATGGAGATGGTCCTCTATAGATAAGTTCATGGTTCATTCTTAATATAGGTGACTTGAATATGGAGGTATCCCTAAGTTTGAGTTCACATCTATTTGGTTATCAAAAATTCCTCTAAAGATCAAAAATTTTCTCTATCTTCTCAAAAGAAATAAATTGTTGACTAAGGAAAATCTTTCTCACAAAGGTTGGATGGATAATATATCATGCCATTTTTTTTGTTCTTTTGAATCAACTGATCATCTATTGTGCAATACCCCTTCTCTTTTCAAATATGAAACTGGATTGCTCAATATAATAACTTTATGTTTGAGAGATCTACAATGGATGATACATGGTTTATTAATGCTTCTATTCCTTTTAAAGATAAGTCTTTGGTAGAGCTTGTCCAAAGGCTTATCCGAGGCGCTGTGCTTTGGTGTTTATGGCTTGAAAGAAATAAGCTATATTTTCAACAATCTCATATGCCTACTTTAAAGGCTCTTAATTGGCTCCAAAATTATTGTTTTAGCTACATTTTGGTGTAAGACTTTAAATAATGGTTCATTGCTTAATCTGTCTTTAATTATGTCTTTGGACACTAATGACTTGTCTTCTCAGGATCTGATTGTATTAGAACCATAGGAAACAATTCAAGAGGGGGATTCAGAGATGGAGGTCGAGCACCCTATGCTGACACAAGAAGATTTAACCCATATACTTGGGTTATAGTTTCTAAATGATTAGGAGTTGTTTGTTGCTTGATGTTGTTAGGTTCTTGTTCTACCATGCTTTTGTTGTTTTTTCTATGCTTTGAATGTTTGATTGGGCACATTTCTATGTAACTGCCTTATGTTTTTTGTTTGTTTTTTGGTACAAATTGTATGCATTTCTTTCTCCAGTTGTTTGGAGTTGGAAGCAAACAATATTATGATTTCTAATAAAATCTGTGGATCACCACTTTTTTAAAAACAAAAAAACAAAAACAGTCACAGCTAAATAATTTGGCAACCTAGATAGTTTTTGAATTTTAACCAAACGATGGTGTTTTGGTTTATTTTTATTTATTATGGTATAAATGAAAATTTCGGTCCACCTGATGACTTCTCGGGCTCAAGGGTTAACAAGTGCGAAATTGTAAATTAAAACAAATGGCAATTACTTTATATTTGTTAATTATAATTATTAATTATCTTTGGTTGATTTCATAGGATGCTCTGAAGCTAGCTAGGTCACAATTCAGAAACATGTTATCCTCATCTCATCTCATCTCATCACACAGAATTTAATTTAATTTCTCCAGCTACCTAGCTAGCTACTCTTATCATGCATATCTAATTAATGTAACCACGTGCTAGATCCCTTCTCGCAAACACATACACATACACATGAATGAATGATATATATATATATATATATATATATATATCCATATATAGAGAAGGATCAAGTTACAACAATTTTTGAGTTACAACACGTTACAATAAGCATTTTCTACATTTCAAAGTTCAAATCGTCGATCTAAACCGTTAGATGTGATATCTACAATAAAATGTGCTTGGAAACCAAATTTTACATTTTTTGGAATTTTTTTACTATTTATTAAGATAGGTACAAAATTTAATGGTATGAATTTGACTAGTTTTTGTATCCATCTTAATAAATAGTAAACAAATTTCAAAAAATATAAAATTTGGTCTGCAAGCACATTTTATTGTAGAGATCACATCTAATAGTTTGGATCGACGATTTGGACTTTGAAAATGTAAAAAATGCTTGTTATAACTTGTTGTAACTCAAAAATTGTTGTAACTTGATCCCTCCTCATATATATATATATACACAGGGGCGGATCTACTGTAGCACAGGGGGGGTTAGCTGCCCCCCACTGGATTTTCAAAAATAGTGCTAAAAATCTGCTTTTCGGACCTCTGCCCCTCCCTGGAATTCAAATTGCCCCCTATAGCCCATTTTGGAATTCTAATAGACAGAACGGAGCCCATATAAACTCTGAGCGAAACAAATTAGCGGAGCCCAAATAGGCGCTGATCCCAAATAGCGAAAATTAGTTGAACCAAAATGTTTTTTTTTTTTTTTAATTCAAAGGCAGAGGCTGCCAAGTTGAACCAAAATGTTGATTTCAAATTCCCTATAAATGTTGAATTGTTGATTTTTTTTCAAATAATTTAGGATTTTTATTATATTGTTGGTATTTTTTTTTTGTTATGTTGAATTATACCCGATAAGCTATTGGGTTTGAACCCGATAAGCTATTTGCATCCG
The DNA here is from genome assembly GCF_964058835.1 of Carex rostrata. Taxonomy (NCBI): domain Eukaryota; kingdom Viridiplantae; phylum Streptophyta; class Magnoliopsida; order Poales; family Cyperaceae; genus Carex; species Carex rostrata. The sequence goes on from NC_135934.1 coordinate 9,008,094, forward strand.
ATTATTGCCCCGTCCTGACAAAAATCCTGCGTCCGCCCCTGTATATATACACACACAAACCATTTCAATTTATTCATCTGTTATTTTAAATACAAATAAAAAACATAGATGGCGGAAACGGCTAACACACAACCTATATAGAGGTTGATTGAATGAGCACATGATACCCATATTTATGCTTTATATATGTATTATTTTTTACAATTGATATGGTGTGTGTTAGTTATTATTACATGGAATCTGTGAGCTAGCTGAAGAGCACATGCATTAAACGTAATTAAGATAATTAACTAACTAACTAACTAACTAGATCCTAATCAATTATATGATGATCAGTACACGCTACATATATAATTACATCATGCCAACACTAGTGGAAAAACTGGAATTAGGATCAGTTATTTACGCACATTAGAATCGGAATTTAACCGATCTTGATTCGGGCAATACTAATACGAAACTAATCTGGATCGGTTAAACAACCGATCCTAAAAATTTAAATTAGGATCGGTTATTTCAATTAACCGATCCTAATGGTACCATTAGGATCGGTTGTTACAAATAATCGATCATAATGACCAACTATTATGATCGGTTATTTCAATTAACCAATCCTAATAGTACCATTAGAATCGGTTATTTAAAATAACTGATCTTAATAGTACTAATTAGGATCGGTTATTTAAAACAACCGATCCTAATTCCTTTTTCTTTTTTTTCTTTTTTTTTTGCAGAACCAACATATATTATATGAATCCATATTACATATTAAGAAATTACTCACAAGTCTCAGCAATAACCAACCTGAAACAAAGAGTTGCAATTAAGAAATTACTACTAAACCCAAAGCAGCTAATAACTCAATATCAGAATTTCAGCCTCATTTTCAAGATGGTACAAGTAATAAATATCAATAGGAGGAATGAAATACTTATTCTATCTCAAAATTCAACATAATAGCTAATAATTAAAACCAATAAGCCTAAATTTACCATTTTCGCAAATAAAATAAGAATTATGATCATATATATTTGCAATGGCAGTCAACATCTTTCGGCTTTGTTTGCAAATTACACGCAGGATTAAAATTCTAAAACCAAGTCATCAACAACATAAAATGACTAATTAAAGACAACAATACCTTGAATTGAACACAAAATTACCAATACCAAAATAGAATTTAATTAATACACCATAAATTGAATAATTGGTATCTAAATTATAACTGTTCTTCTGTGGCAGCGAAGAAGAGAGAAAGCCAAGCGCGACTTGAGAGAGCCGAGCGGACTTGAGCACTGAGAGGGTCTGAGAGCCGAGCAGACTTGAGAGCGGAGGCGCAGGTGGATTTTTTTTTTCTCTGGGCTCTGGGTGAGCCCGAGAGGAGGGAGAGCCAAGAGGGTGAGGCGAGAGAGAGAGACAGAGAAAGAGAGAGACACGGAGGAGAGGGAGAGAAAGAGAGAGGAATGAGTTGAGACTCAAAATTTTTGGCTAAGTACAGAGGTGTGAAACGAAAATAAATCCTAACGTCAAATTAGCATTAGGATCGGTTAATTCGAGAAAACCGATCCTAATATTATTAGGATCGGTTATTTTAGAAGACCGATCCTAATATATATACTACTAGGATTGATTCTTTAAAATAACCGATCCTAATAGTATTAGGATCGATTATTTAAAATAACCGATCCTAATGTATATATTATTAGGATCGGTTCTTTAAAATAACCGATCCTAATGTATATACTATTAGGATCGGTTCTTTAAAATAATCGATCCTAATACTATTAGGATCGGTTATTTTAAAGAATCGATCCTAATAATATATACATTAGGATCGGTTATTATAAAGAACCGATCCTGATAGTTTTTAGAATCGGTTTTTTAAAATTAACAAATTCAGATAGGTATTAGTATTGGTGTTTGATAATAATCAATCAATATAGGCCGATCCTAATTCCAGTTTCTTCACTAGTGCAAATCTCGTATCACCGGCTTATATATCAATTCTATTATATTAGCTATATCACTAACGATAGAGTTATTGAATCTATATATGATTGGTCGAAGAACCTAATTATTGACAAGCCTTCCTAGCAAAAATATGTTTTTGGGAGAACTTCCATGTACAATTAATTAGAGTGTTTTAATTCCAGCTTATATATATGTTTCTACGGGCCATATATATTAATAATATCATCATTTTTCTTGCTTAATCAAATAGAGTTAAAAGATCAGCTAACACATGCGCACATTTAAAGCCACCTCATCATCCTTGTGATCACAAGATCCATATATAACGAAGACCACAACAGCCTAATGGACACATAAAACAAAATAAATTATAAAACAACAACAACCGCCGCATACATAAAAAATGACATTTATAATAACAATGATCAATAATAGAAACCGTGAGTTAATTATTTAGTGCAGTGGCACAACCTTCTGTTTCTCTACGGATCAAAAATAATTTCTATAAGCGACAAAGGAAAAAAAAAATCCTAGCGCCGCCGTCATTCTCCTTCAATTTTCTATACCTCTCCATTTTATCTCTTTCACCTCTTCTAATTTTCACCTCCGATATAGTGATACCTTCCCCTCTCTCGTCTTTATCTCCTTAAACGAAGAGAAAAATAAGGGAGAGGAGAGGGAACCAAGCGGAGCCGACCGGAGCCGAGAGCACGGTATCGTCGGATCTCAAAGCGTAGAGTCTTTACTATCTCCATCTCGATCGAAGCATGGCGGTGAGTGAATTTAGCTGTCGGAGCGCAACGGCAATCGGACAAAAGCAGATCCGGTCGTGGAAAGATATGGAGAAAGAGGTAATAGAGTGTTTAAGAATAGATATTAGGATTAAGTGATCAGAGTAATTTACGAGATTTTATAAGAATAAATGAGTGTAGGTCTAAAAAGGAGGGTCATTTGACTCATTGTAAGTCCATTTTTTTTTATTATCAATGAAATTGTTAGTAGGCATTTAAAGCCACTAACTTTCAAAAAAAAAAAATTCTACAATATAAGATCGATGTTGATGTCTACATCGACTCTTTGATAAATAATGATAATAGAATAAATAAGATAAGTTTGTAGCGTGTTTAAAAAACAATAGCTTAAGTTTAATGGACACTTAAGAGTACCGTTAATTAAGCAATCGTTATGCGCATGATTAAGTAACCTTTAATTATATACGAATGTAAATAATTGGTTGTAATAAGTAAATTTGTGTAAGAATAGAGTATATATGCTTATTGTTTTCGTGTTCTAATTAGACCTCACATCATTATTTTTGCATTCAAAATCTAAAAGGTCGATTTGAATCACTCATATAATTATTCATATTAAAATATACTTCGAAATCAAACTTCATATTTTTAAAAGAAAAAAAAAGGTCTATTGTTTCAGATAGTTGCAAAATTACCGTTTTTTATAGTCCATAATCATTTGAAAATTTGTGATTTTGTACCTAGCTATCTAAAAATAGTAAAAAAAAACAAAGTTAAAAAAAATATAAATTTGATCTTCAAATATATTTTAATATAAAGATCGTATTGAACCGTTCAAATCGATTAATTATACTTTAAAAATAGAAATAAAAATGTCAGACAGAATTGGAGCACGAAAATAATAAAGTATTTTAACTCTACTCTTTTGTGTGATTATTAAGTATATATCAATCATCATTTTGGGAGAAATAAAAAATAACTAATATCTGAATATCTGATAGCAAGAATGATTTTTTTTTTTTTAAAAAAATCCCCAGTGAGCTGTTATACAGCATATATTGTACCATATATTGCAAACCGTACTTCAGAATGTAGTCATATAAATTGAAGGGTGTAAACAAAAATAAAATAAAATTGGATGCATAGGCACTGAGAAGCTAGGACAGTTTGATTTTAATTTTTTAAAGAGGACCAGAAATCATTTACACTTAATTTTCTTTATAAAATCTAAAGAAAACAATAAATTTCCGATTAACAGATAGTTTTTAGCTAAATATTAATTTTTGATCTTGGTAAAGAAAATATCCATCAAAATTCAAATAAAAATCTTTATAGTTATTAAATAGTTGTTTGAACCCAAGTCTCCAACTGTCCTAGTATAAAACAAAACACAAAGTTTTCTGATATTCGAATATCCAATCAAATTCGTCTTATTTTTATTGAAATTCGTACGAACAATTTAAATTACGAATCAATTTAGATTAATGTGTAGGGTTGGTAAAAAAATCCGTAGTTGATGATTCGATTCGAGTTTGAAAGTATAATTTGATTTGAAATTAGTTTATTCTGAAACGAACTAAACCAGTTTGGTTCGAAATTAATTCGAACCAAATTCGAACTGGATTTGGTTCGATTGAAATGGGTTCGCGAATTTTTATGATTCAAATCTCATAATAACATCGGTTGTTCATTTACCTAATGAAATTAAAACACAAAATAGAGAGTCATAATTTAACCTAGCCGACGGCTATCTCTCATCTCTCTCGCTCTCAAATCTCAATAACCTAGTTCGCTCTCTGCCTCTCCCTGACTCGCTCACTCTCGCACTAAAACCTAGCTGACGCTCTCGACGACTAGCCATCTCTCCAGCCGTTGCTCCTCTCTTCGGCCTAGATAGCTATTTCTCCTCTCTCCGGTCGTCTCTCCTCTGCTTTCTCTACCTTTCGGATTCTCACTTCATTAGATGGTTCGATCGAGGGTTTGATTGAGTGAGCACTCGGAATACGATTACTTGTTTTACTGCATATTCTAGTTCTTGCACTTAATTATCTTTTTACGATTATATGTTGTGATATATTTTTTCATTGATCTTCTCCAGTGATGGTCCGTTTGCTATTATGGGTTGGTTAGAGGAATTAGTAGCATCAAACAATTGCTGCCCTTGTTGAGTCATGTTTGCTATTTTTTTCTGATTTTTTGTTATGGGTTTTGTCTTTGGTTATGTATCAGTTTTACTGGTAAGAGGCGTTGTTATGGGTGTTGTTGTGATTTTTGGTTTTATGCGGTTATCACACCGTGTTCTGATACTATGTTGAAATTATGAAATCTTTTGGCTATGCTTTTGTGTGTGAACTGTGAAGTTTGAAAATATAATTAACTTTACGTTTAATTTCTGTTTAATTTAGATTTTGGTTGTGCTATTTTATTTAATGGTGATTGTTTAATGAGGAGGGTTCAAATGCCTTCATTTTTTTGTGCCTCCATCATGTCTTCATTTTTCAAATCTTTAATAACTCAAGATTTAAAACTTAAAAGTCAAAATAAAACCGTTAGATGTGATCTATGTTATTTTCTCTATGTGCTCATAAAAAATTTTCATATTTCAATTTTGTTTTTATGTGAATCAATAAGTTTAAAAATTAACATCTAGAAATCATCCAAATTAGTGCATTTTTTACAAGCTCTTGATGACAATCAAAATAAAATTGAAATGTCATAATTTTTTACATGTGCATAGATAAAATGATGTAGATCATATTCAACGGTTTTATTTTGATTTTTAACTTTTAAATTTTGAATTATTAAAGTTTTAAAAAATGGAGACATGATGAAGACACAAAAAATAAAGACATTTGAATCCTTCACTTGTTTAATTTAGGTTTTGATTGTGCTCTTTTCTGTTTAATTTAGGTTTTTGTACTTAGTTTAATGGTTATTGTTCAAAATCATATCTTAACTCGAACCATTTTCGAATCAAATCAAACTAGTTTGAGTTGTACCGAATCAAACTTGAATTGGTCCATTCAATTCAAAACTCAGTTTCAATTTCAAACCAGTTTGGATTCGAAATTAATTTGAACTTGAACTTGGGTAGATTTGATTTGGTTTGGTTCGTTGCCAGCCCTCCTATCAATAATGTGGATCTAATTCATTCGCAAAAATCTCAAACGGATCAAACGAAAATGATTAAATATCGGATTAATGATAAATCTGATCCGATGTTCATAGAATATCTTTTTCTCCCTGTATTAAAAATTTAAAACAGAACTAGTAAAACAATTTTTAAAATATCTGAAGATGGGCTTTGTAAAATCACATATATATTGTATTCGGGCCTACAAATGGGCTTTGCATTTGGGGAAAGGCCTCCCCAAAGGACTTCCAATTTTATTTTGCATTCATTACAATGGATGGATGATATCATGCAAGTTTTGCTTTGATAACTGATTAGTTGAAAAAAAATTAACTTTCAATTCAATATTGAAAATAGAAGGTTAACCATAATATCTTATGCATTGATGATTGCCAACTATATTTTTATGTGTATTTGTGTGCAGTATAGGGTTAATTAATTTTTGAACAGGCAGAGTGTTTATAATTTCCTTGTTTGCATAGCTATGGCCTATGGGGGATGGATAGATGTATATATCATTTGCGATTAATTGATTGGTTGTTGGTCAATGAATTGTAAAGATAATTATTTATTATAATTAACAAGGGACAGACTAAATATAAAGTGATGAACCCTGTCTGCGTACGTGCAATCTACAAATTAAAATTAAATTTTGAAATTTGAAAGACCGATTCGATTGGATTCCATTCTTGGGCTACACCTCGGCAGCACGTTGTAGTGCAAACAATATATACATGTACACTGAATTTATATGCTATGTAATTAATTAAGCAAAACAAAACCATTTATTATTATAAAATAAAATAAATGAACACGGCAGGGAGGCATGGACCGCATGGAGGCAATTAGGACTATAACCACTGACGCCTGTCCGGCCGCAAATCACGCTAACAAATTAATTATCTCAAGTAACATCCCAACAACCAAATTTGAAATTCCAATGGCACCATGGACAAAGTTCTGATCTCTCTCCATTGCTCATCTGAAGCATCCCCAAATTTCTTTCTTTATTTATTCTTTAACATCAAATTTTTAATCGTAGATATTACTTTTGAGAAAATTAATAACGTTATTTTTTTTGTTTGCATATTGTTGCGTCAAACCTATTAATATTTAACAAATGCATAGCGCGGATTATTAAATACAAAATGTCAATTGTGACCTTTTCAAATTTCACAGGACATGATCTTGAGTCACTTTCATAAATCCCAACTTAATATGTTCTATAAAATGGTTATTGACATGTAAACATCGTCATTTGATGCTGATTTAAATTAAACAGTAATCGAAAGGAGTTCAGAATTTTGAAACATTAAAATTTTTAATTCGGAAATACTAACATAAATTCATCTCATTTCTTTCCAACCATAATTAAATTTAGCCGCAAATATGTTCCTTTTCCATAAATAAGATGTTTTTTCCGGTTACATTTTTTTGTCGATTGCTGAGAGTAAGCCACGAAATGAAGCGATTTAATTAATTAAAAAAAGAGAAGAAATAAATATAAGTAGGAAAAAATATTAAAAAAATTATAAGAAGCGCGATACTTGCAATGTGTAATATTGTGTTACAAGCAGCAAAAAGCAATGAGAAAAGAATACTAAAGCGCGTAAGTTTCGGTTGTGGCGCACAAAAATTGAAACTTTTGGTACCTTTATCAAAAAAAAAAATGAACAGAGAGCGGAATTAGAAGATTGTATATGGGGCCCGTGCATGGGACCCGCGGGTAAGACATCAGACATTCAGACATGGCAAATTTAGGCGCAATTAATTAATTAATAAAGATTTCCATTTGTCGATTTGCCATTGACAGAAATTAATAGAGGGCGAGAGAGAGAATATAAATATATAATATATATATATAAGAGCGTGCGGCCACGACCTCAGAAGAAGGGACCCAGATGCCAGCTGCATCTTTGCTCCCGGCCTCTTCTCTTCGCACAGAAAAGAAAAAGTAAAAATAAAAGTTAATAATAATAATAATAATTAATAATAGATAAGACGTAGAAAATAACGAAGTCCATTGTATTGCATTCATTCATTCATTGAGCATAATTTGGTTACATTACATTACATGCACTACTATCTAATTCCAACAAACAAGAAGAAAAAGGAAAGATAACGAAAAAGAAAAGAAAGAGAATTGAAGTAAGCTGAGCTGAGCTGAGAATTCAGCTTGGCAGGAGAGAGAGAGAAGAGAAGAAAGGAAACGGAGAGGGTATACAGTGAATCAGCCAGTGATCAGCATATCGAGGATATATAAATCATATTAAGGCGATATGAGAAAGCTTTGCCCGAATCTGGATCGTGAGGATGGGCTGGAGACGGTGCTGGAGGTGCCCATCCCCGAGGAGATGTTTGCATCCCTCTGCGGGTCCGGAGGCAGCTCCCGTGGCAACAAGCTCTTCGGCTACTCCAACCTCGTCAAGGCCTGGATGCTACGTCCCCACCTCGGCCACGGCCAACATAACCAGCATCCACGCTCTGAGCCCGCCTCCATGAGTCGTGGTGAGCTGCAGCTCATGCTTGGCGTCATTGGTGCCCCCCTCATTCCCCTTTCCGTCCCCACCTCTCAGTCCCCTCTCGCTCACCACCTCCGCGACGACCATTTCGTATGTTCTCTAGCTATCTTTTATCAATTAATTAAATTCACTAGATAGATATATAGATTTAATGCAAATGGTGATCACCATGCATGCTCATGTAGTAACAGATGTGGGAATGTTGAAGTTTTAATTTTCTGTTTATTGTAAATGGGCGTTCGCCTTGTTTCAAAAAAAAAGAAAAAAGAAGAAGAAGAAGAAGCTATATATATATATGGTGCTAATTAATACTACAATTAATACATATATATCATATATTCATGCATGATAAATAATTAATGAAACAGGAGGCAACAACGGCGAAATACATCGTGCAGCAGTACATAGCTGCTTCTGGAGGTGAATGGGCGTTGAACTCAGTCACCAGCATGTACGCCATGGGCAAGGTCAAGATGTCCGCCTCTGAGCTAAATACCAGCGATGGCGCTGCTATAAATGCCACTGATGCCATTAACACAAGTGTGCCCAGCAAGAAAGGATCCGGATCCAACAAAGGGATGCACGGCTGTGAGATAGGAGGCTTCGTGCTCTGGCAGAAGCAGCCCGACATGTGGTGCCTTGAGCTCGTTGTTTCTGGCTGCAAGATCAGCGCCGGAAGTGACGGCAAGGTCGCTTGGCGCCAGACTCCATGGCACCAGTCCCATGCTTCCCGAGGACCCCCAAGGCCCCTCCGCCGTTCCCTCCAGGTACGTACATGTATTCCATTGTAACAATTATTAGTTTATTACAAATATGCAGCACGTAATTAATTATTAACTGCCTTTTGAATTTCCAATTTAATTACCTATTAATTTATTATACATATAGAGTACTATGCATTTCATTCCAGTCCACACTTGTTTTTCTTTTAATTTTTTTAAACATTACAAAAAAAAAAAAAATCATACAATACTTCTGATTTTTGAGGAGGCTGCACTTGCTAATAGATAGTCAAATGCACGCATGCATGCCACTCCTGCCGTCCTGTGATTACGGTAATACACTACATATAATACAATATAACTGTACAATACATGGAGAATGAATCAATGAATTATGATTTTTGTTTTTTGTTTTTTTTGGTTGAAATTATGAATTATGAATGGAATTGACTGCATCAGTATTAAAAAAAAAATTTATGAATGGAATGAGTAGGTGTAGCTGGGCCGCCTTTTGAATTTTCTTTTCTTTTTCCATTCCCATCCTGCTGTGATTCATGCATGCCTTTGTCCATACAGATCACATCTCTTTCTAGACTTTGCCCCCCCAACCCGAAGTCTTTTGATCAACAAAAGAAAAAGAGCACAATATAATAATTAGATGCACCCCCAAATTCAAACCTCACCTAAAATCAGTTCGCAGTGACTCTTTTTTTATGGTTTGGTAAAAGTTGAGAGTTAATTTGATTATGCTTAATTAAATTAATCAAATGGGATCGACTACTGATTGACTAATGTCTAAGACTAATTATGAGTTGAAGATTGATCGATGAGAATCAGATACGACAATCAATTACCAGTTGAATTTCCATTCCACTTGACTGCAATTTGATCATATATGCTTTTTGAGTAACAAGAAAAACACACCATCTGCTTCTGTTTGTAAAAATTAGGCATAGTCTAGTCCAGTGCCCAATGGAAAGATGATAGGTGATAGATGAGGCGTGCATGTGCATGTGATGCGAGCCAGGTGCATGTAATGCCAAAATATCAAGCACATGGTGGGTGGGTGGGTACTGGGATGGGTTAGTGTCGCAGTGACTAGTATAGCCAGTGTGTGTGTTGGGCTTGTCAGTTGAATTTTTCTCCTCCGAGCAATGAGTCAATATGACATAACCTCCCTTGATCCCTTCGCTGTTAGATCAAATTTACATATGCCAAGGCTCAAGATTCTCTTTAACTGATACTAGAGACTAGATAAGTAAAAGTAAAAGAATGATTATTGTTTGATTATACCACAAAACGAGTAGCTATTTTCGCGTACTAATAACATACTAGTATCATACCCGTACGTTGCAACGGGAACATACTATAAGAAAAAAATATCAATGAAAATAATAATAATTATCCAAAAATTAAGACACATGTTAATAGCTCGATTCGAATTTAATATCAAATATCGTACAACAATTCAATATTGACATATAATATGATATCAAAAAACATAAATAAAAAGTATTATCGTGTGTATGTATAGAATACACACACATATTATAAGAGAAATATATATTTACACACACGTTCCAATTTATATTTTTCTTTGTTTCCAATTTATATCCCTCTTCTTCTTTGTTTCCAATTTAGAATACACACACATCCATTGATATGTTATATATTGAAAATATATTATAAAGTACCCACAACAATATGTATAAAAACAAAGAAAAAGGAATAAGGAAATAAAAAAAAAATTCCATTGTGATCCGTATAGAAATGAAAAAGAAGTAAGGAAACAAAGAAATAAGAAAATGGAAAGTAGAGTCTTTTTAATTAAAGAGGAGAAATATGAAAACAAAGAAATAAATAAACAAATAAATATATAGCTAAATTTTAAAATTTGTTCAATTTTAATTGTAATGTATTGTGTAGTAGCACATGTGGTGAGTATGTTTTTAACTAAATTTAGACTTTTATACATAAAACCGATGCATTTAATTAAAAAAAGACTAATTATGTAATTGGAGGGTTGAGATCAAATCCGAAATTTCATCTTTCAATCGTAGCTGTTGGCGGATCGGACACCCAACGTACTTAATAATAGAATGGAGATATCATGCATACATGTAATGAGTACACAACGTGCATACCCTTTTTTTTTTTTTCATTCTTTACCGTTATGAGGTTAAAAAATGCACCCCCAACATGTTATGTACTGTTCGAAATGTGCATACCAGTATGCTACAAGCCCCTTTATATATAGTTGGAGAATAAATGACTTTATATGACCAATTAATTATCTTAACTCTCTTCGTCTCTCCTTTTTCTTACTTTATGTTTTCATGAGCTCTGTATCCCATTTAAATGTAATATCCTTTTCTGAATGGGTAATTTAATTGTGCCTAAAACAGCCTCTAATTTATAAGAGGGGGATCATTATCATATGAATGACATATATGCTGACAAATTAAAAACGTGCAGGGATTGGATCCGATGCTGACGGCCAATCTGTTTGCAAACTCAGTGTGCAACGGCGAGAAGTCGATAAATGGGGAGGACTGCTTCGTGCTGAAGGTGGAGGCAGAGGCGGCCAGCCTACAGGCACGCAACAGCAGCAGTGTTGAGATCATGCGGCACACGGTGTGGGGCTACTTCAGCCAGCGCACCGGCCTGTTAGTGCAGCTGGAGGACTCCCACCTGCTTCGTATCCGGTCATCCTCTGCCCAAGGCAGTGTCTACTGGGAAACCACCATGGAGTCTGTCATCGACGACTACCGCCCAGTTGACGGCATCAACATTGCCCACTCTGGCCACACCACCGTCTCCCTGCTCCGCTACGGGGACACCACAGAGGGAAACACCCGCACACGCATGGAAGAGGTGTGGACCATTGAGGAGGTTGACTTCAACATATGGGGCCTCTCCAAGGACTGCTTCCTCCCTCCCAGTGACCTCAAAGACACCAAACAGGACACCACCAATGATCATGCCGTCGTCCTCGATAAAAGTAAAAGCAGTAATAATAGCAATACCAATGTAAATTCATCATCATCTCAACCACTGCTCAAAGTGCAGTCTGCCATTAGGGTGGGGCCGGCTCAAGTGGCTGCAGTTGATGATTCTGATTTACCCGATGAAAACCAAACTACTTGACCCCTCTTTTTTTTTTTATGATTTCTTCCATATTTTTGCCCCCCCTCCCCAATTGACTCACGCGTGCAAGATGATGCCGCACATGTAAATATTTGGAAATGTGAATTTCTTTTTTCCAAGGGGTATATGTAAATGCCTGATAGAATGGTAATTTTGTGTGTGTATTTTGAGAGAATGAATGGAGAGAGACTAGACTAACAGCCTAGTGTATCTTGAGCCTGTGCTGCTCTCTTCTTCTTATAAACATGCTCTGCCTATTCTAGTATTTTAATTACATTGCTCTTACATACACAGCTTCTTTAATTCTACTGCCTAATTTTGACTCCTTTCTAGATTCTGGAGAACAGTGTTATTGTGCAATTAACCTTCCCAAAATCAAAATCAAAATCAAAATAAAACTACTTCACAACTTATAAATCAGAGGTGACAGTTTTTGAAAATTAAGAATGAATTATATTAATTAGTTCTGTTGTTACAATTCTCTGATACATGGTATTTATAAAACTAACTATACAATTAGCCGTTGCCTCATTTCCTAATCTGTTGGATTGTTGCCTGATTATTAGAATCAAACTAGGTATCAAATATGACTTGACAGCTATACAATGGATGTTTTTTTTTTGAAGGTTGGTGGTGAAGTACCACCAACAGATATATTAATAAGAAAAGTTATTTACATTGGACTACCTAGTCCAACTTACATTAAAATTGATCACTTAACTATCAAAAATAGATTGCAGTAAATTACAATGTAGCTCTCCATGCCCAACCTCCGCTCCCGTTGGACACCTATCCCAATTGTTCCCAAAACATAATTTCGATTGTTGTATTATTAATCAACAAATGCACCGGTTTACTCTTGTTGGAGAAAAATCTTCTATTTCTCTCGCGCCACAAAGCCCAAGCTCCTGCCGCCCAAATCCTGTTAATTGTCGGTACTATACAATGGATGTTAATTTATATGTTAGCTAAACTATGCCTGTGATGAATATTCTGAGGCTAATGTTTTATTTCTCAACATTTTTTTTCTTTTTTGAAAACCTAATAGTGGCTATCAGATGTATTACAGTTATTCAAACTACAACTATAGATTACTACAAACTACGAATTACCAGTAAAACTACATAATATCTACATGATTCTGAACCCAAAAACACGCATCCTACTCAACAATATTCCATCCACAATTTGGCTTCCTTCATGGCATGTTGTGCCATCCAACATGGATTTGTTGCGCACCCTTCAATAATATTTTTGTAGTGTCCTCTCCACAGAAACCAGCACACTGCAAAGAAGTAGGAACCCCACTTGTTGAGAACCTACGCTGACATGCTCTCTATGATTTATCCTTGTCCAAACTCTCCTTGTATAATTGCACTAAAAAAAGATGTGAATTGCTGTTTCCAATGGGCACTGCTGACAAACCTCACATCTTAAATCACATTGCAATTCTCTATGAATCATGATATCATGCATGAGCAGTCTACCTTGTAAAAGTAGATAGGCAAAGACACGAACAGTGGGGGGGGGGGGGGGGGGGGGGGGGGGGGGATTTTGAGGTGCCAAATGAGCCGATATTCTCATTTTGTTTTACCTGCAGCTACAACTAGTTTATAGAAAGAATTAGCTGAGTATTCGTTGTCATTTGTCCATAACCAACGAATTTGATCTTCTCCTTGTCTACCAGTTCATCCTAACAAATACCCCTGCTAAGTGCCATTTGCAGAGAGTATTTTCTGGTAGAAATCTCAGGTGTACCTTGGGACGCCTTCGTTGGGTATGTCCAAGAAACAAGCCAATAAGAGATCGATGAGTCCTGAGCAATGCTCCATGAGACACTCCAATCAAATAGCGGTCTAATTTTCAACAACTGTAACAAAAAAAATGAGCCTTGCCTCTTCAGAACTTGATGTGTTTGTGCAGCTGACACCAAATTGTAAAGTTGGTGTACTCTTTGGGTCCACAATGATTCTGAAAACCGGTACAACCGCCACCACCATCGCAGTAATAGAGATTGGTTTTGAGCAATGAGGTTAGCCCCTCCCATTCCTCCATATTCCTTTGGGATACATACAATCTTCCAATTAATTAAAGATATACCCCTTCTATTTTCAGATTTCCCCCATAAAAAATCCCTTCGAATTTTGTCAATCCTTTTGATCACCCATATAAGTAATAGAAAGGAAGACATGAAATACATAGGAATTGAGCTCATTACCGACTTCATTAGCTGCAGACGACCACCTCTCGAGATGAGTCAACCTTTCCAACCTTCCGACTTAGATTCTATTTACTTAATCAATGGCATAAACAGGTCTTTGCTGGGCCGTTTTAAAGTCAAAGGCAACCCAAATAGTTGATTGGAAAATTAGAAAGAGAGCAACCTAGTACAGCTGTAATAACCACTTGATTATAATCAATATTAAGATATATCCATGTGCTTTTGTCAAAATTAATCTGTAAACCTGAAAATTAACAATCAACTTGATTGAAACAACTTGATTGAATTACAGATGCTTAAAGCAATCAGATAGCCGCTGAGAATTAACAAAATTGTGCAGATCGCACGAAACAAGAAATAACACTCTGAACTTAACTTTCTAATGGAGGTATCAATTTTGGAGCCAATGTGAATGAGGTGTTATATTATTTATTTAAAATGTCCAAAGCAAAAGATGGGAATAATTGCTTAAATTCAAACATTGTCCTATCTAAGAAAAGAAAAGAACAAAAGTTTGGTTTGGGTAACTGGTGTCTATGTGGCGTGAGCCTCAATCAAATTCAAGACTGACCACCCATCAGTGCAAACCTAGTTCATCCTTCAAAAAGAAATACTAAAATACAATTGATATCAAATAAAGCAATTCTTGTAAACAAAGAAAAAGAAACCCTGATGAGGCTCACCAATTTGCTTTTAGATTAATCATAGGGTCTAAACATGATCTCTTATTTTTGTTGGAATCCTAGTAGAATGGGCACTTTGTTGCCTTTTGGTGTTTTCGTATTGGTATCAGTACAATATCAATGGTTTCTAACAGAAATCAATGGGATGCCCCACTTTATTTTGATGCACATCAAATAAGATTTAATTTGTTGATTAATTGTCAATGGGTTTACAGCGAGGCAAAATAACAATAACAATTCCAAATAAACAGAGGCAGGTAATAGTGAAAAACTGAAAATTGAGGAGTTAAATATGAGATTTAGGAGGATTTGTTGAAATATTATATGAGACAGTTGATCGATAATGTATTCCACAAGATATATTAAATTGAATTGATTGGAACATTGGTGTCAAAGATACAGGGGAATTAAATATAGAGCGCTGTTTTAAGGAGGTGTGATGAGAAATATTCAAACAATTTGATGTTAACAACACCCTTCAATTTGAAGGTACTTAAAAACAATACTTTTTGAAAAGAAGAAAGAACATGTACCAACATGGCAACACTGCCCATTGAAGGTACATTTTCTTTCTCAACAGCAATACAGAACAAAATTCATATATCACCGACTGGCTCTGAAACGACATAAGCTGCTTTCTCTTTTGCACTCCTGTGAGTGATACTGGTAAGGTGTCGTTGAGGCCTTAAAAAGATGCACTTTTAAATGAGATTACGGGCCATAGGTCCTTGAGGCCTAATAAAAATGATTGTAGAAGCATATGGAGGCCCAATAAAATAGAATAAAGAATGGGTTTTATTGGCCCATTGAGAATGTGGGACCCAACAGGAAACAGAATAAGGAAAGCGCCCAAGGAATATACCAAAGGGCAAGGATGGATCTGGGAATCAATGCAATGCTGAAGGAATAATCCTACCTAGGGTTTTCTTACCCGTAACCCACCTCATCTGCGGTCTTGTGTCTCTCCCTCCCATTCATTCCCGTAGGCTCTAGCTCTTTCAGTCTTTCTTGAATGAATTGATCCACGACGCCCAGTCAAGTTGTCAGTTTCTTGAATTAATAATGAACCATACTAAAACCGTCTTTGCATTGTGCCCCTGGAACATCAGACCGGAAAAAATTATACAAGTTGCCAAAGTTAAAAATATAATTTGTAAACTATAAAACTATATTAGTGTAATTCATGGAGTAACGAATGAGGCAAACAGAATAAATACAATTCTATAATTATAATAATGATAATTCTTCTTATTATGAGTAGAACTAGGGTGTTCTTAAGCTCACCAAAGTGTTTGGTGAGCTTAACTTCAAATTCTATTAAATTGGTTTCAAATGACGAATTCGAACCGTTGTAATTCATTTAACTTACGAGTGATATCTACATGTGAAAATTTTAAATATTCGAATTAATTTAGTATAAAGTCAAGTGGTCAAAAAATATTCAAAAAATAAATACACTAAAATTAATTTATTAACCTTTTGACCGATTAACTTTATACTAAATTAATTTGAATGTTTAAAATTTTCACATGTAGACACATCACTTTTAAGATAGGCGTGTTCTAACGGTTTGAATTTATCATTTGAAATTGATTTAATGAGTTTTGAAATTAAGCTCACCAAACAGTTTCGTCAGCTTAAAAACACCCTGGTTCTACTCCTCTTATTATTATTATTATTATTATTATTAGAAATGCGAATGAATTAGGATGTAAGGAGGCGTAAATGCCGTAACCATCCCTCCATCCGACAAAACCACAATCCCCAAACCCAATTCCTTCTCTTCCCTCCCGCCTCCCTTGCTCGATTTTTATTCGAAATTAGTAAATTATCCAGTCTAGCTACTAGGGTTTTACTCAATTAGCAAAAGGAAGGAGAAAGAGAAAGGTAGAAGAAATGCAAACGGAGTCGCGCGTCGGCATGGTGGTCGGCGCTCAAGCAACCTCCGCCTCCGCCTCTGTGGACGGCGGCGCTCGCCGTTTCACCACCGCTCAACAGCCGCAGCAGCAACACAAATTGCAGCATCCTCTGGGGACGGTCTCGCAGCTCCTGGCAGGCGGCGTTGCTGGAGCAGTGAGCAAGACATGCACCGCCCCTCTGGCCCGCCTCACCATCCTCTTCCAGGTACTTTCTTTCTTTCCTTCTTTGGCTCTCCTCTTCTCTACCCTCCTGTATGGGCTCTCTCTGCCTAGGCTACGTAAAAAAAAAAAGGTTTTATTCTAAATATCATTTGCTATTGCTGTTATGAAAACTGAATGGTATGTTGTCAAATAAAAGGGAATAATAATGATTATGAATCAGGTGCAAGGGATGCACACAGATGTGGCGACAATGCGACATAACAGCATCTGGCGGGAGGCATCGCGGATCGTGTACGAGGAGGGCTTCATGGCCTTCTGGAAGGGCAACCTTGTCACCATCGCCCACCGCCTCCCCTACTCTTCCATTAGCTTTTACGCCTATGAGCGCTACAAACACGTGCGTGCTCATCAAAATCTCTATTCAATTCTATTCTATTTTATTCTATTTAGCTCCCTTAAAAATAAACCACACACGGACTCACATCTGACTGACAAACTGACACCTCACAATAAAATAATTAAATCAACTCAGCTCAAATCAAATCAAAAGATGCTTTCTTTCTCCCTCTTTTGCAAGGGATGCTTTATTTCGTACTGATTTGGGACAGATGTACTGTTTATTTTCAATTTGGTTCAGTTGCTACAAACGGTACCCGGATTAGATAGGCACAGGGAGTTTGTTGCAGCCGATGTGGGCGTCAGACTGATTGGTGGTGGCCTGGCTGGAATAACCGCTGCCTCTCTTACATATCCCTTGGACTTGGTCAGAACCCGGCTTGCTGCTCAGGTCAGCTCATCCCATCATCTCATTTTCTCCTCCCACTTCAACCTCTGAAGGAAGATAGTTATCTGTAGAAATCGAACCATGCCTTATTCAATTCTTTAATTGCAGACAAATACAATCTATTACAGAGGCATCAGCCATACACTACGTTCCATCTGCAGAGACGAAGGCATCATGGGCCTTTACAAGGGTCTCGGAGCGACCTTGCTCGTATGTCCCTTTTTTTTGTTCCTTTTTGTATTTGCTTTTCTTTGTTTTCTTTAGATGGAATTAACTGCCTTTCGGAATTTGCAGGGAGTGGGTCCCAGCATCGCGATCAGTTTTGCTGTTTATGAGACATTGAGAACTTATTGGCAAACGAACAGGTCATCTTTTTGATCTTGTATTGGTTCATCACAACTTCATGTCTTGAGTTCTATGTTCTTTTTGCATGCCCATTGCTCATATTGCTTGCTTTCCCTGTTTTTTCTACTCTTAAGTTGACTTCGATTTTCTTTTTGCATGCGCATAGACCACAGGATTCTAATACACTGGTGAGCCTGGCTTGTGGAAGTCTCTCTGGTGTGGCTTCATCAACTGGTAAATCAGTTTTTGCTTGTGTCTGTGTCCTTTATGCGGTTCAAATTCAAGCTTCATGTCTAAATCATTTACCTAATTGTTGAATCTATACATTACTCAGACCTGTTAAAATATCTACGACAATTCAATAACAGAAAAGAAAAAACAAAACCATTGGGTTTTTTCAGAATTTTACAGTCGAACTCACTATTTTACACTCAAGTCGAATGATTTAATTTTATCTGTTAGCTAGAATTAAACATTTTACTGCAGTAAATTCATTATGTTAGCAGTAGATTCATTATGTTTAACATGGCTAGTTATTCATTATGTTAGCAGGAGATTCCTGTGGCAAATAATAGCAGCAGCAAGTTATTCATTATGTTAGCATGGCTAGTTAACATGGCTGGTTATTCATTATGTTAGCAGTAAATTCCTATTGAAGTTTAACATGGCTAGTTATTCATTATGATGTTAGCAGTAGATTCCTGTGGCAAATAATAGCAGCAGCAAGTGTGAACCATTTTACTGCAGGTCTTTAAAAGTAACAATCATATTTTCCTTTACTGTTGTTGTTGTTGTGGTACTGCTATTATGGGGTCTTAATTTGAAGAGGTTATTTTCTTACCTCTTTGTTAATGAGCTGTTGCTTAAATTGTACATGACAGCTACATTTCCCTTGGACCTGGTGAGACGAAGGATGCAACTGGAGGGGGCAGGTGGTAGGGCTCGAGTGTACAATACAGGCCTATTTGGTACATTTGGGCAGATAGTGCGTACAGAGGGACCACGTGGATTATACCGAGGCATCCTGCCAGAGTACTACAAGGTCGTGCCAAGTGTTGGCATTGTGTTCATGACCTATGAAACCCTCAAGAAGTGCCTCTCCCCTGCCTAACATCAACTATTAGGAACTACTGCTAAATCATTCAGGTGTGCTCTTAGCTTTTAGATATGAAACAGTGGCAAGTTTTGTGGATGTTGCCACAGCATAAAGAAATACTCGCCTTTTCTTCTTTTCTTTTCTTTTTTCTCTCTTTTTTTTTTTAAATATTCAGTGTGTCTATTATTGGACCACAGTTGTGGTCAGAGAAATTTGTAACACTGGAGCAGAGTGTACAATCAATTCATCCAATTTTGATGGTTGCAATCCACAAGGGTTTATTATTACCCCATTTCACAGGGGTATTTATTTCTGGTACGACTTGCTTGATCTTGTCATGGTTTACATTTTCCTGCTGTAAAATATAATATATAATATTCCTTTTCTGTTTCCTGCACCTTTTTAATTTTGAAAATTTTATTGGTCGTCCTTGTTTTATCATGACTTCTTTCCTTGTTTTGTGTACATGTGACTATCTGATGGAAACTGGAGTGTACCTTTTGGAACTGCTTTTCTTAAAATCTGCGTGTGATTCTTTTCTGGTATCAAGCTTTGAGAACCATAGTAACATTCCTGTATAGTTTTAATATAAAATAGATATGGTTAATTTTTTTATAATGCAAAACTATACAAAGATATTGATTTTGTGAGTGTAGGTATAAACCTGATATTGATTTTGATATTGAGCGTAGGTGCAATAGTTTTTATTGTATATAAATGCAACACTAGATGCGCTTAATAACATTCTGGTTCTATTTGTATAATAAAGATATCATTGTAAGATTCATTAAATACTTGCTTAATTCGTGGATTTTTTTTTCAGGGAGGTAGGTGTTGATAAAAAAAATATATATATTGATATCCAAAATTTGACTAATATGATTTAGAAACCAATTGCATATTTGCATTGAAGAAAGAGTTTGGTATTCTTAACCACATCGAGGCCAACAATCATATGAGGTTCATCTGTTAAACTTTAGTGCTTCAACAACTTATTTCACAAGATACAACAATTTGGCCTCTTTTTCACTCAAGAAAGCCAACAAATAAACTGATTATAACATTTTCTTTGGGCAACTCTAAATCTCGATATCATTTTCTTTTCGCATAAATAGTACACTTTCAATACTCGGAGGGATTATGTTAAACTAAATAGGACACCATCCGGTGTAACGAATGTGATCGAGTGTGCGGCGCAGGCCGTATTTGGTGACAGATGCATATGCTATTCTGAAGCCTTCACCATAAGCAGATGATGTGTCATGTTGGATCTGATGCTTGAAAAATTCCCCGAGTTTCTTCTCCATCGCCGACGTGCCTCCTTTCTTTGACGAGGTCGACGATGATGGAGCAGAACTGGAGGAAGATGCCCCATTATGTGTGTCCGGCACAATTTCAGACTCAAGCCATAGGTAAGATAGCACTTGACATATACCTTCCTCTACTTCTGGGCTTAGATTGCGGTATCCTAATTCACATGGGGATAAAAATCTGTGTTTGTTTCACATTTTCAAAACTAAAAGCAAGTGACCAAACCAAAAGAAGAAAATGTAGTTTTTTAGATAGAGGATGCTGGTAAATTAATGGGAATCTTGTAAGTTGAGCACAACATCTATTGATATTCTCTTTGAGTAGGTTTGTCCTGATATATTGGTAAATGCAATAAATACCTTTGAGGCGTAGCCAGCCATGCATAAGTTCGTGAGCAAGAATGGAACCCGTTAGAAGCCTGAAATAAAAAGAAAATTCACGAAGATCTGTCAAATATTTCATGTTTGTGTGATAATCTCAATGGAATAGTAATAATCTTAAACAGTAAACTAACCGGGGAAGGCCATACAAAACTAGAATTGCTGTCACTTCACATCTGCGGGTTAGTTTTTGTGGGTAGGTCCTCATGTCAAATATTCTATTCCTGCCTATTCTTGGCCGCCTTTGTATCTGTATAATATAAAAGAAAAGGTTAGTGGTGAAAGCTCAAGAAAAAAAGTTAAATTACAAAAGCTGATATCATATTGTCAATTTTTTTTCAATCGAAACAGTTCTTCAGGCAAATTACTCACACTGCTGACAGTCTGCTCCTCAGAGAGACACAATCCCCTTGTTTCAGGCATGTGATGTGTGCCCTAAAGAAGAAAAAAAAAAAGATTAAGATAATCACAAAAAATAAGTAAAACTTGTAAATTTAATTATGGATAGTTTATATTACATCCTTTTCTCCTTCCATGGCATCATTAAGTGCTTGCCTCTCAACCAAAAGCATAGGAATTTGTTGATCTATTCTCATATTCATCCCCTCGTAATAATCTCTTATTGAATGGTACAATGGCTGACAATCGCCTGTATCCATTATTGCCGAGTCGAGGCACTCTAGACACAAACTCCTTCCATCTCCAAGTGCAATGTACTTTATGCTCCTTGACTCCATCCTTTCGCAACTGCAGCAGCGGGGGGTGTTGTCATGCTCGTGCGAAGGACAGTACTTCTGACCCCAAAATGGATGCGCTCTGTACTCTATCAACCCTGTCCTGTTTGTTGGTATCTGCCAATAAACCAAACACATCTCTTCATTTCCAAACTCATCATTGCATGTATCATACATTCAGAATCATAAACATTTGTGTTACTCAAGAGAATGGGTATGATTCTTACAAACTGATGGCACACATTGCATTTCGGGTGATGCAGCTCCTTGTAGCACAGTTTGTGGAACGCGTCAATCCCTAACAATGTAAACTGCAACACCAATGCCACAAGAGGATTTAATATACCCGTCATAAGATAATTGGATTAGAAAAGCATATAAAATACAACATACGACCCTATATTTCATACATATGAGTATACCTCAGTCTCACGAATTGCATGGCCACACAAAGAGCAGCGGAAACACTGAGTGTGCCAAAAATTACCCATGCAGCTTAGGTAATGGCCATATCCTATTTCTCGTTGACAAGCCGCACACACTCTGTAAAATGCAGTTCTCATTTAAATGACCCAAAATATTAACTTGCCAGTTAAATGAAGGAGAAAAAAAAAAAGTACCTGTGTTCCCTTGGCAAGAATTGTATAGGTGCATTTGGGTAATAAGCCGATGGTCCCAAGCTCTGTTGCAGTTCTCTGGCGAGTTGTTCATCAGTTTTCCCTGGTGCATTTTGACCTTCAAGTCAAACATATTGCAAAAGATTAGTCCATCACTGTGAAGTTTTGAGTTTTAAAACTAAGAACTATGGAGAAAGTATTTGCCTTTGGGATGCTTATTCTCCTCCGCAAGAGAAAGTGCAACGGCACGGTCCAGTTCTTCATTGTCGGCTTTAGACTGATCATTCTGAAAATTTAATTACACTAACCAATTTAAGTATTCCTTGATTTTTTTTTTTTAAATTAATCTTTACTCCAGGATACAAGAACAAGGTGAAAGAGCAATTTCAGGGTAATGAAAGGGAAGAGATTACTCTTGATTTGTTGGGTTCTCGCCAGAGCATGTTTTCTTCACCAACAACACGAGGTGGCCGCCTCCCACCGGATTCGGCATGATTCCTTCCTCTGAGTAGTTTGCACAGCCACTTTATTAAACCAGATTTTCTACTTGAACATGACGTATCTTCCATGAAATCAATTCAGCTCCAAATTGATAAGCCAGCATGAGTTTATTATCCCTCCTAGGTTATATATTTACTTCTTTTTGAAATTTGAAGGGGGAAAAAGGAAAACAGATCATGCAAGTTAACACGGCGATACTCTTAGGTCTTAACAGCAAATTTCTTACAATATAATATTTTGGTGACTAAAGCACATCATTCAACCCCAATTTTTTCCATCATCAGCAGCCTACTGGTTTGTTGATTGTGAGTTTGAAAAATACAATAATGAGCATGATCCAAATTATTGTGTAATATAATTAATGTTATGTCTTTTGGATGGAAACAAGAAAACTAAACTTGTGGAAAGCATCTACGACTCAAAGGTGATTGTTTAACATCTTTTGTGGATTATAAATTGCAATATTACCAACAAATCACATCGAATTGATTGGATTTTTTTTTTTTTTTTTTAATTCAGATGCGTAAGCTAGCTGCAGGGTGTATACTTCGTAGGATAATAATTAATAAGTAATGTAATAATGGGGGAAATAAAAAAAGGAAATTATATAGTATACTATATAAATTCTGAATGGCCCTAGCTACAATAATTATACAGATAATGAATCTCAACCGTTCATCTTTCTATACGATTTGAGTCTGTTATAGTCCGGAAATTTTAAATTTATTAATTAGCTAACAGTTATAAATTACGCCTAATTAAAATTTTGAGTCAGTTAAATAATGAATTAAAATTGGGGATACAATTACTAAACCAACGTACAAATTTCAAATTTGTAAATTAGGTCCGAAAAATTTATTCGAAGCATTAGATTCAAAATAAATGAACACAATGATGAAATGATAAGTACACACTTACGAGAAATTAAATTATAAAACTTGTGACGTATTTAGGAATAAAGACTTCAGAAAATAACATAGTAATTAAATTTAAAGAAGATTATAAAATAATAACTATTAATCAAATTTTAGACTAACTTCATAATTAAATTATAAATTTAAAACCACGAATATTCGTACAAATAGTCAACAAAATTTTCCATTGATTTTTATTGAATAAATTAGAATGTCAAGTTGCGTCTAATCATTAATTGACGTTAGAAAAATCAGAAATAATTTGACCGTCCAATTAAATCGAATTATCTGAGAAAATTTAGAAATTAATAATGAAAAATGTAAATACAAGTCGCGTTGAATTATTGGAAAATAAGCATTTTTAAATTGGTATGTGTTAATAAACAAAATGTATCGAGTTCTAAAATTGGAAATATATGTATACGAATTATTCGTACGAGATAAATTATAAAATTTACAAATTTCGTTCATTAGGGAATTATAAAGGTTTAATTAGCTATATATATATATGAGAGTGACTAATATGCTTTCGGTAGTATATGGGCCGATATGCATACAGTCCAAATTTGAAATTTCGAAATCCAAAAAGTCAATTTGAACCGTTCATCTTGTTCTCTATATTAATATGTAATGTTATATGTGATCTCTACAATAAAATGTGCTTGGAGTCCAAATTTTACATTTTTTGAATTTTTTTTACTATTTATTAAGATGAGTACAAAAACTAGTCAAATTCAGACCATTGATTTTTGTACTCATTTTAATAAATAGTAAAAAAATTTCAAAAAATGTAAATTTTGGTCTCCAACCACATTTTATTGTAGAGATCACATCTAACAGTTTGGATCGACAATTTGGACTTTAAAAATGTAGAAAATGGTTGTGGTAACTTGTTATAACTTGATCCCTCCTCTATATATATATAGAGAGAGAGAGAGAGAGAGAGTGACTAATGTGCATTAGAATGTATATGGGCCGAAATACATACGGTCCAAATTTGACTTTTCAAAATCCAAACGGTTGATCCGAACCGTTCATCTTGTTTTTCATATTAATATGTGCTTGGAGACCAAATTTTACATTTTTCTGAATATTTTTATTATTTATTAAGTATTTTACAAAATTGTTGATCCAACGTTGGCTTAATAAAACAGTAAAATCAGTAGCCACCATTGGATCAATAATTTTGTAAAATAGTTAATAAATAGTAAAAAAATTCAGAAAAATGTAAAATTTGGTCTCCAAGCACATATTAATATGGAGAACAAGATGAATGGTTGGGATCGATCGTTTGGATTTTGCAAACTCAAATTTGGACCGTATGAATCACCGGATTCAAAGTTCAAATAGCCGATTCAAACCGTTCATCTTGTTCTCCATATTAATATGTGCTTGGAGATCAAATTTTATATTTTTTGGAATTTTTTTACTATATATTAAGCTATATATATGTAAGGGTACCATGCACTGCAATGCATAGGCATTTTTGTGTATTGGACTATAAATCACCGGATTCAAAGTCCAAATGACCGATCCAAATTGTTAATCTTGTTCCCCATATTAATATGTGCTTGGAGACCAAATTTTACATTTTTTGAAATTTTTTTTACTATTTATTAAGACACTTTGAAAATCGCTGATCCAACGATAACAGCAAAATCAAAAGACACATATGTGATTAACATGTTTTATTAAAATATTAGGATTAGGAATTTTAAATTATGAATTAGCTTTTGAAAACAGTATTTTGAACGACTAAATTTTATATAGGTACTTTAAATGAAATCAAAGTAGTTAGATAATTAGAATAGATTAATTAAGTAGAACATGTTTAATTTACCGTAACTCACGAATAATTATTTTTGCAAATATTTTGACATTAGAATTTTAACAAGCAATTTATCTTCAAATTAAAATATTAAAAATACCATTTAAGTTAAAATCAAATTAGATTAAATTAAATCAAAGTGAATTATCAATATCTGATGAATTTACTGTTAAAGATTAATGCTAAGCTCGATGGTATGAAAGTGAATGATCAATATCTTACTAAACAGGGTGAGTTGGATTGATTGACTCAATAATTTTTATAAACCAAAATAATTGAGAATTTAAATTAAACACATTAATTGGGGCGAGGGTTAATATAATTTAACGTAGATTTTAATTAGTTATAATTACGTAATTTCATATCAGAAGATCCCGTACGAGTCTGATTCATTGACTGATTTGGCTGACACGCAGTTCGGAGCAGATGAGGATCCCATTGATTTCACAGAGGTTTAGCCGCCACGTCTTCAGCCATTCAGGTGTGGGATATCTGAATTATTTCTTTTGTGGGCGTACTTTTACCTGTCGATCCATCTGACCTGACATCCGCACTTTACTTTTAAGTAGTTGAATTAAAACTACAGAGCATGTTTATCCTTTCTGCACTGTATATAGAAATTACATAAACCCTAAAAAAAAATTCAAATTTACTGTATTTTAGGTGTAAAGTAATTAAATAGTATTATATATATTATTAGAATATTAAGTTATTTGATTGCCCTCTTCTCATAGAAGACAATATATTATTATATAGACACACGCATGCAATCGTGAGAGCTGAGCAGAGGCTGAGTGACTTCGTTCCGTCTTGTAGTATGGGATACAGGACGACTTGACAGCCATTGAGCCGAGGTGTCACTTGACTTTTCAGGTGGTCTTTTATGACTTATATTATATGTATAAAATTTGATTATATGTCTTTTTTTATCATTTTACCATTACGTGCGGGCCAGACTCGAGCCCTAACGTACGAAACGATTTGGGAGTGATTCCCCTCTACATTAGAAGCTACATGCCTAGAATGGCTTCCACAAGACCGGACTCGAGCCTTGTGGAATTGTGATGTGGTGCATAAGGCCGAACTCAAGTCTTGATGCACAGGGCCGGACTCAAGCCCTTGATCCTATTGGTCTGGCTGGACGGTAGAGTTCTCTCATGCTCATGGGGGATGAGTTTGACTTATTTTACGACTTGCATGTATGATTTCTCCTATTTTATATGTTTGGTTGACGAATCATTTAGGCAAGATGAAACACGGAATTTAAGATATAACCATATGCTACTATGTTATTATCTTGTGGGCAATGCTCGATGTCATTTAGGCAATGTGTATCATTGTGCCTCTAATCACAGTACTTGAATTATATTATATTGGATATTTTGATTCTATTAGCACGGCACGGTGTGGTTTACTTAATTCGTATTATTATTATTATTATTATATTTGTGTACACGGTGCTTTGGTACTGGATTCCGATTTGATTATAATCCGCTATTGTATTTTTATTTTGGGATTATTCTGCACGTTGACATAATAGATTAATCACATCATGGCATTAAATAAAAGTGTTTTTCTTAGATATTGATATAGGTTCACACGTGCATGTTAAATTATATTCATAACTGTACGCAATTTATAAATAAAAGTGTTTTGACTGTAGAGAATCTCTGAGGGGATAATTTTGGGTTACATAATGAACGATTCGTCGCTCACCCACAAGTTGTTTCGTGAGTTTTAGGTACATAGTCCAGCGATCCGCAACAGGAGTTGTCAGGAGCTGTCCCCGATGGCCACACTGCTTGATTAGCTAGCAGGGTTCAGTTTTGATTAGGTTTATGAGTCTCATATTTGTTGTTTTATTATATACGGGCTCAATAGATCATGTATTTCCATCACTATATTATGTTATCTTGGATATGACATGGACTGGATTGTACTATATGTATGTTTATTTATTTGCTATGTGACTGATGCTTGATATTTTATATTTCACTTCCGTTGTTTATCATTTTGATTATTTTGAGCCTTGCATGTTTATTGATTAATAAACATGAGGCGAGGCTGATCACACCTTAATCCAGTATTCATTGTTTGGAGTGTGACAGAGTCGACCTTCCAAATTCAGTTTTGTGCTATCATTGCCTCTTGGTAAAACTAATCACAAACTTCAACACTTGACAGCGGAGCACGAACTGCCTATAGTGGGAACAAAAGGGTAAGAATTGAGAGAGAAGGAAGGAGATACATACCGTGGATGCAGGAAAGGGAGAATGAGGAGGAGGCCGTGGGGGCAATAATTGGAGCTGATCCCACCAAAAACCAAAAAAGTAACTTTGGATCTAAGGAAAGGGGTGAGGAGGGGGTGGGGGTCGGAGCAAGTGGTGAGGTGAGGTGAGGTGAAGAGAGAAAGAGAAGAATAAAGTGGATAGCTAGCTGCTGGTGTAGGTAATATAGGTAATATGAAATTAACAAATTAGGATTGAAGGAAGAATAGAAACAATTGCTCCTCCCCCACCCCAGGCATCTTATATAAATAACAAGTTAACAGCCCAATCCTTTTTTCTAAAAAAAATTGTGTGACTTTTGTTTATACTTTGGAATGAAAAAAGAAAAGGAGAAACAAAGAGAAAAGGAAAGGGAATACTAGATGTAGAGGAGTTAAATTAGATTATTGAGTTGGAGGTGGAGAGAATAAATAAGGTGGTGGCTAGGAAAGGAAGAGATTCTTGTTCCCCCTCACATTCCATCCTTCTTCTCATTCTTCTTCTCTCTTCCCGCCTCTCTCACTATATCACAAATCGCAAATAAAATTAAATAAATAAATACATAACAAAAAAGCAAAGCAATGAAACAGAGAAGAGAAGATAGAAAATGGGAATAGGATGCGGCAAAAACACGCTTGGTGCCAATTTCTTTTCAAAAACAACAAAAGGCAACCCCCCCCCCCCCCCCCCCCCCCCCTCCACTTTCAATCTTTCTTTCAAAACTAATCGTCCGTTGCTTACACTTGCATTTTCCAGTCACCTGTCAGAAGTTAGGAGTGTTATTAAAATTCAAAACGAATCTATTTCATTCAATTATACGCCGTCAGCCGTCACTTCCATCTCCATTCTGATTCTACTACTTTATCAAGTAGCAACGGTTTCTTACGGACCGTCAAACAACATGTTATTAGACCCTTCTCTATGAGTCTATGAAGGCATAATATTTTTGTAATGAATAATAAATAAGTGGGCATAACTCGATACATAAAAGAAGGAAAGCGAAATACACGTCTGAATGCTTGTTATTATCATTGTTATCATTGAACTGTATCGCTCTGTGATAAATTATTTTAAATAAAATAATATTTTAAGCTATTAGAATTAGGGTGTTCTTAAATTCACCAAGTTCTTTGGTGAACTCAAGTCTAAAACCTATCAAATCGGCTTTAAATAATGAATCTGAACCATTGAAATCCGCTTATCTTACGAGTGATACATCTACATGTAAAAATTTTAAACATTCGAATTAATTTAGTATAAAGTCAAGCGGTCAAAAAAACATTCAAAAAATGAATGCATTAATTAAAATTAATTTATTAACTTTCTAATTTTGACCGATTGACTTTATACTAAATTAATTCGAATGTTTAAAATTTTCACATGTAGACACATTACTCGTAAGGTAGGCGGATTTCAACAGTTCAGATTCGTCATTTGAAGCCGATTTGACAGATTTTTAAACTTGAGTTCACCAAGGGACTTGGTGAACTTAAGTTCACCCTAGTTCTACTCTGCATAACACTATCAAGTTCATTTTTAAAGATGATTGTGATGATGATAGCGGTGAAGATGTATTGAACAGGAGCAGATATATCTATCTCTTGATTTTCAAAAATAATTTTAGCTCATCTATATTACTCTTGTTGAAAATGTTTGCCTACCCCTATTAGAGCCCAATACATTTTTCCAGCAACAGACTCGGAACCCAACTGATTTTTGTTGATTTTTTGCAGTCCAACTAATTTTGCTAGTAGCTAATCGTTCTTTTGTTTTCACTGAAGCGGATTCAGATCTTAATTGTGAACTAAAATCGCAAAAGGAACAACAAACTAAAATTGCTACAGGAACAACAGCAAACTAAAATCGTACTGATGGTGGCAAGATAGGATGCAGCTCGCCTCGGCTCAGGCTCAGCGGCAGAAATCCTGATATTTTTACTGGTAACTCTCACTTTTTTTTTTCTTAATCTGTAGCACTTGGAATATAACAAGCTTTGTCTTTTAAGATGCAGGTAAGATTTGATTTAATTTCTTCCTTGAAATATCTACAAATTAAAACAAAAAGACATAATGAAAGAGAACCGATCAATTTTATTTGTAGCATTTAAAAGGAAAGAAAACCGATCACATGCTAGCTGCCATATATAAATGTATGCTTAAGTTCTAAATTCTTTCTTTTCAGTACTTAGTAGTAATCTATTATAGATCAGATTATAGTAGGTATTTCTAATTTTATTTTTTTAAGTTTATGAATCAGAGTATTCAAAATGGACAAATATTTTAAGAAACTATCTAAACCTCCAATTAATTCACCTTCATAGGAATCACAACAAATCAAATCTAGTTTAAGCTCTAATCGTCCTCATGGAGTTAATATTGTCGAATAAGACCATCCTTCTGATCTCGCTCTAAGACCATTATTCATATCTCAATATAATCCAAATGAGCATTATTGTATACATGGCTCAATTAGAAGATTTAACACTTGTTAGTTTAATCAGTACAACTCTTGGTTGGAATATAGTATAAATTAAGATGAGGCATTTTGTCTTTGTTGGTATCTATTTAGATCCAAAAATCTCAAAACAGGTGGAAGGATCAACTTTGTAGGAGAGGGTTTAGAGAAAATGGAAATGCAAGAAATGATTTGACGATATACCAGTGACTCAAATAGTTGGCACAATCATGCTTGAAGAAAATGTTTGAATTTGATGAACTAGAGACAACATCTAAATTATGCTAGAGACAAAATTAAGTGTTAGACACAAGATGAATTATAAAGCACAGCTAAATGTCTCTCTTACTATGTACAATATTTATTCGAAGTTTATCAATGAGTGAAATTGGCATTGATATGATAGTAGTCGCTTGTGTTGAAAGGACATTTTGACAATGATTACGGTAAAATATAGTTTAAGAATAGAATGGAAGATAATAGATGAATTATTATTTGGATACTTACATAAAAAGAATTTGTTTGATGGCGTATATAATGAAATTATTATATAAAGACTCGTGGAAGAATATTTGATTCGTCGTCATCAGCTTGACTATCTAGCATTACTATGTTTGTTGTTTTTTTATATGAAAAAAGAATATTATTTATTGTAATATTTAATATTATGCATGTTGATATTCAATACATGAACTCTCTAAAATAAAATATAACGATAATATGATGAGGTATTGAATAAATAAGGAGATAGGATGAAAAGAAAAGAAAAGGAAATAAGAAATGAAACTAATTTTAGAAAGAAAATATGTGGATGATAAGCAAACTCAGCGATCAGTAGTCAGCGGGATTACATTAAATCAAGAAGTCTCACATTGAGAAAGTATTCGTTATTTATTATTTTATAAATAAATATTTGGGTCTTAGGGGCGGATCAAGAATTTTTGTCAGAAAGGGACAACAAAATATCGAATCGGATTTAAACCCATTAACTAATTGAGTACTCGATAAAAAAACAATATTTTGACTTATATTTTTCAATACCCTGACTTATAATTTCTGATCTTATAACTTATAATTAATATTACCAATCATAATTCAAGACATTTAGTTTGATTTTAACACTAAATTTAATCCGAATTAGAAATCAAACATCCAGAAATGACAAAAATATTTCAGAAAGAAACAAAATTGATCGGTACCAATAAATCACCACTAAAATTCAAAGAGAGAAGGTGGCTGCCCCCTGTGCTACCGTAAATCCGCCCCTGATTAGTCCCCTCTAGAGTTTGGCAAAAACCCGGGTCGGGTATACCCGCCCGTACCCGCCGCCCGGGTATGGGTCGGGTACTCTGGTACGCGGGTATGGGCAAAAATCGAACCGGACCCGTTATTTTGGACCAATACCCGACCATACCCTACCCGAGTTTACCCGTACCCGACTAAACCTGTACCCTACTACCCGTACCCGTACCCGTATACCCGAGTACTGTTCATCCATTTCAAAATTCAAAAAATCTGATTTTTTTTCCCCCCCAAACCGGTGCCATCCCATCCGGACCCGACCGGCCGGACCCACCCGGACCAGACCGGACCGACCGGATGGGACGGTTTTTTTTTTTCTTTTTCTTTTTCTTTTTTGTTTCTGTTTTCTGTTTCTGTTTTTTTCTGTTACTGTTACTGTTACTGTTACTGTTATTCTTTAAAAATTAAAAATTTAAATTTTATCCCTCCAACCAAAATTTCTTTAAATACCCCTCTTCCTCCCTTCATTTTCACATCTCCTTCTCAATTCTCATTCTCTCATTCTCTTATTCTCTTAATCTAAATTTCTATTATTCTCAAATTTTAAATTTATTGTTAAAAAAATATATAGTTGTACATTTAATTCCTTCTACAAATACGCAAACGGAATTACGAAGGTATCGAAATTACGAAGTTCGGGACCTTCCACAAGATTTTTCCGCGAGATTTAAATGTTATATTTATTTCATGTTAGATTAATTTATTTTTGTAGAGTAAATTTAGTTTATGTAGATTTATTGGATGTTAAGTAATTAGATATTTACATTTGTTAGATTTATTTTATGTTAGATTTGTTAAGTAATTAGATTTATTAGATTTATTGAATATGTTAGATTTATTTAGTTTATGTTAGATTTGTTAGATGTAAAGTAATTAAATTTGTTTTGATGCTAGATTTTATTTTTGAAATTCGGATTTATTTTTCATAGGTTTAAAAAATGGGTTATATTTATTTTTGAAAATATGTGAAGTAATTAGATTTATTTTGAATATGTTAGATTTATTTTTGAAAATGTTAGATTTATTTTGAATAGGTTAGATTTATTTTTGAAAATGTTAGATTTATTTTGAATAGGTTAGATCTAATTTCTGTTTTTTTGTTTCTGTTTTTTTATTTCTGTTTTTTTTATTTCTGTTTTTTAATTTCTGTTATTTAATTTCTGTTTTTTATTTCTGTTTTTTAATTTCTGTTTTTCAGATTCATTCTTGTAAATGTTAGATTTATTTTGAATATGTTAGATTTATTTTTGAAAATGTTAGATTTATTTTGAATAGGTTAGATTTAATTTCTGTTTTTTTATTTCTGTTTTTTAGATTTATTTTTGTAAATGTTAGATTTATTTTGAATAGGTTAGATTTATTTTTGAAAATGTTAGATTTATTTTGAATAGGTTAGATCTAATTTCTGTTTTTTAATTTCTGTTTTTTTGTTTCTGTTTTTTTATTTCTGTTTTTTTAATTTCTGTTTTTTTAATTTCTGTTATTTTATTTCTGTTTTTTATTTCTGTTTTTTAATTTCTGTTTTTTAGATTTATTCTTGTAAATGTTAGATTTATTTTGAATAGGTTAAATTTATTTTTGAAAATGTTAGATTTATTTTGAATAGGTTAGATCTAATTTCTGTTTTTTAATTTCTGTTTTTTTGTTTCTGTTTTTTTATTTCTGTTTTTTTTATTTCTGTTTTTTAATTTCTGTTTTTTAGATTTATTCTTGTAAATGTTAGATTTATTTTGAATATGTTAGATTTATTTTTGAAAATGTTAGATTTATTTTGAATATGTTAGATTTAATTTCTGTTTTTTAATTTCTGTTTTTTTGTTTCTGTTTTTTTATTTCTGTTTTTTTTATTTCTGTTTTTTAATTTCTGTTTTTTAGATTTATTCTTGTAAATGTTAGATTTATTTTGAATAGGTTAGATTTATTTTCTGTTTTTTTGTTTCTGTTTTTTTATTTCTGTTTTTTTTTATTTCTGTTTTTTTATTTCTGTTATTTTATTTCTGTTTTTTTTTTAATTTCTGTTTTTTAATTTCTGTTTTTTGAATAGGTTTAAAATATGACAACTCCTCCTCGCGAGGGGCAAGAAGATTTTGCCTCGAGATTGTCGGCCTCACTTTTTGGCCCCGATATGCCACGATCTCATTATCCACAAAATTATCCGCCTAATTATCTTGATAGTTCTTCCTCCCAAATGCCACCACCTAATTATCCACAAAATTATCCACAAAATTATCAAAGAAGGGACCAAATGCTAGATTTAAATTATCAACAACCCCCACAAATGAGTGCACCGCCATCGTATTATACTTCAAACGATCCAAACGTATTCATTCCACAAGAATCACTTCAACCAACACCATCGTATGCATATGGAGGCATGGGCTCTTCTGTAGCATCGAGTCAATTCACTGACACTGCCCCTTCGACAGCTGAACCTGAAATTCAAGAAGAAGTTGTTGCTCCTTCGACAAGTAGACCCTCAGAAGCACCAACAGAAAAGAAGACTAAAAGAGAAAGAGCTCCTCCCAATTACAATCAACCGTGGGTGAGATTTTATGAGATTACCAGAGATGAGAGAGGTATTATGCAATTACTAGATTGTAAGGTAAAAAATTGCAAAAGACATTTTGAGTATAAATTAGGTAGTGGTATGAGCAGCTTTAAAAGACATTCTGAAATGCATGAAAAAAAGCACGAGGAACCAGAAAAAGATGCTCAACCGAAAATAATCCAAACCCTTATTAACGCGGATGGTACCAGAACCAACCCAAAATTCGATGAATCAAAAATGCTTAGTGAATTGGCTCGGTACATTACCCATAAAGAACAACCAATAAGTATGGGTAGTTGCATGAGTTTTTCCCGGTTATGCATTCGGGGGTTAGGCCAACCAATGTACAAGAGGATGCATCATAAAAAGATGGTTGGTGAAATAAAAAAACAGTTTCTCTCTAAAAAAGATGACCTTAAAGCTCTATTTGCATACCAAAGTAATAAGGTCTCGATTACATCCAATATATGGACTGCCGATAAACATGGACTTGGGTACTCTTGTGTTACCGGGCATTGGATCGATGATCATTGGTTATTACAAAAAAGGATATTAAGTTTTGGAGTGCTAGATTCCCCGCACACTGCAAATGTAATTTTCAAATACATTATTTCCGTTTTAGAAGAATATAACCTTAAGAGGGATATGGCTAACATGGTTTTTTCTATCTCATTCGATAATGTGAGCAACAACATAGCTTCCATTGAGATTTTTAAACGGTCACTAAACCCGATCATGAATGGTGAAATGTTTCACCAAAAGTGTGCGTGCCACATACTTAACCTCGTCGTGAAGGCGGGTCTTAAAACAGAAGCCGTAAAACTATTGATAATTAAATTTAAAAATGCTCTCAACCACGTTGTTTCAAACCAAGAAAGAAAACAAAAGTTTAGGGGTCTGTGTGTCAAATATGGATTGGACAAGTTGAAAGTACCTTGGGATATAGATACCCGTTGGAACTCTACCTATAGGTTGTTGAACCGATGCATTCCTTACAAAGCTGTCATAGGGGAGTTTTTGAGAAGCTCCACCCCCGAGGCACTACAATTGGAACTCACCGGCGGAGAATGGGAGCAACTACAAAGGCTATGCAATTTCCTTCAAACCTTTTTTACAGCAACCGTACAACTATCATGCTCATACTCACCGACGTCATTTCAGTTGCTCAGACATCTCTATGACATCTCCAAGGTGTATTGTCAATTGGAACAAGCTGAAATCCACGATAAATCTCTCACACCAATCGTAGATGCCATGAAACAAAAGTTTCTCAAATATTGGGAAGATGTACCGCTCGTCGCGATTATAGCGAACTGCCTCAACCCGGCATACAAGAAGTTTTACACGATCAAAGTAGTTCAAAGGTACAAAGATAATCTACGTTTAGACAGTACCAGGGTGGAGGCATACGTGGATTCGAAATTCGAAGAGATGTTTAACATATACAACTCAAGAATGAGTGCCAACCAAAATCCGTCTTCGTCCCGTGCCACCCCTAGGTATGAATATAAATATACATTTGTTTTTTAATCTTTATTATTTATAATATATATATTATTTGTCCACTAACTTTTTTAAATTTTTTAATAGTTTCACTTCCAGGAGCACTAGCAGTGGTGGTTTGTTAGCAGATTTTCAGTCGGAGATCGAACCACAAACAACAAGCGAGCTAGTGACCTATGTATCGATGATGAACGAAAGTGAACATGGACTTGACGTCATGGCATGGTGGAGGAGGCATCAAAGGGCCTTTCCAACACTGGCGATGATGGCTCGCGATGTATTTGTCGTGCCTGTGTCAACCGTCCCTTCTGAAAGTTGTTTCAGTTCGGCGAACAGGATCCTCTCCGATAAACGCAGTAAGTTGGGTCCATGATCGGCGTAAAAGCGCAACGCAAGTTTCGGTACGCTTGGGGGCGTACCTTTTAAAACCGCGGTTACACCTTCCGATTAGGGTTGCAAGTGTACAACCCTATCGAGGAGTATAATCGGGTATCGATCCACAGGGACGGTTCCCTTATCTAGATATTTACTTATCT
Organism: Carex rostrata; assembly: GCF_964058835.1. Taxonomy (NCBI): domain Eukaryota; kingdom Viridiplantae; phylum Streptophyta; class Magnoliopsida; order Poales; family Cyperaceae; genus Carex; species Carex rostrata. The sequence continues at coordinate 9,044,446 of NC_135934.1, forward strand.
CGACTAAAGACTAGAAGTGAGAAAAAGGGGTTTTGGTGTTTAATTTTCCTAAGGAATCAACTCAAGCAATCACACAATGATATAGAATAGTAAATGTGCAAGAAAAGGTATAAACTGTGTTTTGATTTGGGATAAAAGGTGTTTCAAGGGTTTCAGACTTCATCTCTGATTTGCCTCTAGTGGTACGGCCCTTACCAAGTTGGTACGGCCAGGCCGCACCAACCTGGTATGACCAAGCCGTATGGGGCTTGGTACGGGTAGGCCGCACCACTCTTGTAAGGGCCGTACTGGTTTACCAGAACAGAGCTTACAAGTTCGAGTTGATGCATTTCTTGCTGGTACCTCGTATTAAACTCTTGATAAAGGTTCAATTGACCATACCTAAGGTTCCTAAACCTCAACTCTCGTTTGTTGGTTCAAGATCTAAGTTTTGGATTCAATTCTTCACCTTCTAGGGTTTCTAAACCTCAACTCTCGTGTTTTGGTCCAGATCCTCTAGTTGATTGATTGGAGATCTAAGGTAACCTCTAATCTGTCGATTAGAGGAGAATTCAACCTTTCGGCTTCAATTCGATCAAGTCTACCTAAAGGGATTGGTTTGGTTGAGAGAAGGCAATGGTCACATGACCTTGTTAGGGTTGATCTACCACTATAGGCACACCACATGCAATCACAGAAACACAAAGCAATCAAGACAAGCAAATTCACAATCAATTCAATCACAAGAGTTCATACAAGATCCAAATCAAGAAAAGCAACACAAATCAAGAAAATCCATCTACAAACCCTAGAAACAAAAGTCTACTACTCACAAGTCATAGATCTGTCCAGATATACAAGAAAAGAGATAGAGAAAGTCATGAAAGAACTAGATTGAAGATCGGGAATGGAGAAGGTGTAGATCCGTCGATTCTCGCCTCTTCCTCTTCCTTGATCTTCTCTTCTTTCTCCTTTGCTCTCTTTCTCTCTTTCACTGAGCTCTCAATCTGGAATGAAGTGGAATCCCCGAAAATGGAGAGATCCCCCGCTATATATAGCCTCTGCCAAGATTTGAATTCTGTCAGGCGGCACCTATGTACGGCCCGTACCAATTTGGTACGGCCAGGCCGTACAAGGTGGGAAGAAGGCTGAAACGGCTAAGTTTGGTACAGGCCGTACCAAGTTTGGTAAGGGCCGTACCAAGGTGTCAAAAAACGCCGTTTCTTCGTGTATTTTGCTCCAATCCTGCAGAAAACAAACAAACTCTCAGCAGTACCAAATTCTAAGAATATATCAATGAAATGCACATGGTTTTGACAATTTGGAACATGGATTTGGTATGAAATCAAGTCAAATATAGGCTAAATATGCGAGGTATCAAATTCCCCCAAGCTAAACCTTTGCTTGTCCTCAAGCAAAAAGATTCAAACTTGGATTCAAAGCTAGACAACTAAATCTAAATGCTGTTGCAAATCTAATTGTGAAAACTTACGTGAATCTGCTATGGTTAAGAGTTTCTAGAATCATTTTAGTTGTAGTTTGGACATTTCTTTATAAACCGTAATTCACTCCACCAATTGGTCGATTGAACTTCTTATTTTGAGATGCTTTTAATGATTGTAAAGGTTTCATGATTAGGTTTGATCGAAACAATTTTATTCTTTTACCAAATCTATGCTTTTATTCATGGTTATTTTAATTTTCCCCCAAGCTTGAAACAAACTTGGGTAAGAAAATTTCAAACATGTGTTGGTACAAGCAAAATCATACATTTATTTATATATATTTTTTTTATTCATTCAATTTTTTTATTTCCTAGGTTGGGAGGCGAGCTCAAAGGCGTCTAATTCATTTTGAATCAGACTTATTGCCAGTACTCGCTTATTGCTCCTCTTTTCATCATCATTTTTTTTTATTTTGGGAGACGAGCTCAAAGGCGCCCAATAGGACTTATTGCCAGTACTCTTATTTTCTCCATCTTTTATTATATTATTATTTTTTTTATATTCTTTTGCTCATACCAACGGATACTCCAATAGAAAATCTCCATTCCTAAAGGTATAGTTCAGTGTATTCAAATAATTTCGTTCGATACAATCCTAAATTTTTCATCTTTTTCAATCATTAAAAACATCTCAACTTAAGCAGTTCAATCAACTAATCATGGGTTAGTTCTAATTCATTCAGGGCTGTCCTAAATACGACTAGAAATGTTTCAAAGTTACTCTTAATTCTAACAGTTCACGCAAATTTTCACCTAATAATGCAAGAAAATACGAAAAAGTACAAGTAAAAATAACGATAAAGTAAACATGACCTACATGCAAATGTCTCCCCCCCAAGCTTGCCCTGAGCATTGTCCTCAATGCTTCAAGACATAAAGATAAAGAATATGTAAAAGCTCGGGTAAAGGAAAGCGAACCTGAGAAGTCTAGGGTGGTGGTGGGCCAGGCCAGTGACCGTGGTCCATGAAGAATCGCCAGTCAGTCATCTGTCGCTCCATACGCTGAATACCCAGGGCCTGCTGAGCGACATCGGCCCGAATATCAAAAATAGCGTCCCCCTGAGCGGCCTGCGTCTCCTGAATGGCGAGCTGAGACTCGAGCAAGCCGGACTGAGTCTCCTGGATGGCCCGCTGCGAGGCCTGAATAGAGATCTGGGTGGCCTGCATGGAGGAGATGAGGGCGTACATCTCGCGCATGGTAGGCTCATGAGAGGGACCAGCTGAGGAAATGGATGGGCCAGCCTGATATGTGGAAGTGGATGGGCCAAGCTGGAAAGTGGAAGGTCCAGCACCGAATGAGGAAAGGCCTGCAGCAGGAGAAGGGAAAGGTCCCTGCGGAGAGAAGAGAGGGACCTGACTAGGAGAGGAAGGCATCAGGAGTGGAGAGTGAGGAGTCAGATGCTCATCCTGATCCTGAACGGGAATGTCGAGCATCTCCACATCGTCCGTGGGTGGTGGTGGTGGTGGTGGTGGTGGAGGTGGTGCGGGGCCCTGCTGGATACGAGGGGGACGGGTGAACAGCCAGGTGCTCCGGTCGTCAAAGGAGAGAGTGACCGGGAAAGGCATGACATAGCTGGCCTGGTCGCCGATGCGCCATGCCCAAACACCTCGTCCATCACGTGCTGCTGCTGGCTGGATAAACTTGTAGTTGTGCAGGGCCGTCAGAGTGAAATGGCGGGGGCCCTTGCACTCCTCATCTCCGATGATCTGGACACCCAGTCGCTCAGCAATGAGCGTGACGTAGGCGGAGATAGAGACAATGCCACCAACCTTGGTGGCGCGCTGGAGGCCGAGCCAGTGGTGGATCATCGCGAGCATCAGATCGGGCCGCTCGAGTGCGTCGTCAGGGCGCAGCATATGATCCAGCAACTGCAGATCCTCGACATTAGCACGGGTCATCGTCTCACCACGTGCAAAGAAGGTGCCGCCGAGGATCCGCAGTATACAGCGGAGGACGGGATGTGGGACATTCAGCTGTTTGAACTCCGGATTGAATGCAGAGCCCGCTCTCCTGCCAGAGATCAACTCCCAGAAGTGGTTGCGATCCAGATCGTCAGCGAATGAGAGGGAGTCCGTCGTCGGGTTTGGTGCAAAACCAAACCACTCGCGCAACTGGGAGAGCCAAACACGGTGAACCTCCTGACGAAGGCGGAACTTGATGTATGGAATATCCTTCTTGTTATATCGAAGCTCCAGAGAGGAGAGGAACTCAAGGGTGAGACCCGAGTATCCTCTCTGGGCGATGCTCCAGAAGGAAGAGGATATCCCAATCCGACCAGTGAGACGTAGGAACTCCTGGTCAAGTCCCAGAGTCTGGAGGGCCGAGAAGTCTACGATCCTCGTATTGGCGAACTTTCTCTGACGGAGGGTCTGGTGGAACTGCGCTGCGCGCTGGGTGGAGTCAGAGACACCCTCATCAGTGCCGTAGGAGTCGGAGGCGTGGTCACTGGAGGGTGTACCAGAAGGCTGGTAGGATGGGCTCTCGTGCCCACCTCCAGAACCGGCCTGAGAGGCACTCCTAGACGAGGACTCTCCTCCATCCCGAGACTGCGATGCGCTCCTGGAGCTACTCCGGCCGGAGAGACGAGATGACGTGGGGCCAGAAGCGGAGGGGACGGAGGACTCAGAATCAGACCCGGAAGGAGTGGGGGTGTGCGAGAGGTGCCGACGCATCTCGCGAAGACGCTCTTGGCGTTGCTGTTGAGCATACTTGCGTTGGCGTTCTGTGTTCGGGTCGGACATGTACGTCTCACACAAGACCTAAGCAGATGAAGGCCGGTCTGGACTGGTACGGGTAGGGTGTACAAGTCTGGTACGGGTAGGCCGCACAAAGTGGTACGGGTAGGCCGTACAGGACGTTGTACAGGCCGTACCGGGCTTGGAACTTGTGCTGGTAAGGTTAGAACCTGGTACAGGCCGTACAGGACTTGGTACAGGCCGTACAAGCTGGTACCAACACCAAATTGGTAATATCAGTGCTCAGAAAGCTCAAACCAGGTACAGAACACAAAAATTTGGTCAATTCAAATGAAGCAAGTAAGCACTGGTACAAGGTCTGGTACCTGTGCTGGTGCTGGTACGGGCCGTACAGCCTGGTACGGGTAGGCCGTACCAGGGTTAGGGTTTGCAGGAAAATGGCAGAATCGCTAATGGAAGGGAAGAAGAAGACGAAAATGAAAAAGGGAAGGAAGAAAAGGGAAAAGACAAGTGAAAACCACTTACCCGAAGAAAGAGGAGGTGCGGCCTACGCCGGTACGGGGCTGTACTTGGTGCGGGGCCGTACGTGAGAAACGGAGGCGGCAGGGAGGGCGGTGGTGCGCGGTAGAAAGGAGAAGGAGGTGGAGGTACGGTAGGGAGGAAGAAAGAGAGAGAGAGAGAGAGAGAGAGAGAGAGAGAGGGAGAGGTACGGCAAGGGAAGGGGTGCGGGGAGGGGAGGGGTTTAAGAAGAGAAGTGTGGCATTGAATGCCCTTCTGCGTCGCCCAGCCCTAGGTACGGCCTGGCCGTACCAACATGGTACGGGCCGTACCGGCCTTTAGTGAGCCGTGCCAACCCTAGATACGGCCTGGCCGTACCAACCTGGTGCGGTCTAGCCGTACCAGGGAAGGTTGCTGTTCTTTTGGCTCTTGAAGACTTCTCAATCTCGCTCAGGATGCAGAAAAAGAAAACATGAATGCATGTCTAATTGTTCCTAAGATACACAAATAGGCTTGGGCTGCCTCCCAAGGAGCGCTTGTTTTAGGTCTTAAGCTCGACCATCTCTCTGTTATGCTTCAACTCGGGCGGGATCAGAGAGATCCAAGTTGACGCGCATTTCATGGGGATGATCAGCAATGTAGTGCTTGAGACGCTGACCATTGACTGTGAAAGTCTGCCCTTCCTTGCTCTCAAGTTCCACGGTGCCATATGGGAACACTGTTCTTACCCGAAATGGACCAGACCACCTGGACTTCAGCTTCCCTGGAAAGAGCCTCAGTCGAGAATTAAACAGAAGGACCAGATTTCCAGCACTGAATTCACGAGGTGTGATGCGCTTGTCATGAATCTGTTTGGTCCTTTCCTTGTAAATTCTCGCATTTTCATAAGAATTCAGGCGCATCTCCTCCAACTCGTGCAAGTCAAGGATGCGTTTCTCTCCAGCTGGAAGCAAGTCCATGTTGATGGCCCGCGTGGCCCAGTATGCTTTGTGCTCTATTTCCACGGGCAAGTGGCAGGACTTTCCGTACACCAGTTTGAAAGGGCTCATCCCAATTGGCGTTTTAAAGGCTGTACGGTAGGCCCACAGTGCGTCACTCAGCTTAAGCGACCAATCCTTCCTCGTTTTTGCAACTGTCTTTTCCAAGATAGACTTGATCTCCCTGTTGGAAATCTCAGCCTGACCGTTGGCTTGAGGATGGTAGGAAGTGGTCACCTTGTGAGTTACTCCGTGACGACTGAGAAGATTGTCGAACTGGCGGTTGATGAAGTGTTTGCCACCATCACTGATGACGGCTCTCGGGACTCCAAAGCGAGGGAAGATGATGTCAGTGAACAGTCTTTTCACTGCATTGGAGTCCGCATTCTTGCATGCCACTGCCTCCACCCACTTGGAGACGTAGTCAACTGCCACCAGGATGTATTCGTTCCCACAAGAGGGTGGAAACGGTCCCATGAAGTCAATGCCCCAGACATCGAAGATGTCTACCTCAAGAATAGAGTGGAGAGGCATCTCATTCCTCTTGGTGATGTTTCCGGTGCGCTGACATTTGTCACAAGCTGCAACGAAGGACCTAGCGTCTCTGAAAAGGGTAGGCCAGAAGCCGGATTGTAGGACCTTTGAAGCAGTCTTGGAGAATGAAGCGTGTCCCCCGTATGATGAGGAATGGCAGTGCTCGAGAATGGAGCACGTCTCGTCGTATGGCACACAACGTCTGTAGATGCCATCAACGCCAGTTTTGAATAGGAAGGGGTCATCCCAGAAGTAAAACTTGGCATCCGATCGAAGCTTCTTCTTTTGCTGGTAGGACATGGTAGGAGGGAGTACTCCTGAAGCTAGATAGTTCGCAATGTCCGCATACCAGGGCACAGATTTGGTGTTTACTTGGTCCGCGGCGTGGAATGTCCGATCTTGCACAGCATGGGTCGTGTGCATCGATGTACCGACCGAGTTTATCTCCTCCATGGCAGAGATCGAATGGAATTGATCATCAGGGAATGAGTCATTGATTGGCAGGTTAGCAGAGTCTTCATCTTTCCAGCGAAGCCGGGATAGATGGTCAGCCACAGTGTTGTCGACTCCCTTTTTGTCCCTGATTTCAATATCAAACTCTTGCAGGAGGAGGATCCACCTGATCAGGCGAGGTTTAGCATCCTGCTTGCTCACCAGATACCTGAGCGCGGCATGGTCTGTGTAGATCACTATCTTGGAACCAACCAAGTAGGATCTGAACTTGTCGAGAGCGAACACAACAGCCAGAAGTTCTTTCTCGGTCGTCGTGTAGTTCATCTGGGCAGGATCTAGCACCTTGCTAGCATAGTAGATAGCACATGGCTTGTTCTCCTTTCTCTGCCCGAGAACTGCTCCCACAGCATAATCGCTCGCGTCACACATCAGCTCGAATGGCAAGGACCAGTCTGGTGGCTGCAAGATGGGTGCTGAGACAAGGGCTCCTTTCAATCGATGAAACGAGTCGACACAATCCTCTGAGAAGACAAAATCAGAGTCCTTGATGAGCAAATTGGTCAACGGTTTTGCGATCTTTGAGAAGTCCTTGATGAATCGGCGGTAGAAGCCAGCGTGTCCCAGAAAGCTTCGGACTGCTTTGACATTTGTTGGGATCTCCAGCTTCTCGATCACCTCCACCTTGGCTTTATCAACCTCAATTCCTTTGGATGTCACCACATGTCCAAGGACAACTCCTTCTTGGACCATGAAGTGACATTTCTCCCAGTTTAGGATCAGGTTGACCTCTTCACACTTCTCCAGGATTTTGCAGAGGTTGGTTAGACATGAGTCAAAGCTGGCTCCATAGACAGAGAAGTCGTCCATGAAGACCTCAACCTCATTCTCGATGAAATCCGAGAAGATAGCCATCATGGCTCTCTGGAAGGTGGCAGGTGCATTGCACAGACCGAATGGCATCCTACGGTACGCGAACGTACCGTAGGGGCATGTGAAAGTGGTCTTGTCTTGGTCGTTCGGGTGAATGGGGATCTGGAAGAATCCTGAGTACCCGTCGAGATAGCAAAAATGAGAATGATTGGCCAGCCTCTCAAGAAGTTGGTCGACAAATGGCAGTGGGAAATGATCTTTGCGCGTGGCAGCATTGAGCTTCCTGTAGTCGATACACATGCGGTACCCAGATACCACACGAGTCTGGACCAGCTCGTTCTTCTCATTTCTCACCACTGTTGTGCCACCCTTCTTGGGCACCACATGGATGGGACTCACCCACTTGCTATCAGAGATGGGGTAGATGATGCCTGCATCTAGGAGCTTGAGGATCTCCTTTTTCACCACCTCCTTTAGATTGGGGTTGAGTCGCCGCTGGTGCTCCACAGACGGCTTGTGATCATCCTCGAGCAGGATCCGGTGTGAGCAGGTTGCTGGGTTGATCCCTTTCAAGTCCTTGATTGAGTACCCGATGGCGCCCTTGTGAAGCTTCAGCTTCTCCAGAAGTCTGGCAGTTTGATCGGGGTTTAAACTCGCGTTGACAATCACAGGACAAGCTTTATCTGGGTCGAGGAACTCGTATCTGAGATTAGCTGGGAGAGGTTTGAGTTCGGGTGTTGGGCGCTTAGGCTGATCGTTGACACAAGCCGTGTCGGGGTGATCTGACTCGTGCAACGTCAAGACGTCAGCCTTGTCAAGACGTCAGCCTTGTCAAGACGTCAGCCTTGTCAAGCTCTGCTCCGCCACTCGTCTCAGGGTGTGTCGTACGGTCCTCGTGTGATCCATCCAACTTGCATCGGAGATCCTCCAGATCTTCAGGAATCACATCTGCTGCACAGATTGACTCGCTTGCTTCGCTTGGCAGCTGGGATAAGAATTCAGAGTGATGGCGCAGCGAGTTGTTGACTTGGTCAAGAAAGTAGTCCTCAGCTAGATCAGCTAAGAGCTCTTCTATCCCATCAACCCGGAAACATGTCTCAGATTGTGACGGATACTTCATGGCACGTTCAATTTGAAATTTCACCTTCTCCCCGCCAAAGTTCAGAGTCAGGGTTCCTTGTCTCACGTCGATTATCGCGCCAGCTGTTCTTAGGAAAGGTCGTCCCAGAATGATGGGGACTTCCTTGTCTTCTTCCATCTCCATGACTACGAAATCGACGGGTACAAAATACTTCCCGACTTGGACTGGCAGATCCTCCACTATGCCAAGTGGGAGTCGCACTGAAGAGTCCGCCAATTGCAACGTCATCCTTGTGGGCTTGAGCTCCCCCACTCCAATGCGCTCATAGATGGTGCGTGGCATGAGACTCACGCTCGCTCCAAGATCACATAGAGCTTTCTTGATTTTGGCCTTCCCAATGGTGCATGGAATGGAGAACTTTCCAGGGTCGTCCAGTTTGGGGGGTAGCTCGCTCTTCAGAATTGCGCTGCACTGCTCCGTCAGCTTGACCGTCTCGTGCCCCTCTAAGCTTCGCTTGTTGGATAAAATGTCTTTCAAAAACTTGGCGTAGGTGGGCATTTGAGTCAGAGCGTCGGTGAAAGGAATGGTGATGTGCAGCTGCTTGATGACGTTTGCAAAGTTGGCGAATTGTTCGTTCAATCTGGTCTCGGCTAATCTCTGGGGGAAAGGAACGGGTGGCCGGTACGGGGGTGGTTTCTCGTTTCCTTTCTTCTTCTGACTTCCTGACGCTTCAGATGAAGGTTGCACAGGCTCCGCTGAGCTGGTACAATCCGTACTCGCTTGAGGTGGAATGGGATCAGTTCGTCTTGGATTTACCTCGCTTGCCGGAGTATGCACGGGGGTCAGGGTCGCGTCAGGTGCCGGATCAGCCGCGATGTCACTTGGCAGTGGTGGTTCATCGTAGTGGGTTCCACTTCTCAGAGTAATCGCCTTAGCCTCTCCTCTCGGGTTGGGTTCTGGTTGAGCTGGAAGCTTCCCAGGTTGAGGTTGGCTTGAGGTGACCATCTGGCTCAGCTGCTCCAACAACTTGCTTTGGGCAACCATCTGAGTCGTCATGCTTTGCATCTGCTCCCACATCATTTGATTCATCTTGCCCTGCTCATGGGTGAAATCATTCACTCCGGTAGGCGCATGTGATTTTGGGGGATCAGATGGAGCTGCTCGGTTGCCTTGATTGGAAAAGGAAGCGTTCTGGTAGAAGTTCCTGTTGCCGTTGTTGTTGCTGTTGCTCGAAGATGGGTTGCCCCAGTTATTGTTGTTGGGAGGGGGGTTGTTCCAGTTGTTGTTCGCTCGATTGTTCCATGTGTTGTTGTTGAAGGATGGTCTCTGAAAGTTGTTGAAGGGCGGTCTGGAAGAAGAGTTGTTGAACGGTGCAGGGTTGTTCTGGTTCGACCTCCAATGCTGCTGCTCAACCGGATCTTTGGAATAAGACCGGCTGAAAGGAGGTCTCGGGAAGAAAGAAGGTTCGTTGTTGAGAGAGTTGACCTGCTCGCTTTCCTCGTCTTGTTGCGCCAGCGGGCATTGCTCGTAAGCGTGCCTCTCATCTCCGCACATGACGCAGGCTTGAGGTTGCTGTTCGACTGCCTTGACGCTGAGCTTGTCCATCGCTCTCTGCATGGCGTCCATCTTGGCGGTGAGAGCAGTGATGTGATCCACCTCGTACTTGCCACCTCCTTGGTTACCTCCTTGGCCTCCTCTTCGTCGTGAGTTTTCGCGGCCGGACCACTGCTGGTTCTGCGCCATGCTGTCTATCAAGTTCATAGCCTCTAAAGGCTCCCTTGACATCAGCGCGCCTCCCGCAACAGCGTCGACGTAAGCACGAGTGCTCTCGTTCAAGCCGTCGTAAAACGTTTGGATCAAGAGCCAGTCTGGTATACCGTGGTGTGGACAAGAGTATTGCAATTCTCTAAACCTTTCCCATGCCTCATTCAGGGGTTCATCAAAAATTTGGTTAAAGCTGGTCAGGTCATGTCTTACCTTGGCAGTTCGTTTATGAGGGAAAAATCTGGTCAAAAACAATTTGGACAGTTCCCTCCAAGTCAAAACCGAGTCCCTGGGTAAAGATCCCAACCATTTCTTTGCTTTGTCCCTAAGAGTGAAAGGAAATAGAGCAAGCTTGGTGTAATCAGAATTCTCACCGTTGGTCTTGATGGTCGTGATGCACTCGAGGAAAGTCTGGAGATGGGAGTGCGGGTCCTCGTGATCGAGTCCATGGAAGGTGTTCTGCTGCACCATGTTGACAACCCCTGGATTGAAGTTAGGTTGTTGTCCTGGAATGCGCGGCAGCCGGATTGCACCTCTCACATCTTCAGCCCTTGGCACATTGAACTCTCTCAAGGTTCGGGGCATGAAATCATCCATCTCGTGGTCAGACTGATCGGTCAGCTCTGCTTCTCTGTCTTTGTCCTCCTCTCGCTCACGCCTGTCCTCTCTGCTCGGATGTTCGGACATCTTTTCTTCAATGCGGGTTGCGTCTGATGTGACTCGAGTCGCGTCGAGAGAGGTCTGGGCAGGGACAGTGTCGTCTGGAGGAGTGTCGTCAAAGAGTGGCCCTCTGCTCCTCAGTTGGTATTTCAATCTGAACTTTCCTGCAGGAGGTTGTTCGAGAGCCAGTTTTTTTTTTTTTTTTAGTAATAAGAAAGAGTAGCGTAAAGGAAAAGATACAAGTTAAAATCTAGATTAGCTAAGATAAGCAAAAAAAATCCAGAGAATGATAGCCGTCCCCGGCAACGGCGCCAAAAACTTGATCGGCGTAAAAGCGCAACGCAAGTTTCGGTACGCTTGGGGGCGTACCTTTTAAAACCGCGGTTACACCTTCCGATTAGGGTTGCAAGTGTACAACCCTATCGAGGAGTATAATCGGGTATCGATCCACAGGGACGGTTCCCTTATCTAGATATTTACTTATCTCGACTAAAGACTAGAAGTGAGAAAAAGGGGTTTTGGTGTTTAATTTTCCTAAGGAATCAACTCAAGCAATCACACAATGATATAGAATAGTAAATGTGCAAGAAAAGGTATAAACTGTGTTTTGATTTGGGATAAAAGGTGTTTCAAGGGTTTCAGACTTCATCTCTGATTTGCCTCTAGTGGTACGGCCCTTACCAAGTTGGTACGGCCAGGCCGCACCAACCTGGTATGACCAAGCCGTATGGGGCTTGGTACGGGTAGGCCGCACCACTCTTGTAAGGGCCGTACTGGTTTACCAGAACAGAGCTTACAAGTTCGAGTTGATGCATTTCTTGCTGGTACCTCGTATTAAACTCTTGATAAAGGTTCAATTGACCATACCTAAGGTTCCTAAACCTCAACTCTCGTTTGTTGGTTCAAGATCTAAGTTTTGGATTCAATTCTTCACCTTCTAGGGTTTCTAAACCTCAACTCTCGTGTTTTGGTCCAGATCCTCTAGTTGATTGATTGGAGATCTAAGGTAACCTCTAATCTGTCGATTAGAGGAGAATTCAACCTTTCGGCTTCAATTCGATCAAGTCTACCTAAAGGGATTGGTTTGGTTGAGAGAAGGCAATGGTCACATGACCTTGTTAGGGTTGATCTACCACTATAGGCACACCACATGCAATCACAGAAACACAAAGCAATCAAGACAAGCAAATTCACAATCAATTCAATCACAAGAGTTCATACAAGATCCAAATCAAGAAAAGCAACACAAATCAAGAAAATCCATCTACAAACCCTAGAAACAAAAGTCTACTACTCACAAGTCATAGATCTGTCCAGATATACAAGAAAAGAGATAGAGAAAGTCATGAAAGAACTAGATTGAAGATCGGGAATGGAGAAGGTGTAGATCCGTCGATTCTCGCCTCTTCCTCTTCCTTGATCTTCTCTTCTTGCTCCTTTGCTCTCTTTCTCTCTTTCACTGAGCTCTCAATCTGGAATGAAGTGGAATCCCCGAAAATGGAGAGATCCCCCGCTATATATAGCCTCTGCCAAGATTTGAATTCTGTCAGGCGGCACCTATGTACGGCCCGTACCAATTTGGTACGGCCAGGCCGTACAAGGTGGGAAGAAGGCTGAAACGGCTAAGTTTGGTACAGGCCGTACCAAGTTTGGTAAGGGCCGTACCAAGGTGTCAAAAAACGCCGTTTCTTCGTGTATTTTGCTCCAATCCTGCAGAAAACAAACAAACTCTCAGCAGTACCAAATTCTAAGAATATATCAATGAAATGCACATGGTTTTGACAATTTGGAACATGGATTTGGTATGAAATCAAGTCAAATATAGGCTAAATATGCGAGGTATCAGTCCACATGTTTTTGAAAGACTTGTGTGCTTGAAAGATTGGATTCAAGCTGAAGAGCGCAGGCAACATGTGCCTGAAGCATCATCATCCTAAGTCGACACTGAAGAAAGCGGTACCGAGGTGCGGCACTAAGCTAATTCGAATTCAGACGGTGCGGAAGAGAGCGAAGAATGGTATAGGAATGAAAACTTCTAGATAGGTAGTGTCGGTATAAATTTCTAACCTCTTTTAGTCTTTATCATTATTTTTTAAATTATAAATTTCTAAATATATCAATTAGTTTTTAAATTATTCATTTTAAAGAAGAATTACTAACAAAAAAAAGTTAGAACTCCGCCTATGTTATTTTACATAGCCGGTCCCAAGCCCGGAATAAAGGAGGAGGGTAACTTCTATTGTTTTAAAAAATTTGAAATATAAATAAATTATGAAACTATATAATTAGAACGAAAATTTAAAAATAAAATAAAAAACAGAAATTAAATCTAACCTATTCAAAATAAATCTAACATTTTCAAAAATAAATCTAACCTATTCAAAATAAATCTAACATTTACAAAAATAAATTTAAAAAACAGAAATTAAAAAACAGAAATTAAAAAACAGAAATAAAAAAAACAGAAACAAAAAACAGAAATAAAAAAACAGAAACAAAAAAACAGAAATTAAAAAACAGAAATTAAAAAACAGAAATTAAAAAACAGAAATAAAAAAACAGAAATAAAAAAACAGAAACAAAAAAACAGAAATAAAAAAACAGAAACAAAAAAACAAAAATTAAAAAACAAAAATTAAAAAACAAAAATAAAAAAAAAAACAGAAATTAAAAAACAGAAATAAAAAACCAGAAACAAAAAACAAAAAACAAAAAACAGCAAAAAAAAACCAGAAAAAAAAACCAACAAAAAAACAGAAACAAAAAAACCAGAAAAAAACAGCAAAAAAAAAAAAAAAAAAAATATCCGTACCCACCCTACCCGTCAAGGGTACACGGGTACGGGTATAGGACGGGTAGGGTATGGTTTTTGAAAAATATACCCGAGATACCCTTACCCTTATACCTGTCCTACCCGACCTACCCGTACCCGAGACGTACCCGTACCCGTACCCGCCCCAGTATTAATACTCTAGTCCCCTCTACTGATTTTCTCTCTCTGTTTTTTTAGATGAACTGTTTTTCTCTCTTCCCGTGTAACTCGCGTGGCATCTCATCCCATCTCATGAGGGACTGGTATGGCATGTGGGTCCTACTCCAGCACAACCGAGTGCCTCTATGGCCCCACGTGTAGGGTTTATTTTGCCTTTTGGTGGGCTGCTTCCACGTCAGCAGAGCTAGCAGATTATACTAATATTACTAGTTACTACTACTAATAATAATAATGGTAAATGATTAAAGAGGAGGTTCAAATGCCTCCATCATGCCTCCATCTCTCTTTATCATTTTCAAAGTTCAAACAGTCGATTCGAACCGCTCAACCTAACCTCCATACTAAAATATGTTTGGAGACCAAATTTTATATTTTTAGGAATTTTTTTACTATTTTTTTAGATAGGTACAAAATCAATAAATTTGAATCATCTAAAAACAGTATTTTTGTACCTATCTAAAAAAATAGTAAAAAAATTCCTAAAAATATAAAATTTGGTCTCCAAACATATTTTAGTATGGAGGTTAGGTTGAGCGGTTCGAATCGACTGTTTGAACTTTGAAAATGATAGAGAGAGATGGAAGCATGATGGAGGCACAAAAACATGGAGGCATTTGAACCCTCCTCATGATTAAATGAATGAACTGATAATAATAATATTGCCCTAGGCCTAGGACCTGGGCTCGGCCGCATCCTTAACAGTAACCTCACCTTCTCTGGTACATTTGGATCGAACAAGGATTAGTGTAAGAATAACAATTTTTGAGTTAGTGGTTGAGAATAGTGCTAACCCGAATGGTTTGAGAATAGCACTAACTTTAGATTATTCAGATTAGTAAAAATATCGTTTGAATTGTATATTTGAAATAACGATGGAGAAAATAAATAAAATAATAATTAACCTAATCTAAAATTTAAGCTAATATTACATTACATTTAATATCTAAACTAATATTTTATTTCATTTAATATTTAGACTAATATTATATTACATTTAAACTAATATTTTTAATACTAATCGAATATTTTATTTAATACTAATCTAATTAAATATGATATGATATTTATTTAATACTAATTTAATATTTTATTTAATACTAATTTAATATTTGAAGTAATATTATATTACATTTAACATTTAAATTAATATTATATTATATTTAATCTAATATTTTATTTAATACTAAACTAAAATTTAAAGTAATATTATATTACATTTAATATTTAAATTAATATTTAAAGTAATATGATATTTTATATTTTATTTATATTAATATTTTAAATAATATTATATTTTATATTTTTTTATACTAATCTAATATTTAAACTAATATTATATTACATTAAATATTTATAATAATATTATATTATATTTAATATTAATCTAATTTTATATTATAGTTATTTAATACTAATCTAATATTTAAATTAATATTATATTATATTTAATATTTAAATTAATATTATATTATATTTAATATTTAAATTAATATTATATTACATTTAACATTTAAACTAATATTATATTACATTTAATCTAACATTGTATTTAATATTAATCTAATTTAATATTATATTTATTTAATAATATATAAACTAATAGTTTATTTAATACTAATCTAATCTAATATTATATTATATTTAGTACTAATTTAATCTAATATTATATTATTTTTAATACTAATTAGATATTTTGTTTAATACTAATTTAATATTTAAAATAACTCTAATTGAGAAGAATCAAATATTTTATTAATATCACTAAGTTCACAAGCTTTATTCTTGCTAACCCACTATTTCTATAGATTAGTAAAATAGAGCTATTCTTGTGCTAACCCAATTTACTAATTTATATTCGAATTAATAAAAATTGAGAATAATAGAGGTAATTCAACATTATCTCTATTGTTGGTTGATACAAACACAACCTAAAATAAACCTCCCCCGAGTTATAGGATTTTTTTTGTAATTCGAAATTTGGAACCGGAGCTTTTTTCATGCGAACGCCGTCACCTCACCTCCCCGTTTTGTTGCAATGAATCTCCACCACCATCATCACCACCTGCCACCACTCGCCTGTTTTCGTCTCTATCTGTCTCACAATCTAATTAAATAAATCCTATTAATTTCATTTCTCCAGCCTACCTATTAATCCTTAGGGGTATTTAAATTATTTAATAGCAAACAAATAAGAAGCGAAAGGGGGAGATTAAGCTAAGGGGAGCGGGGGGATGGCGGCGGCGGCAGCGGCGGCGCAGGGAATGGGGACAGGAAAGGCGGGGATGGAGGTGGCGTTGGTGGACGACATAATTCGGCGGCTGGTGGAGGTGCGGAGGGAACGGCCGGGGAAGCAGGTGCAGCTGTCGGAGGCGGAGATAAAGCAGCTCTGCGCCTCGTCCCGCGACATCTTCCTCAGCCAACCCAACCTCCTCGAGCTCGAAGCCCCCATCAAGATCTGTGGTTCGTATCTCCTTTTCCTCTTTTCTTTAAATAATTAATAGTGCATGACATGATTTAAGTACGTTTATTGGGATGATGTTCATGTTCTCAACTCATTAATTAATTTTGAGCCTGTTAACTTTGCTTTGCTTTACTGTGAATGAAATGAATGCAATAAGAGCATGAGGGATGACTGTGTATTGATGTGATGCGACCTGCAGGGGACATCCACGGGCAGTACAGCGACCTGCTGCGGCTGTTCGAGTACGGAGGCTTCCCACCGGAGTCCAACTACCTATTCCTGGGTGACTACGTGGACCGTGGGAAGCAGAGCCTTGAGACCATCTGCCTCCTGCTCGCCTACAAAATCAGGTATCCTGAGAACTTCTTCCTCTTGCGAGGCAACCATGAGTGCGCCTCCATCAACCGCATCTACGGTTTCTACGACGAGTGCAAGCGCCGCTTCAACGTCCGTCTCTGGAAGCTCTTCACGGACTGCTTCAACTGCCTCCCCGTTGCTGCCCTCATCGACGACAAGATCCTCTGCATGCACGGCGGCCTCTCCCCTGACCTCTCCTCCCTTGATCAGATCCGCCGCCTCCCCCGCCCCTCCGATGTGCCTGACACTGGCCTCCTGTGCGACCTCCTCTGGTCCGACCCTGGCCATGACATCCAGGGCTGGGGCATGAATGACAGGGGCGTCTCCTACACTTTCGGCCCCGACAAGGTCTCAGAATTCCTTGCAAAGCAGGACCTCGACCTCGTTTGCCGGGCCCACCAGGTCTCTAATCAATTCTATTTCTCTCTATCATGCTAATTCTCTGGTTTTCTGTTGTCGTACTGTTATTTCATTATACTGAAGTGAAATGATGGCATGAAAATTAATTAATGCAGGTGGTGGAGGATGGGTATGAGTTCTTCGCTAACCGGCAGCTGGTGACAGTGTTCTCAGCTCCAAATTACTGCGGGGAGTTTGACAATGCAGGGGCCATGATGAGTGTTGACGAGACCTTGATGTGCTCTTTCCAGATCCTCAAGCCCGCCGAGAAGAAACCTAAATACATCACCGCCAATAAGATATGACATCTCGCTCGCACTGGTTTACTCCTTTTGATCTAACTCAGGTCTGTGCTTCCTTCCTTTTTCACTCCTAAACCTTAGTCTTAAGTCTCGTCCTCAACCACCCCTTTGTTCTCCCTACTATTCTCTATAAACCCTGGCAAGATCCTGTATGAACTCCAATCTAACACCCTCGTGCACTACCCTACACTACACTAGTAGCTCCTATAGCTGTTGCAAACCTCTGTCTATTTTCATCCTATTTTATTTTTTGGGGTAAAAAACAATGGTGATGTCTAGGAATGTAAATCGTTCAGTTGGTTTGTGTCGTAATTATGACTGTTATGCTGTGTAGAAAGTAAATAAGAATTTAATCACTACCTTGGTTCAATAGAAGAGCTTATGATGTCTTGTTAATGTATCATCCATTATCCCATGTCATTGTTCAAGGAAAATTGTTGCTTAAACTTGGATCCTTGGTTGGATTTCTTTTTCCAAAGTAATCAATGAGTGCATGTAATTCTGGTGTCAGAACTTGGAACTCTCAATTTTTTTTTCAGTACAATTTATTTAAATCCTCATCTCTTATAATAGCAATATTGCTACTATCATATCAGATCAAGCTTATACTGTAAATTCTAAGAAGGCATTTGTTTGGTTGGCTTACCTCAAAGAAATAATTGCATTTGTTTCTGTCTTTTATGAGTGGGATCAATTGATATGGCTTTGCTAAGCCACTGTCTAATATATGAATTTCAGGCTTGTTGCTGATTTGGCGGATGGAGAAATCTAGAAGCTTCTCATGTGAGGGGAGGAAAGGTTGGGGGTCCAAGAGAGGCCGTCATGTTATTGTAGGGGCTACCGTCAACAAAATGTCTAGTCTAACTATTCTGCAGGAAGTTCCAGGAGTTTTTCTTTTCTTGTTTCTTATATTTACTCTTCTTTGAACTATTGTATTGTGTGTTTCGAGGATGCCATGTTGTAGGCTGTAGATATGATTAATTTGTGATTATCTTTCAGGGGTTTTCGTTGTATTTTGAAATCTTGTTATACCATTATTATACTAGATTATGCACTGGAGCTTACAATCCTAATTTTTTTTTTCTTTATGTTGCAAAGCAACATTGCTGCAACTGGATGCCTGGTTTTCCATGTTGCCGAGAGTAGATGCTGGTATTCGATCAAACTGTGTCAGGGTTAATTCTGTTAACAGTAATCATCTGATTCGTCCATGACTTCATTTTAAGTTGGCCTGTACATTTTCTTCACTGAGCTTTGTACTTAATTATGACAATTTGATTAGTTTCCATGTGCTTCACAATCCTCCGCTAGAGCTTTGCACTTATTTTTATATGGAAACTTAAAAACTGCATGTCTGCATCAAGTTTGAGTATTTGGCACTGTGTCGGATCACTTGTATCTTTGTATACGTTATCATGGTCTCTTGGCACTCCACTGGTACATTGCCATAATACCAAAAATTTATAATTCAGCCAGTATAAAAATGCCACGTGTTGTTACTTGAATTGGTCAAGAGTCTTCGTTTTTCTCCATCAGAACAAACTTCAAAGGCATACATCCAGATGCCTTCTCTACACCTCAATTTTCAGACATTACGCTCTTTTCTGGTGTTAAGTAAACAATCGCAAAGGTGTATTGTTTGTCATGATGACCAACTAATACTGTCAAACTGAGTGGTGTATGTGCTCTTTTACTTTTAATTTTTAATTGTTGTGCAACGTTGGTAAATGCCTCTTTATATACATAAAACCGATCTATATTTACAATTATCTGGTACCGCACCACCTGCCACAAGCATAGTAGCCATAAAGACCTCAATTACTTCATCCAATCTAAGAAAAAGATAACAAAAGTGCAATTGTAATTACATTTGCAGCTATTTGTTGCCTTGAAAACCAAGAATAGACCAGCATAGCTGACAATTTAGCAAGAAAAAAACATTAAAAAAAGTGCGTCAAAAAAGTAAAAATAAATAATATAAAGCATTCGTCTGAATTAACAAGGATTTAAGCAATGGAAGGGTTCTTATAACCATCCTATACATCAATCCCATTAATGAAAATTTCAATCATCTCCATATATCAGAAAATTAAGCAACAAGGTGAGCAAAGCAGTAGAGCCCTCTCTAATTTTGTAAGGATGAGGCGCCTAATTTACCCCAAAATTATGACAACCACATGGCCGCATCAATTCTAGAGACACGGGAACAAAGATGCATTTTTGAAAGAATGAGCTCATGTTACCTTTCACTGAATAGTAGAATAAGTTTCTTGTTTCATTTTCATCAGATTGTTCTCTATCTCTCTTAAAACTGGCCTATACCTGCATCACACACAAGGCAAAAAGTAAACAGACATACTGTTTAGTAAAAAAAATAGCATAATTAAGATTAAAAAGATTGAATATAGATAAAAATATTTTTCTGAATAGTAATTACAAGCGAGTGAGAGTATTGTGGGACTGAACAGCACGCCTAAGATCAGCGGAGAGCTTCATCACCTCTGCTGCAAGCCCCTCTGACCTGCTCTGTTCTTTCCTAAGCTGTTCCTGCATTCCCAAACAAACAAACAACACACAGTCAAAGCTACTATTTAGGAAAACTAACAAACAGTGCCCGCTTCTTATTATAAAATTATGTAGTTACTTACAGAATAAAGTGAGAAGAAAAAAAATTCTCTAGTTGCTTGAGACTAACCTTAAGTGATGAATTTTCAGAAGCCAACTCGTCAGGTGGAGTGGTCAAACCCTGGCTCACAGTTTGCTCCAGTAACCCTCCCATAGTTGCTTGTACAGGATTGTTAATCTGTGCAGATCTTAGCTTATCTAACGTGAAACGCAGCTCTTCATTCTGCTTCAGACAATCCCCAACCTGCCAATTTGATTTTTCATTGTTTAATTTTAAGTTATAGAGCACATGTCAAATATGCACAAAATAAAAATAAAATGTTTTACCTGGCTCTCCCATTGCTTTGCAACTGCCATGACTTCTCGATACGACAGGGACAAGCTTGAGTTCTCCTCAAATAGCTTTTCTATCTCTGACGATTGTGAGTCAATCTGCCAAATACTTAGAGAAAAATGTCAGCACATTAGTGAAAGTCAACGTGATAATGCAGCTTCAGTTTAGGGAGAAAAAACAGATAGATTTAATAAAAAAAAAAAGAGGAGACCTCTGTTAATAGCTTTTGGCGACTGCTCTCAAGCCTCTCAACCATAAGAGCCATATCATGCAATTGTTTCTCAAGTATCTCTTTATCTTCCTGTCACTCACAAAATTAGCTATTGTTATTGTGACAATTCACAAAAGAAATTACATGTGTCATTTTAAAAGTTTTGAAAAAAATATAGTGTTGAAAAATGAACTCAAGAAAATCAGGGTGCTTAACTAGTGAAAAAGCTGTGTGCATGGCAAGGCGGGAAGCTTGTTCTGCATCACAAGAAGGTATGAAAGAACAAAATTAGCTATTGTTATCGTGACAGTTCGTTAAGCGGGGAATTGCACAACAATTTCATTCAGTACCTGACAATTTTTCATTAGAAGTTTTTAGTTTCTCTTCTATATCTTGCTTCTCAGCCACCAGTGTAGAGGTCCGGAGTTGCTCTTCTGCTAGCTTTTGTTGTGCCTCTTGTCTCAAAACAGACTCTTCCTATAAGCACAATGCATTCAATTCAGATATTAAAAGAAAGTGCACCAAGTATACAAATCATGATACTGAGCCTTAAAATAAAAAAATATAAGATGCAGGATGACATGCGTTGTGCACCTTGAGGTAGGTTTGCAAATCATGCAACTCTTTTTCAAGTGCAGAAATGTCGTCAGGAAATCCACCAAAAGAAGAAGAAGAGTAAGACGTAGTAGTAGCAGTATTAGTATTTGCATGCTGCTGCTGCTGCACCATATTCAATTCTGCTCTCAAAGCTGCAGCATCCTCTTCCGCCTGATTATAAATCCCAAAAGAATGAAAAAGAAAAGAAAAGAGGAACAATTACGGATAGAAATAATGATAGCAGTTAAGTGTTTGAAACATGGATAATGGACATGTCCAAACTAACATACTCTATATTGATCCTCTTCTGCATCCTTTAGTCGCTTCTTAAGTGTTCTGACTTGAGCCAAAGCATCCTCCTAATTATAATAACTAAAAATGATTAAATGCGACAGATTTGTCTTATAAAAATATTAACCATAATTAATCAGTGGCGAAAAGGAGTATAGCAAAAATCTTTTACTCGCATACTTTTGCAATAATGGCTGCATCTTTTTCAATTGAGATGTCATTCAAAGCTTTCCTCATGGTTGGCAAGCTGTTCTGTTCCTGTAGAAGAGGGTATCTATATCTCAAATTTACTGAAAAAAATTTAGATAAAATTTTATATATGTAAAACTATTTAGCAAATATCTATATCTCAAATTTTACCAGATCATTCAGGTGCTTTACAATTGTATCTCTTTCATCTACGCTTTCCTCGAGCTAAAGATAGCACAGAAAAATTGCCCATTAGTGTTACCAAGAAAAATCATTATCTTTACCTGTACAATCCAATGCACCTTGTTACCAGGTAATAAAAACTGGAACTGGTGACACCAGGTCTTTAATACTTTTGGTTATACACCAGCCAATTTCAGTCAGTGCAGTGTTTTTCACAGTTCTCTTGGCCAGGTAAGACTATAGAGGCACCATCAAACACTGAATCCATTATAACTCGGTCAATACAAGTAAATAAAGTAGTGGTACTCAAAACCTCAGATTAGCATCAGAATAGAAGTGGACCTCGGCAAGTAGCTTTTGGTTCTCTATATTAAGATCTGCAATTTGAGTCTCAAGTTCCCTGATACGAGCTTGGAGTGCAAAGGTATCTATCTGCAGTTGAAACAAAAGAGGTGTCAAGGGAAGGAACTTGTTTAAGTATTCAAAACCATTTTATACAAATTATAATTAGAACTACATTTATAGCTATGGTGCTTGATGCAGTTCTGACATAAATATCAGAAGCAAATGAAAAAGAAAATATGGGGAGCAATTCATGTATCTTGAATTTGACAGGAAATAAGTAATTTGAATTGTGCAGTGTATAGGGAGCCAACGTTCTTTGATTACTATAATACTATTGCAATTATTAGCTTAATATTGTAATGGTAAAAACAATTACAAGTTTAGGAGGTGAGAAAGGAGCAGAGAAACCAACCTCAGTTTCCCTATATCCGCTTTGCGAGCTTTGATTGGCTGTTGAGTTGATACCAGCAGAACGAAGTTACAAGTAATTTACTTTACATGCAATTAGAAAAGCGCCTTTCTTTCTTTCTTTCTAAAGTAAATTAGATCAGATAGGAGGGAGGGTGGGGATATGATAAAACGAAAAGAAGTTACTCACCAGGCTGGTGCTGATAGGCGGAGGAATGAAGATCAGATCCGGAGGAAACAGTCTTCAGCCTCTCAGCAGCTCTCTTTTGGCGAATCTCCTCCAACTGGACCAACACAAATAAAAGGTATGTATGGTCCATTGAGTTGAGCGAGATTTGGATCGATCCAAAAAAAAAAAAGTACATCTATCAGAGATAGGCCTTGGCATGTGAAATTGGGGAGAAGAGAGCGAGAGAGAGTAGCATAGTTACCGTGCGTCGACCACGGGAAGCATGGTGAGCTTCCATGACGAGCGCGGCGAGGCGAGTACCAACGAAGACGAAAGAGTTAGTTTAGGAATTGGTGGAGCTTGTTTGATATGAAAGGAAGATGAAATTGCAACGCATTGGAAATTGGGAATGGAATGGAGACGAGAAGAACTGGAGAAGTGAGAGCAATAATAGGAAATGGGCTGATCGGGCTTACACTGATTGCATCTAGTTAAAGCCCAATTCATTTCTGTTCCTCCACCTCCACGTCGAGTCGATAGTTAGGGGCAACGAGCTGTTAAAAAGCAAACTAGGCTACATTCGTACTCGGCTTGTTGGTGTATCAAATTGAGTGAGCGAGTTTGGATTTTAGGTTTTGAGTTAAAATTATTGCTCAAGACCGACTCGTAGCTTGTCCGAACAAGTTGAGCTAGCTCGTTACTAGCTTGGCAAATTTATAAATTTGTATATTTTCTTTCTTGTTATATTTTAAATTTTCATAACACATCTTATGAATTATGATTAAAACAAAATATTATATGGCTAATTATTGAGGAATACTCTTAATTCAATTATAATTAAGCAAATCAACTATTATAAATTAAGTTTATAGTTAAATTCATACATACAAATATATCAAAATCCTAAATTCATACAAACATATTCACAGAATAAATTCATGCATACCAAATCAAACAAATTCATACAAATTAACTTAATTGCTTATAATTAATTCACACATATTTCATACAAAATTATCAATCAACTTAAACACATTTCAAAGTGCAATTGTCATAACACTGGCTATAACATCCATATACCATAATATCCCCAATCTAAAGTGAACGGATCCAATTAAACTATTAAATTATGTATATTAAATAGCTTGTTAACGATTGAGCTGGCTCGTGCCGAGCTAGGCCAAACTCAAACTCATTAATTCTAGCTCGAGTATGTAGCGAGCGAGCTAATTTTAACTCAAGCCACTAACGAACGAGCTGTTACCGATTGAGTCACGGGCGAATACCAAATGGGCCACGGGCCACGAGTCACGAGCTTTTTTGCCAGTCCTAGTTAGGAGTGTCGATGGTACCCTTTTATCTGTTTATCTGACCCATTACGAATTCATATTTACCAATGAGGAGGGTTCAAATGTCTCTATTTTTTAGGTCTCCACTATGCTTCTATTTTTAAAAACTTTAAAAACTTAAAATTTAAGACTTAAAAGTCAAAATAAAACCGTTAGATATGATCTACATTATTTAATCTATTCCCATGTAAAAAATTATGACATTTCAATTTTGTTTTGGTTGTTATCTAAAGCTTGTAAAAAACGTACTAATGTGAATAATTTCTAGATGTTAATTTTTCAACATATTGATTCACATAAAATTAAAATTGAAATGTAATAATTTTTTATGAGCACATAAAGAAAATAACATAGATCACATCTAACGGTTTTATTTTGACTCTTAAGTTTTAAAAATGGAGGTATGGTGGAGGCACAAAAATGGAGGCATTTGAACCCTCCTATTTACGAATTTGATGACACGATACATTTGTAATCAAATTCGGAGAGATGTAATCAAGACACGTAGTGACTATAAGTCGAATTCGCATCCTCTGAGATATCTCATATTTTGCGTGACTTTTTAGAATATCTCAACCGTTCAAATATGTTCTGCACATATCTCAAAGCACAACAATACTGGCCCCCTGCGCTTTCCCCGAATAAGCACTGGACACATCGGTCACGCAAAATATGAGATATCTCAGAGGATACGCACTCCTATAAGTATATGTTTAAATATGGCTGATTATATTTAATTATTATTTTTGTAATTTAAACTAGTTTATTAAAAATTCATCCGATCAAGCGAGTTACGCGTTATCACGTATGTATTGTGTTGTAACTAGATTAGTTTGTTTGTCGTGTTGTATCGATTTTTTAAAAGATGGCCATGTCACTCAAATATTCTCTACACAAGACATGCGAGTCACAACACGTAATATGTCATAACGTATCCGGTCACAGCATTACCTTTTTCCATCCTTATGATAAAACGGATGTGAATAAGTTTTATTTTCGCCTAGTTATCAATACAAATGAGAATAAAAAAAAATGTTGACATAATAGGTAATAGTACGGATAAAAACTATTTTGTACCTATTTATCTATAGAGTAATTATTAAAAATAAAATTATATACATTGGTATATAAATATATAGAAATGATGCATGGTATGATAGAGTTTTATTAATATCTATTTATCTGATCTGTACCGTATTTGATAAGACGGATATGAATAAGATTTTTTCCCACTAGTTATCAGATACATATTACAGGCAAAACGATATAATTAACTTAACATATACTAGTATGAAAATGCTTCCATCTAAATCATACGCAGCACATGCCTAAGTCGAGTTTTCCAATTACTGTGCTGGGTCCAGCAAGACTAAAGTTGAAGCAGTCAAGCGAGGGGGGGGGCAATTTTGCTGGAACCAGACAATAAATAATATATGAATGTATTGGAAATGCAAGGCGGATTTTTAATAAACTTAATAAGACTACAGGAGGCGCATAACACAAGAGCACTAGAATTGCATAACACAGATGCATCTATGCTATAGAAGCAACTAAGCTATTAAGTTGTTAGCTGTTAGTTAGATTGATGAAGTGCTAATGGCATCAATGTAATTAGGGATCAAGGCAATAACAAAATTAGTTAGTTAATTAGTTAGTGGCTTGAATGTAATTAGCTAGTGATTAGAGAGACTAAGTTGTTGCCTTTAAATAGTGATTGTATTTCATCATTTGTACTTTACAGAATTGAGAATGAAATAAAGATCTGTTCTTCCAATCCTCTCTATCTATCTCTCTCTTTCTCTCTATATGGTATCAGAGCTCCAATGGAGTCTGATCTAGTGGCAAATCCTCTACCCTCCCACACCTCTTCCGCTATCTCAGTCTCTTCTCATGGCATTGCTTCAGATCATCAGCTAGTCATGCTCACTCTTCTGATTTCAACTAAGTTTGACCGAGACAACTACCTATCCTGGCAATCGCATATCGTACCGCTTCTCCATGCCTACGGCTTGTACCAATTTCTTGAGACCGATCCATCATCTCTGACTATCACTACAGCAGCCGATGCATCGGTTGTTAACCCCGCTTACTTACATGGTATAAACAGGATCAAATGCTCCTCGGGTGGCTGCGTTCTTCTCTCACTCGCGAGATCCTAGCACAGGTCGTTTCAGCCAAGACTTCAGCGGATCTTTGGCAGAATCTTCAACGATCTTTCTCTGCTACATCTAGGGCTCGCTTATCTGAGCTCAGGCGAAAACTTCAGACCACTTCCTGTTATACTAAATGCACCGTTAATCACTACAAAAACTGAAAATAAATGTGATTGAAAGTAAATAGATGAGTTTAGAGAAATTTGACACGCGGAATGTTAACGGAGTTCAGCAAAACAAAAGCCTACGTCTCTGGGGCTTCGCAACCTCTTCTAGGTGCACCTTTCTATTATCCAATATAAAAATATTACAACTTGTGAACCGTTGAGCCCATACAATTCAAGAGGAAAGTCAATCAGCCAACTAGAGATGAGAACGAAGATCTCAAAATTTAAGCTACTTAAGAAAAATACTCAAAAGATCACTCTAACCTAATCTAACTCAAGATTAGTTAAGTGGGTTTGAGGTTGTTTGAGGAATTTTAAAGTTTTAAGCTCTCACAACAATAGAGTAAGCAAAGCTCTCAGAAAATTGCGTTTTAGAAGTTTAAGGTCGGCTGAGATACTTTGGGAAAGAAGTCATATTTATAGAGACAGCTCAAAAATGAGCTAGTTGACATAAAACTGATGTAGATTATTACAATACAAGTAATAAATCCTAGTTGATACTCAATTCGGTTGCAAGTGTACAACCTTGTCAAGTAGTACTTAAGGATCGTCTCCACAGGGACAAGTTGGAATATTAACTCTAACCTAACAATTTAATTTAGTAAAAGAAAGCAAAAATGTTTTGTGTTTGTTCAAGTGGTTTGGTTTCGATTAAAATGAATTAAACTAAAGTCTTTAAAGCAAAATTAGGTTTTTAACAAGAATGAGAAATTAGGGTTTCTTAGGGTTCCTATCCACTAATGTCATGACTAATTGGTTTATTAAATTTGATCTTTTAATTATGAAGGCACAGTTGGATGTTGTAGGTACAAAGTGATATCTCTATATTAATACCATCTTTAAATTAGAATAAATGTAACCTCTCGGTACTTGGCTACCCTAATCTAAAGTCATTAAGTTCTTACTGTCCCAATTGATCTAGAAAACTATCTTTCACCTCTCGGTACTTGGCACAATTTTCTAAACTATTGGGTGAAGCCCGTATAAGACAAGCGTCACCTCTCGGTACTTAGCTTATCAAATACTCTATTCCTTATGGTCTAGACTTAATATTCAATTTCTCAATTACAAATACCAAATCCTAGGGTTTCATGTGATTTCGATTAAGTCTTCACAATCAATTAAAATAAAGAATAGATCATAACAAATAACAAGAATATATAAAATAAAACCAACTAAATCATAACAAAAGTTTCAAGTACATCCCTAATCAACCCTAGAAAAGCCCTTGGCCAGTCATGGCTAAGACACAAATCAAAAGAATAAAAGAGTTCCAAAGGAAAGAAAATAATAAAACCGATTGATCAATGATCTCTTCTCCCTTCTTCTCTCTTCTTGCTTTCCCTTGTTTAAAATTAGAAATTCTGCCTAAAAAACGTACTCAATCTGTTCTACAGGTTCCTATTTATAACCCCCCTCTAAAACCTAGACATAACCAACCAAAAATAGCAAATTCGGGCTCTGAACCGATGTAATTGCGGGCCGCAATGCATGGAGACAGTTAATCAGACTGCGCAGAAAAATCTGGATAGGTCATTGCGGGCCGCAATAAAGGTCCTGCGGGCCGCAATAAAGGTGCAGAAATGAAAGCTCTGACTTGTTTGGTTGCGGGCCGCAATAACTCCATTTCGGGCCGCAATGGATGTTGGCAGTTGCTCCAATCTTCATGCTAACTCACCCGTTTTGCTTCGTTAAGCTCCAAATACTTGATTACCTGTAAAACAAACATAACTAGGGCAGTAACTTGCACTTTTGGACATTTCTAACCTAATTAAACCTAATTTCAACAAAACTTGGCTTAATTTACATAACAAACCCTAGGTTTCAATAGATACGATTTCGGCTTATCAAATTCCCCCAAGCTTAGTCCTTGCTTGTCTCAAGCAAGTTTAAACTTGGAATACAATTCAATATCTATTTTAACCTCATATCAAATATACATTCTTCAATCGAAAAATTTGTATGATCTTGCCAAAATTTAAAAATCTCAACGTAAATTTTGTACAAATTTAAAGTGCAACCCTTGGCTAATCATGCTTCACCCCACAATTCAATTACTCTAACTTTTATTTCCTTAAAGGTTTAGAATTTGTAAACTTCGGATATCTAAATTTGTTACAAAAAATGCATTCTTATTTGCGAAAATTCTTTTAAAAATCCCCCAAGCTTGAATCAAACTTAGGTTAGAAAGTTGCGGACTTTGTGTGTTGATATATGACACTATAAATATTTATCCTTAAAACAAAACCGGCTAGTTATAGGTAGCTAATCCATACCCAACCGTTTTAATTCAAAAGTGCATTTGCATGCTCTTGGTTCAACCCTTCCATGACACGAACTCACAGGGTTAGTGCAAACTCGGTCACTTTATCGGGCAAACTAGCGGAGCAAAGTGTCTATGACTCATTGCTATAAGTACGTCATGTCGCCGTAACATAAGCAAACGAAGTCTTTCTTAAAAAATTTCAACTTGACTATTTTTCAATATTTTTGCAAAAACATCATGAATACACACATCCTTAGACATTAATTCATACCTATGGATATCCCGATCTTTCTAAATTCGTTTTTCACAAACAAGTTGCATTTTCAAAAAAAATAAATTTAAATCCCTAAATTTCTAATTTCTTAGACCTTTATTTCCACAAAGTTTTTCGCCAAATTATGTAGTTATTTCAAATTATTCCAAAGGTATTCCTAAAAACTCGTTAAAATTTGTATCAAAATCTCTAATATTTTTGACAATCACTCAAATTTATCAAGGGTTTTATTTTTGCCAACTTTTGACACACAAAAAAAATTAAACATGATTTTATACTTTATGCATTTTCAAACAATTAAGTCCAATTATGCAAGACTCTATTTTTCATAACCTCGTAAAACATCTTGACAAATTCGCAATTTCAAGCAATTAAGTTTAAAATCACAAATCCTATTCATGGTCAAGTAAAAAACAAGGTTATAAATCCTAAAATTTTTGAAAACAATTTTGAAAACATGCATGCAAAGATACAATTTCTTCCCATCCCCCAAGCTTAAATTAAGCATTGTCCCCAATGCGTAAAAATAAACAAAAGTAAATAAGAAGAAACATGGACTACTCTATTGGCGGAAGGTGGTGGTGGTGTGCCTTAATGCTTGCGTGGAGGATCGGGAGGGCGGCCTCCCCATTGCTCCGTTTTGTGTCGATTTCCTCGAGATTTGTCGGTTTCAGATGTTTCCACCGACTCCTTTTGCAGAAATTCTCTATTAACCTGTGAAATTTCTATCATGCAAACTGAATTTTTGTTAGGAGGTATCAATGGCTTATGAAAATAAAATGTTTATTTCTTCTTCCCAACGGAGAAAGAAAGCTCCCCCTCTTTGACTTTGATGTTTGCACCTGCCGTTGCTAAGAAAGCTCAACCTAAGAGAACGGCCGAATGATCATCCGTTTCAATGACAACAAAATCAGCAGGAATCTTAATCTTACCAATTTTGACAACCACATTTTTAAAGATACCAAGTGGAGATCGTGTCATCCCGTCAGTAAGAGTTAGTGTCATATTGGTTGGTTCTAAATTACCCAACTCAAGTTTGTCATAAACCGATTTAGGCATGAGATTGACACTTGCCCCTAAATCACACATTGCATTTTCAATCCTAGTTGTGTCTATAGAGCAAGGTATCGAGAAACTACCCGGATCTTTCATTTTAGGAGGTAAATCGGTAGAAAAGATTGCGCTACATTTTTCATCTAATATCACATGTTTACTTTCCTCCATTGTGCGCTTTTTGGTCAAAATTTCTTGTTGGTCCAGTTTATTCTTCACTAACATTTGAGGAAAGGGTACAAACCTGAGTGGAGGAATATACTTAGGAGTTTCAATAGATTTTACCTTGGCCGGGTTGGAGTTACCCGATTCTTGAGATAGATCCGATGCCGGTGTGTTTGCATTGAGACGAGCCGAAGGCGGTTGTGTCTCTAGCATCTTTGGTCCTTGATATTCCATGCCGCTCCTCAGGGTTATTGCATTCGCGTACTCCCTAAGGTTGATGTCCGACTTGCCCAGTAGTGTGCCTTGTTGTCGGAAGGATGAAGATGCTTGTTGTGCAACTTGGTTTTCAAGCATTTTACTTTGGGTTGCCAACATATCTACCTTTTTGGTCAATTCATCAAACTTTTGGTTTTGACTTGTCATGAAAGCTTCCATCATCAATTCAAGATTGGATTTTGGTTGTGCATTAGAACCATACCCTTGGTTACCATAACCTTGGTTTTGTCTATTAAAGTTTGAATTACCTTGGGTCGGTTGGTCATTTTGTCTCCACGAAAAGTTTGGGTGATTTCTCCAACCGGGGTTATAAGTGTTGGAGTAAGGATTGTTATTTGGTTTGAAATTACCTTGGTTAATTGCATTAACTTCCTCAAAACTACCCCAATTACTTATACCACAGTTAATTGCTAGATGATCGGTATTACCACAAATTGAACAAGGAAGAGGAGAAGAATTATTTACCGAATTTACGCTCATTTGATCAATTTTGCGATTCAAAGCGGCAATTTCTGCAGCCAAGTTTGGGTTCGAATTCACCTCTTTCAGTCCCCACTGCAAGATCATAGGTGTCTCCCTAGGGTTGTGCCATTGGCTTTGGTTGAGAGCCATGTCATCCACCAATTTGTATCCGTCCACAGCCCCTTTATTCATGAGACTACCTTCAGCGGCTGCGTCTAACATACCTTTGTCTTGTGGCATGAGGCTGTTGTAGAAGATTTGCAATAAATTCCACCCTTCGATACCATGATGTGGACAACACCTCTACAGTTCTTGAAATCTCTCCCACGCCTCGCTCATGGTTTCATCTCCTTTCTGTCGTAAATTGTGGATTTGATGGCGCAAGGAGTTTGTTTTGGATGGTGGAAAGAACTTGTTGAGGAAAGCATTCGCCACCTTAGGCCAAGTATTCATGTTCTCGGGCCGTTGTCCCCTTATCCAACCTTTAGCCTTATCTGCAAGAGAAAAAGTGAAAGCCATAACTTTAAGATCTTCTGGAGAAACAGTTTGTACCTTAATTGTACTGCAGATTTCTTCAAAATTGGCTAACTGTTGCGTGGCATCTTCGTGAGGCAGACCGTGGAACAGATTACGCTGTACCATGCTAACCCATGCAGGCGGAATTTGGTATTCTTCAGCATTGATAGTAGGTGTCGTATAGCCAAGGTGGATTTCCTCAGCCCTAGGTGCCGTAAAGTCTCTCAAAGGGCGGTTGGCATCGGCTGCTTCATTGTTTTCTCTTTCAACAGCGGCTGCCCGCAGACGTTGAAGTTCGTTAGCCATTCGATCCCGTTCCCTCTGAAGGTTTTCAAATCGAATATCTTCATTTCCGGTCGACATGTCTAACTGGCATGGATTTAAGTGCAAGAAAGGTCCCCTTGTTGGGTGTTTGTTCCTTCTTTCGTAGAAGAGATGGGTTGACCCTCGCCTAGAAAATCACTCAACCAAATCTGTGACGTTTGGGGTTGGAGGTTCCTCTGCAAGATTTCAACCTAAAAAAAATGAGAGAGAAAGAAAGCAAAAAGGAAATTAAACAATTACTAACTAAATTACTTAGGTCTGAAATAATATTCACCGTTGTCCCCGGCAACGGCGCCAAAAACTTGATGTAGATTATTACAATACAAGTAATAAATCCTAGTTGATACTCAATTCGGTTGCAAGTGTACAACCTTGTCAAGTAGTACTTAGGGATCATCTCCACAGGGACAAGTTGGAATATTAACTCTAACCTAACAATTTAATTTAGTAAAAGAAAGTAAAAAGGTTTTGTGTTTGTTCAAGTGGTTTGGTTTCGATTAAAATGAATTAAACTAAAGTCTTTAAAGTAAAATTAGGTTTTTAACAAGAATGAGAAATTAGGGTTTCTTAGGGTTCCTATCCACTAATGTCATGACTAATTGGTTTATTAAATTTGATCTTTTAATTATGAAGGCACAGTTGGATGTTGTAGGTACAAAGTGATATCTCTATATTAATACCATCTTTAAATTAGAATAAACATCACCTCTTGGTACTTGGCTACCCTAATCTAAAGTCATTAAGTTCTTACTGTCCCAATTGATCTAGAAAACTATCTTTCACCTCTCGGTACTTGGCACAATTTTCTAAACTATTGGGTGAAGCCCATATAAGACAAGCGTCACCTCTCGGTACTTAGCCTATCAAATACTCTATTCCTTATGGTCTGGACCTAATATTTAATTTCTCAATTGCAAATACCAAATCCTAGGGTTTCATGTGATTTCGATTAAGTCTTCACAATCAATTAAAATAAAGAATAGATCATAACAAAGAACAAAAATATATAAAATAAAACCAACTAAATCATAACAAAAGTTTCAAGTACATCCCTAATCAACCCTAGAAAAGCCCTTAGCCAGTCATGGCTAAGACACAAATCAAAAGAATAAAAGAGTTCCAAAGGAAAGAAAATAATAAAACCGATTGATCAATGATCTCTTCTCCCTTCTTCTCTCTTCTTGCTTTTCCTTGCTTTCCCTTGTTTAAAATTAGAAATTCTGCCTAAAAAACGTACTCAATCTGTTCTACAGGTTCCTATTTATAACCCCCCTCTAAAACCTAGACATAACCAACCAAAAATAGCAAATTCGGGCTCTGAACCGATGTAATTGCGGGCCGCAATGCATGGAGACAGTTAATCAGACTGCGCAGAAAAATCTGGATAGGTCATTGCGGGCCGCAATAAAGGTCCTGCGGGCCACAATAAAGGTGCAGAAATGAAAGCTCTGACTTGTTTGGTTGCGGGCCGCAATGGATGTTGGCAGTTGCTCCAATCTTCATGCTAACTCACCCGTTTTGCTTCGTTAAGCTCCAAGCACTTGATTACCTGTAAAACAAACATAACTAGGGCAGTAACTTGAACTTTTGGACATTTCTAACCTAATTAAACCTAATTTCAACAAAACTTGGCTTAATTTACATAACAAACCCTAGGTTTCAATAGATACGATTTCGGCTTATCAAAAACGTTACCAACGTTTTAGTTCAAAATGCTATTTAGGGTTTCAATTTTCTGACAGCTCAATAAAACGTTATCAACAATTGTAAAACATTATGCAACATTTGTTCCTGTAAAATCTTGATAAAAATAGGAATTTCTGAAGCTCAGATTTAATTAAAATGTTACAACTTTTGTCAAACATTACAATGCTGATTTAATTAGATCGTTGGAACGATTGACAAATGTTACCAACGTTTGTATTAAATTTGAATTGATACAGCTATACTTCAGCATTTCTGACATTCTTAAAACGTTATAATGTTTTATAAACGTTACCAACGTTTAAGGATCCTTCTGAGTTTAATCAAGTTGTTACTTCAGCGTTTCTGACAGGCTGAAAACGTTACAACGTTTTACAAACGTTACCAACGTTTGTTCCCAGTTTAAACAGCCTCAAACTTACTTTACCAAGTTTATGATTTTACAATTTGTATTCTTGATAAGTGTCTTCATGATTTCTTTAGTCCAAGTATTTCATATTGCAATTTCATTTGACTTGAACCTGCATATCTTTCAAAAATAGAAGAAATCATAAAATTCAATAATTTTATGTTTTTGCAAATTAGTCAAATAAACAAAAAATATTATTGCTATAACAACACTTGCAAGGGAGGGTCTTCTTGCCTAGAGTACATTCAGAAACTTCGATCAGTAGCCGGCAAACTCGCATTTATTGGAGAGCCGGTGTCTGACGACGATCTCTAGATGTACATCTTGCAAGGCTTGGGTCCCGAATTTGACTCTCTTGTGATTACTGTTCAAACTGCGCCACCTCGATCCATAGCTGATCTCATGGTTATTATCTACAATCAAGAGGCTCGCCTCCTTCTCTCTCAACAGATGGCCGACGGTTCTTCTCTACCCTCTTCTCAAAATTGGGTTACACTCTACACCTCCAGATCGGGTCTGAAACCAGCTAACATCAATCGATGTAATAAGCTAGGCAGCTGTTAGTTTGTAATAATCTAGAAGTCAATAATACGATAATTTATCATAAAGCTTTGTTCATGAATTGAATGTTTATTTATATATCATTTTGTTGCCTTGAGTATTATTGAATTTATGGATCATTTCGAGTTCATGACTGAAATTGTGAAACTCCATAATATAGATAATATATACTCTTAAAAAGTCACTGACCAAGGTAATTAGCAGGAACACTAATTACCGCGATAAGGTTAGTATGTGGATTAAAAGATGGTTAAGTTTTACAAACCACCTGACACGAGATGTCATTTTAATCACATAGATACATGTTCTAGGAACATGGTATTTGACAGACCCCAAATGAAACATTAAATAGAATTGTGTTCGTGTCATTAATGTTTTCATTCAGTGTTAAGTTCTAAAGTATGAGGTATTCATCTTTCCTACTAAGAAATGTATATGTGTGATTGTTATCAAATGATGTCGGTAAAATGCAGTTATAACGGTAGCTCTTCGGTATACATGGCTTAGCTGAGGTAGTGATGGTTTACCAAGAATACTATTTATCCCTCGTATCTCTATACAAGCTATAGCATCACTGGGCCCTTTGGTAGAGTTAGATTATCTGCTAGCGATATAATTACAAGAGTAATTATATTTGATAATCTGCTCAAGATCAAGAAAAGATTCAGTTAGCAAGGATGACACACATCTACCTTGAAACTAATCTGATAGCTATGAGACAGAAGAACAAACACAAGTAAATTGTTTACTGGATCGT
This sequence comes from Carex rostrata, assembly GCF_964058835.1. Taxonomy (NCBI): domain Eukaryota; kingdom Viridiplantae; phylum Streptophyta; class Magnoliopsida; order Poales; family Cyperaceae; genus Carex; species Carex rostrata. Next base: position 9,079,762 of record NC_135934.1, read on the forward strand.
GATATTGTACAGTACAGCATCATCTGTGTAATTGGATGGTCATGATGTGTTGCCAGATGCCGCTCATGATTATAGAAGTTAAAACAGTTTTAACTCTGTTTACCAACATAACACAGATCCTATTGGGTCACACCATATAGGAGTTAATCAGAGAATCTTATTGTGATTGATTATAAATTGGTTATGATCAATAGTAAGATGGTTATAATTAATTATATGTGTTATAATTAAATTATAAATGTTATGTAAAAATAACAAGCAAAAACATTGGTTAATTTATAAACGTGTGTGACACGTTGTATAAAAGTTAACCGGTTAATTTATAAATGTGCATGACATCTTGTATAAATTACCGAAACAACAACCGCAAGAAAAATATATATAATTGTTCAGAATAATTATACGAATATTATTTGTATTCGGGCCGAGGGCATTCGGGTCTTTTCAGATTCGTGCTTATCCGCATGACATGTCATCGATCCTATCCAGATGACATGTCATCGATCTTATCCACATGACATGTCATCCTTATCCATTCAATGGCATATCTTGTAAATAGGCCGAATTTGGAGGGCATTTTGGTCTTTTGGCAACCAACCCTAAACCCTATAAATAGGGGTGGAGGGGTAGAGAGAAATTTGCTAATTCACTCATACCGTTTCGTGTCGAAATGGATCGGTATTTTCTCTCTTTCTAGATTTCTCTCCCAAATAGTGTTTCAGTTGAGAAAAGAAAGTTATACGTAGTTGACGTATAATCTTGCGAGTTGTTGTGAGGTATATTTACGGGATCGATGAATAGTGTTTTACCGAATTTCGCGGTATGTCAGTTTTGCATATTGATGAAACTGAGCAACCGAAAATTCGTGTTTACGGGTTTTCATCTTTTTCCCCGTGAATAGTGTTTTTGCAGAATTCTGCGGTTTACGGTATTTCTGGCAGAAAAAATAAACTGCTCTCCGGTTAGTCCTGGTGGATAACCGATAGAGGTATCACACGTGTGATACTCCGAGTCGATTTCTTCCCTGGTGAGGCTCTACTCGCTCGGTCTGCATTCCAACTGTGATTTGGAAACAAGGTATAAATATGCTATATTAATCTATTTAATTGGTAAGTAGATTAAAGTTTTAGAAATCAATCATGGAGTAGATGTGTAAAAAGGATTAAATTGGGTTTTGATGTCAAAGGAATACTGAAGGTGGACCGCCTTGGAAAGTTTCCTGACATACCCCGTTTAATCCGGAGCTTAAGTTGGTTGTAGAAATTTTTGTTCTACGGTCATTCTGCAGCTTAAGCCTAAACGAGTTTTGGTTACAGCACCGTAAACCCCAACAGCAGCAGTGCTCCTTTTCTGGATTCTCTCAGCAACACCCTCCTCTTTCTCAAGGCCAACAACAGCCCAGGCCGAATGACCCAAGACCAAACATGCCTGTTCGCGTGAAAGCGCAACGCAAGTTTCGGTACGCTTGAGAGCGTACCTTTTAAAACCGCGGTTACACCTTCCGATTAGGGTTACAAGTGCACAACCCTATCGAGGAGTATAATCGGGTATCGATCAACAGGGACGGTTCCTTTATCTAGATATTTACTTATCTCGACTAAAGACTAGAAGTGAGAAAGAATGAGTTTTGGTATTTAATCTTCCTAAATAATCAACTCAAGCAATCAAGCAATGCAATAGAATAGTAAATGTGCAGGGAAAAGTATAAACTGTGTTTTGATTTGGGATAAAAGATGTTTCAAGGGTTTCAGACTTCATCTCTGATTTGCCTCTAGTGGTACGGGTCTTACCAAGTTGGTACGGCTAGGCCGCACCAACCTGGTCCGACCAAGCCGAGTGGGGCTTGGTACGGGTAGGCCGCACCACTCTTGTAAGACCCGTACCGATGTACCAGTACAGAGCTTACAAGTTCGAGTTGATGCATTTCTTGCTGGTACCTCGTATTAAACTCTTCAAAAAGGTTCAATTGACCATACCTAAGGTTCCTAAACCTCAACTCTCGTTTGTTGGTTCAAGATCTAGGTTTTGGAGTCAATTCTTCACCTTCTAGGGTTTCTAAACCTCAACTCTCGTGTTTTGGTCCAGATCCTCTAGTTGATTGATTGGAGATCTAAGGTATCCTCTAATCTGTCAATTAGGGGAGAATTCAACCTTTCGGCTTCAATTCGAACAAGTCTACCTAAAGGGATTGGTTTGGTTGAGAGAAAGCAATGGTCACATGACCTTGTTAGGGTTGATCTACCACTATAGGCACACCATATGCAATCACAGAAAGACAAATCAATCAAGACAAGCAAATACACAATCAATTCAATCAAAAGAGTTCATACAAGATCCAAATCAAGAAAAGCAACACAAATCAAGAAAATCCATCTACAAACCCTAGAAACAATGATCAACTACTCACAAGTCATAGATCTGTCCAGAAATACAAATAAAGAGATAAAGAGAGGCATGATAGAACTAGATCGAAGATCGGGAGTTGAGAAGAGGTTGATCCGTCGATTCTCGCCTCTTCCTCTTCCTTCTTCTTCTCTCCTTGCTCCTTTGCTCTCTTTCTCTCTTTTTCTGAGCTCTCAATCTGGAATGGAATGGAATCCTCGAAAATGGAGAGATCCCTCGCTTTAAATAGCCTCTGCCTAGATTTGAATTCTGTCATGCGGCATCTATGTACGGCCCGTACCAAGGTGGTACGGCCAGGCCGTACAAGATGGGAAAGAGGCTGGATCGGCCAAGTCTGGTAAGGGCCGTACCAAGTCTGGTAAGGGCCGTACCAAATCTGGTAAGGGCCGTACCAAATCTGGTAAGGGCTATACCAAGCCTGGTAAGGGTAGGCCGTACCAAGTCTGGTAAGGGCCGTACCAAGCCTGGTAAGGGCCGTACCAAGCCTGGTAAGGGTCGTACCAGGGAGTCCAAAAATGCCGTTTCTTCGTGTATTTTGCTCCAATCCTGTAGAAAACAAACAAACTCTCAGCAGTACCAAATTCTAAGGATATATCAATGAAATGCACATGATTTTGACAATTTAGAACGTGAATTTGGTACGAAATCAAGTCAAATATAGGCTAAATATGCGAGGTATCAATGCCTAACCCTGATAAAGATGTCACCTGCCAAATTTGTTACAAGAAAGGCCACCAGGCTCGTATCTACTGGTATAGGTCTGATCTGGTTAACTATCCATAATAGGTCAATTCTTCTTTCCAAGCGCATATAGCTCAGTCTGCACTATACCAAGCTAATAGTGCTCACGCTGGCGCCTCTTCTTCTGGTTCAGAGTGGTATCTCGACTCGGGGGCGTCGCACCACGTCACCAATGATTTGAATAACCTCACCTCCTTTTGCCATATGAAGGCCTTGACAAACTTCAAATAGGTAATGGTGCGGGTATGGTAATTTCTCATGTTGGTTCCTCTACTTTACAATTTTCAGGTTATACAATCTTTTTGCATAATGTGCTATTTGTTCCCTCATTTACCAAAAACCTTGTGAGTTTATCTAAGCTCTGATACCACATATATATATAGAGTGTGACTAATATGCATTCGGTAGCACTTCGGTCGAAGTGCTACTGATTTATTTTCTGATTTTTAAAGTCCAAATGATCGATCCAAACCATTAGATGTCATCTCAATATTAAAATATGCTTGGAGACCAAATTTTACATTTTTTGGAATTTTTTTACTATTTATTAAGCCACTTTGAAAATCGCTGATCCAACGGTAGCTTCTGATTTTTACTGTTTGGTAAGCCACTGTTGGATCAGCGATTTTCAAAGTGGCTTAATAAATAGTAAAAAAATTCCAAAAAATATAAAATTTGGTCTCCAAGCACATTTTAATATGGAGATGACATCTAACTGTTTGGATCGATAATTTGGACTTTAAAAATCAGAAAATGAATCAGTAGCACTTCGGCCGAAGTGCTACTGAATGGATATTAGTCACACTCTATATATATATATATATAGAGTCTGGCTAAATTGCTGCTGGTAGCAATTCTGCCCAAGTGCTGCCGGGGCTATATTTAGCCGCGTGATGTCCAAACAACAAATCCAAACCGTTAGATGTTTAATCTATATTATAATCTACTTGGAGACCAAATTTTACATTTTTTGGAATTTTTTTACTATTTATTAAGCTGGTTTGAAAACCGCTATTTTCAATGCTGCAGAAATTTACTGAAAACAGCGGTTTTCAAACCAGCTTAATAAATAGTAAAAAAATTCCAAAAAATGTAAAATTTGGTCTCCAAGTAGATTATAATATAGATTAAACATCTAACGTTTTGGATTTGTTCTTTGGACATCACACGGCTAAATATAGCCCCGGTAGCACTTGGGCATAACTGTTGTCAGCAGCAATTTAGCCGGACTCTATATATAGGAATATGCTAGCATGTTATGCATAGCATAGAGCCCCTCCATGCAATGCCTTGGATTTTGACTTTTCAAAATCCTAACGGTCGATCCAAACCGTTCATCTTGTTCTCCATATTAATATGTGTTTGGGGACCAAATTTTACATTTTTTGGAATTTTTTTACTATTTCTTTAGATTTATTGAAAATCGCTGTTTTTTTATGGTCCAGATTTGCTGAAAACAGCGATTTTCAATAAATCTAAAGAAATAGTAAAAAAATTCAAAAAAATGTAAAATTTGGTCCCGAAACACATATTAATATGGAGAACAAGATAAATGATTTGGATCGACCGTTAGGATATTGAAAAGTCAAAATCCAAGGCGTTGCATGGAGGGTCTCTATGATATGCATAGCATGCTAGCATATTCCTATATATAATTTTACATTTTTTGGAATTTTTTTACTATTTCTTTAGATTTATTGAAAATCGCTGTTTTCAGCAAATCTGGACCATAAAAAAATAACGATTTTCAATAAATCTAAAGAAATAGTAAAACATTTCCAAAAAATGTAAAATTTGGTCTCCAAATACATATTAATATGGAGAACAAGATGAACGGTTCGGATTGACCGTTAGAATTTTGTAAAGTCAAAATCCAAGGCGTTGCATGGAGGGGCTCTATGCTATGCATAGCATGCTTGCATAGCATGCTTGCATATTCATATATATATATATATATATATATATATATATATATATATATATATATATATATATAGGTGGGCTACGTGAGTTGCGAAGTAAAACGCATTTCTACTTCACGCCGTATTTTTATTTTGAAAGTCCAAACGACCGATCCGAACTGTTAGATGTTTAATCCATATTGAAACATGCTTGGAGACCAAATTTTACATTTTTTGGAATTTTTTTACTATTTATTAAGCATTTTTGAAAATTGTTGTTTTGCTGTGAACAGTAAAAAACAGTAAAATTTTCTGGACCATCAGATCAGCGACTTTCAAAATTGCTTAATAAATAGTAAAAAAATTCCAAAAAATGTAAAATTTGGTCTCCAAGCACATTTCAATATGGAGAACAAGATGAACGGTTCGGATCGACGTTTTGAACTTATATATATATATATAGAGAGAGAGAGAGAGAGCGATAGAGAGGATTGGAGTCGGCTATGCACATTTTCTACCCAGGGCCGGTCCTAAAGTTTTTGGGGCCAGGGGCGGGAGAAAATTTTGGACCCTTTATATATACAATTTTTTTTATGAAACCATATGTCTATTAAGTTATTTTTGTATTTTTAAAATCCAAATAGTCGATCCGAACCGTTCAATATGATATTCATATTAGAACGTGATTGGAGACCAAATTTTATAAATTTTTTGGATTTTTTTACTATTTTTTAAGATAGGTAGAAAATCCATTGATTCAGAAGATTCTGAACCATAAAAACAATTATTTTCTACCTACCTTAAAAATAGTAAAAAAAAATGTAAAATTTGGTCTCCGAGCACGTTTTAATATGGATATCATGTTGAACGGTTTGAATCGACTATTTAGACTTTTAAAATGCAAAAACGACTTAGAAGCATATGGTGTTAAAGTATTTATGGAAGCGATTAGCCGGTCTAATTTTTATAAAAAAAATCATACTTATTTATAGAAAAATTTGAGCCATTTATACATACAAACTTTGGGCCTTAATATTTTATTTATTTTTAATATATACAATTTTTTTTTATATATACACAAACATTTTTATTTTTTGAGGCCCCTTGAATCTTGGGGCCCGGGGCGGTCGCCCTGGCTGCCCAGCACCAGGGCCGGCCATGTTTCTACCTATGCCCTTATGCAGTCCATGTATGGTTCCTTCTGAGTAAAAGGATAAGCTTCAACATTAGAATTCTAGGGTTGGACCTGGAAACTACGTGGATCCAAACACTGAGCTCACTCAGGCGTCGGGGGAGAGTTTGAAAGAAACAGGGAGCACCACTGTTACTCTGTACACTCTGGATGGTTTGGAAAACTCATAACGCAAGAATTTTTTTCTAATGAAAGGGTGCCACCGCAGGTACTACTAGATCGGATTTAGCAAGAGTGGCAGTTGTGGGTAAAACATTGCTGATGGCTCTGTTTGAAGGGATGTGATGACTATGATGTGGTACTATAGAATTTTATTTAATTCAAGTTTAAGTGTTCAACTAGTGCAGCAGGATGAATAATTCAATGATGTAATAGGTGATAGCATAATGTGTGAGAGGCTGCATTAGGAGTATGTTGTAATTGATGTAACAGACGTTATTTCATTTGATAAATACAAACACTTGACAACCGCTGTCAAGATTTAAAAAAAAAAAAAGAGATAGAGAGGATTGGAAGAACAGATCTTTATTTCATTCTCAATTCTATAAGTACAAATGATGAAATACAATCACTATTTAAAGGCAACAACTTAGTCTCTCTAATCACTAGCTAATTGACTAACTAATTCTGTTATTGTCTTGATCCCTAATTACATTGATGCCATCAGCACTTCATCAATCTAATAACAGCTTAATAGCTTAGTTGCTTCCATAGCACAGATGCATATATGCTATGCGATTCTAGTTGTTCCATAGCACAGATACATCTGTGCTATGCGATTCTAGTGCTCCTGTGCTATGCGCCTCCTGTAGTCTTATTAAAACTTGTGTTAAGTTCTCCATTTTGACTCATTGCATTCCGAATACAATGGATTTATCTTACAAGTCTCGTAGGGGCTTAATTCACGCTAAAGAGTTCATATTCGATTGTCGTAATGTGGAGATAAAAGTTAAGGATTAATTATGAGATATAGGTGTTTTAAGGAGATAAAAGTTAAGGATTAATTATGAGATTAGGTGTTTTAAGGTTCGAACATAGAATTAAAATTCAGACAAAATGAGACTAAAGGAGTTCTTAATAATCACTAAAGAGCCTATGTTCAGACGAATTAAACGACTAATGAAGCTAAAAGAAATGAAAACAAAGCTTAAGAAGGTTTAATCTTGTGTCGTCGAATGGCCTATAGATCTTTACTCGAAGCTTAATTTTCTAGGACTTGCCACTAAAAATGTAGATTATTTGATGAATATTACTTGAAGCAATCGTGCCTAAATCTGATCGCACATGCACTGTTCTGCAGCTGATATAACTAAATAGGATGACCATATTACAAACCCAACAATAGGATAAACAAATTTGAACTGTACACAAATGAATGTTTCACAAAACAAACAAAACAGACAGATTCAATAAGCACATTTATACAGCAGCCTGCCTTAGAGAGTAGAGCTGGCCTAGCCTACCATTGAGCACCTCTATGTATGACCTAATACGGTATCTGTCTGTCTGTGTGAGAGAGAATGGAGGGTTCAGATCCAGCATTGGAGCCTCCACCAGCAGAAAAAGAAGCAGGGACACTGCTCTGCAGTATCTCGATACTGCTCTCTCTGTGTTTCCCATCATCTCATCTACCTATACTTCCAAAAATCAATCAAACAAACATTTCAATTGTTATATCCACCAAAATAAAAAAAATAAAAAATATTTATAGCTGCCAGGGTCTTAATTAAAAAAACATTTGGAATTATTTAAAGGATCACATCTACATATTTGGCCCTACCATTTAATGCCAAGCAAATTAATACCAAATTAATGATCTGTCCAATGTATAATCCCCCATAACCACACAACTGGCAGTATATAAAAAAGTTGCTTGTGAAAAAATAAATGGAAGACTTTAAAGCTATACGAGATATCTAAAGAGAGCTAAAAGAGCACTAAAAAGACGAGGTGTGCAAAGTAACTCACCCCACCATCTCTGCCAGATGTCAGAGCTGACTGAAATATTATCTCAATTGCATCCGGCATTTCTGTTGCATCTGTTCATATTTCATTAAGAAGATTAAAACAATGAGGTCAATTAATTTTTATCGGAAGGACCACATAATATCAGGGTAAAGTAATTAAAACAATACAGGAAAAAGGAGGCAATTACCAGAGATATAGCCTATGCAGGAAGCGAGCTCTTCAGCATGTGTAACTTCAACAAGGAAGTCTTTCTCAATGTGGGTGCCAATAGCATCCGCGAGCTCAGAGTCGGTGAGGGACACAGACGAGGAATTATTGTAGCTCCCTGGCCTTGATCTCATCCTTCTGTCTCTATCACGAGATGGGCTTCCTTCTATCACAGCTGATGCAGCTGACACTCTGTGACAAATCTGCATTGCCTGCTTCCATATCGCCAGCACAACCAGCTGGAGTGATAACGCCCTCAATTGGTTCTGCACCAATTCAAACCATAAGTTACCATTTTACTATTTACTCTGTGTGTATGTGTGTTTGTGTTTGTGTGTGTGTGTGTGTGAGAGAGAGAGAGAGAGAGAGAGAGAGAGAGAAAGAGCATAGAAGCTGACCTCCTGCTTGACCAAGTCAGAGATAGTAGAAGCACACTGCTGAAGGGACTTGATGCGGGTCATGTTGTCTGACGATGGTCTGTCAATGGCCTCCCCCATTTCGACCGACCCCGCCGAGCCAGGAGAGATAGGGCTCTCCATCCTCCTGAACGACCTCTGGAGTGGTGGAATTGGCATGGGAGCAGTTCCTCGGTTCATTGCTTGAGAGGCAACAGGAGACCCCTCAGATTTCGAAGGGGAATTGCTGCTTGCATGAAAGCCTGCATTTGTTGCAGAAGTAGATGGTGATTCCATGTGGGGTCCAGGAACGACCACATAGTCTTTTAGGAACTCCATTGAGTCTGTCACACCAGCAGTCTCTGCATCTGAAGAAACAAGCAAGAAATGGAGTTCAGAATTGAGGTACCACCCCAGCATACCTTTCTTCGATTCAAATGTTTTAGTTATGGTCTTTACTGAATACCGGCATTTACCATTACACAGCTTTCGCTCTTGCAGTTAATCATATTAATCTTTTCCAGTTCTTCAACATTCATTTATATTTACTTGAGGTTCTCTATTCTGACATTCAGATAGCAACTTTCTACAGATTTCAAAACTTCAGGATGTAGATCTGACTCTTTTTTTTTAACAAAAGAAAGAGAGCAAAAGATGAAACATGTACCATCAGGAGAAGGGGCAGCAGGAAGGGCCTGTGCTACAGAAAACTTGCTGGCTGTGTTAATTGGAGTTGAACCTGTATCGTCACGCCTTTGCTGAATGAGCACACCTTCCATTCTATTGTTATTATTATTCTCAAATCCATATCTCGTCAGAAACCCAGTATGTCTGGAAGGACTATTCTCAGGAGATTTGCCAAATTTGCTCTGGGGGAACCTATTTGATGGGCTAGGTTTTGGTCCAGGGTTGACAAATGGGCTTCCATCCTGGCATGCAGGTTCTGCATCTAGAGTGAAAGGCATGGTGTCATCATGAGAGCTCTGACCTGGTGGCCTAGTTATGGTCTTTACTGAATACCGGCATTTACCATTACACAGCTTTCACTCTTGCAGTTAATCATATTAATCTTTTCCAGTTCTTCAACATTCATTTATATTTACTTGAGGTTCTCTATTCTGACATTCAGATAGCAACTTTCTACAGATTTCAAAACTTCAGGATGTAGATCTGACTCTTTTTTTTAAACAAAAGAATGAGAGCAAAAGATGAAACATGTACCATCAGGAGAAGGGGCAGCAGGAAGGGCCTGTGCTACAGAAAACTTGCTGGCTGTGTTAATTGGAGTTGAACCTGTATCGTCACGCCTTTGCTGAATGAGCACACCTTCCATTCTATTGTTATTATTATTCTCAAATCCATATCTCGTCAGAAACCCAGTATGTCTGGAAGGACTATTCTCAGGAGATTTTCCAAATTTGCTCTGGGGGAACCTATTTGATGGGCTAGGTTTTGGTCCAGGGTTGACAAATGGGCTTCCATCCTGGCATGCAGGTTCTGCATCTAGAGTGAAAGGCATGGTGTCATCATGAGAGCTCTGACCTGGTGGCCTAGTGGGGATTGACTTCATCTGTGCAATTTCCATTGCATCTGATGGTGTCCTGCTGTTTTGGCACAAAATTGTTAGGGTTTCTAATTTTGTTAATCACCAAGCAAATTAAAAGCAAGATCTGGATATATTTACCTAAAGCTTCCATCAGATGAGGGTTCAACCAAGAATTGGTGGTTCAGGAACTCTTCCACAGTGAGCCGTTCCACTGGATAAATCACATATTTTCATATTTTCGGGTTAGTACCAATATACTAATGAATACTTAAATAATATGTAAAGGATATTATTTGCTATGAGGATGCTTTTTATTACCCCCACCCCCAACTCCAAACTCCCAAACCCCTTTTTTCCTTGAAAGAATATAGTATAAAGATACCAACCAGGATTACGCCGGAGCAACTTCCTGCAGAGGTCAATACAGTCAGCGCTTAAACTGACGTCAGGTGGGAATCTAAGTTCGCTACACTTCAGTATGTTTTGCAAAAGCTAATAAATAGAAAATCCAACAAAAAAATAAAACATTAGGTAGCTCGCCCCTTGAACTATTATCAAAGTAGAAATTTTAATTTTTAACATGTGAGAGAAAAATGAAGACCTGGATTTGATTGGCACCATTGTAGGGGGTACGACCAGTTACCAGTTGATATAGAATGACACCAAGACTCCACAGATCTGCCTGTTCTGTCATGGTAGTTTGCCAGAGAGTCCAGAGTAAATGAGTGATCCATGCTGGGTATTAAGTATCACTACAATGGAAGACATTTAAAAAAAAGGACAATTTCATCACCTTTGCGTCATACTTTTGAACCTGCATGACTTCTGGAGCCATGTAAAGTGGGGAGCCGCATAACGTTTCGGCCATACTATAAGGGTTCAAGGACCTGTTTCAGAGCATCACACAGCTTAGCAACAGAAATATTTTAGAGCCTGAACACAGTTAAGGGGAGATAGAGAGAGAAAACTCACTTTGCAAAGCCAAAGTCTGCAATTTTCAATACTGCACTCTCATCATTTGTTGACAGTAAAATATTCTGTTCATCCATATTACAGTATAAGGCTTCAGCAGCGATACCAAAGGAAACAAAACAAGTAATTTGCATGTGAATCCTCCTCCCATCAGAGGATGACAGTATTTAAACCTCAAAATAGAAGATAGCATAACAGACCTGGGGCTTGAGGTCCCTGTGGACCACATTGTTATCCCGCAGCACTTGCAATCCAGAAGCTGTTAAAAAAAATGAAAAAAAAAAAAAAAAGTATATATCTATATATATACAAGGAGAAGAGAAGCCAAGAAAGACAACTAATAAGAAGGTACCTAATTGGCGCATGAAGTGTTTGGCAGTGGCTTCGGGCACTCTTCCGTGGCGATGTATGTAAGCGGACAAGTCACCCCCGGGACAGTATTCCAGTATCAGATATATCTTCCCAGCATCCTGAATTACATAACATGTGAAATCAAATCAAAGAGGAGATGCAAGTGGAAATCGAGGCAGGTAATAAATAAGATATTACCTGCATGAAATCTAAGTAGGAGATGATGTTTGGGTGGTTGATGTGGCTGAGAATTGAGACCTCGGAGAGTAAGCTGTCGCGCAGCTTCTTGTTTAGCCTCTCCAGTGACATCTCCTTCACCGCCACCTCTCCTCGCCGGCGATGACTCCCCAACCACACCACCGAGAAGGCCCCCGACCCGATCTGCTTCCCTATGAGGTACTCCCCCACCACTCTCCCCCCGCCCCCGGCCTCCATCCCTCGCTCCCTTTCCCACCACTCTCTTCACCGAACAATCAAAACCTAATCCTCTCGATTTCTCGCTCCAGTCGCCGGAGATTGCCCACTTGTGACGACTCGGTTTCTTCTCGATCGCAATTCACCACGCACGAGGGACCTGATGCCTGATGCTCCCTCTTTCGATTACTTCTCTTTCTTTCTTTTAGATGAGATCAGATGAGATGAGATGAGACTTGTTTCTTTTAACTACACGGCATCTGCGCACACACATCGCTTCTGAGTTTTTAACTTGTTAGACCGACGCATTAAAAAGACACCGAAAGATTCTTTGAATTGCAATGGAGAATTTATAATGATTTTCCATAAAATATATAATAAATAGATTGCTTCCTAAAATAGGTCGACGCAGCTTTTTTTTAAACGAAGACGCGACTTGACAATGGTTGTTCTAAAAATCTTTATAATAACTTTAGAAAAAAAATGAAAAATAAAGAGTAAATTTACATATATATTATTATAAATATAGATAATTTAAAAATCAAAATCTATCATTTTAAGTATTATTTGACGAAATTTCAAATTAGTTAAATTAACTTTAAATTATTCATTGTCAATATTATCAAAATAAGAGTTATTAATTAATCCTCCCTCTTTTTTAAAAGTATATATTAAGTACGACATTGACAATTCTGACATGATGGTGATGATAATATGAAGGTATAATTATTTACCTTAATTTTCTTGCCCGGGTTCAAATGATAACAGAACTAGATCGGCAAACTCAAAAACAAAGACTAATTTGATTTATATGAGCGGTCTAACCTAAAGAAAGGAGAGTTTCCCCACAGCATGAGCAGTACAACTGTAAAAGGTAGAATTAGGATTACTTTAAAGTTTAGGCCTGATTGTGGCCTAAATGGTGAAATAAGAAGTTTAGACCTCGTTATTCCATCAAACGTGTCTTAATTGAGCCGGACTAAGATGACATAAGCTAATTTTTAGGCCGGCCTAAATTAAACCACCTCTCATGATGGTTTAATTTTTATTCCACCTCGTGGTCTAACTTGAATGATTATAATAATATTTTATTTGTATATAATTATATAATTAATATCTTATATTGTTAATATATTAAATAATTATTATAATAATATTATATAATTAATATCCTTTTATTAATAATTATTATTAATAAATAATTAGGATTTGGCTAATATGCTATGGGTAGCTAAGAGGCCTCCCGTGCTACGGCTCAATATTCGACTTTTCAAAATCCTAACAGTCGATCCGAACCGTTCATCTTATTCTCCATATTAATATGTGTTTGGAGACCAAATTTTACATTTTTTGGAAAAATTTTACTATTTTTTTAGATTTATTGAATATCGCTGTTTTTTATGGTCCAGATTTGTCTGAAAAACAGTGATTTTCAATAAATCTAAAAAAATAGTAAAGAATTTTCAAAAAATGTAAAATTTGGTCTCCAAGCACATATTAATATGGAGAACAAGATGAACGGTTCGGATCGACCGTTAGAATTTTGAAAAGTCGAATATTGAGCCGTAGCACGGGAGGCCTCTTAGCTACCCATAGCACCGTAGCCAAGTCCAAATAATTATATAATTATTATGTTATATTGTTAATATATTAAATAATTTTTATATAATATTATAATATATTATAGTTATTATTAATATATTAATATTATGTAATTAGTATCTTATTAACGATATATAACTATAAAATTAATTGAGGAGGGTTCCAATGCCTCATTTTTTTCATACCTCATCATACCTCATATTTTATATTTTCGTTTTCAAAGTCCAAATTGTCGATCCGAACAGTTCAAAAAAATATTTATACTAAAATATACATGGAGACAAAATTTTATATTTTTTGGAATTTTTTTGTTATTTTTTAAGATAGGTACAAAATCACTGTTTTTGAACCGTTCAAAAAACAGTGATTTTCTACCCATCTTAAAAAATAGCAAAAAAATTCCAAAAAATATAAAATTTCATCCCTGATCATATTTTAGTATGGATATCATGTTCAACAGTTCGGATCGACAATTTAGACTTTGAATATGAAGAAAATGAAGATATAAAATATGAGGTATGATGAGGTATAAAAAAATGAGGCATTGGAACCCTCCTCAAATTAATATGTTATATTGTTAATATATTAAATAATTATTATAATAATATTATAATATTTTATAGTTATTATTAATATATTAATATTATATAATTAGTATCTTATTATTAATAATTATTATGAATATATAATTATATAATTAATATTCTATATTGTTAACATATTAAATAATTATTATAATAATATTATAATATATTAATATTATATAATTAATATTTTCTTATTCATAATTATTATTAATATGTAATTATATAATTAATATGTTATATTGTTAATATATTAAATAATTATTATAATAATATTACAATATATTATAGTTGCTATTAATATATTAATATTATATAATTAGTATCTTATTATTAATAATTATTATTAATTTATAGTTTTGTAATTAATAATTAATATTGTTAATATAGTAAATTATTATTATAATAATATTATAATATATTATAGTTGTTATTGATATGTTAATATTATATAATTAGTATCTTATTATTAATATATAATTATATAATTAATATTTTATATTGTTAATATATTAAATAATTATTTTAATAAGATTATATAATTAGTATCTTTGTAGTAATTATTATTAATTTAGAATTATATAATTAGTATTTTATTATTAATATATTAAATAAATTTTAGAATAATATATAATATATTACAATTATTATTAATATATTAATATTATATAATTATTATCTTATTATAAATAATTAATCAATTTAAGCTTTCAAAACTTTAGTCCTCCACCAACTATAACCAAACAAGGAATAGTTTAAGCTATGATTTAACTTGAGGCATTAACCAAACATGAATAATTTAAATCGGCCTAAGTTGGAATAACCAATTTAGGCCTCCTTAGCTTTAGGCCACAATCAAACACAGAGAATTTTTTTTTATGCCAATTCAAAACATGAAAATTATGAAATTGTCATCCTAAAATATGAAATTAGTTCTTTGGCACTCTAAAATCATAAAATTTATATAATTGCCCCAATTATACATTTAATATATATTTGATTAAAATTATTTAAAAAAATATTATATAAAAAATGTATTTTAATATTTTCAATTTTACCCTTCAATTTAACAGATAAAATTAAGAACTTGATCTCTCCAGTACCCTTCCCTTCGTCCTCTTCGCCTCTCTTTCACCCCCTCCTCCTGTCTGTATGGGCAGCCGAGCAAGCGTTGCCCCTCTCCGCCATTTTCTTCGCTCCCTCTCTCTACCGAGCACTGTGCCCAAAATCCTCCCTCTGTCTCTTAGCCCGAGCACTGAGCACAAACCTACCCCGCTGTCTCACTTTCTGAGCCCAAGCACCACTAACGCCACTGATGACTCAGATATCGCATCCCGATGTAAAACCCTAGGAGAAGGATTTTATGGCTCAAACGGTCGTTGATTTGCTAACCGATGAGCTCACGAGATTGCTCAAGTTGAAATTAAGGGATTTCTAGAAATGAGGTATTGCTTGTGTTTATTAATTGGTAAATGTTTTCTTTTGTACCTCAAATGTAAGGAGGCTGAAGTAATTGGGTAATCTGATGAAACGTAATGGCACATAGGTACTTGTGGATTATAAATGGGATGATCAAGGGTTCATTAGTCTGATTAGCTCTTAGTGCTTAGTGCTTAGTGCTTAGTGGGTAATTTTGCTTTGATAATTTTTGAAGCAATGAACTAGAAGAAATAAATGACCATGCAAAGTTAGATATTTTAATTTCTAATTTTTTTTATATAAGCTTATGACTTAAACATTGAGAATAAATAAGATCTTGTGAAGTATTATTCTCCTGCCCACATTGATTATTTTCTGATTTTTCAATCCAATGGCAAGGAATTCATCATTGCATGCATTTCTGATTTTATGTCTTTCTCATGACATAATCTTTGTTTGTCTTGCTAGATTTGTTTGGAGATTTTCTATGAACCAAGCACTACCTCTTGTGGACACAGGTAATCCAAAACTCAGAATTATTATCATTTATTAATTCTTCATTTATGAAATTAACAATGAATTGTTGTTTACAACAATCTACTAATCAGTCATATGCACATTAAAAATTCACTAGTCCAAAAATATATAATAATTTTTCTTTTTTATATAATAATTCATTTCTGAAGTTACCAATGAAATTTTGCTCCTAACTAATTACTAATTAGCCAGAAACTTTTGTAAATCAATAAAATTTGAGATGTGGGAAAAAGATTATGGGACATTTATTCATTGAAGAAAGTAATTTGGAAGGGTGAACATATAATAAAGCCTTATTCACTTTTTATATCTTATTTGACAGCTTTTGCATCAAATGCATCAAGAACTCCACTGCTATGTGTGGAAGGTGCTGCCCCAAATGCAGAGAACTAATAAGGTAAAACCAATTATTACCATATCACGCAGTACCAGTAACTGTACCTGTACCTGTACTGAGTGGCTAAACAGAGTTTGTTATTAATTTTACTAATTTTTTTTCTTTAGTTGACAATTGAGGAAAACAACTATGATGTATAACTATACTTGCCCCAAATAGGCAGCGTTAGCACCAAAAGTTTTACTGAGGAAAACAACAATGCTGAAAACAAGAGAGTTGACAAATGGTATTCATTTAGAAGTCCGCAGTAAATGTTGGTACACTACCGACACCACAATATATTTAAGTTCAATATTATTGTTGGAAAAGTGATGTCTGGGTTTAGCCTTCTTAAACAACGAGTAAATAATAAAGAGGAGGGGGCTCAAATGCCTCTAATTTTTACGTCTCTTATTCCCATTAAATGGTAAAATAGATTCAACATCGAACACAAGAAGTCCCTAAAAGCAACAATATAGTCTCAAGTTATGTTCTTTTTCTTTTGTTTTATTTAACTTAGTTTTTAAAATTAGTCCAAATTGTTGACTTTATAATTATGTTTTGAATTACCAGGTAGATGCAGCAAGAAAGATTATAGGCCTTGATTCTGACAGGAAAAAAAAAAGATAACAGGCTGGAAAAAACTATCATTGCTATTTTGATTTTTTTTTTTTAGTTTAGATTACACAAGGAATGCTGTAAAAGGTTAAAGATGAAAAAAAGAAGTTATATTTTTTTCGGTTACATTTCTAAAGTATTCATCTTGTACATCCATTAATGACACATGTATTAGTTGTTATTTAGTTTTGTAATTGATCTTCATTTATTACTGTGCGTTGGATGTGAAATATAAACTAGACATATTAGCATGTTTTACAAATTGGAGTTGTTATGGTATCCATTTGAGTACAATTTGGTGTTGTTTTTATATGAAAATTTAAATAGTTAATACAAGTTTTTCAAAATGATTTTTATATGAAAATGTAATTGCGGACTAAATTTTATATTTTTTTAGAAATTCTTTACTATTTTTATATTTTTTTTATAAATAGAAAATCACTATTTTTTAATAGTCTATAATTTTTAGATCGAATAATATTCTACTTATCTAAAATAAATTTAAAAAAAAATATAGAATTTGATCTACAATTACATTTTCATATGGAGATCACATTGAACATTTTATATCTATTGTTTGAACTTTGAAATGAGATATTGATCCATAGTTCGTGCTATGCATAGTACCATAGTCTCACTCTAAGCATCTTGGGTAAAAGTACATGTAATTTTAATTATGAGGAATTTCATATATACTCTTCAAAAATTCAAAATTACGCATTTTATCCAATAAAATTCATAAATTGTATTTACCCCTCTAAAAACTCACAAATTTACCCAATTTACTGGATTTTTTATTAAATGTCATTAGTTCATATTTTACCCTTTATTAAAAAATAAAAATATGTAGTTTTGTAAGAAAAATATTTAGTCTTTTAATTGGTCAGTTTTCGAGAACGAATGGTTCATTGTTCTACTTGTGATGCATATACAGTGACATACTGACATTTATGCACACATTTTTGTGTGCATCACAAGTAAGAATATAAATCATCTGCCGATTTTTTTAATTCATATCCAAAAAATAAATAAAATTATAAAAAATAACCAATTCGGTTCTATTTTTCCAAAACTACCCAAACCGGAAAAAAAATTTCTGGTTTCAACATCCAAAACTGGAAAAAAAATTTCCGGAAACTCAAATCTAAAACCGGATAAAAAAATTTCCGGTTTTGGATTCGAAATTCTTTTTTCCGGAAATGGAATTTTTCAATTTTTTTTTATAAACTCATTTACTATACATATACATATATACATGTATTATATTATATATACATAAATACATATATTATAAAAAAAAAAAAAACTCAAACGGCGTTTATAAACAAAATACTGATCGTTGTATGCCTAAAACAAGGTTCTAAATAGCGCGCTATAGCACCTTAGACTGACCTCTGGTATGGTACCAAGTCCAAATTCAGCAGCCAAGCACTAAGCAAAGGCCGCTGATATAGTGCAACGCACTAAAAACATCAAATTTGACATTTGCTGGTAAATCAGCAAATATGGATTGTTATAGGGACCAAACTTCAAAAGCGATTATAGCATCATGTAGAGTATTCAAAAATACATAGAATTAACACAAATTTCAATTTATTTGGATTTTTCTATAGTTAGTTATGAATTTCCGAAGTTTAGCTTTCGAAAAAACTTTAAACAACCATAACTTTAGCTAGGAAAGTCAGATTTGTGCGTATGATGACTTTTCGAAAAGGGGGGAACGAGACGGATCTGAACATCACCTAGAGGATCATCTCCAAATATCCAAAGCATCAAAATTTAAAAAAAAAAAACATCATTTAGGGCCTCAAAAATCCAGTTTAAGTTTTCGTTCGACGGTGTACAATGATCGATATTTTATTTAGTCAAAAGCCTAAGATTATTCAAGAATTATTCATATTATTATTTTAAAATACATTTACTATTGATTGTGTTTGTTTGCCTATCTTCGTGCAAATGATATATGTCGACAATAATCAAATAATCCAATTATCTCCGAGCAAATGGTATTTTGTTTATAAACGTCGTTTGGTTTTTTTTTATATAAATTCATTTTTTTATAATATATATATATATATATATATATATATATATATATAGAGATGGGCTATGGTGCATTGCAATGCATAGGCCATAGTGTGCATTGGACCATAAATCACCGATTCAAAGTCCAAATGACCGATCCAAACCGTTCATCTTGTTCTCCATATTAATATGTGCTTGGAGACCAAATTTTATATTTTTTGGAATTTTTTTACTATTTATTAAGCCACTTTGAAAATCGCTGATCCAACGGTGACTGTTTGGAACAGTAAAATCAGAAGCCACCGTTGGATCAGCGATTTTCAAAGTGGCTTAATAAATAGTAAAAAAATTCCAAAAAATATAAAATTTGGTCTCCAAGCACATATTAATATGGAGAACAAGATGAACGGTTTGGATCGGTCATTTGAACTTTGAATCGGTGATTTATGGTCCAATGCACACCATGGCCTATGCATTGCAATGCACCATAGCCCATCTCTCTCTCTCTCTATATATATATATATATATATATATATAGGAATATGCTAGCATGTTATGCGTAGCATAGAGGGCTTCCGTGCAACGGCTCAATATTCGACTTTTCAAAATCCTAACAGTCGATCCAAATGGTTCATCTTGTTCTCCATATTAATATGTGTTTGGAGACCAAATTTTACATTTTTTTTTAAAATTACTATTTTTTTAGATTTATTTAAAAAACTATTTTTTTATGGTCCAGATTTGCTGAAAACAGCGATTTTCAATAAATCTAAAAAAATAGTAAAACAATTCCAAAAAATGTAAAATTTGGTCTCCAAACACAATTAATATGGAGAAAAAGATGAACAGTTCGAATCGACCGTTAGGATTTTGAAAAGTCGAATATTGAGCCGTTGCACGGAGGCCCTCTATGCTACGCATAGCATGCTAGCATATTCCTATATGAGAAGGGTTCAAATGCCTCCATGTTTTTGTGCCTCCATCATGCCTCCATCTCTCCATCATTTTCAAAGTTCAAACAGTCGATTTTAACCGCTCAACCTAACCTTCATACTAAAATATGTTTGGAGACCAAATTTATATTTTTAGGAATTTTTTTACTATTTTTTTAGATAGATAAAAAAATACTGTTTTTAGATGGTTCAGATTTACTGATTTTGTACCTATCTAAGAAAATAGTAAAAAAATTCCTAAAAATATAAAATTTGGTCTCCAAACATATTTTTGTATGGAGGTTAGGTTGAGCGGTTCGGATCGACTGTTTGAACTTTGAAAATAATGGAGTGAGATGGAGGCACAAAAACATGGAGGCATTTGAACCCTCCTCTTCCTATATATTATAGGATTTGGATGCTATGGGTAGTTAAGAGGCCTTCCGTGCTACGGCTCAATATTGGACTTTTCAAAATCCTAACGGTCGATCCGAACCGTTCATCTTGTTCTCCATATTAATATGTGTTTCGAGACCAAATTTTACATTTTTTTGAAATTTTTTACTGTTTTTTTAGTTTTATTGAATATCGCTGTTTTTTATGGTCCAGATTTCTCTGAAAAACAGCGATTTTCAATAAATCTAAAAAAATAGTAAAAAATTTCCAAAAAATGTAAAATTTGGTCTCCAAGCACATATTAATATGGAGAACAAGATGAACGGTTCGGATCGACCGTTAGGATTTGGAAAAGTCGAATATTGAGCCGTAGCACGGGAGGCCTCTTAGCTACCCATAGCACCGTAGCCAAGTCCTATATATATATATATATATGATACATGTATATATGTATATGTATAGTAAATGAGTTTATAAAAAAAATGAAAAATCCCATTTCCAGAAAATAAATTTCTAGTTTTGGGACCAAAAATCGGAAAAAATTCCGGATCCAAAACCGGAAAATTTTTATTCGGTTTTAAATTTGAGTTTCCGGAAAAAACAATTCCGGTTTTGGATGTAGAAACCGGAAAAAAAATTTCCGGTTTGGATAGTTTTAGAAAAACAGAGCCGAATTGGTTATTTTTTATAATTTTATTTATTTTTTTGATATAAATAAAAAAAAATCGGAATCATCTGCTCTCACAATGAGCTAAATAGTCTCACAATCATTCAACTAGAAGACCGAACATTATTCTTGTAACCTGCTACATAGCTTTTTATTTTTTTTAGTAAAGGATAAAAATGGATATTTTATAATTTAAACCGAGTATTAATAGAAAAGGCAAAAGTTGAATAAATTTGTTAGTTTTTTTAATTTGGAGGGATAAGTATGATATTATGAATTTTAGAGGGACAGATACGCAATTTTGAGATTTTTGAGGGGATACGTATAATTCTCACTTTTATTTACATTATTACATAGTTGTCGAGTAATTTTTAATAATTTTACTACATTAGCGGCTTCTCTAAAGTGATGTATTAGTTTAAAAATTGGTTTGTAATTTATTATTGCAATGTAAAACTTAAAATTTCAAAATTAATATAACACAGAAGAAATTAAAACTAATGGAAACTATAGATGTTATTTATACAATTATACTCATATAAACTATGTATGATGTATGCAGATATAAAATATATGAGAAGAGTTCCAATACCTCATAACTTTCATATCTCATCATACCTCATATATTATATCTTCATTTGTAAAATCTAATATGTTGATCCAAACCGCTCAATATGGTAACCATATTAAAATATGCTTGGGGATGAAATTTTGTAATTTTTGAAAAAAAAATTACTATTATTTTAGATAGGTGGAAAATCATTATTTTTGAATGGTCCAGATACAGTGATTTTGTACCAATCTTAAAAAAATAGTAAAAAAATTGCAAAAAGTATAAAATTTCATTCCAAGCATATTTTAATATGGATATCATGTTGAGCGGTTCAGATCTACAGTTTGGACTTTGAAAACGAAGACATACAATATAAAGTATGATGAGGTATGAAAAATATGACGTATTGAAACCCTTCTCAAAATATATATCTATCATGTGTATATTGTATTATAACGCAGTGCAGCTAATAGAGTACAAGTTGAACCCATAGCACAGGCACAATTGTGCTATGATAATAGTGACACATTAGTTAGTGGTACTTATATAATTAGTAAAGTAAGGTCATAACTGAATTAGTTAGTGACAGATATGTAAAAACCATATGATTAGAAATTAGTTGGTAGACTAAATAGAGATGTATTCTCCTCATTGTAAGGTTTAAGAATGAAATAAAGGTTGAATTCTTCGAATTTCTCTCTTTCTCTATCTCTGTTTACATGGCATCAGAGCTCTATGGAGATTGATCCAAACGCTAATTCTAATCCCTCCCGTGACTCTTCCGCTATCTCCACCCCTTCTAATGGCACACAAGAGAATCAGCTTGTGATGCTCACTCTTCCCATCGCTACCAAGCTTGACAGAGACAACTACTTATTGTGGCAAGCACAGATTGTACCTCTGATTCATGCCTATAACTTGTACCGGTTTCTTCAGTCTAAATCACCCTCTTCGACAATTACTACAACAGTTGGTGTCTTGCAAATCAACCCCGACTACTTGCCATGGTACAAACAGGACCAGGACCAGATGTTACTAGGATGGCTTTGATCATCTCTGACTCGAGAGATTCTTACTCAGGTTGTTTCCGCCAAGACTTCGGCTGAGCTGTGGTAGAATCTTCAGCGATCTTTCTCTGCCACGTAATTGTGGCTCACAGCATGTGAAAGTTGATTACCACTTTGTAAGAGAACAGAACGCTAACAAGTCTCTACTGATTTGTTCTCTCTTTCAAAGATCAAATTGCAGATATTTTCACCAAGCCACTTGCATCACCTCGCTTCACTCATTCTCTTCTAAACTCACTGTTTGTGCATCGGGTTGCGAGGGAAACAATAGAGTACAATCAGAATCCATAGCACAAGCACAACTGTACTACTATAACAATGAATCAGTGACACATTAGTTAGTGGTACTGTTGTAATTAGTAAAGTAAGGTGTAATTACCATATAATTAGAGATTAATTAGTAAACACAATCAAGAATGAAATAAAGATTGAATTCTTCAAATCTGTCTCTCTATCTCTGTTTACAGCAGCTACGAACCGAATATCTTGGGCAATCTGAAAGATGTGTGACTAAATTCTTCAATCGAATCAGCCAAAGGTATTGTTGCATTGAATTTTGATCCGTCCGGAGAATCAGCCAAAGATTTTGATCCTTGCAGAGAATTTTAATCGTGTGACTAAGCATCACAAAAATCATCATCGTTATTACGATGAAATGTGTCTTTCGATTATTTTAAATTTGGTAAAAAGAAATAAGAAAACATTAGCTGTTTTTTAATATTCAGACCAGAACAAAAAGAGGAAAAAAAAATATTCAGAGGTATCAAGCTGAAGCAAAGAAGTTGCCGGTAAAACAATATCAACAACTCAACGCTGGAATATTTTCCTGAAACTTTTCTATAATTTTAGATATTTCCCTTAAATTTGTTTGCTGTATACTAAGTTCCCCGGTGCAGCAACAGAGAGCACAATAATTGAAATATGGAGGTACCTGATCCGAAGTGTCCGCGTTACTGAGTATTGTTTTTTATTCTTAATAAAATTTCCTTTCCATTACGCACCTTATTGATTTGTTCGTGCAGAGAGTGCAAAGAAAACCACATCTGAAAATCTGTGCCATTTGGTTGCATCTCAATTTCTATAATTTTTTTTTCGGATTCTAACTTGTCAATGACATTTGTTTCAAACTTGCAATACACATTTTAAAGGGGTAAATACAAGTGCTGTCTATGAAATCATGAAATTTAACAAGTGTTCCCATGCCATTGTGGGGTGCGTGATTCTGTACAACACACCTTTATAAGTGTATACAAGCAATTCCGCTGCAGATACGGAGGGCGATGACAACTCTCACGTAATATTTGCAAATAGAGATTCCTAGCTTGTACAGATCATAACAAGAAAGAAAGATCAATTCTAAATTGAGTATCCATGAGATCTCTGGAACACATAACATGCCTCAAGCCAAGTGTGTACCAAAACTTCCAAAATTGTTTAAAAAATAGGTCCACAAACCTAAAATTACACAAGAAATAGAAATATCAAAAGTATTGAAATTTAGCATATTCCTAATGATGGTCCTGATGCGACCAAGCTACCTGAAAATAATGAAGGAAAAAAAATACATCAACAAACAATATTGTCACCAAGAAAGTAACAAACAATTAATGTGGAGGCCATTGGAGGCAGG
The DNA here is from genome assembly GCF_964058835.1 of Carex rostrata. Lineage (NCBI taxonomy): Eukaryota > Viridiplantae > Streptophyta > Magnoliopsida > Poales > Cyperaceae > Carex > Carex rostrata. The sequence continues at coordinate 9,104,258 of NC_135934.1, forward strand.
GTAATATGAGAAAAGTGGAGGATAGAAGCTATCGAGATAGCTAGCTACCCAACCAAAATAAAACCCCGTACTATGTGACCACCTTAACTTTATTTCTCTAGGGCTCAAATGGGTTGGAGATCCTGCAGAGAACCTGCAGGTGTGCCAGAGCTACAAAACAGCTCCCCCCAATATACATATGTATATACATACATTCAAGCCCTCAAACTTCAAAAACTAGAATTGGCACTAAATAACCAACCTACTAAAGCATAATATAGAGAGTACAATATTCTGATTCTACCAAAAGATAATTTGAGGAGAGAATGAGAATCTCACCTCAGATGTTGCTGGGAAACATGTAGACTCTGACCTTACAACCCTGAAACAACCATTTCATCATCAGCAGTCAGAACTAAAATCATAGAATTATTTTTTAATTCAGATACATACATGTATGAATGAATGAAATGGACTGATGTGTGGTAAATACATACCATGGCTTTGGGGGGGAGATTCGACTTGAACTTGGCACGAACGACGCCAGAGTTGCCATGGGGGCGGGCGACCTTACCCCAGATGCAGCGGAAGAAGGTTCCCTTGGACTTGGACTTGGCCTTGTAGATGTACGCCATGCGCTTCCCACAGTACCATGCCACCTCTTCTTTCGTGTTCACCCCCTCTATCTGCACCAGCGATGTGTTCTCATACTGGTTGGACTTCGACCTGTTGCCAGCATCCAAAAAACATGAGCAATTAATTTCTTCATTTCATGTATGCATGATTCACGATTTAGTTTGCTTAAATAAAGCAAATTAGTAGCTCTGACAAATAGGACTTCATTTCTTTACTTATTTCCAGTGGTAGGTATTGCCGTATTGGTCCATTAGAAACATAAATCTGGATTAATATCAATTCTTCATAATTGGATAAACAAAACATCTTATAGTTTGTCCATCACTTTTCTAAAAATTGCATTCTTAGCTCAGTATCTGTTTGAATGCTCAGAACCAATACACAGATCAGTACATACTGGTATGGGCCTCACCAGTTCATACCGAGATCTGATGATATGGAAATTTTCTGATGCTCTTTTTTGTGGTTAAAATAAACAAAGAGGTGCCAACTAAACAAAGCAAAGACATCAACTCGTGAATAAAACCACAAAACGATTTCAACATACAAAAATAAATCTGTTACTTTTAAGTTTGTCTCAAATATTTAACAAATTAAATATTCACATTTGTAGAAGCATAAAGGATAAAATTAAATGGAGAAGAAAAATACCAAAGGGGAGGTTAACTTTAACTCACCTCTTGTATCCGAGAATCGTGCCACGGACATACAACCTGAAAAGAAACATCGAGGGAATAATATTACATCGAATCGAATCGAAGAGATAAATAATGCGTGAAAGAACGATACGAGAATTGAAATCTCTAACCTGACGCGCTGACCTTGTCTTCCCTTCACCATTGTCGCGGTGCCTCCGAAGCTAGAGAAAGAAAAAGAGAGAAAGAAAACCCTAGCCGGCTGCTGGAGGCGGGGATGGGATGGGGGTGAGGTGGTTATAATATGTATGCTTGAGAGGGTTTTGGATCCGACGGCTGTGATTGTGTCTTATCAACAGTTAGGGTTCGGTTCCGACTCAAAAGACTCAGGAGCTGGTTAATTACTTGTTAGTTATTTAGTTTAGTTTACTCGCAAATTAAACGACTTCAAAATGGTGCCCGTTTCGTTTCGACTTTCGACCAGGCCAGACCGCCAGATTTGAGGGAAAATGACTGCTATTATTTATTGCTGGGCTGTGCATGTATGGCATCAAAAATCTTTGTTTATTGGGCCCAGTGATAGCCGAACAATAGCTATATGCAGTTATGCACGCATCAATCAATTTATCTCCATTCTTATATTATGTACGTAGTTATTTTGATCCGCCAACAACTGAGATTGAAAAATAATTTTTCTAATTTAATATCAGTCATTCAATTACATAATTTGCCTCTTTTGATTTAATACATCCATTTTATGTGTAAAAGTCTAAATTTAGTTAAAAACATACTCGTCATGCATATTGCTACATGGTTTGTTACAATAAAATTGAATAAATCCTTAGCGATCTATTTCCGATTTTTTTATATATATCCAAAAATTAAATCAAATTACAATAAAATTGAATTTTGATAGAAATGTCCGGTTACCCACTCCCCGGACTCAAAATGCACAAATCCGGTTAATGGTTAACCGGATTTGTGCATTTTGCCTTTTTTTTTTTTTAAAACAGAAATTTTTTATTTTTTTTATTTTTTGTATTAAAATATTAGAAATATTGAATATATTTCTTTGAAAATAGATAGAATACAATATAATTTGATTTATTAGAAAGACTGCAACAAATAAACCGGATCAATATTTTTCAGATCAGATTTTTTGCGGCTGTAAGAAAAATTAATATATTTCTTTATGTGTTATTGGAAAAAAATAAAAATAATTAGATTCTGAGTTATTGATCCCGGTTCAAAAGTCACTTCTAGGTAATTCAGAAAATATTGTGATCCTTCTAGTACATTTAATTTATAAAAAGTTGTATCTATTTTTGAAAAAAATCAAAAACTTTAATTTATTTAATTATTGTTTTTCAAAAAGAATTCTCAAAATAGATACAACTTTTTATAAATTAAATGTACTAGAAAGGTCACAATATTTTCTGGATTACCTAGAAGTGACTTTTGAACCGGGATCAATAACTCAGAATTTAATTATTTTTATTTTTTTCCAATAACACATAAAGAAATATATTAATTTTTCTTACAGCCGCGAAAAATCCGATCTGAAAAATATTGATCCGGGTTATTTGTTGCAGTCTTTCTAATAAATCAAATTATATTGTATTCTATCTATTTTCAAAGAAATATATTCAATATTTCTAATATTTTAATACAAAAAAAAATTCCTGTTTTCAAAAAAAAAAAAAAAAAAGGCAAAATGCACAAATCCGGTTAACTATTAACCGGATTTGTGCATTTTGAATCCAGGGAGTGGGTAACCGGATTGGATTTCTATCAAATCCGGTTATTGGATAACCGGATTGGGTAATAATCGACATTCAACGGTGCTTCGGTTATTTTTTGTAATTTGATTTAATTTTTGGATATATATAAAAAAATCAGGATCTATTTCCTTATTTCTCTTTACAGCTATCTATAATTTTTGTAATTAAATTATTTTCTTATTTCTCTGTTTCCTGAGTAAAGCTAGGGTGTGATGTGCTCACCAAGAAAGTTTGGTGAGCATAACTTCAAAAGTATATCGGATCGACGTCAAATACTGAATCCAAACCGTTGAAATCCATGTACTTCATGAGTGATGCATATACATGCAAAATTTTGAAAGTTTCAAGTTTATTTGCTACACGGTCAAGTGGTCAAAGAAATGAACATTTTATAAGTTAATTTATAAGTTATTTTATATATTCAATTTTTATTATTTCTTTGACCACTTGACCGTGTAGCAAATGAACTCGAAACTTTCAAAATTTTGCATGTATATGCATCACTCATGAAGTACATGGATTTCAACGGTTTGAATTCGGCATTTAACATCGATCCGATATACTTTTGGAGTTATGCTCACCAAACTTTTTTGGTGAGCACGTCACACCCTAGCTTTACTCCTGTTTCCTCCATTTCATTTCTCATCTTCCTTTATAGTTTCAGGAATGAAAATGAAAATAATTATATATTTTCAGATTTTGTATAGGGCTAAAAAAATACTTGTAAATAAATGAATAACAGATCTTGTGTTGATGGAAACAATTATATATTTTCGATCTGGAGAGAAAATTAAGAATATCTAAAACTTTTGTGTAGAAAAATTTTCATTGTTTAAAAAAATTCTCATCAAGAATATATATGTAGAGAAAATACTTATTTGAATCATTTAATCATATCTTTTCCAATTTTGTTTCTTTACATACCATTTCTCATCTAAATCATTTAATAACGTGTTTTGCTTGTGGAGAAAATTAGATATTAAATATCAATGATACTTCAAGATTTTTTTTCATGTTATATTTGATCCTTTTTTTTTATATTTGTTGTTGTTTCTTTTATTGTTATTTATTATTTGAATATTTAAATATATTTCTTTTTAATTTTGTGTGAATGTTAAACAAAAAAAGTCTCTTCATATTCTATTCAATCTTAAATATATTCTCGTTGCAACGCACGGACAAAATACTAGTAATATATTAAGCACGTAGATATTCTAATTCGTCAACAGTTTTGATTAAAAGATTATATTTCAAATCGAATATTATCTTATGATCAAATATTCTAATTTTATATTATTTTTTTATGTTTTTTTATGTGTCGAAGTCTAAATTTATTTAAACACGTACTCACCACATATACTCTTCAAATGCAAATTGTATCATCTTTTGATTGATCATCATTTCTTTCTATTTTTTAAATGTTATTTAAGGAATTTTTTTAATTGATTAATAATTGATTGGTTATATCTTCATTTATTTCTATTTTTTATCATTTAAAGAATGTTATTTGTCATTTAATATGACATTTTATTTGAACTTTTTATAAAATATGTTAAAAAGATAAATAATATTTTTTTAAATAAAAATGTGTAGATTTCATTTAAAAAATGTTATTTGTCATTTAGTCTAAATCTAAATTTCGTATGAAAATAAATCATTTTGTATAAGATTTTTTTATTCTTTTTGGTCATGTTTGGTTGTGGACTAAACAGTGGAATAAGGGCTTTAGGCCTCACTTATTCCACCAAACATGGTTTAATTGAGCCCGACTAAGACGGAATAAGTCGATCTTTAGGCCGGACTAAATTGGCCTAAACTAAATCATAAATCACCTCTCTAGGTGGTTTAATTTTAATTGGCCTAACTTTTCATGATTTTTATTATTTTTAATCACTTTTTAAAAAATATAACATAAGCAATTAATTTTTTTTTCATTTACGTATAAGGAAACTTATAACTTTATCAATTATGGCCATTTTTATTAATACCCAAAAAAAAATATTAAAAATGCCCCTGCCATCTGTTTTTTTTTTTCAAAACTGTCCCAACCACCAGGCCCACGGGCGGCCCAATAAACCTACCAGACCACCCTATGTAGAGGCGGGCCAGTCCACTAGCGGACCGCCCCTTGCAGAGGCGGTCCTCTATTTTTTTTTAGAGATATTAATATTTTGATTTAAATAATTTTGTGAATAAAAAGTTTTCTTGTTTAGAGTGTACGCCAAAAAATAAGACATTCGATATATTTATGAAGTGATGTTGTAACTCTTTACTACGATTTATACAGGATACGTGCATGGGATTTAGTTATGAAGTTTTCTTGGCCTAGATTCTTAATAATTTATTTTATTCAAATATAGATAAGGAAATATAGTTAGATTGTCTTAATGTTGTCAACTTCTTTTTTTAGAGAATAATTGTATTATTTGATTATTGTCAACATATATCATTTGCTCGGAGATAGGCAAACGAACACAATAAATAGTAAATGCATTTTAAAATAACTATATGAATAATTCTTGAATAATCTCTTAGGCTTTTGACTAAACAAAATACTGATCGTTGTATGTCTACCGTTGAAAGAAAACTTAAACTGAATTTTTGAGGCACTAAACGATGTTTTTTTTTTAATTTTGATGCTTCTAATGCGACAGTGTCGTCCCCCCTTTTCTGAAAAGTGGTCATACACGCAAGTCCGACTTTCCTAGCCAAAATTATGGCTGTTTAAAGTTTTTTTGAAAGCTAAACTTTGGAAAATTCATAACTAACTGTAGAAAAATCCAAATAAATTGAAATTTATGTCAATTCTGTGTATTTTTGAATGCTCTACATGCTGGTGTAATCACTTTTGCATTTTTGTCCCTGTATCAGTCCAGATCTCTGCTGGTAAATCAGTCAAAATGCAAAAGTGATTTGAATAGCCCATGTGACAGTCTGAAATGTCTAATAGGATCCTGGCCAGTCTGGACTGATACAGGGACCAAAATGCAAAAGTGATTTGAGTAGCACATATGACAGTCTGAAATGTCTAATAGGATCCTTGAGTGTGGAATTCATATCCTAGATACCTAAGGTTAAATTATAAAATATAAACCGTTTTTTTAACTTGGCACGCATCTTGAAAAGACTCTTATATTTTTCTTAAGACATTAAATTTATTTCGGCTGAGAATTAATCTGGACCGTCTATATAAATTGCACCTCAGGTCCCATAAGATACGGATTCTTTGAGTGTGGTGTTCTGGTTTGCTCTTTTATTTTTTTGAGTGGTGATTTGAAGAAAAAAACGTTGATTTGACAAAAGTTAAAACAATGCATGTGAGCTGCAAATTTGATTCCCATGCGCATATCTTCTATAAATCGTAGTAAAGAGTTATGACATCACTTCATAAATATATCAAATATCTTATTTTTTGGCGTACACTCTAAACAAGAAAACATTTTCTTCATAAAATTATTTAAATCAAAATATTAATATCTCTAAAAAAAATAGAGGACCGCCTCTGCAGGGGGCGGTCTGGTGGGTTTATTGGGCCGCCCGTGGGCCTAGCGGTCAGGGCAGTTTTGAAAAAAAAAAATATGGCAGGGGCATTTTTAAAATTTTCTTTTTTTGGGTATTAATAAAAATGGCCGTCAATTATAGAATCAACATTTTTTTTAAATGACATAACTTTTTAAATCTATAAAATATGCAATCTAGAAAATAATTATAGAAAATATTTTTTAAATTGCACTACAAAATAATAAAAAAATTGTTCATCAACCTAACATATTTTTGACAAATAAATTAGTACACATATAACTTTAATTAAATAAGATTCATTAAATACAATGTGTTTCTCTAAGATATAGAATTAATTTATACATAACTCATTTTCTTGTACAATTTCTTTCAATCAAAATGAGAAAAAAACGAAGAATAGTTTTATTATTGTTATTACAAATTTTGTAGAACAAAATAATTTGTAATATCAAATTATGCCTTAAGCTATCAAATTCTTACCAAACAAGAAATAATTTAAGTCAAGATATAACTTTAGATATCAACCAAACATAAATAATTTAAATTGACCTAACTTGGAATAACCAAGTTAGACCTCATTAACTATAGTTCACAACCAAACATTAATATATTTCCGTTTCAACGGCCATAATACTGATGAATAGATTTATACGGCACCCTGCTATACTTTTTTACCAACTCCTTTGAATTGTTTCTCAAATAATAGGTAACTTCAAAGTTTATGTCACTTCAATACTTCTCATCACCATTTCATGATTTCAAGGAGGGATCCGATTACATTATTTTTTGGTGACACCGAATTACACTCTCTATTTTCAAAATTTACAAAGTTCAAACAGTCGATCCAAACCGTTCAACTTGTTGGATATGTTAAAATGTGCTTGCAGATCAAATTTTACATTTTTTGGAATTTTTTTACTATTTATTAAGTATTTAACAAAATCGCTATATTCAGACCGTTGAATTTTTATACCCATCTTAATAAATAGTAAAAAAAATTCAGAAAAAATGTAAAATTTGATCTGCAAGCACATTTTAATATATCCAACAAGTTGAACGGTTTGAATCGACTGTTCAGACTTTATAAACATAGAGTGTAATCTAATGTCACCAAAAAAGATTGTAATCGGATCCCTCCTCAATTTCAAGAACACTTGCTTGAACATATAACTATAAAAATAAACATCATGCTTGATATCGGGGATTTTATAGAATATATTATTTTAAAAAAATAAACACAACACAAAAATGAAAAAAAGAAGAAGAAGAAAAGTACTTTATGCCAACATCCAAGATCAACGGGCCACATCAACATTACAAGCAAAATAAAATAAACCCAATAAATTATATGAATTTATCCTCGCAATTATGTTCAGAGCTAGTTCTCAAACTCTTCTTCAAAAAACAGGCTTGTCAGCTAAGGTCTTCGGTAATCGGTACCCACGGCATGTATGCTCCATCATGACACAAATTCTGAGCACAGAGAAGAAATACAGCTTCAAATTTGATTGATCTGAACTAAAATCATAAATCCATCTGCATACATTTTTAAAACGGCGAAGATTGCTTTCTGAATGTATTACTACTTTGGCTTTTTCATGAGTAAATAATGGTTTATAAATGAAACAACACGAGACAAGATGGTGCTGTATAGGACCATCAAATAATGATCTGTCATAATCAGGGTTCTAAATAGTGCGGTATAGTGTTTTCAAACTATAAAAGTTATGGTGCTATCGGCGCTATATATAGCGGCGCAATATGAACATAGCGCCGTTTTTTTAACCATTCTACTATAGCGCGATAAACGCTATATAAATCTTTGGCCATAATAGGTCACTAAAATAATCAAGTCACTTGATGACTCATCAGTAGTAAGTAAACTTGTACATCCATTCCATATTGAATTAATCATATTGTAATGTACAAATAAGATAAGATGTTAGAGGGCTTTTCTTTTAATTAGTCAATGAAGAGCCTGCTATATACATTATGGGGGTTAATTTTACAGTACCCAAAGCTTTTTACTCTAAACTATATGAAAAATCATGTATAAATCCATAAATTTTGAAAATTAATGGGATCAATTGTCCTCCATTCAATTGGAGTGGATCCACGTACCCCTGGCTAAGAGAAACTTCGAGTACCTCTAACCAGAAGAAGAATTTACGCAATAGGTTCAGTCTCTCATACTTGTTTGCTTCAGAGATCTGGATTGCCAGGTCTACAAGTTCAAAAGAAAGAGAAAGGTGTATCGTATAATCACTAATATTAATAGATACCGAAATACCTATTTTGTCACGTCCCTGGTGCACACGGGTCAGGTTCGACCCGGATGGATGTCGTGAAGGGAAAGAAGAAGAAACGGGCTGGGTGGTCAGGGCCCACTTCATTCATACTACCCGCATCACAGGAAAGGGATGCGCTGCTGGAAATTGGGTCCCGAGATGTCAGTATTTGAGAGTAGAGTGTAGGTAACAACTGGAGAGAATTGGAGGCAACTTATTGAAGAGTTGTACGCCAAATCAAATTAAGCCAATTAAGGGCAGATTTGTAATACAAACATGATTAGAAGGAATTAGTAACCAATTTCTGTTATTTTTATATCTCTACCATTGCCTATAAAAGACCTTGAAGTGTATGTACTCAGTTCATGAAATGAAATAAGATTTTCTAGGTTTCTACCTATCCATTTTCTCTACTGTTTTTTACTGGTATCTTAGATTCAATTCTTTGAAATTGAATCAAATTGCTTGATCTTGTGTTCAATTCACGATCTCTGTTGCTTCGCTACATCTTGGACGTAGCATATTTAAATTAAAAAAGATACAAGTGCAGAATTGAATTTTTGCAAGGTACAGGCCTTGAAGTGCATTTTGCCGAATAAGTCAAGTCTTAGAAGGTTTCAAATAAATTAATTAAAGTCTTAAGCAACTTGAGCAACAAAGAGATCATAAAGGGTGTCGGAACAGGTAGGTAGTAAATTGTAACATATTGCTGCTGACTTGTACCAATTACCTCTACTGATTAATTCCATTTATATATAACCCAAGTGTATAAATTAAGCCCAGAGTAACCCTCTTTCTTCTGACTGATAGTAATGAATTCATGGCAAATTGCTGAATTATGTACAACAGAGGCCCGGTGCTATGCATCGATTTACCATAAAATGTTCAACTATATGTATAATAAGACAGAGAGTGGTAACAAACAATCACTCGAAAGATTCAGTTTGGCAGGTACATACATCAAAGTTACCGGAACAGTACAACACCTGCCACAGTTAACAAGTGAACTATTAGGCTTTGTACAATTTGAAACGGCAGTGAATCATTTTATAACCTGACTAGTTATTGCTATCTAAATGCTCCATCCAACAAAAAGAAGTATCAAAAACAAAAGGTTGCCTGATAAATTGCAGCGGTGGCATCATTACATTCATTATTCCAATAACTACAATATTTTATCCAAAATAACAAACTGTGTTTTCACATCAACAATTTCCATTATTAAACATTGAACAGGCACTTTCTGCTTTGAGGCTAGATTGAAATTAAATTAAGAGACATGAGCAGATCCGATGCTAGGGTGAACTTTATATGACAGCCAAGTGTCAATAAACATGTTCTCACTAGGAAAAATTCGAAATCCAACAGAGAGAATTTAGCAGAGATCCACTTCTCAAAGTCTCAATAAAATGTTATAGGAGGGTTAATATAATTTACCAGGGTAGTAGTCCAGATAGGATTGGCCGGCTTCATGGGTGTGGTACCGTTTTGACATGTTGCGCAAGTTTCGGTGCTTCATCACCGATTTTCTACGGATCGCTTCATTCATTAGAGCCTCATACTCACGCTGGTCAAATGGCTCTCTCAGCAATGCTGTCAGCTTTTCATCAAAGGATCGCAGCTCGGCTGAAATCACAGCCAAATCATTCTTTTCTCCCTGATAACATTTAAAAAATAGAAATCTTATCAGCATTGTGCTCTTCTTGTATATTTGGAATTTTCTCATAGAAGCTCTACAATCTCAGAATGCAATGTAAAATCCAATAAAAAAAAGAATGCAATGTAACAAAATAATATGTAGTAAGTCCAGTGTACTGGTACAGAGGAAAGAATAATAAAATAAATAGAGGCATGTTTATCCATATAACAAAAGTAAAGTACCAAATAAAGAGAAGGTAACAATGTAGATAAACTCATAAGATAACATCTTACATTGGAGCCAAAAGCACCATTATAAGGTGTTAAGAACTAATTAGGATTAGGGACTAATAATAGCCTCAGATTATACCATTACGGTATTTTATTCATCATAGGCTAGTATGAGCATTAAAGGGAGCAACTAAAGTCAATAAAGTTACTCAACCTTTATACCTCATTTTTTCCAAAAAGTTACCGTTATGTTCCAACAGCTCTTTGTACATCACAGCTATAAAAGCTCACTGTAAAAATCAACGATATACAGTTGTTCATTTCTCAATTCATTGTCTCATTTATTTCCATCACTGTTCCGCAAAACCAACATGGTATCAGAGCACTGATCCATCAGTAAAACAATCAAGAGCCTCAAAGAGGCCACCAAAGAGCTGTGCAGAAAATACTGACACAGTCACCCAAAAACAAACTCCAAAGACTGTTTCAATTCAGCACCCATATCAGAAAAACTGAGTTTCATCAATATGTCTCAACAATTTGATAATTCCAAACTCACATCCATAACCCTCAACGGCAGCAAAAACTACATCCCATGGTCCAGATCAGTAACCATAGGTATCAGTGGCAGAGGCAAACTGGGCTTTGTCACTGGTACTAAGAAAAAACCAGTGGCAGCTAAACCACTGGAGCCAACTGCCGAAGAAACAGAAAAAATTGAGGAATGGCAACAGACAGACCACATGGTCATGTCTTGGATAATCAACACAATGGAGTCCCAAATTGCCCAACCATTCATGTATGCCGACTCATCAAAAGAGGTATGGGAGAAAGCAAAAAAACGATTCGGGCAACAACGTAATTTTGCTCACATATTCAATCTCAAGCAAGAATTAGCACAAATCAAGCAAACAACCCAGACAAATTCACAACTTGTAACCGAAATCACCACAAAATGGGAGGAACTCAAAATATACCTCCCACCAACAGATGATCCCGATGAAATACAAAAAAGAGCCGATCAAGATCTGATATTTACTTATCTGGGGTGCCTTGATTCGAGTTATGAAGCAATCCGGTCACAAATTCTTCTCACAACCGAAATGCCATCATTTGATGAAGTGGTGGCAACAATTGATCGAGAGGAATCTAGACGACTCCTAATGAACCCGCAAGAACCCCAAACTTCTGAAAACAAAGCCTTCAAAGCACAAACTCAACCCACTCAAAACCCTCAGGTGGAAATGAGAGGAGATCCAGCCCTCAGGTGCGATCACTGCAAGAAAGAAGGACATCGGCGGGAGGGATGCTGGTTCCTCTACCCTCATCTCCGACCTAATCGCAGGGGGAACGGGGGTTTCAACAAAGGGGGAGAGAAGAGACAGTGGGAAGGTCGCGATGAGAAGAAGGAGAAGAGGGGATTTGTGGCATCGGCGACTCAATTTGAGTCGGGCTCAAGTCAGGAGAACGGGTCGAACCAAACCGACTCAACCACATCTACTTCGGATCCTATGAGGCAGTTGCTTGAGTCTCTATCTGTGCTGCTAAGGAATAATAGCAAAAATTCTGGTATGGCAACACACTTAATTCATAGTTTAAATTCAACAAATTGGATCTTAGACTCGGGTGCAACTGACCACATGACCGGTAATAAGACCTTGTTAAAAATTTTTAAGGAATGCACAAATGACAAGTATGTTACCGTAGCAAATGGTGATAAAATGCAAATCAAAGGGATAGGTACAATTAACATTTTTTCCAAAGAATTACCAAATGTGTTATATCTAGAAAATTGTTCATCGAACTTGTTATCCATTAGTAAAATCACAACCGAATTGGAATGTGAAGCTATTTTTACATCTAAGAGTGTGATTTTTCAGGAATGGATAACGAAGAGAGTGATTGGTAAAGGAGTTTTAGAGAATGGACTTTATATGTTGAGTCAAGAAAAAATTAGTCTAAGTGCCAAGAGACAAGATGATCTAAGCACTCTTTGGCATAGACAAATTGGGCATCCTTCCGACAAAATCTTAAAATGTATTTTTAATTTTTCAAAGATAGATTGTAGTAATTGTGAGGTGTGTAAATTAGGAAAACATACTAGACTACCATTTTATTCTTCAAGTTGTAAGAGTGAAAAACCTTTTGAATTAATTCACTCGGATGTATGGGGACCGGCACCCATAGAATCATTTAATGGTAACAAATATTTTGTTCTCTTTATTGATGATTTTACTCGCACAACTTGGTTGTACTTAATGAAAAATAAAAGTGAAGTTTTTTCACATTTTCAAGAATTTTACAATTTCGTAGAAAATCAATTTAATGCAAAAATTAAAGTATTTAGAACCGACAATGGAACGGAATTTGTAAATCAAAATTTTTCAAATTTCTTTAAACAAAAAGGAATTTTGCATCAAACTACTTGTGTATATACACCCGAACAAAATGGAGTGTCGGAAAGGAAAAATCGCCATCTTCTAGAGATGACACGAGTTTTATTATTTCAAAATAATGTTCCTAAGAAATTTTGGTCGGATGCCGTTCTTACCTCAACATATCTAATAAATAGATTACCAAGTGCTATACTAGAGTATAAAAGTCCATTAGAACTCCTTTATCAAAGAAAAATCAAGATAAACCATTTGAGAGTATTTGGTTGTACTTGTTTTGTACACAAACAAAGACAAGATAAATTGGATTATACGTCAATTAAAACAATTTTTTTGGGATACTCATCACAAAAAAAGGGTTATAAATGCTATGATCCAATTAATCACAAGTTTTATATCTCTAGAGATGTGACCTTTTTTGAAAATGAACCATATTACAAAAATGTTGAAAAAGAAATCAACATTCAAGAACCACAAAAATTATCCATAATTCCACAAATCGAATTCTTGGAGAAAGATAGACCCCAAATTGAAAATGAAAGGGAGATAGAAGAAACCTCACAAAATGAGACCAATGAGGAAACTATGGAGGGAACTAATGAAGAGGAAACTCCACTACGAAGATCAACGAGGCCCATACAACCGTCAACAAGGTTAAGAGACTTTGTAACATACAAGGTACAATATCCTATTGAGAATTTTATTTCTTATGATGGAATTTCAATTCCACATAAATTATTTCTTACCTCTATTTCTAAAGAACCCGAACCAAATAATTACCTTGAAGCCGTAAAAAATCCTATTTGGATTAAGGCCATGAAAGAAGAATTGGAGGCACTTGAAAAAAATGAAACATGGGTAATTGTACAACTACCAAATAATAAAAAACCCGTAGGGTGTAGATGGATATATAAAATTAAGTATAATAGTGACAGTACCATAGAACGGTACAAGGCACGCTTGGTTGCCAAAGGGTACACCCAAAGTTATGGTATAGACTATTATGAGACATTTGCACCGGTGGCCAAAATGAATACCGTAAGGATTTTATTTTCTATTGCGGTAAACCAAAATTGGAAACTATACCAAATGGACGTAAAAAATGTCTTTCTTCAAGGAACACTTGAAGAAGAAGTGTATATGAATTTACCACCCGGCCATGAGAAAGAAAATGAACATAGATTAGTTTGCAAATTGAAGAAGTCAATCTATGGATTAAAGCAATCTCCAAGGGCATGGTATGGCAAATTAAGCTCTTATTTAATTTCTTGTAATTTTAAAATTAGTGATGCCGATCACTCATTATTTGTAAAAAATTTAGGAACCAACACCACTATTGTATTAGTATATGTAGATGATCTTATAATTACCGGAAATAATCAAGAAGAAATTCAAAGGATAAAATCTCAATTGAGGGAACAATTTGACATTAAAGATCTAGGTTATTTAAAATACTTTTTAGGTATAGAAATAGCTTACTCAAAAGAGGGGTTATTTATTTCTCAAAGAAGATATATTTTAGATTTATTGAAAGAAACCGGTAAGATAGGGTGCAAACCGGCCTCCACACCAATAGACGGTAGGTACAAGTTAAATATTGAGGATGGAGAACCTTTAGAAGATGTTAATCAATTTCAAAGACTTGTGGGAAAATTAATATACCTAACCGTAACTCGTCCGGACATTTCTTTTTCGGTAAGCCAAATTAGTAAATTTATGCACTCACCAAGAACACCTCATTTAGAAGCAATTACTAGAATTTTAAAATATCTAAAGGGGACCCCGGGAAAAGGAATTTACATGAGAAACAATAATTCTAACAATGTGTGTGGCTATTCCGATGCAGATTGGGCCGGTAGCTTCGATCGAAGATCGACAACCGGATTTTGTACATTTGTAGGTGGAAACTTAGTCACATGGAAAAGCAAGAAACAAAACGTCGTGGCACGATCAAGCGCCGAAGCAGAATATCGTGCCATGGCATCCACCGCAAGTGAGTTGACATGGATCAAGCAACTGCTTTCAGATTTGGGAATTAAAATTAATACGCCAATGCAAATGTTTTGCGATAATCAATCGGCTCGCCACATAGCATCAAATCCAGTATTTCATGAGAGAACTAAACATATCGAAGTTGATTGCCATTTCATTAGAGAAAAAATTCAAGCGAAAGAAATTGAAACTCCATTCGTTAGAAGTGAGAATCAATTAGCGGATGTCTTTACTAAAGGGTTAGATCCGAAATTATTTGAAGAAAATATAGGCAAGTTAGGCTTGATTGATATCTATACGCCTAACTTGAGGGGGAGTGTTAAGAACTAATTAGGATTAGGGACTAATAATAGCCTCAGATTATACCATTACGGTATTTTATTCATCATAGGCTAGTATGAGCATTAAAGGGAGCAACTAAAGTCAATAAAGTTACTCAACCTTTATACCTCATTTTTTCCAAAAAGTTACCGTTATGTTCCAACAGCTCTTTGTACATCACAGCTATAAAAGCTCACTGTAAAAATCAACGATATACAGTTGTTCATTTCTCAATTCATTGTCTCATTTATTTCCATCACTGTTCCGCAAAACCAACATAAGGCATAAGGCCCTGCTCGTCAGAACCCATGCCATTCTGTTGTGTAAAATTTGCTGACATGTTCTTCCTGTGTTCTTCATAAATGACCTTATGACCCCCTTCAAGCTCTAACATCATTAGTCCTTCTACAAATGTGAGGTGCTTTAGAAACCTCTCATAAGACTCTTCAGTTGATCTCGGAGGGGGCCATGTGGTCGCTTCCCACACAATAGAATATCAATTCAATCAGATTTTTTTTTTAAATAAAAAATAAAATACCTTTCCTCAACAAAAAAAAGGTAAAATATGCAAGTTTACCCAAATATATAAAAATATGAAAGTTGTTCTATTTTTTATTATGAAGGACCAACAAAAATTGAATCAGTTTTAAATAAGGGGTACTAAAGTGAACCCATGCATTTCTTATAAAATGTATTGAACAAATGAAATTTCCGAACAATTATTCACAATTAGTGTGGGAAAAATGGCACGGCGGAGCCGGCTCCGTCACGGAACGGCACGGTAATGGCATGGAACGGCACGGCACGTGTTACTGTTTCGTGCCGTGACTCGCGTGTCGCGTGCTGTGACCACCCTTTGACATTTTGGTCACGGCACGCGAAAGATCCGGACACGGCAGGGCACGTAATCACGCGAGTCACGGCACGGCACGCGAGTCACGTGTAATTAGGACCGTTAGGTCTTAATCAAATGATGAATCTTGAAGAAATTAACTTAAATTATGAAAAAATAGTTAAACGTGAGAAACGTGATTAGTTATGTTTGGACACGGCACGCGTGACTCGCGTGCTGTAACATTCGCATGCGCGAGTCACGGCGTGACTCGCGTGCCGTGACCACCCCTTGACATTTTGGTCACGGCACGGCACGGCACGAGATCAAAATCACGGCGTGTTAGTCATAACACGGCACGGCATGACACGTTTTTTCCACTCTACTCACAATTCACAAAGGCCAAGGCTGAGACACTGTACTCATTTGATTGAGACCTATTTATTTATGCAAATTAGAGTCACTTTCCAAGTTGCCAGAAGGAATAAACTTTAAAAAAATTAAATCCCAATCTTACTTTGCTGTTGCAGGCTCGTAAGTTTCAGTAAGAAGTATTTGTTTTAAATCCGGGAGTGCCGGAATTGAACAAGTCGCAAATGAGAACATATTGAAACAAGTATTCTAAGAAATTAGATCCGTGCGATGAAAAAAAGGAACAAATAAAATGTGAAGACCTTTCGTTTAAGTTTTCCTTGTTCTACTCAAGTATCCTCTCCGTTAATCAAGTGGGTTGTACGCTTGTAGCTAGAAAAAGAAATATGTGACACCCTGTTACATGATGTGACAAATATGTCATAATTTGTTCACATCACGTGACATGATGTAATCAAAATGATGATGAATGGTCACGTTATGTGAATGGTCGTGTCACATATAGTCACGCTGTGATTATACATGATGTGATCACACGTGACGTGATGTAAATTAGTTACGTCAATTTTTTTTTATATTTTAATTTAAATTGTTGAAAATTCAAAAAATAAAATATGAAACATTTTAAAAATTCTAAAATAAGTAAATAATGTTGAAATTTTCTTTTTTTCTTCTTTTGAGGAAATATCGTTGAATATCTGACATTACTATAAAAATTCAAATTACAAATATTCATTAGACTAAATTAGAGAAAATAAAAATCAGTGAGTACTAGTATCACTGAACCTACATTAAATAAGAAACCTGGATATTCTATACGTACTACAAAAATTTAGATACTCTATGTTTCAAACCGTGACGTGACTAATTTGCGTGACATGACATATAATTTTCGTTCGAATGCGATCACGTTACGTAATCGACACACGTGACATGACGTCACAAAACTTCGTAACGTGACTAATCATGCCGTGACTAATTTCCTTTTCTACTTGCAGCTAGCCTTGATTTACTCTTTTTTTAAACTCAATCCGCTACTTATTTAAACTATAGAGGTCACTTTAAGATTCGGTCTTGTTAAAAGAACGATCCAAATTGACTAATTTTATTGAACAATGAATTTACGGTATCGAGTGATCCGAATTTGCACTTCTCACATCTTCTCACTCTCTCTCTCTACTATGCCCAAATTAGAAATAAATTATAATAGATTATAATAAATCACTATTTCTTAAATTAGATGTAGATTCTTCTGACAAGATACTGATAAACGTAGAAGGAAATACTCTTTTAGTTAATTGACTAACAATATGTTTGACAAAAGAATTTGGAGGTTTAGACATCCTAAATCTTCAACGGATGAACATTGCATTATTAATGAAATGGTGGTGGAGGTTCAAGAATCTCACCTACAAAACCCTGTGGAAATCCATTATTACTCTGGGCATTCAATGAAACACACTAATTTCTGGAGTGAGATTGTTAAACTAAAACAATTAGATCATTGTAGCATTAGTTATATACCTGAATCAGATCCAAACCTGAAATTTTGGATTGACAATTGGGACCAACACAATGACTTAGCATCACAATACCCTCAACTTTATGCCACGTGCATTAATAAGTAATGTTCTCTTAGCTAGGGAGGTGATTACCTTCTAAGGACAAGTTGTTAGATTTAGAAGAACTTTGGATGGTCTTTTATTACAATAAGAATGGCATGCCTTACTATATAAAATGAGTGGCATATCATTTACTAGTTCTTTTGACAAAATTGTATGGAAGTACTGGAAACCTTCAGGGTTGTTAACAGTCAGGTCATTACGTAAAATTCTTACCTTTGAAGGAGTTATTAAATATAAAAGCATGCTTTGGTGGAAATTATCTATACCTTACAAAATTAGAACTTTTATGTGGTTGTTCACATACAACAAGATTATTACCAAAAATAACCTGGCAAAAAAATGTTGGACATGTAGTATACTCAGGGGCGGATCTATGAAGGCTCAGGGTAGTCAAGTGTCTACTCCTGGATTTGATTTTTTCTTTTTAGAATTAGTACTAATTTTTTCATGTGCCTATCCCTAATTCGAAGGAGTGCCTACCCCTGGTTCAAAAATACCATTGCTTTGGCCCAATCAATCACTATTATGAGAAAAAAAATGATTTAAAATAAATATCTATGCTTCGGCCAAAATCGGCTGTACAAAGAAATTAGAAAGAGAAGAAGAGAAAAGTGAAGAAGACAATTTTGACCATGGGACCCACAAATTTATTATATATATGATATTCAACTTTTCATATTTTAGACTAATTGGGCTCACTGAAAGCCCAAATATTTACTTTCTTTGTGTACATGGCATTCCATCTTATATTTTCACCAAAAGCCCAATTTCCCATATGTATACATGTGCTGATGTGAATGCCTACCTTTCTCTACCTTTTTGCTCAAATATTTACCGTGTGTCACTATAAGATGGTATATTATCGATATTTTGATTCGGTTTCTATTCTTAACAAATATCTTTGCTTCTTAATTGTTGTTTTATGTTATCACGTATGTAACATTATTTGTTGTGTAATATTTGAATTTACAATTTAATTCTATTAATTTGCAATTTACTTTTATTTTTTGTATGCTTTTATTGTATAATAAAAGTGAGATGTACGAATATAGTACGGCCATTTTTATTAATAACAAAAAAAAAGGTTTTTTACAAAAATAACCTCAAAATCTGAGTTTTTTCAAATATAACCAAACCGCCAGGGTTGCTGGCGGTCCACTTCTATAGCGGACCGCCAGGGACACGGGCGGTCCGCTAGGGACCCGACCGCCAGAGTTCTGGGCAGTCCGCTATTTTTTTTTTTTTTTTTTTTTTTTTAGAGATCTGATTTTTTCTTAATATTTTCATTTGTGAAGTTTTAGTTTTTTTTTTGTTTAGGGTATTTGTCAAAAAATTAAGGACTTGGCATTTATTAAAAAAATTTCAAGTTCTGTATTCGTGAACTTTACTTGTTAGACTATGTTAGACTACTTTATAACTACAGTTATATTATCTAGCATATTCAATAATTAATTCAGAGATAAATGATAAATTGTCTGACAAGATGATAAAATACATTAAGAAACATCTCACAACGGAAAAACTAAATTGACGAATTTAAAATTCTATTTCTTAGCAGTCGGCTTCTTACCAACTGACTTCTTAGCAGCCGGATTCTCTTCTTCTTCTTTACAATCTGTCGATCCGAACCGTTCATCTTTGTTGAAACACAAACTGTTGAAGGTCAAAATTAGATTAGACGTGCTTTAGACGTGTTTAAGCTATATTTATATTTGTTGCAACAGAAATAGAAGAGCCGATAGTTAATTTAGGGAGTCAAAAGTTCTAAATTTAGGTAGTCAATTTTGTGTATGTGAGGCTATATAATCAGCTTTTGTATTTGTGTTTGGGGTGTACGAGAATAACAAGTTAATTAAAGATTTTGCTGCAGAAACTCTCTCTGTCTTCTCTTCTTATTCTTTACAATCTGTCTTCTATGTATGTATGTATGTATGTATGTATGTATGTATGTATGTATGTATGTATGTATGTATGTATGTATGTATGTATGTATGTATGTATGTATGTATGTATATATGTATATATTATACATATATTATAAAAACCGAAAAAAGAGAAGAAGATCAACAAGCTGTCAGAACTTGAAATTTTTTTAATAAAGGCCAAGTCCTTAATTTTTTGACAAATACCCCAAATACCCTAAACAAAAAAAAATAGCGGACCGCCCGTGTCCCTGGCGGTCCGCTATAGAAGTGGACCGCCAGCAACCCTGGCGGTTTGGTTATATTTGAAAAAACTCAGATTTTGAGGTTATTTTTGTAAAAAAAACCTTTTTTTTTGGTTATTAATAAAAATGGCCGAATATAGTATTGTACCCGATTAGCTATTTGAATTCAATTAGTGCCCTACCCTGATAGAAATCCTGGATCCGCCCCTGAGTATACTTGTCATTTTTGTAGGGAAGAAGAAACCACTAATAATTTGTTTCTACAACATGTAGATTCACACGACAACTTTGGTATTGGATGGGCCTCAGTCAACAATTTTATAGTCAAATTTTCCTATACACTACCATCGAATAAATAGGAAGCATTCCTCATTATGTTTAATGCTATTTGCTGGACTTTATGAAAGATTAGAAATGAAATATGTTTTCAAATTTTACAACAAAAATACTTTAAAACAACAATTCTGCTGATTATTTCCTTGGTAACATATTGGATAGGTCCTACTCTGAAGAAATTTAAGGCATCCACATCGCTATGTGACGGGGACCAACCCGAGTCAGACTCGAATTCGGATTCAGACTCGCTTTAAGAAGCGTGCAGCAACTATTTAAGAGGATCATATTTTGAGGTTCATATTTTGAGGATTGACCAACCATATTTTCTAGAAATATTAATGGTTGTTTACATTTCCTAGATATCTCTTAATATTTGTTTACATTTCCTAAATTTATATTTCCTAAGTTGTCATTTAAGTTTTTTTAATTCCTAAGTTACAAATCAATCCCTCCTTATGGCTATAAAAGGAGACCATTTTGTAAGAGAAATATAACTTTTGGATTAATATATTTTCTTATTGAAAGAGTTTATACTCACCTTTTGCTATTTAGCATTTCTTGTTACTATTCCACTAAACCGAGTTCGAGACCCGTCACTAGCGGAGTTGAGATCCGGGATCGAGATTGTGTCACTATGGCTGCTTGAGGAGATGGACGAGATCCCATTGCAGATATTACCACCTGAGGAGGATTACTAGATGGCGTTGTACACTGGTGCAGGTGGAGGAGAGTCAGATCCTATTGGCGAGGTCAATTAGGAGGCAACAGCATGAAAAATTCACAGTTTGCTAGGATCAAACTTAGTAGCAGTTTCTATTAGTAGTTATCCTATTAGGATGTATGGCTCTTTTAGCCTTGTTTAATTTGTATTAAATAGGTATAACTAGTGAATTTGTGAACTCTGCTTTTGTTTTTGAGACAGTTTCTCATACTAGTGGTGTGATTGTAAGAACTAGTTTCATGTTAATGAGCCGGGCTTTTCAAGTCTTTTATTAAAACAAAAAAATATAAGCCCTATTTAAAAAAATCGCACCATTTAAACCGAACTCTTTCGGTTTGGTTTAAAATCGATTAAACCAGACCAGATAATCACCCCTAGATTCGTAGTTTGTTTAAGAAAAATGTTGATATTGATATCTCCATATTATATCTAAATTACAGCCCTGATTTACACTGAAACCTGTGCTTTAAAGCCTATAAATGTGGACTTTTTACTTATATTTCGATAAAATGTGGTACTGCTATGCTTTGTTTGGTATTTTGCAGGAAAAAGGGCGAAAAACTGGATCTGACTACTTTTCATACGGCCCGTATGACATTTTGTACGACCCGTACAGGATCTGCCCAACTACACATAAGGTTCCACAACAGATGCACAAAGTCTCCAAGACAAAGCACAGGCATACGGCCCGTACGGGGTCCCCTACGGCCCGTAGGGCGGTAATTCGGAAAATCCAGCTGGAATCTGAAATGAGCATAATTTAAGGAGGCAGAAAAGGAAGCCCCTGGGGGCGCAATCTGGGGCATTAAATGAGATATTTCTCACCAAAAAAAGGGGGATTCACAACTGGAACTTGGAAAACCTTTCTTGGAGCAAAAGACAAGAGGAGGAGAAGAGGAAGAGAGGTGAAAAACGCGAGTTTGCAACGGATCTTCGGATTTCTCCACTGTTTTGTCATGAACTCTTTTATTTTCTGTTATTTGTGTTATCTTATGAACATGAGTAGCTAATTTACTTTGTTTCTAGGGTTAAGATGTAGTTTCTAGTTTGGTTTTGTTTGCATGCTACTTGGATTTTGTGTTGAATGCTTTGTTTTTACCTTGTTGAGTAGTATTTTGATTGCTTTATTTGTGCTTGCTTGAATCGATTAGTCATCCCGTTAGATGAATGCGCACATCTAAGTGTTAGGAGCCAAGTCTATGACATTTAATCCAACCGAATAAAGTATATGAAGTAGGGTGAAACCAAGGAGTACCCGAAAGGTGAAACTTTCCTTGAGGCGAAAGTCCTTGGATACTTTTAGTAAACCAACAAGTAACTTGGATAAATTAGGCCAAAATGCGAAAGTTGAGGTTTAACGCATCTAAGAGGGAAGTATTTGAGTCTGGTAATCGGGTACTGGGCCAAAATGCGAAAGTTGAGGTTAGGTATCTAGATCTGGTCGATAGAAACCCTAAACATTAGTATCAACACAGAAAACAGTAGCTGCAGCATTAACTCGGGGTGCCCTACGGGCCGTATGCCTCGGGGCTGAACAGAAATGAAATATGAACCCTGGAAACGCCTTTCCATCAATTGAAAACAACTTTAATTCTCTTTCATTGCTTTTTAAACTTGTCATAAATCATTAGAATTGTCAGAACCAAACCAAACCAATTTTCTCTTACTTCTAGAATCTCAAGTAATTTTAAGACGAGTCCGGTTATTTTCTTCCGTTCCTGTGGATCGATACCTGAGCATACTCATCGATAGGATAGTGCACTTGCTATCTGATTTGACAGAGTATAACAAAGGTTTAAAAGGTATAGCTTGCTATACTGAAACTTTGTAGCATATATTCTGTGCGAACAGATATTATAAGATACCCAGTATATCTTATCCTTTATAACACACCCATTTTGCCCTCGAAAACTGAATACCCATTATACTTCTCTATCCTTTATAAAATATCCATTTTGTCCTTGAAAACTATCAAATATAACACCAATTTTATTTTAAGGTTGGAAGCACTCCATCATATATATATATATTTTTTAAAAGTTATTTACAAAAGTTCTACTTGTGTCTTCCTAGTCCTCTATACAATTACCATAAACATAAATAAAACTCAATGATATACAATCATGCCCTCCAGGATGTCATCATTTTATCCAAATTCGCTCAATCATGAATGTCCATCGTTGTATCATCGATTAGATGATGTACAAGTCTAGCCTTATCAACGAACGTCCTTCTATTACGCTCATTCCATAGTGCCCACATTCTTGCTGCCCACGTGGTATCCCAAGCTACCCTCTGCAGGCGGCCCATGCTTGCTCTTCCATTTTACCAGACATCTGTTATAGTGAGGCACGTGCATAGTAGTATACTCATTTGTTCGAATAGTCCTCGCCAAAATCTCACCTCGTAGGGGCATTCTTAGAAAATGTTCTATCTAATCTCTAGCATATTTGTGTTGCTACATTTTTTATAAACAAGCTATATTTTTTTACTTTAAAAAAAGAGTAAAATAGTTGTTTTACAAAATTTCAAAATGAGTTTTAATATAAAAGACAATAAAATTATTACATTTGTGAGTTTTGAAAGTTTAGAGGGGAGAATACGTACATTTGAAATTTTTGAGGGGTATACATGAAATTCCCCCAATTATAATTTTTTTTCTTAATTATATGAATTATTTAAAAATAATGACAAAAACAATTATGATTTTCGATAACTGAAAGCATCTTATACGCTTACAAAATTAAATTAAGTAGTCTGAGATTATGGTAAATTTATGATATTAAGATGCATGTACAAGTATAAATAACTATAATTTATTCAATATTAAGTACAAATGTATTCAGTATTTTTTATTTGGAAAATTTGAAGAGAGATGAAGCAAGAGATTATTGAAAAATATACTTTGATTTGATTTAATGTTTATTTTCCACAAATTTGTATAGAGATGGAAATAAAAAAGAAAATCAGTACCATACTACAAAAGAATAACATGCAAATGCCTTATGAACTAATTTTTCCATTTGGTCTAAAATCCCATTAATCCAACGGGAAAAAAATAAAATAAAATCCGAACACTTCCGGATCGGGCTTACAAGTGAAGCTTGAAATATCCAATAAAGAAAACATGTTAACCGCAGCTCTCATTCCTTTCCCCAAAACACTGAAAATAGTCAAATACTGCATTGTGTTTTACTATAAATTTTTGTCATGTTGTTGGTCACCGTTTAGTCTACCGATGTCAATTTTAATTGCTCACCTATACGGCTATACTGTATTTTTGGTCCGTGATTACACGACTATTTTTATATTCTTTTTGTTTGTTTGGAAAATAACAAGATTTATCAGAGGAAGCTATCCTAACTATTACTGAGTAAGCAAATTGTCGCTCTTTCTGGGAAGCGAAATACTTGGCGATCTAGGGTTTCATAACAGCCGCCACATCTCAACCCCTCAACTCCTTTCTCTCTTCATTCAATTTCACTATTTATTGTAGTCTTTAATCTTGACACAACATTTCCCTTCTCTTTCAATTCTACCTTCTCGAGTGGGAAGGAGAACAAGAGAGGGGAGAAAGTGGAGCCGAATGGAGCCGGGAGTGCGGTATTATTGGAGCTCGAAGCGTAGAGTTTATATCTCCATAGGAACGCGACGTGAGTAGATTCGGTCGTCGTCAGAGCGCGGTGGTAGTCGAAGAAGCAGATTCGGTTGTAGAGCGATATAGCGTTAGGACAATCAACATCTCGATTAGAACACGACGGTGAGTAGGTCTGGCTGTTGTCGGAGAAGCAAATCCGATCGTCGTGCGAGATGGCGATTAAAGAACTAGATTAACATCTCGATTGAAGCACGACGGTAAGTAGATCCGATTGCCGTCAGAGCACGGCGGCAATCGAAGAAGCAGATTCGGTTGTGGAGCGAGATGCAGATTCTAATGCTATATTAGACTTATGAGAATAAAAATGTAAATTTAGAGATTACGGTCATTTGATCCATTGTAAAAATATTTTTTTTATCAATGAAATTGTTAGTTGATACTAAAGCTATTAACCATAAATTTGGGGAGTTAAATAAATTTGGTCTAGTTTGAATGTTTATGTTTTATTATCATATCATTTTGATTTTTGGATGCATCATCTGCTGTATTCTTCACCTCGATCATTAAGATGTCCTTTATTTTTATTTTATTTTGAAAAAATAAGGATCAAAGTCTTTATTTTTATATATTGATAAGGGATTAACATGTCCTGTATTGCAATTATTATTACCAGGATAACACAATTATTACTGCAAATCCTAAAATAAACATACAATCAAGTTTCTGAATCAATTACTACACATGACCGACCCAGACCCTTGTCCAAAGCACCCTCATTAAAGAACTAGAAAAACGAGTAATCAAACATAATGCTCAATTATCATCAGAAATGGCAATTAAAACACAAACAAAATCAAACGCAACAACAATAGTAATCAAGAAATTAACAAAACACCACCAAGAAAATCCGGTCCTCTCAAATAAGATTGTACAAAATTGCTCAAACTCGTAACTCGCTCATAACTTACTTTAATTTGCTAATTTACAATTCGAGTCAGTTTTAACTTGAGTTGGCGAACTCATTTAATAAATGAGCTGAATTTGAACATACCCAACTCGCTCATTTATAACTCAAGTTATATAACATTTTTCACAATAAATTCCAAAAACTCAGACATAAACCCAAATCCCTCATGGACTCAAACCAAAATCCTGCCCATATGTCAAATCCTAAACATTTATTCTCTCCCTCATTCTCACGCTAACAATTGAAAAAATATTGGAGAGTAAGTTGTTGTTTGCTTTGAGTGGACCTATCACCTATGTATTAGATTGTTTATTTTGTAAGTTGTCTTTGTTAATTATGTTTGAGTGTTTATATTTAGATAAACTATTACTAAATCATTTCAATTGTTTGTGTTTACATAAATTCTTACTAGTATATAACAATGACTACAAAAATGATTGGTTAAACGAGAGTTGATAACGAGCTGAACTCGAATTGGCTGAACAACTCGCTATTTTCATCCCAACTCAAATTAACTCGCTTATTTATTAAATGAGCTGAGCACAAGTTGGGAGTAACTCGCTCAAACTTGGCTCATTTACGGCTCTACTCTCAAGAGATGCACGCAGGGAGTACCAATCACACGTGTCCACAATATTTCAGAAAAGATAAGGCTAAGGTGCTATGGGTTGCATAGAGACCTACGGTACTACGGCTCAATATTCGAGTTTTCAAAATCCAAACGGTCGATCCGAACCGTTCATCTTGTTTTCCATATTAATATGTGTTTAGAGACCAAATTTTACATTTTTTGAAAATTGTTTACTATTTTTTTAGATAGGTAGAAAATCAATTGATCTAAAAAATTCGCACCATTCAGATATTTGATTTTCTACCTATCTAAAAAAATAGTAAAAAAATGAAAAAAATGAAAAATTTGATCTCCAAACACATTAATATGAAGAACAAGATAAACGGTTCGAATCGACCGTTTGAATTTTAAAAACTCGAATATTGAGCCGTAGCATCGTATAGTAAAAGACTAAAGACCGTGTGTTTATGACTATGAGAATCAGATCTCACAACCAACTCCCAAGAAATGAATCCAACGGCCTATTGTAAATAATAATGTATAGTACAACCAAGTGACCTGAAGTTTTAATCGATCCTTGATGTCAAATGGTATTTAAATT
The DNA here is from genome assembly GCF_964058835.1 of Carex rostrata. Classification (NCBI taxonomy): domain Eukaryota; kingdom Viridiplantae; phylum Streptophyta; class Magnoliopsida; order Poales; family Cyperaceae; genus Carex; species Carex rostrata. Next base: position 9,131,464 of record NC_135934.1, read on the forward strand.
ATATAAAATTTGATTATTAGACTGTTTATATGTCCAATAACATACAAATTTACTTAATATTTTCTGGTTCACAACAGTACTGGAATATAGAACACCCATTGTTTAGAGGAAGCATTACTAAATCTTTGGCATCAGTGGAAAAAAAAATTGAATGAACCCTAACTGCCTGGCCTCTGTTCATTTACTTACAAAATTGGATCTGTTTGTTGAGTCTCTCCAGCCAGTCATATTGTCTTTATTAGTTTATTGACTGATCATAAAAAACAGAAATTAGAAGAAAGCTTGCGCATGCATACACACAACCATGCGAGCCAAGAAGAACAACACACACCTGTCCTGATACAGTCATACAGCTACCAGATTTTGCATACTAATGTAAGAGTCGGCCAGTTGCTTAGCTTATTTGGAAATAGAAAACAAATTATAGAGCAACATACTAAGACATTTATAAGGAAGAAAGGGTAATTTTGCAAAGTAGAGAAGTAAACATGTAGTCAGGTAAAGTTTGAATTATCTTAACACTGGCAACAAGATAGCCACTTTAAGAATAAAATTCATTCAATTTATTACAGATAACTCAACTCACTGCTCATATAAGGGAAGAGGTGAGACAAACTGTAAGAAAGAACAGAAGATAAGACATGAATTGATTAATCTGAAATAGAACTACTTTTGAACAAAGGCCTTGAGGTTGCGTAGCCAGAGCAGGTACTCGCGGCTGTCCTTGTTGATCATGTACTCGTGCAAGAAGTTGGTGTTGAGCGGTGTGATCCCTCTTAGCTCCAGGTACTTGTGGAAAGCCTTCTGCAGATTCTCGTCCAGGTCGCTACATTACATTACATTGACATCAATTCAATTACATCTCTCTTTTATTTTTATTTTTATTTTATTCAATTAATTCACCCATCACTTGAAATGGAACAAAATACAAAGAAAACAAAAAGAATGGCTTACTTGAAATCAGGCCCTTCGTAGTTAAGTAGGTTGTCTTCTTCTTCCCCTCCTCGGCTCTCTATCACAGACATGCTGTCAATCATGACCTCATCCGGATACGCCGTGCACGCAAACTCCAAGGCGGGCGCCCCGTCGTCCTTGGACACCCTAACTGTGATGGGGATGTGCGACTGAGCCTGCGAGTTGGCCCCCTCCCCCTCCCCATCCTCATCCTCATCCTCTCCCTCTGGTTCCTCGCCAGTGACGAGGCTGGGCATGGAGACCGTCACCTCAATCTTCTCCTTGCCCTGGTAGATCCGCTTGAGGCGTATGATGTTCATTCCCTTTTCGTCCTCAATTTCGAAGGGGAACCCCTCAGGCACCTCATCCACGTGCTCGTGGTCGTCGCACTCCTCCGCGCACTTGATCTCTGACTCTATTACGCGCAGGAGGGAGGCGTCGTTAGGGGCCTTCGCCATAGCGGAGGAAGAAGAGGAGGAAAAGGAGGAGGAGAAGGCCCACCTATGGCGGAGGATTATGGACTGGGCAGAGACGAGAGAGAGTGGGCGCGAGGCGCATGCGGAGGCGGAGAAGGATCGTAGGAGGAGAGGGGCGGTGGAGGAGGCGGCGCGGCGAAGGAATCTGGAGAAGGCCATGATCGGGGCCTGATGAGGAGAGCTGAGAGCTGAGCGCAGGTAGGGTTTTCGTGTGGGGGTTTATGAGAGAATGGGAAGGTTGGGGGCTGAGTATTTAGATTCATGATCAGTGCACAAAATACCTATGACCTAACCAAGCACATCAACCGTCCGATCCACAAGGAAATAAGCAGCGCCTCTGATCATTTTTTAAAATATACGAAATATGCCAACTGCCAAGAAAGTAGTAGTATTTGGGCCGTCAATTAGGAATTATGTTGGGCCAGCTAGTTTAGTGTTACTAATGAATTCCAGCATTTAACTAACTGGGCCATTACATGACCCCTGGAATTATAGTTATCATTTGTGGTTGGTTTAGTACCTGTACAAGGACCCTACTTAGATAAATGGCCTTAATTCGGGTGCTGATATTAGCAAAATAAAAAAGTAGTTTCGTTGTTACCTTTTGTTTATCATTTTTAATAAAAAAAAAGTTGAAATTTATGCACAAATAAATCCATGCAACATGCATGGCCCGATTCAGGTAGGGGCTGCTTATTCATTATTCCAAGGTGATCCATCCATCTGATGCAATCCGATCAATCAAATCATACATACATAGAGGTGCTATCGGGTCGGGTCGGATCCGGGTACTATTATATTTGGACCCGGACCCTAAAAGTGTTCGGGTCCAAATTTCGATCCATATACTTATTTGTTTCAAATCGGGTCGGGTCCGGATCCGGATACCTATCTACCCGTAGATATTTCAGGTCCAGTCTTTCGATTCCGGGTAGATAGATACCCGTAACTTGTTTGTGGATTATCGGGTCCGGTTCGGATACGGGGCGGTTTCGGATCCAGAGCGGGTATAGGTCACAACTCCAAAGTATTCGAGAAATTATTTACATTTAAATATAATTATAATTTCTTAAACATCTCATATAATAAATCATTACAATATAAATTAAAAACTACTGCAAAATAAAAATTGTACTATTAATCATGTTTATAAATAATAAAATATATCATGCTACATAGCAAAATAAAAATAATAACTCTAAATTATTAGTTGGTTGTTGGTTGTTTGGAGTACTCATGGTGTAACAAAAAATATTGAATTCAGTTTTTTGTTAATAGCTTTTGAATTCAGGAGGATGGAGGAGATATAATTTTTAGAAAGTAAAATATTAGAGATGATGATTTCATTTTCTATAATTCAAAAAAATTATATGAATTGAATGTAATAGAAGAAAAAAGGTATAAAATAAGCTGGTTATGGAATAATAAATTTGACAATCATGTGTCATGTGTCACATGTGTATAATATAGAACAAAAATTAAAGGGAGTAATTAAAGGGCTAGTTAAGGATGTAATTAAAGGGTAGTGTAAAACAGTAGCATAAATTTGGTTAAGTTTTATCAAATTATAGCTCAGCTGAAATATATTATCTAACACAAAAACTTGATGTAGAGTTATTAATATATATTTTATCAGGTATTTATACGGGTATCGGGTCGGGTCCGGTTATGGGTCGGATAATTAAATGATACCCATATCCTACCCATTACAATATCGGTTCCGGTTCGGATCCGGGTTGGATATTAAATTATTAATTTTGTACCCATACCCATAATTTAATCGGTTATATTTTTTAAACCATACCCTATCTAAATTAATCGGTTCCGGATCGGATCCGGTTCGGTTCTGGATCGGATCCAGGTAATCGGGTAAAAGTAGCACCTCTATACATACATTATACACACATAAATAACACAGCAAATTTCTATCTACAAATTAAAGCCCCACAATACAGACAACGTTGCGTTGATCACACAAGGCAAAACAGAAAACAGAAAACACGAGAAACCCCTGAACTTAATTCACACAGGACATTTACCTCTATCTACCAACCCCTTACTAAACAGAGCACGCGCTCGCTCGCTCACACATGACATACTAACAAAACCAAAGAACCAAATGAACATGATTACACTTGCTAAGAGAATACAAATAAAAGGAATGTTTGAAAGGACCCAACATCATCACATCGCACCGCATCACACCACATCACATGACTATTTCGGGCTTGAGAATGCTAGACTTGATCTCCTTGTGTGGCAGCACCACCCCGCCATTGCTATAGATCTCGTCGCACACGTGCACGTCTTCCCCCAAAATCGTCATGTTCTCGACCCGAGCCCACTGCCCCACCGTTGAGTGCCATCCAATGATGCTACTCGAGATGCATGCATGCTTCTTGATACGCACCCCGCGCATGACCGTGCACTGGGAGAGCCTCACTCCTGCCTCGACTACACATCCTGGCCCAATTGAAACATTGGGCCCGATCAGACAACCTTCACCAATAACCGCGCTCTCATCAATCAAGACATTTCCCAAGATGTGGGCCCCGGAGGCCAGCTTCAACGCAGACTTTTTCCTCAGAGATTCAAGATAGAGCCTGAGGCCGGTGATGTAGTCCCTTGGTTGCCCTATGTCCATCCAAAATCCTGGCAATACCATTGCGAAAAGTTTCCCCTCGTTGGCAATTTTGGGGAACACCTCTTTCTCAATGGAGGTCGGTTTGAGCTGGATGCGGTCAAGGACGGAGGGGTTCAGTAGGTAAATTCCGGCATTGATCTTGTTTCCTACAAAAATCTTGGGCTTCTCCACGAACCTCTCGACCTTTCCTGTACCCTGTTCTGTCACTACAACGCCATACTTGGATGGTTCATCCACCTATATATATATGATTAATGAAATGATCAAGACATAATCAGCCACTGATTCGAGTTAACTATTCAACTTGTGGTTAATTAATCGAATATACCAAACTTCATCTGCTTTATTATCTTGAAAAATTGTGGCAATTATTATTATTATTATTATTATTATTATTATTATTTTATTATTATTATTATCAATTGTTTTGCCTGTATATTTATGTTTATAGCAATAGGGGGCTTACCTTAGTAACCAAAATGGTGGCCTCTCCACCATGGGACTTGTGGAAGTTGATGAGTTCACCGAAGGGGTATTCACTGATGACATCACTGTTAAGGACAAAGAATGGTTCACCAGACCCGTCGTCGAGCATGTCTCTTGCCAAGGCCAATGGACCCGCCGTGCCCATTGGCTCCGTTTCTTGCGAGCATGTAATTTTGATGTCCAGCTTGTTTTCAAAATCCTTGAGAAAGTTGAGCATCACCTGGACAACAAATAAAAAAAAAAACCAAAAATGAAAACTAAAAATAAAAATAAGTTACCAGGCCACCGACATATCCGCAGCAATGCAATTAAAATGCTAAGGAAAATAAAAGAAGAATTGGTACTGCATTTCTTGAACTTGAATACCTCTGGCTGATAATTGATGGCAAGGACCACTTCTGTGACCCCAACTTCTTTCAAAGCTTCGATCTAATAATTAAGAAAGAAAAAAAAAATTAGGCCCCATTCAGTTCTGGTAATTAGATAACTATCCCTTTCAAGAAATGAATTTTAATACTTGAGACTTAGTTGGGAACATGGAAGCAACTATAGGCGCACAACGATACGTGCACATGCACCTACCCCACAATATTGAGTGGGTACAAACGAATCAAAATTCATATGACTGTCTAGTATAATCATCTACTACCATTTTGCATGTGCCAATTCTGAAGAACAGAGCATATGGAAATCATGTCAACCAAGAGCTTTTACACCCCAAATATTGTTATGTAATGGGCTTGGATATTTGTCACTACCTTGATCAAAGTTATGGAAAAATCAATTATTAAATATAATAGCAATATTGATAATTTTTAATTATTGCTGTAATATTTTAGTTGCAACTCTTTATAAGCAAACCTTTTCTTAAAAAAAAAAAGTACAACACATATAGCTACATAACTATTTAATTTGCACTTTGTGAGAAAAATGTGACAGTATCAATCTATTAGTAAATGGTCCAAATATGGTATTATACATCGATGTTGTAAATGAGATTGATGCCTTCTGCAGAAAACAATCAAATAATTTAATACACACACCTGATGGAGGATCATGGGTTTATTGCCAAAGTCAACAAGAGGTTTGGGAACACTCAGGGTAAGCGGCCGGAGACGCGTACCAAATCCTCCAACAAGAATTAGAGCCTTCATGGTCGAATTTCTCTCTTTCTATATATTTCCCCCTCTTCTCCTCCTCTTCACTTATGCTGTTTAAAATAACAAAACTGAGAACAAAATAATGATAATAACAACAGAGAAATTTAAAAGCAGCTGTGCTCAATCCAGATGTTTACTTGGTTCAGATATATTTCATGTTTAAGTAGGTAGCAATGTAGGATCCAATAAGGGGCATCAAAAGAGCAGATAAGGATGTTTGGATTTTGATCTGTTTTATTTTTGTCATAAAAGAAAAGGAAAGCATAGAAAAATGAAATATAAGAGAAGGCAAATAAAGAGGGATGACAACAGGCAGAGTTGCATCTGTGAACAAGACAACAACTGGGTGCGAACCTATTGTCGTTTTGTTTTTAAATGGTTTCTGCTGTCTCTCTTTTAAAATAAAATAAAATAATAATACAGCTTCTTCTCTCCAGCTATAAACAGGCTGGATTCATCTATCTACTGGGTAATCCAAATCTAATCCTTAATATCGGATTCAATATATTTTACTAAGGAAGTGGATTAAATAAAATATCCGTTTCACTGTTAATCCATGGCGTTGAAGAAATTATATATAGAATAACTTGTAAGTGTGGTACGAAAATACCAAATGCGCGTAAAAGTTGAAAAGAAAAACAATCATGATCCATTAGCAATAAGAAAACAAAATGGGTAGAAAGAAAAAAGACAAAACATTAAAATGGTCAGCAATTGAAGAGGAGAAAAAGATATGTAGGAATTTGAATATAAGCACCAACTAACCAACTAATCAACCAACCAGAAGTTCAATAAAACTAATTAATATAAGAGGAGAAGGGAGCTATATAGCTAGCAATTGAAGGAATGGGTTGAGGTACGTCGCAAGTACAACAAGACACAAACAAAACAAACAAGAATTGCGTCACCATTGCATTGAATTGGTGGTTAACGAAGCGAAGCATGCAATAGATGAGAAGACCGGAAGACCGGAAGTGCGATTGGTTGGAAATAGAGAAGAACTAAAGGAAAATTTAGTAATGAATGTAGCTTGAATGATAATAAAAATAGAGTAGATTTGAGAAACAGATCTCTGACGACTGACCTCCTTCGCTTCCTCTTCGTTAGCGGGAGGAAGGTCGGGAAGTTGCTGATCCCTGATTCCTTCCTTGATCGAGATGCTTTCTCTCTTTTCTCCTCTCTCTCTCTCTTTCTCTTTCTCTGTGATGTGTGAATTTGTCTTCCTCTTCCTTCCTGTGTCCCGTCGTGTTCCCGAATGAATGAATTAAATAAATATGATGGTATTTGTGTGAATAACGGGGAATCTGATCTGAATTTTAATCTGACTTGTGACTTGTGACCTCCTTTCACGCCCCCAGTTTTTATAATAAACACAGAAACAGACAGAAAGAGAAAGGGAAGAGAAGAGAACAGCGCCCCTCGGAATCTCGGATCGGATCGCAATTCGCAACTTCTATTCTATTTCCTGGTTTTAAACCTTTCTTTTCTCTTTATTTTATTTAATTTAATGACGATGACATGGAAGTATGGAACTCATTGCCATTGGCTAATACTTACTGCTCCGTCTTACCTTCCTCTCCTAGTCTCCTTTTTCTTTTCGTCTATTTTCACTGCTGGTGTGTGTTGTGTCATTTTTTTGGTCAAAAAAAAAAAAATTCTATTAAAATAATAATGAGATGTTTGCACGCGTATCTTTTATAATTTGCACTGCGCCTAATGTAATTAGAATGGAGAAAAGTTGGACGAGGTAAACCGTAAACCAACCAACGCAGCCGGTACACGCTTTGACTCTGTCATTTACATTATTGTCATGGTTGTCAGCGTCAGCGTCAGTCTGTATTAATTTGTTAATTTACCAACCTTCTATCTGCTGTCAAGCATCTAATTAATATATTAATTAATTAATTAATGTCATACTCTCTTCCATTGTACTTGTATATCTCCATGTTAAAACGCCTTTTCTATTTCAAACTTCTTCTTAATTTTAATAAACAAGCTAGGTTGGGGAAATTTTACAAATTATCCTATTTTCTAAAATTTTCAAACAAAATATACCTCCTTTAAAATAATTAACAAAATGCTCTTGTGGGACCCTCACTTTCCCCTCTCTCCCCCTCTTTATCCATGCCTCTTATTTACTCTCATCATGTTTGACACCTTCTTATCTGACTTTAATGAGTGTATAAAAGATTTTAAAAAATATGTAATTCAAACAATATCTTTTTTTAGACATACAACAAAATTTTCAATTATATAACATATATATTTAATGATTTTTTTAAAGTATTTATACTAATTTGCATCACGATGAAATTATTTACACGATTATTTAATACATTATTAGAAAGATAAACTCTTAGATTGGTATTTTACTTATTTGACATTGTTTCATTTAATTAAATGTTACGTTACGAAACTTTTACAATTAATTTCTAATGATTTAAAGGCAAGAATCGAAAATCGTGCTAACAAAATGGAAGTTTAAACCTTAATTAAGGTTTCTCTAAATAAGTAAATTAAGTATGAATCGAAATCGCGTCGAAATTTCAAAGTTCTGGACCATTATAGGTCCAGTGCGTCCGCACTGGTGGTGAGTGCGGGTGACTGACCCGCACTGGATTTTGTTTTCCTTGAGTTGTTTTCTGAATTTCTTCTCAGTGCGTCCGCACTGGTGGTGAGTGCGGGTGACTGACCCGCACTGGATTTTGTTTTCCTTGAGTTGTTTTCTGAATTTCTTCTCAGTGCGTCCGCACTGAGAAATTCTGTATTGACTGAATGTTCCAGAATGTGACTAAGTCCTGAGTGCGTCCGCACTGGAGTATTCTTCTGTGTTGACTGAATTTCTTTCCAAAATCCGTCTAAGTACTGAGTGCGGGTGACTGACCCGCACTGAAATTGAGTGCGTCCGCATTACGCTCAGACATTTCCTTTGTTCAGTGCCGTTTTCATGAAAAATTGACTAAGTACTGAGTGCGTCCGCACTGGACTGAGTGCGTCCGCACTGGACTGAGTGCGTCCGCACTGGAGTATTATTTTATGTGCTTTTCAAGCTGTCGAAATTCTGCCAAGTTTTGAGTGCGGGTGATCGACCTGCACTGAATTGAGTGCGTCCGCACTCGTGTATATTTCTGTGTATTGTCAACTGCTGAAAATATGTTCCAAGTGCTGAGTGCGGGTGGCCGACCCGCACTGAATTGAGTGCGTCCGCACTCAGGGTATTTTTAACCCTAAAACCCAAATCAAACCTTCTCTCTCTCCCCATAGCCCACTTTCCCCATTTCTTTGTGATTTTCGCCCAAAGAGAAGAAAAGAGCGTGAGAACTTTCCGTTCCTTTCAAACCCCCGATTGTTGCGAGAAATCAAAATCAGAACTGAGTAAGCTGCCGAGGATCTCTCCTAGCTCACCTATTTGGTATTTCTTTCTCTTTCTGTTTCTCTCGAAAAAACTCATATTTCTCGATTTCTCAGATTTTCGTTTTAAACTCGAGATTTGTGTTCGAATTGCTCGAGGATTAGTTCCTCTACACTCCTTGCTTGTTATTTGTCAATCTTTTTCCTGATTTCCTTTCGATTTGAGGATTTTGAATTCTAGGGTTTCGAGCCAAAACCCAAATTGAGTATAATCGTGAATTGATCTGTTTAATCCAACCGATTAGACTTATAATCGGTAATGTTACCCTTTGATCTTGAATTTCTAGAACAATTAACGGCTGATTGGAGGTTTTGACCAAATTAGGGTTAACCAAACGGTAAATTGAATTGAACCGAGAACCAAAGTAGTGAAACTGTGACTGAATGGTTACCTAATTATAATTGTGTAGGGTTTGAAGGACCTTGAGGTAAATGGTGTGATTTGGAAGGTTGTAAGTAAGAAATCAGGAATTGAACGGATTGGTACCAAATGATAGGAAATTGATTAAGGTGTAAGCCTGATGTAACTCGAGTAAATGTTTCCAATAGTGAACCAATGTTAAACTAAGTATACATATAATATAGGTGTAGGCTCGGTCGAGCAAGAATTAGCGAAGCAATTCGAGACGCCTGATCCGTAACTAAGCGGTACGCTCGTCGTAACCAGGTGCGGGATTCTTGGACTTGTTTGATACTTTATTTTCAGGAATTAAACTGTTTATTCGTTTGTCATGTTGAATGATTAATTGTTGCATATTTTGGAATTCATGCTGCATATTGATTCTTGCATAAATGAGAATGATTGAATTGTTCGGTTAAGGTTAATTGGCATGTTGCTATGGTTTAGGTTTGATTAGTTCTATTAATTATTCTTGATGTGAATGAATATGCCAGACCGACCTGTTTAGGTGGCTGGATAAGGTAACGGTGACCTATCTGTTGACCTGTGTTTATGAATTTGCCAGGCCGACTTGTTTAGGTGGCTGGATAAGGTGACGCTGCTGATTTATGCGTTGACCTGTTATGAATTTGCCAGACCGACCTGTTTAGGTGGCTGGATAAGGTGACGGTGACCTATCCGTTGACCTGTTTAATGAATTGTGCAAGGCTGATAGTTGTTTGTGATTCTATTTGAATGAAATTGCAAGGTTGAGCGGTATGGCTGACTTTGATTCCGTGTGTTTGCAATTGTGTCAAGTTGACCTGTATAGGTGACTTGTAACCAGACCTTAGGATATGGTTAAGCCAAACAACTGCAGATGGGTGTCAGATAAAGGGTCCAGCTTGGTTGGCCATCTGTAGGCGTCAGTAACCCTACAGATGTGGGTTTGATAAATGGTCCAGCTCGAAAGAACATCTGTAGTTGCTACAAGCCCTAATGAATCAAGTTAAGCCAAATATATGTGTTCATTTTGAAACTCATCTTGGAAATTCCGTGAACTGTGTTTCAGGTTGATTGATTGCTGTCGAGCATTGGCATTTTGTTATTTACGATTATATATATCTGTTTGCATTGTTATTGTTTGGGTTTCATTTTTGAATATAGAGTTTGATTGCAAGTCCAATAATCTAAACTGTGACAAAATTCGCACTGAGAATTTATTCTCACCTCCACCCTCCCGGTTATTTTTACAGGTACGGGTGCGACTGATTCTGGAGAGGCACGCGAGTAGTAGGCCATAGTAGCTTACCATCTCATGACCTTAGTACATTTTGTTGTATAGTCTTAGGGCAGGCCTCGCGGTTGGTATCCGGATGAGATACTTTTTGTTGTATTATATTCTGACCAGACTGTGTACTCTGATTTGTGTATATATAAACTTGGTTTATATTATTTAGTTTTGAATTGTTAAGTATAAATTGAATAGCCTTGTAAGCATACACGGCGTTCTATGCTTACGGCGGGAGACTGTCTCATCCCGTGACAGCGGGGTGTGACATTAAACTTTCTTATATTCATTACAAAAAAAATAGTGAAAACTTTACTTTAAAAATATAGATATTTTTTAGATGTATGTAAGAAGTACAAAAATATGAGATACAATATAAGACATTACTTAAATGAAAATGGCAATTATCTTCGGTACTGATGATGTTCAATTAGTAGATCAAAACGAGAATATATATTAGTGTTTAATTCTTGCACTCATGACAAAATCATTTTTGTAAACTTGAATCACAATACATCAAATTAATGCATATATGCTCATCAGTAATCAAATAATGTAAATTCCTCAAAATATGATTATTATAATGAGACTTTTTAAAAAAATAACAAATATGTGATTCTATTCCTCAAACAATTAAAATATAAATTTAAGAGTTTATCTTTCTAATAACGTACTGTGTAATTGTGTAAGTAATTTTATCATGATACAGATGAATATAAATACTATAAGAAAAAAAAATGTATCAATGTATATATTATCTAACTAAAAAAATTGTTGCATATCTAAAAAAAAATATTGTTTGAATTATATTTTTTTTTTTAAATCTTTAATGCACTCATTAAAGTCTAATAAAAGATAAGTATGTGTCAAACTTAGTGAGAGTAAATAGGAAGTAGGGATAGAGAGGGGGAGAGAAGGGGAAATGAGGGCTCCACAAGGCATTTTATTAATTATTTTAGAAAAAGATATTTTATTTGATAATTTTGAAAGGTAGGGCAATTTGTAAAATTTCTTGGTTGCCATTTTAGCATATCTCTACTTCTTCTTCTGGTAATTAATTAACCACTTAATAGTCATTTTAGCAGATCAAGAACTATTTGCACAAGTGGAAGTGGTGCTTAACATGTAATACGGTCTAATAAATAAATAAATAAATTCATAAAATGCTCCACTCAATATCATAATCGATAACTATTTTCTTTAAAATTTAAGCTATATGATTTATTAAGAAGAATTAAATTGAATATTTCTTCAAAATTAAATTGAATAGAACGGTCCGTTCCGTCCTATCATTTTTATTTCCCAATCTCCCAGCCCAGGACAAAATTTAAAAAGGCTCTAATAAACAATAAATATATATATATATATATATATATATATATATATATATATATATATATATATATATATATATAGAGAGATGGGCTATGGTGCATTGCAATGCATGGAGGGCTTTGTGCATTGGACCATAAATCTAACATTCAAAATTCAAATGACCAATCCAAACCGTTCATCTTGTTCTCCATATTAATATGTGCTTGGAGACCAAAGTTTACATTTTTCTGAATTTTTTTACTATTTATTAAGTATTTTACAAAATTGTTGATCCAACGGTGGCTGCTGATTTTACTGTTTTGTTAAGCCACCGTTGGATCAACAATTTTGTAAAATACTTAATAAATAGTAAAATAATTCATAAAAATGTAAAATTTGGTCTCCAAGTACATATTAATATGGAGAACAAGATGAACGGTTTGGATCGGTCATTTGGATTTTGAATTTTAGATTTATGGTCCAATGCACAAACCCCTCCATGCATTGCAATGCACCATAGCCCATCTCTATATATATATATCATTAGTAAGGTTATTATACATTGCAATGTATAGGTATATTTGTGCAATTGCAATAGGTATATTTGTGCATTGGACTATAAATCACCGGATTTAAAGTCCAAATAACCGATCCAAACCGCTCATCTTGTTCTCCATATTAATATGTGCTTGGAAGCCAAATTTTATATTTTTTTGAAATTTTTTTACTATTTATTAAGTTACTTTGAAAATCGCTGATTCAACGGTACATTTTAAATTTACTGTTACCATTAGATCAACAATTTTTAAAGTGGCTTAATAAATAGTAAAAAAATTTCAAAAAATATAAAATTTGGTCTCCAAGCACATATTAATATGGAGAACAAGATAAATGGTTTGAATCGGTCATTTGAACTTTGAATCCAATAATTTATAGTCTAATATACAAAAATGCATGTACATTGCAATGTATGATAGTCTTACTCTATATATACTACCCCCACCAAAAAAAATAAAAACGAGCAACAATTGCTAAATGGTATCATTATCTATCCCCCACCAAAAAAATAAAAACGAGCAACAATTGCTAAATGGTGATGTAGAGAGGTGAGCTCTAGTACAGCGAGGGATCTTTCCCGTGGGCCTCTTTTGTATCTCTTGTCCATAGAACATAATAGTTCCTTGCCAGCTGTACCTGCGTCTCCTGTCTCAAAAAATTAAGTTAAAATTAAACGAGGGGAATTATCGAGTCTAATAACAATACAGCTTTCATTCAGACTTTGCATTTGGATTTTGGACTTGCAAAAGGTAAAAGACAATTGTGGACTTAATTAATTTAATTAGTTCTCGATGCTTGGGAAGAACTCTAATCTAATTGATTCCCTTCTCTATCCAAAAATCAAATTAATTTTGGTCAACTCACATTTCGTTTATTTAGTCCCTAGATCTAACCTAACTACCAAGAAAAGAAAAAGTCCAAACTCCAAACCATATATTTTGTAATAAAATGCAATAGAAAGATGTGCCATCGAGGTAGACTTTTCTTTTTTCTTTTAGTTTGGAGCTTTACCAATACTTTGCCAGAATTTCTATAGTGGAACAAAGAGGACAAGTCAATGAACAATTAATTATTTAAATAATTGGTCACACAGACGTGAGGAAAATTATATTACACACCAACTAATTACAAGTTTAGAATACATCGGCTGCTTATGTATCTCCAAAATCTAGCTTTCAGGTACCAAATTAATTATACGTGTAATATAAGTGATGACTAAATTATTGTTACGAGCATTATTTTATTTTAAAAAAAAATATCCGGTTGTGTCCATTCCAACTTTTAAAATAACTAATTTGTCCATAAAAATCATATTATCTAATATTCCTATAGTCTTAATTTTCTTTCTTTTATATTCTTTTATTTAATTCTTTTAAAAATTATATTGACCGATCTATCCTTCACATATCCAGCTATTCGATCTATGTAGATGCGCCATTTTTTTCCTTCTATTCTTAAACCGCTTTTTCAAATTTGTTAGCTCGTTGGCTATGGGTTGGGCTCTGTTTTTTTTTTTTTTTTTTTCTTCTTTTGGTTCTTTTCTTTTATAAGATTTTGTTCATCATACTTGTCATCTTCAGAGTAGGTTTTCAATTACATTGCTTTTATTCTTACAATTTTTGCATTTTCCTTCTTTTCTAATTTGACTCTGTTCTCTGTATTTTGAGCGTCTCATCAATTCTCCAATAGTTTCAATCACAGAAGCATTGACTACTAATTGCGTCAAATTAGGGACGAGCATTCATCAATTGCATCTCTATTTTTTCACGCCGCTCGAGGTGCTAAGACACAAACTTTCGTTTCTTTTTTATGAAACCTTGACAGTGGCTGTCAAGTATAATTTTTATTAACTAAAACGTAAAATAAATTTATTGTTCTACATTCAAACTACATCAACATCTAAAACACATTCACATCTAAACAGTGGCGGAATTAGGAATGATCGATAGGGGAGTCTATACTAGTTTCTCAGGATAGGAGGGGTCCCTAACTGTTGCTTTGGCGCGGCGTGGAGGAAGACAATTTATATATTTTATGGGCCTAACTAATTATTAAAGGGGGCTCTGTATATTTTCTACATCATCTCCATGGACATCCACTTCGAACACACTAAATTATTAAAGGTAGCTCTGTATATTTTTTGGGCCAAGGGGGGCCCAGGCTGGGGCTGGCCCCTGCCTTGGTTCCACCCCTGCATCTAAACATCAACATCTAACAACACAAACAACTAAAACAACAAAAGAAACAGACCATATCCTTTAGTGGTAAACACCGATAATCTTCAATATTGGCTGGCTAACGACCAAAGGAAAGAAAACATTTTTTTTTCTTCTTTTTTTCTATTTGGGTTGCGGGCGGAAAAGTAAGGTGCCGCGGTGGTGGGAGTGCAAAGAGAGATGAGAGCCGACGACTAGAGCTATTGTCGCCAACTGTCCTCTTAGTTCTCCCAATAATGGTAAAGGAAGAGAAGGTGCCGATAGACAAGAGAGATGACGATTAGGGCTATTATCGTCAACTTTCTCTTCTCCTGACGGATAGGTGCTGGAGTAGGGGGCAGGAACGAGTAGCACTTGCTGGCGGCTATAATATTTTGAAGAGAAAGCGGGGTGGATGAGAGTGAAAGATGGCAGAGGAAATGGAGAATGCAGAGAAGAAGAGGAGGAAGAAGAGGGGTTGTCGGTGCGGACTTGCTAGCGGAGAGATGGGAGGAAGGAGATAGACGGGACTGAGGAGGCTTGCAATGACACAAACTTTCGTTTCAGAGAAACAATAGGAGGTGAAATCTTCGATGGGCTCGTGTTGATGGCTTATGTCTTAGCTCACACGAGAAAAGAGTTTAGATAGTTACAATTTTATTGAGCTCATGAAAAGAGAGACGTGAAAAAAAGAAGATGAAGCCACTGTTAAAAATCTAATAAACATCTTCATTTTAATAAAAAAAGTACATTGGTTAATGTATTTTCTAAAATAATTAAATAAAAGATAAAACAAATAAAAGAGAATAGAAAAAAGAGAATTAAATTTATACGAGAATATTGAATATTATGATATGTTTATGGTCAAATTGATTTATTTTAAAATTTTAATTGGTACACAGGAAATTTTCCCTTTTGTTTTTTTTATCTAAGTGATGAAAATCCATCGTTTCATTTGAAATTACATAACATTATACTGGACCACGTTATTGACCACCTACAAAGTATTACAGACTAAAACAAACGACCGATTTCTTTTTACTTATCATTTCAAAAAAATTAAAATAAAATATTAGCCTTATTTTGAAAAAAAAAGTTCAAAAATTAAAAAATAAACAAACTTAGTTCGTGCATTTAATGATACTCATATTAAGTCTAATGCTTTCATGTGATGTTAAGGACCTCCCAGATCAAATTCGGGAGGAGGAAGAGGAGTCAATCCAGGCTCTTGGAGCTGACAGCCCCTCAAGTCAAATGTCTGGAGACGAGTTGACGGATGAAAATTCACTGGATTACTTGTCTTCTAGAATATGACTGATTTTTGAGCTTTTGCTTTCTTAGTATTCATTTTGTTGAAAGCTTAGCTTTTGATGTGCTATTGTTTTTACTTGTATGTTTTTATGTCTATGGATGTTGAACTGTTGTACGATTTACCATATTTGATTTTGGTACCTATTTTGGGTACCAAATCACGTATGCTTGATTTTTATAAAATCGGTAATGATACCACTATTCAAAAATAATACTCATATTAAATTTGCATACTGCTTAAATAATACACAAACTACTTGCAAAACATTACATACTAAATTTAAGAAAGAAACTCTTTCTTTTTTAAGTAATAGTTACAGGTTAAATCATTCAACTATTTAATATTTACAAAAAAATATTTTTTATGAATTTAAATCTGCATTCTTCCACACAAAGATTATTGTTTTTGTCACTAAATTAAATATTAATTCTTCTAAAAATAAACTCTTAGAAAATAAAAACAAAAATGTATAGTTTCATGTAACAGCAACCTAAAACATTAAACATCCAAAAGCTTGACCGACATGTGCTCTTGAATTTAATTAATTAGTCATTATATTTGTGTTACTGCAGAGCTACTTGTATAATAAAAAAAAATGAAGATGATGCTGATAAGAGATAAAGTACAGCTCCAATGACTTGGTCATTTTAGGTTATTCTCTTATCACAACTCTTAAATCTTTAATTATCTGCAATTGCCATGCCCCATTTTAATAAACTTCGCTAAAAAGTAAAAAGTGTTTAGTTTTTTCGTAATAGAATTCCATCACTATTTCACAAACGAGATATGAAAGGCTAGCATCATTAGCATTCCATCAGGTCTAAAATTTTAGCATTTCACCCCGTTGTTAAACACTAATAATACTAACGTTTGAACTATGAATAGGAATATATTTAATTTAATGTTGTACATTTTTTTTTTAAAAACTAATATTATTACGCTATATTTCAATACTTTAGTCAAGTCCAGAGACCAAACAAATTTTAGGTAATATCAGTACTACTATAATACCACGTTGAAAATTTTGGATCCCAAGCATCTATTCACCCAGACAAGATCTGAGCCCTTCATTAAATAGATCTCACCCACTCATCAAAAACATATTTCAATCTCAACCTTTAATTAAAAATATCGATTTTAGACATCTGTTTCATGTTGTCAAACATGTAGAAGTCTAAATTTAGTTATCCATATACTCGCCTCATAAAAAGACACATGAAAATTGTATCATTTAATCTACTTTTTCCCTCTCCTTTTTTCTTTACCGATGCAGAAAACGTGTTTTCTTTTTTCTTTTTCTCCTATCCCGATGCCTATTACTTTTTCTCTCTCATTTTTCCTTTACTCCATGCCTATTGGATCATTACATACAAGAACAACAGGGTGAGGCAAGAAATGAAGACGGATGGAGAACATACAGGCAACAATAATAGTTTAAGATAGATTTTATTTTAATAGCTGTTAGGTAAAGTAAGTAGTCTTAATTTGTAGTTTTTTAGAATTTTACATTCCTGTTTTTTACTTTTCAGTTAATGTAATGACTCTTTAATTAATGAAAGTTGCCTACGGGTTTGAATAAAAAAAAATCATTTTGAGTCCGAACTGGAGAGTTATGGACACATATGATACTAAAATATTGTTGTAATATATTTAATAAACTGGGATAGGTTGGAAAAAAGTTTCATATAGCTGATCTCTTTGGTGGGTTTCGTTGCAAAACACGGACACTTGACTAGTCTCTCAAGAACAAGAGAGAACAAACAATAAGAGTACGTTTGGATGGAAGTTAGAATAGTGAAATTTAAGAATAGCAAATGAGAATATAAAATAAATAGTGATTTTTAGATTAGTATAGAAATGGTGTTATTCGGATTAGTAAAATTGTTGTTTGAATTGTAAATTTGGAATAGTGAATAGCTGTAACCAATAAATAATAGTGTTAACAAGGTGCTAATTAAGAGGAAATAAAGGCAAGTGAGGTCTCAAATGAATTGTCACAACGTGGAAATAACAGAAGTGGTGTTGATTTTATAATTTCATAACTGTGTTAGCGGAAATTAAAGAAGGAAGCATTTTTTTTTCTTTCTCTTTTCACACTTTCGAATAGTAGTTATTCCAACATTTACAAGGAATAGAGAATAGCAACTATTCTAACTATTCTGAATAGCAAAAATGTTGTTTGGATGCATATTACTATTTCGAATAGCCCTCTATTCTAGCTATTCTCATTTCATCTAGAATAGCCATCTACAGGGCCGGCCCTGGTGCTGGGCAGCCAGGGCGACCGCCCCGGGCCCCAAGATTCAAGGGGCCTCAAAATAAAAAAAATAAAAAAGTGCATATATTAAAAAAAAAATATGTACATATTAAATAACTAAAATATTAGAGCTCAAAATTTGAATATATAAATAGTCCAAACTTTTCTATAAATAATGATCTATTAGCATATCAATAAAAAAAATTGTATATATCAATATTGTAAATAACGGCATGCACTTGTCGAATGGACGAGATACTGTAAATCGATTAATCGGTATGTGGCCGATTAATCAGAATTATGCGGATAATTTTGTATTTTTATTAAAATTATGTGTATATATTCATAATTTATTAAATAAACTTAATTTAATTTAGTTCTATTATTATAACGTGACACTACACTTAACAACACACGCGCCCATTACATGTGTAAGTAACATTTATTTAATGAAAAAATAAATTCAAGAATTAAGAGCTTTCAAATACTAATAATATATTATTTGAAAGACATGAAACATTCCAACATAAAATCACTAAATTTAGGGTCTATTCAGCTGCCACTGTGCTCGTGGGAAAAAAAATTCACTCAGAGTGAATTTTTTTTTTCCACACACACAGTGTTTCAGTCATTCAAATTGAACCCGAACCCAAGCCAATTCCCGTTCCCGTCTGGCAGCCGAACATGCCCTTAGTTTGTAATAACAACTTAATTTAATATATGAACATGCTGTACTAATTGAAAAAATTACATCAGTAAGTAAGAAAATAATATGGTATATAAATAATAGAGGAATTAATCAATTAATTCAAAATAAGTAAGAAGAAAAAATATATATAAAAAATTGGATGTATAGTCAAGTACAAATAAATCAGCAATATATGATTTATAAAACTTATTATCACACAATTATAGAAAAATGTAAAAATAAATAATCACTGGAATAAACGAAAATAAATAAGAATAAATGGACGATCAAATGAGAATAAACAAAATAATTGGGAATAATCGAGAATAATTGGCCGATTAATCAGAAAAATTCACTAATAGACTTCCGATAAATGTATTCATAACAGTTTGACTACTGTTAACGATTAAACATGCATATAATCACTCATTAAAACCATTTTTACAACACTGGTATATATAAAGGGCAAAAAATTTCTTCTGCTCTGGGTCCCTAAATCTTCAGGACCGGCCCTAGCCATCTATTCTAGCTATTCTCAATTTTATAATTGTCTGATGCTTGTTTGAGTTGTTTCTAAATTACAGACCTTGTCACGGACCTAGGCTTGTCTATGCCTAGACCGGTAGACCCTCCCCTAAATAATAAATTTATATTTATTAGTTTAATAATTTAATTTTATAATTTTTCTACTTCGATAAATGTATAAAATATTGATTGAAATTTTTAGAAACCAAATATGCGAGCATAATTATTAGCGAGTTAGGCTAATATGACACTAGTGTTATATCAAACTAAATAACACCACATCTTAAACTCTTAGATCTGCTTTAAGATTAGTACAAAATGAAGTGCTTGAACAGTAAAAGCGAACAGTACGAATCTTAAAGCAGATCTAAGAGTTTAAGATGTAGTGTTATTTAGTTTGATATAACACTAGTGTCATATTAGCCTAACTCATTATTAGCTGGGTCATAATCGTGACGAGGGTTGATAAATTAAATACTGAATGCATATAGTACAATTTCTATCATGTCGCAACGTCACCACATCGTACTGATCGCCTTAAAAAATAACATGGAAAGTCTTTTATTTTATTATTTTCCTTTTTCTTTCCTTTGAGGCCCGTTGGCATGACATTGACATCCCGAAGATTATTCGTCATATTTTGTCTTTGTGTTTTTATATGGTAATTTCCCATCCAATTTAATATGTTAATTTTATATTGGACTACTGAAATTAATTGTAATTTTATATTACTAAATTCGATCGTAATGTACAGAGCATATAAACAGTCTTTTTTTTTTTTTTTTTTGGCAAATAGCCCGTAGGCAACTTCATTAATACCAGAGTGAGTGTTACATGTTAGCCTGAGATCGGCTTGTTGTGAGATACTCATAACATCAGATTACATCTCCTGTCATAAATATTACATTTTCAACCAAACCTCTGACAGCTACTTTACTAACATCAGTACAGAGTGACTGAGTTTGGTCCTGGGGTTATGCTCAGTTGTAGGGGAGAGGGGGGCGTCCGACGCCCATCGGACTACTTTTGTGTTCGATGGGTTCTCTTCACCGTCGGATCTACTTTAGAATTCGCACTCATAATTTCACGTCTGCTTTAAAATCCGTACACACGAATCCTGAAACAGATTTGACGATGAGAGAATCCATCGAACACAAAAGTGATCCGATGGCCATCGGACAGCTCCCTCTTCCCAGTTGTAGATGGGGAGCATCCAAGTTCCCAGTAATCAGTGGAAAAAAGAGCATATAAACAGTCGATATTGGTTTTAGGCATATGACTTTTTTCATGGATCATAAGCCCGCTGGGCCCAACCCAAACAATGATAGCTTCTATATACAGTTTGCGGCCATCCAATTCCAATGTCATGAGCCCATGACCCAGCGCAGATTTTAATTCATTGTACCGTAAATTAATAGAGGAGGGTTCAAATGCCTTCATTTTTGGTGTCCTCGTCAAATCTCTATTTTTAAAAACTTTAATAGTCAAAAATTTAAAATTTGAAATTTAAAAGTCAAAATAAAACCGTTGGATATGATCTATATCATTTTATCTATGGACATGTAAAATATTACGACATTTCAACTTTATTTTGGTTATCATCAAGAGATTGTAAAAAATGTACTAATGTGGATAATTTCTAGACGTTGATTTTTCAACTTATTAATTCATATGAAAATAAAATTGAAATGTGATAATATTTTATGAGTATATTGAGAAAATAATATAGATCACATCTAACGGTTTTATTTTGAAATTTATAATTTAAATTTTGAGTTATATAAGTTTTAAAAATAAAGACACGATGGAGACACAAAAAATGAAGGCATTTGAACCATTGTCAAATAAATATCGTGGAGTACAACGACAATATTTACAACTCTACACCATTCAAAAGTGGAATATTTAATTTCTCAATGCCATTTCTTTCCTTGTGTTAAATTATTGAAATGAGCTTTATGGATGGGGTTGTTTTTCCAATATATAGGAGGTCAGATTAAGATACAGATACACTCACACACACAATGGACAGCTAATTCAAAATAAAATCTTATATATATATTTTGCGCAGGAGCAAGTTGTAAAATTAGTTACTTAATTAATATACCAGGCCAGAGCCCAGAGGCCTAGATCATAGGTGGATGGCCGAGAGCCCCGAACCATTATGTCAAATATTTTTAACAAAAAAAAAAAATACATTATTGGTTTTGCTTTTTCTTAGATAGAAGAAACGAGCTAATTTAATCCCTTGCATTAAGTAGTTCGAACATTAATTTTAATTTACACTGATTGTTGTTGGATATACATCACAATCATTCAAAAAGATATCAAGATCGAACGTGTATGGAGAAAAGAAGCAAAAACTGTTGGTCCCTGTGAACTAATTAAGGCACCATTTTGAAATGAACGGAGGAATCCAATTCAAAATTTCAATTTTTATGCATGCAAATATATAGGAGAGAGAGTTTTCAAAAACCCGAAATAAATGAAAGAAAGCAAAAAATTATGAACCAGTTGTCACAGTTGAACTGTTACTAATTAATCCCCAACATTCAGTCACTGGGCAGTGTTGAGAGACCAATCAGGCCTTAAGCTAAGTTATCTGATGGGGAGTGAGTGAGTGACAATGGTAGTAAGTAGTAACATAAGCTGTAATTTAAATTTCAAGCTAATGAAACCGAGCATGCAATGTCTTTTCTTAAAAAAAAAAATAAAATAAAATAAAATAGTTCATCCTAATTTTAAAATGATGTGGGATGACATTTAAATAGGGCTGAAAACGAATCCGGATTATTCATTCCGAATTCACTCTATATCCAAATTATCCGTTTCGTATCTTACTAAGATCCAATCCAAATATTTTTTCAATACAACTAAAGCATCCGAATTCGGATACAGATAACTTTTCAAGTTCGGATATCCGCAACTATTCGAATACAAAAACTGCTCCGAATTCTACCCAAAATGCCTCCGCGCTCTTACTTCTATCACCCATTCAAATTTCATGGTTAGAGTACCTCCGCTTTCATTTAGGGGTGTTTATTGGGGCCGATTTATTCAGTTTTGAACCGAACTGAATTAATTCGAATCAAATGGTTCGGTTTTTTCAGTTTAATGGTTCGGTTCGGTTTGCTTTTTAAAACTGAATTATAATTTTGGTTCGGTTCAGTTTGAAAATTTTTAAAACCAAAATAACCGAACCGACCGAACTTTTATATATTATGGATTTGATC
Organism: Carex rostrata; assembly: GCF_964058835.1. Classification (NCBI taxonomy): domain Eukaryota; kingdom Viridiplantae; phylum Streptophyta; class Magnoliopsida; order Poales; family Cyperaceae; genus Carex; species Carex rostrata. The sequence goes on from NC_135934.1 coordinate 9,154,347, forward strand.
CGGACCATCTCGGTTTATTTCTTAATCAATTGCTTTAAATACTTCGGTTTATTTCTTATCTTAGTTTAAAACTTGTGTTCAAATTAGAGAGAGAATGAAATATAATTTTGGTAATTGATATTGTATTTTGCATTGCCTCTCGGGATGAATTACATTCCCCATATATAGGCAGAATTATTACATTGGAAAGATTGAGCTGTCAAATAAAATTGTAAATGGTAAAAACGTTGTTAAGGAAACAAAGGAAATACTGGGAATGAAATCTGATGATTTCGTGACAGTGGGTAGAATTAATATAACAAATATTGTTCTCAAGTGCAAGCTCAAATGGATGTCTCCATTCTTTATCTTATTATAGTTTATTTCTTAATACTCCAATTTATTTCTTAATACACTTCGGTTTATTATAAATCAATTGTTTTAAATAAAAAAATTAATATGTTTCAGTTTGAACCGATCAAACCTAAATAAAACTTTGGTTTGATTCGGTTGCAATGCTAATTCGGTTTGGTTCTATTCTTAAAACCAAATTATAACTTTGGTTTGCCTAGTTTGGTTCGATTTCAACTGAACCGAACCGATGAACACCCTACTTCCATTATAGAATATCAAATTAAAGTAAGGTCTATCTTGTGGGACTAAACAATAAGATCATCCGGACAAAGCCCAATAGAGTCCCAAGTCCCTTTTCACTTGTCTTATTCTTTTTTCTTAAGAATTTCAGTAGAGACCCTATACTTGAAGCTCCTAAATCTATTGAAGATGAAATTTTTACTTCAAATCCTTAAAAGTTAGAATTGTGCTCCGGCCATACCAGTCCTTAGTTGTTTTGAATTTAGTTATAAACCCAGCATGGCCATTCGTAATAGAATTACAAAATATTTAGAGCATGGAGGACATACATGACTAAATAAAATTTTTGTTTCATACTTTTCTCAATTATTTTTTAAATTCATATGACTCAATTATCTGATAAGTATTCGTTTTGTATCCATTCCGTATCCGTATCTGCATCCGTTTAAGGCGGATTTAGTTTTAAATTTTGATATCTGTTTATTATCAGTATCCGTATCCACTCATTGAAAGACGAATATGGATATGATATTAGCATTATCCGCTCCGTTTTCACCCCTACATTTAAATGATGTTTCAGTAATATAAAGTGACAGATATATTAACGCTAATATCGAAGTTTCTCTTTTTTTTTCCTCCAAATTTGGAAATTAAAATGTTTTTATCTTGGTTGCTGATTATAATTTGGTTTTCCAAATTTTAGAAGTTATATTAGTTATGTTAATTATATATACAACATAATTCGAATTCTAAATAACAAAATTATTAATTAGATTTATCATTTATGAGATTGAAAGATAGAAGTCTAGCCTTTTACACGGAAGATTTCTCTTTACCACTTAGACAAGAACTGAGACTTTAATAATTTAGATTAATTATATAAATTTGAATATTATTAAAATTTGAAAAATGTTTATGTTGTTTGGATTCTAAAAATACTAACCTGTACTATTTAATTTTTTTAGAAAATATTCGAGAAGTTAGATTTTGATTATAGAAGTTTTTAAGTTTTTTTAATTTTTCGTCTTGAAAATTTAGCAATCCGAAAATTGGAACATTTCAATTACAAGATCCTTTGAACAGTTGAAATTAATATGAAAATGAAGCTTTTAAACTACAATTTTTTTTAAAATTTGCGAACAATCAGCAGTATTGTTGGATACCATGAAAATTGAGAAGGAAAGGAAAAATGATGAGATAGAAGATTAACAAATAAAAAAAAACGTATGGGCCCACAATTATTTTCTTGAAAATTTCGAAAGCAATGGCAATAATTCGGTCTCAATCTTGAGATGGAAGAACACATGTTGAATTTTCAATTTTTTCATTTCCACCAGTTGCAAATTTCGAATGTAAATTAAAAGTAATTTGAAAAAATGTATTGGTTTTCTTTGAACATGCACGTCTGTACGTTTAGATACATATTAGATATAGGAAGCAGTTAACAGTCCTCCAACTCCAATTCCTCAAAAATTCTCAGATATTTTTAACTAATTTTGTAAACATCAATACTAAATCCTGTAAACTAATTCAACAAATCCTGTAAACATAAAAACGCGTGAAAGTTGTTAAAACGCGTGAAAGTTATTAAAAACGCGTGACAGCTGTTGGAGACCTATAAACACGTCAGTTGTGGCAGTTATCATGTAAATACACACATATTATCTTGTAAACATACACATAGTATCCTATAAATATACACATATAATTCTGTAAACAAACATATTGTACTTGAAATTATAGCAGTTGAAATTATGGCAGTTGTGACAGTTAAAAACGCGTCAGAACTAAGCTAAAAAGGGAAGGGTTTTATACACGGAAATTTTTGGGGACTGTAGCCCGGGGAACATTACCTTTTCTCTTAGATATATTTCTTCGATATAAGACTGGGTGGAGTCTCGCCCGAGAACTGAGACAACAAATGATTTCAAATCTAATATTGTTCATGCATAATTTGAAATTTTGCCTTTTGTTTTCTTCTCCCTTTTCTCATCCCTAGAAATAGTGTTTGGTAAAAACCAGTGAGGGCTCAACCCGGACCGGACCGTGCCTGTGCCACGGGTATGCACGAGTACACGGGTACGGGTATTAAACGGGCCGGATCCGATTTTTCGAAAAAAAACCCGTGCATACCCGGACCCCCGTACTCGTTAACTCGTACCCGTGACGCCCGTGCCCGTGAACCCGTGCGCCCGTACCCGTTTTTTTCAAATTCCAAATTTTTTTCAAATTTCCTCCAAACCAATATATTTTCACATAAAAAATAATATTTTAAACTAATTATATTAGACATGCATAAATTTATTTTATATAAAGTGACTAAAATATATAATTTAAATTACAAATTCATTTGTAATTTAATAGATATATGATAATTTCATATATTTTAATGAAATTAATTTCAAAACGTCATATTGACAAAAATATTAATTTTTATTTGATCCATCTCATAAATTAATTTGATATATATATTTTTTATTTTTAAACACTAAAAACAATAAAAAAAATTAATTGCATGAGTACGTTGCTTTATTTTTTATTATTTATAATTTACATATGTTTCAATGAAATTGAATTTATAATTTATTTATATTTCAATAAAAAAAAATTTATTTATATTTGATTATAACAAAAATTATTGAGTTCAAATATACAACCATGTCAAATGAATTTTAATTAGTATGAATTTAGATTTACAATTTATTTGTTTTCAAAGAAAAAAAAAAAAAAAAAAAAAAAAAAAAACCGGACCGCCTAGCCCCCCTATCCGGACCGTCCTTTCCCTGAACCCGTAACGGGCACGGGTATTAAACGGGCAGGGCAGGGCAGAATTTTTGAAAAAAAAAAAACGTGATACCCAGCCCGTTATACCCATGTGTCTGTGATGTCCGTGACCATGTCTGCCCGTGCCCGTGCCCGGATTTTGCCTGGACCACCCGGCTCGGACCGTTTACCAAGCACTACCTGAAAACCTTCGGAAACAAGTTCAAAATGATTGTACTTGCATAACAATTTGCGCTTCGAGTTTTAACCATTGAATCAGGTGGAACACAAATTAATGTGGTACTGCTAAGTGCTAAGCTATATTCTCATTAAGCTTTGATTTGATCGATTTGCATTGCATGAAACCCTGACCAGTTAATAACTCTTGATTAATTAATCAATGTGGCCTAAGATTGATGACGGCAACACTTATGTTATCCCCAGTATGTCTGGCCAACGCCATCTTTGTTAGAAGCATCGCTGCATCCGCACACGCTTTTGCCTTGTTGAGGCCACCACCTACTGTCTCCTTTCCATCCTCGTCGACCTCCGCCTTGCTGCGACTTGCGGCAGCTCGCAAGCATCTGCTAACGACCTGGCACGCCAACTCATTGGGCACCACATCCCATAGCCCATCAGTCGCCAGTATCAGGCACTCGTCTTCCTCCTTTATCTCCGTAACAGTTACCTCCGGCTCGCTGATTACAAATGGTTTCAGGTAGCTATCCCCTGTTTTTGATTAATTAATTAATTACATTGTTGAAAACAAAGAATGAATGAATGTATGAATGAATCATATCCATTAATGTAAAAACTTACCAATGGCACGAGACATGGCAAGCACGCCTAACACCCGAGGTCCATCCCAGTATATGACCCGGCCACCTGCCAGTTGGATCCGTTGAAGCTCATCAGGTCGATCTGGCTGCAATGTTTTTAAAAGAAGTAAAAAACATCAGCATTCAACATTATTATTTTGCTTTTTATATAGGATGGATTGATTATTAAGATTTTAGAACCGACCTTGTGGTCAGAGGACAGAGGGACGGCAGATCCATTACGGCAAAGAACAGCACGGGAATCACCGCAATTGGCGACAACAACATGGCGTGGGCCGACAATAGCCACAGTGGCAGTGGAGCCGACATTGTTGCAACGGGGCTTCCGCAACTCGCAACTGCAGGGCTTGGTTTTGCTGTCAGAGCCTGACGCAACGGCCTCCTTGTCCATCTGTGCAAAGCACTTCTCCATTGCTTCCGTCCACCATCCCTTTTCCTTTTCCTTTTCTTCTGGCTCTACCTCTTTTAATTTCATCCTCTGCTCCAACTCCCCTGCCACTATCTCATGCATCCTCTCCTTGCAATGCTCAGCCACCTATTCAAGCAAATCAAATTAAATTTAATTAAATTAAATGCACTTCAATTCCTGATCTAATTTTTTTGTTTTAAATTTTGATCGACGAAGAGGAGCCAATTATGAGTGCTTACATGAGAGCAGCCATGGCCATCAAATACGCCAAAGAAGTGGTAGTTCTCGCGCTGTTGCTGATTGGGATGGCGATGGCAATGGTGGAGGTCACCATGTCGTGAAGCTACAAAACCCAGGTGAATCGACACTGTGTCCTCCATCTCTCTCCTCCTCCCACAGATCGACATCACTCCATATTCGGGGCAATCGCTCACCGCATCTGAACTTTCTGTACAAGTACTGTAACGCCTGTCTGAACTCAAACTCACTCTGCAAACCGCATCACAACTCTTCGATGAAGTGACCTCTGAGGTGGACACGTCAAGCCTCCGCCGCTTGCTGCGAGAATCAGGGGCTTGTGCTGCCATGGAGTCAGACTCGGCAACCGATCTCAGTCTCGTGCGCCGTAGAACCATCCTGCGGCGCCTGGCCACACGAGAACAGGAGTCCCTGGTCCCAGCTGCACCCATTTGACACCATACCTCCGACATTTGTTGGTTGATTGATTAATTGATTGTCAACTTCTTTGTTTGGTTTCTCTCCCTCTTCAGCTTTCTCTTATGTTGATTTTTCTCTGTTTTGCGCTTCAGATATCTTCGGTAGCTTTCATTGAGAGAGGTCAGGTTTCGATGGGATGGAAAGCTAATAGAAATAGAAATAGAAATAGAAAGGCAATTGCAACATTCCTGCATCAATCAAAGAAATAATCCGGCCCCTCCTCGTCTCTACGAGTGACGCGTGGGCTACCTTCGGTTTCGACGACCGTGACACGCGTCCCATTCAAAGAAGGAAACGCAAGGCATCATACCGGTGGCTGGATTTGAAGAATATTTCCAAAGTGTGACACGAGTAAAATGACTGGGGTTTGTGGACCCCAAATGAAAGGGAAAAAAAGTCTTTTGGGTTAGATCGGGGCCGTCCATCCGAGACAGGTGGAGGCGTCTTCAGGAAAGGAGGGCACGTGTCATCTCACAGGTTGGGACATTAATGATATTTTCAAGCAGTAGAATACGGTTAGATATGGAATTTAATATAGAATAGGAGGACCAGCTGGGACCAGTGGGGCCGTGGGGGGCCTGGTAGGCCGGGCAACCGCGGAATGAAGAACACGTAATGTACGGGAGTCGAACTGAGGAATATTTTTTTTGATAGAAATTAATAAAAAGATAAAGAGAGAAATAGAAAACGTACAATAACTTTATTATTGATAGAAATATCGGTACAAATTTTACCGATTTTAAAAATTAAAAGTGTTTAGATCGGTAAGGTTTTTACTGATCCTAACATATATTTTTTTTTCTATTTTTTTGGGTGATCCGTCCTTTTCCATGCTCATTTTTTTTCTCTTTTCTTCGTTTCGAAAGCTACAAACAACATAAATATTTTATAATAATAATTTTTTGTTTGGAGTGATTTGTCCCTTTTCCGTCCCTTTTCCCGTGTTTAATAATATTTTATAAATATGGTTGATTATTTCAATCGGTGACATATTCTCAGCATTTAATCGGTGACATACGCTGCGGACAAATGAAAAGAGTTAAAAAAGATTTAGGACCGGTAGAACTCTTACCATTTTAAACACTTTTGATTTTTAGGATCGGTAAAATTTATACCGATTTTTCTATTAATAATAGAATTGCTGTATCCTTTCTATTTTTCTCTCTACCTTTTTGTTAATTTCTATAAAAAAAAAATTCCCCCTAGAGATGAAGGATTTAGATTTTTTTTTATTATTATTATTTTAATGAAAAGAATTGAGAATTGAGACTCATTGCAAGATTCAAATCTGCTGGAGTACCTTTATTCTTCTATACTAACCGTTGAAAATTGATCATACGGCTTTAATTACATCTAATTCATTTTAATAGATTATTTTTTATTATAAAAGAAAAAAGTATTTGAAGTTATGTGATTAATTTTGAACAGTTTGAATAAAAAAACAGTAAGATACTCCTTTTCTAAAGTATAGGAGCAGATTTGAATCCCATCGGTGCAGCCAGAGGGGCCCCAGCCTACAGCCCACCTACTTTTCCTCGTATGATTAAATTAAAATGATGAAGTTAATTAACAAATATGATGGATGATCTCGTGTCATGTAATTTAGGAGTGGAGACCTTTTTTTTTTTTTTTTTGAAATAACCGATAGTGGCTATGAGTTTTCTTACAATAGTTCAAAGAACAACCACACTCACTACTAGCTGTATGAAAAAAATCATAGAAACCAGTAACCCAAAAACCAGCAAAAAACAACAAAAAAAGCAACCAACCAGTAACAGCTGGACTATATTCCCTTGAACAGTACCAGCCTACTCAACAGTATTTCAACCATAATTTTGCTTCTCTTATGGCATGTTGTGCTATCCTAGACTTTTGCTAACGGGTAACCCGTGACCCGTTCCGGGTTACCCGTTACGGGTAACGGGTAGGACGGGTAAAGGGGTAGGTCGGGTACGGGTAAAACCCGTAACGGGTAGACGGGTAAATTTCCAAAAATGTATATCCGGTCCGTTTATTACCCGTACCCGTTGCGGGTTGACGGGTACGGGTACCGCGGGTACGGGTCCGGGTATCCGGGTACGGGTCCGGTCCGCCCATTTTTTTTTTTTTTTTTTTTCTGTTTTTTCCTTGTTTTTTTTTCTGTTTTTCTTTCCGTTTTTTTTTCTTTTTTTTTTTTTCTGTTTTTCTTTCTGTTTTTTTTCAGTTTTTTTTTTTTCAGTTTTTTTTTTCAGTTTTGTATTTCCGTTTTTTTATTTTTTCTGTCTTTGTTTCTGTTTTTTTTTCCTGTTTTGTTTAATATTTTTTTTCTGTTTTTTTTACAGTGTCGTATAAATATTATTACGTGTTTATAATTCGATTTTTATAATATGAATAGTTCGATATCAAATAGAGTATATATATACATGAAATTATCAAGTCGCGTCTTTATAATTTATAAATGAATAAAATTTGTACCTTATATATAAAAATTATTCGTACGAAAATTTGTATATTTATACGGCTAAGTACAAATCTATTTATTTATTTCTTTAAGCAAGTCATTTTATTTTATTTTCAAATTCTCATTATAATTAAAACAATAAATTATAAATAATAATATCTTAAATTAATTTATTACATTAAAAATAATTATGAATAATTTGAAAACAATAGATTAAAAAATAAAAGTTACCCTCCTCCTTTATTCCGGGCTTGGGACCGGCTATGTAAAATAACATAGGCGGAGTTCTAACTTTTTTTTTGTTAGTAATTGTTCTTTAAAATGAATAATTTAAAAACTAATTAAAATGTTTAGAAATTATAATTTTTAAAATAACCATAAATATTAAAAGAGGTTAGAAAATTATACCGACACTACCTATCTAGTAGTTTGGATTCATATACCATTGTTCGTTTTCTTCCGCACCGTCTGAATCTGAATTAGGTTGAGGCTGCGGCTCGGTAACGCTTTCTTCAGTATCAGCTGCAGAAGATGATTCTTGAGCTTGATGTTGGTTGCGCTCGGCAGCATTAATCCAATCTTTCAAGCACACAAGTCTTTCAAAAACATGTGGACCCAATTTACTGCGTTTGTCGGAGAGGATCCTGTTCGCCGAACTAAAACAACTTTCTGAAGGGACGGTTGACACGGGTACGGCAAAGACGTCGCGGGCCATCATCGCCAGTGTTGGATAAGACCTTTGATTCCTCTTCCACCACGTCATGATGTCAACGTTTTCATTTTCGTTGCGCATATTCAAATAGCTCACTAACTCGTTTGTGGATGCGTGCGGTTCGCTATCTGATTGAAAATCTGCTAACAATCCACTACTGCTAGTGCTCCTGAAAGTGGAACTATTAAAAAAAAAAAAATTAGTGGACAAATAATGTAGATATTATAAATAATAAAGATTAAAAGCATAATGTATATTTATTCATACCTAGGACCAGCCCGGGACGAAGAGGGGTTCTGGTTGCCACTAATTCTTGAGTTGTATATGTTAAACATCTCAGCGAACTTCGCATCCACGTATGCCTCGACCCCGGTTGCGACTAAATGTAGATTATCTTTGTACGCTTCAACCATTTTGATCGTGTAATATTTCTTGTATGCCGGGTTGAGGCAGCTTGCAATAATGGCCAAGAGGGGTACATCTTCCCAATATTTTAGAAATTTTAGTTTCATGGCCTCTACAATCGGTGTGAGAGATTTATCGTGGGTTTCTGCTTGTTCCAAAATACGATAAACCTTGGAAATTTGATAGATTTGCCCCAACAACTCAAATGCCGTCGGTGAATACGAGCAGGATAGTTTGACGGTTGCTTCAAAAAAGGTTCCTAGAAATGTTGAAAGCCTTTCTAGTTGGTCCCATTCCCCGACGGTGAGTTCCAATTGCATTGCCTGAGGGGTGGATCCCCTCAAAAACTCCCCTATGACAGCTTTATAAGGAAGGCATCGGTTCAACATCCTATAGGTTGAGTTCCAACGGGTATCTATATCCCAAGGTACTTTCAACTTGCTTACTCGATAGGTTACGCACAACTTCGCAAACTCTTGTCTTCTTTCATGGTTTGAAACAATGTGGTTGAGGGCATCCTTAAATTTAACTATCAATAATTTTATGGCTTCTGTTTTAAGTCCCGCCTTCACGACGAGGTTAAGTATATGACAAGCACACTTTTGGTGAAACATTTCACCATTCATAATCGGGTTTAGTGACCGTTTAAAAATTTCAATGGAAGCAATGTTGTTGCTAGCATTATCGAAAGATATTGAAAAAACCTTGTTAGCCATATCCCTCTTAAGGTTATACTCTTGTAAAACCTCAATAATAGATTTAAAAATTACATTTGCGGTGTGCGGGGAATCTAACACTCGAAAACTTAATATCCTCTTTTGTAATACCCACTGATCATCGATCCAATGCCCAGTAATACAAGAGTACCCAAGGCCATGTTTACCAGCAGTCTATATATCGGAGGTAATTGAGACCTTGTTGGATTGATATGCAAATGTACCTTTGAGGTCATCTTTTATGGTTGTAAACTGTTTTTTTATTTCACCAACCAACTTTCTATGATGCATCCTCTTGTACATTGGTTGAGCACACCCCCGAATGACCAACCGGGCAAAGGCTGTGCAACCACCCATACTGATTGGTTGGGCTTTGTGGGTTATGTACCGGGCCAATTCACTAAGCATTCTTTTTTCATCAAATTTTGGGTTGGTTAAAGTACCATCCGGGGTGATTTGAGTTTGAATTTGCGGGGTATTATTCGGGTTATAGTTTTCACCCTTTCTAATATGCACATCAACATGTCTTTTAAAGCTACTCATACCACTAGCTTGTTTATAAACAAAATAAGGTTTCTTGCAATGGTCTACCTTACAATAAAGAGTTTTCAAGTAACCGTCGTCATCTTTGGTCACATCATACCATTCAAACCAATATTGATTGTATTCGGGAGGTCTTCTAGCCTTCTTTGCTGCTGGTTGTTGTGGGGGGCGGGGGACAATTGGCGGAGGAGGAGCGAGACCTTCTTCTTGAATTTCAGTGACACTTGTCGAAGGAGTACCTGAAATAGGGGGGTTGAGTTGACTCGACGATGCAACGGAAGAAGTGCCTCCATATGCATACGGTGGTGGTAGTTGATGTGATTCTTGTGGAATGAATGTGTTTGGATCATTTGAAGTATAATACGGTGCACCCGTTTGGGGGTTTTGTTGATAATTTGTTTGTAGCATTTGGTCTCTTCTTTGATAATTTTGGGGAGGTTGTGGATAATTAGGTGGCGGCATTTGAGAGGAACTATCAAAATAATTTTGTGAATAATCTTGTGGATAATTTGTAGTTGGTATTTCGGGGCCAAAAATATCGGCCGACATTCTCGCGATATCTTCTTGCACCGAATCACGATGAGATGACATTTTTAATAAATCTAACATATTCAAAAATAAATACAATTACTTAACATATTCAACAAATATATCTAACCTAATTATATAATGAATTTCAAATACAACTTTATTTAAAAAAAACAGAAAAAAATAAAATTAAAAAAATCTGGAAAAAAACAGAAAAAATAGGAAAAACAGAAAAAAAAAAGTATGGATTAAAAAAACAAAGATAAAATCTAACCTATTGAAAAATAAATCTAACATATTAAAAAATAAATACAATTACTTACCATATTCAACAAATAAATCTAACCTAGTTATATAATGAATTTCAAATACAACTTTATTTAAAAAAAACAGAAAAAAATAAAATTAAAAAAATCTGGAAAAAAACAGAAAAAATAGGAAAAACAGAAAAAAAAAAAGTATGGATTAAAAAAACAAAGATAAAATCTAACCTATTGAAAAATAAATCTAACATATTAAAAAATAAATACAATTACTTACCATATTCAACAAATAAATCTAACCTAGTTATATAATGAATTTCAAATACAACTTTATTTAAAAAAAACAGAAAAAAAATAAAATTAAAAAAATCTGGAAAAAAACAGAAAAAATAGGAAAAACAGAAAAAAAAAAAGAATTTGAAAAAACAAAGATAAAATCTAACCTATTGAAAAATAAATCTAACATATTAAAAAATAAATACAATTACTTACCATATTCAACAAATAAATCTAACCTAGTTATATAATGAATTTCAAATACAACTTTATTTAAAAAAAACAGAAAAAAAATAAAATTAAAAAAATCTGGAAAAAACAGAAAAAATAGGAAAAACAGAAAAAAAAAAGAATTTGAAAAAACAATGATAAAATCTAACCTATTGAAAAATAAATCTAACATATTCAAAAATAAATACAATTACTTAACATATTCAACAAATATATCTAACCTAATTATATAATGAATTTCAAATACAACTTTATTTAAAAAAAACAGAAAAAAATAAAATTAAAAAAATCTGGAAAAAAACAGAAAAAATAGGAAAAACAGAAAAAAAAAAAAATTTGAAAAAACAAAGATAAAATCTAACCTATTCAAAAATAAATCTAACATATTCAAAATAAATCTAATTATTTCACAAGTTCACATAATAAATCTATCATATTCGAAATAAATATAACTTATTCAAAATAAATTTATCATTTTCAAAAATAAATCTAACATATTCAAAATATTTCACATATTCACAAAAATGAATCTAACATATTTTTTTAACCTATTAAAAATAAATCCGAATTTCAAAAATAAAATCTAACATATTCAAAATAAATCTAATTATTTCACAAGTTCACATAATCACATCTAACAAATCTAACATAAATTAAATAAATGTAACATTCAATAAATCTAACAAATCTAACATAAATTAAATAAATCTAACAAATCTATCATAAACTAAATCTAACATTCAATTTAAATTATACATTTATCTACAACAATAAATCTAATATCAAATTTTAAATTACTCTACAAAAATAAATGAATCTAACAAAAATGAATCTAACATATTTTTTTAACCTATTAAAAATAAATCCGAATTTCAAAAATAAAATCTAACATATTCAAAATAAATCTAATTATTTCACAAGTTCACATAATCACATCTAACAAATCTAACATAAATTAAATAATTGTAACATTCAATAAATCTAACAAATCTAACATAAATTAAATAAATCTAACAAATCTATCATAAACTAAATCTAACATTCAATTTAAATTATACATTTATCTACAACAATAAATCTAATATCAAATTTTAAATTACTCTACAAAAATAAATTAATCTAACATAAAATAAATCTAACCTTTAAATTTCGCGGAAAAATCTTGCGGGAGGTGCCGAACTTTGTAATTTTGATACCTTCGTAATTCCGTAACGGGTTTAGCGAACCTCTAATTCCGTTTGCGTATTGGTAAAATGAATTAAATTACAACTATATATTTTTTTAAAAATAAATTTAAAAATTGAGAATAATGAAAAATGAGAATTTGAGATTGAGTTTGAGGGATTGAGAATTTGAGAATTTGAGTTAGAATGTGGAGAGGAAGAGGATTAGAGGGGTGTATTTAAAGAAAAAATTGGAGAGGGAATAAAATTTGAAAAAAAAAAAAAAAAAAAAAAAAAAAAAAAAAAAAAAAACCGACGTGACCCGGGTGGGTCCGGCCGGGTTTGATTTGACCCGGACCGGGCCCCTCTTGAACCGGCGGTACAATTCAAAATTTGAATTTCAAAAGTGGGTACGGGTAAAGTTGGCGGGTACGGGTAACGGGTAACGGGTACGGGTAACGGGTACGGGCAACCGGGTAAAGGGTACGGGTAACGGGTACGGGTACGGGTACGGGTAGGCGGGTATAGGGGTACGGGTAGGCGGGTACGGGTTGGCGGGTAGACGGGTACGGGTACAACGGGTTATTTTTTAAATCACGTTCTCCGGTCCGTTTATTACCCGTACCCGTCTACCCGTCTACCCGTTTGTACCCGGGCAACGGGTACGGGTACCACGGGTAACGGGTACGGGCCGGGCAAAACGGGTGCTACCCGTTCCGGGTTTAGCAAAAGTCTATGCTATCCTAATCGGGTCGGGTTCAATATCTTCAAATATTTTCTTGTTTCTTGCTCTCCACAAGAACCAGCAGACAACAAAGGAGTAAGGTCCCCATTCGTTCCTTGACATTCTTCTCTTACAAGCTTTCCAAGACTTGATAACCGTTGCCTGCACAGTATCTCCGGTACTTGCAATGTTACATCCAAGCATTGCATTCAAGCTTACCCAGCATCTTCTTGACTTATAGCATTGGAAAAATAGATGTGTTGCGGTTTCTAAAGGGGGACCTTTCTTTCTTTTGTCCGTGGAATACACACCCGGTTAGGGCTGGAAAAAAAATTCGTATTTCGTGATTTGATTCGGATTTGATTCGAATTTAATTCGATTTGAAATGAGTTCGAATTAAAACGAACCAAACCAGGTTCAGTTCAAAATTAATTCAAACCAAACTCAAACTTAGTCTGGTTCGATCGAAATGGGTTCGCAAACTTTTATAGTTTGAATATCATAATAACATCGGCTGTTCATTTAACTGATTAAATGAAAACCCAAGATAGAGAATCATAATTTAACTTAGCCGACACTCCCTCGCTTTCAAATCTCAATAACTTACTTCTCTCTCTGTCTCTCCCTAACTCACTCTCCCTCTCGCTTTAAAACCTAGCCGACGCTCAGGGGCGGATCTACTGTAGCACAGGGGGGGTCAGCCGCCCCTCCCTGGATTTCGAGTTTTAGTGGTGATTTATTGGTACCGGTCGACTCTGCCCCTCCCTGGAAATTTTTTTGCCCCTCTTTGAGCGTTTGAGTTATAATTCGGGTTAAATTTAGTGTTAAAATCAAAATATTTTTTTTGAATTATGATTGGTAATATTAATTATAATAGAATCAGAAATTATAAGTCAAGGTGTTGAAAAAATAAGTCAAAACATTATTTTTTTATTAAGTACTCAATTAGTTAATGGGTTTAAATCCGATAAACTATTTAAATCCGATTCGATATTTTTTTGCCCCTCCTTGACGAAAATCCTGGGTCCGCCCCTGCCGACGCTCTCGGCGATTGGATGTCTCTCTGGCCGTTACTCCTCTCTCCGGCCTAGACAGCTGTCTCTCTTCTCTCTTCTGCCGTCTCTCCTCCGCCTTCTCTACCTTTCAGATTCTCACTTCATTAGATGGTCCGATCGAGGGTTTGATCGAGTGAGCACTCGAGGTATGATTACTTGTTTTACTGCATATTTCGGTTCTTGTACTTAATTCTCTTTTTATGATTATTTATTGTGATGTATTTTTTCATGAACAATTTTTCAACTTAAAAACACTCGTTTTATATCGGTAAAAAGAAGTCATGGGAATTTTGTCCCGCGAGAAAAAATTAATGTATAAATTACCAGTATAACTAGGGTTGCTAAAAAATAATTTAGTTCGTGATTCGATTCGGGTTCGATCCGAAAAATGTGTAGTTCGCAATTAATTCGATTCAAAATGAATTTGATTCGAAACAAATCAAACCAAATTCGGTTCGAATCTTATTCAAACCAAACTCAAACTTAGGATAAGTTGGATTCGTTGTCACCCCTATGACTCGGTTGATAACCTTTCTAACTGATAAGACGGAATCAAAATTATGAATAAGTGGATGAACGGCCAGATTTTCCTACCTACGTGTATGCAAGAGATTCTTTTTTTTAGATTCTTGGTACGTAGTGACGTAGTGTTGTATGCAGGAGATTCGTTTTTCTCAATTTACTTGCTATGTGATTTATAATATGATACATGCCACAGACGAATGTTTTTCCTTTACGTAATATAATAAGGGAGAAAGGAAAACTAAGTGTTTTCTTACTTTATTATTACTTCTTTTTTTTATCGAAAATTAAGCTTTGGCTGTTTTTTGGACTTCATTCTAAAAATAAAAATTATTTTAAATTAATAAATTTTAAGATTGGATAGTTTATATACAAGAAAAATGAGATTAATTTTGGAAGCAATTCTTTCAAGAAAAAAAAGGTGGTTTTAAAAACAAATAAATATATTTTCTAAAACATTAATGATGACCAACACAATCAGCCAGGCAATAATTTAGTTGAGACAAGTATAAAAAAGTTATGACAAGAGGAGTATTAAAATGCATTATTGGTTTTGTGTTCTAATCATACTTTATATCTTCATTTTTATTCTCAAAATTCAAACAGTTGATCAAAATCGCTGAACGTGATCTTCATATTAAAATGTGTTTAGAGACCAAAGTTCATATTTTTTGGAACTTTTTTTTTACTATTTATTTAGATATGTACAAAATCACTGCTGGATCATCTAATGATTTCGTACCTATCTAAAATGTGGTAAGTTTTTAACAAAAAAAATATAAAATTTGGTCTCTAAATACATTTTAATATATATTGGGTGGTTCTGATCGACTGCTTGAATTTTAAAATCTAAAATAGAGATATGAAATACAATTGAAACACAATACTAGTAGTGCATTTTAACTCTACTCATTACGAATTACATTATATCTTAGACATATCAAGTAAATATCTTCTTAATCGAGAAATGGGAGGTAACACAATTGGCTAGAAAAAAGTTCTAGAGTTGTTGTATCCAACGGTCGAGAGTTTGATTCCTCCTCACGACTTCGCAACTTCTGCGAAGATTTAAAAAAAAAAATCTTCTTAATCCAGAAGAAAACAAATACGAATATAATAAGAACAGAAAAACTGAATTGCACAGAGTAAATGATAAATGTGACATGAGTTTGTTTATTGAACTATTAATAGTACAGTTACATGCTGTATTATTGTTTTGAAAATCTATCAGATAAATTTTATATGACGAATTCAAATTGTTGAAATTAATCTACCTTACAAGTGATGTGTTTATTGTAAATTTTCAAATTAGTTAAGTATAAAATCTAGGGATTAAAAAAAATAGCACTAAAATTAACCTATAAATTTTAACTTTTTAATCGCTTGATTTTTTTTTTTTAAAATTTGGCATATTTAAAAGGGAGTGTTAATTATAACATAGGGAAAAAAAAATAGATTATGGGCCGAGTAACATGTCATCAGAGATTCTTCCAAAACTATCTGGGCCTATCTCATTCTTAGGTGGGTTAACATCTCTGTACCGGAGTTGGATCGTTGTAGTTGGGGTTGGGCCTTGTACGTACGGCCCAGAGACCACACCTAGTCGACAATAGCGTAGAATAATGGTTTAGCGAAGAATAATGATAGTCTGTCGTCATCAGCAAAAGAGGCTTCATAACACTTATTGTTCTCTCTTTTCTGCACTTTTGAAAACAACATATATATGTGGCGCCCATTAAAAACAACGCGTACAAATTGACCGGTGAATATACATATCATGATCCCCCGGTGGTGATTGCTCATAGGACAACATCGATCTCACATCTTGTTTAATAAATATCAACATTACAATCAAGCATTCGATTTTCAAGCTCAGACATCGTACTCTCAACGACCCTCGACCTATAATTATGACACCTTGTTTTTAGGTGACTAGAGTTTTAGAAAATATATACCGATTTTTTTTATTTATATCCAAAAAATAAATAAAATTTTAAAAAATAACCAAACCTGCGTTGAATTTCGAAAAGTACCCAAACCGGAAAAAAATTTTCCGGATTCAACCTCTAACACCGGATAAATTTTTTCCGGAAATTGAATTCAAAATCCGGATAAAATTTTTTCGGTCTCCAAATCCGGAAAAAAAAAATTCCGAACTAAGCTCCCAAAACCGGAAAAAAAAAATTTCGGACTCACATAAGGGGTCCGGGGTCTTTCTTCCCCACCCACTCCCTCGCATCTCTTTCTCCTCTCTTCAACAAAGGTAATTTTTTTTTAAAATTTATATTTATAATATTTAATTATTTAATTTTAAATGGTTTAGAATAGTGTTCAAATAATTTAGAATTTTAGAAAATTGTGTGGAATAATTTAGAAAATATGAAAATAGTGTAGAATAATTTAAAAATATCAAAATGGTCTGCAATAATTTAGAAAATACCAAAGTGGTATGGAATAATTTAGAAAATACCAAAATGGTCTGGAATAATTTAGAAAATACCAAAATGGTCTGGAACAATTGAGAAAATACCAAAATAGTATGGAATTATTTAGAAAATACCAAAATGATCTGAAATTATTTAGAAAATACCAAAATGGTCTGAAATTATTTAGAAAATACCAAAATAATCTGGAATTATTTAGAAAATACCAAAATGGTCTAGAAAATTGCCCTATTAATTTAGAAAAAAATTTCGATTAATTTAGAAAATTAAAAAATGATTATGAATTTTTTTAGGAAACTCTTTTATTTTTGGATTCCTTCCGGAGTTCTGACTGTTTGATCGATCGGCTCTTCGATCCAAGTTTTTTAATATTTTTAATATTAATTTTAATTTATAATATGATTAATTAGTTCATTTTAAATGGTTTAGAATATTGTCCAAATAATTTAGAATTTGTAGAAAATTGCCCTATTAATTTAGAAATCCAAAATGGTATAGAATAATTTAGGAAATACCAAAATTGTCTAGAATAATTTAGAAAATACCATAATGGTCTAGAATAATTTAAAAAAAAATTCAAAAATTGTCTAGAAAATTGCCCTATTAATTTAGAAAATTGTTCGATTAATTTAGAAAATTCTAAAATGATTTAGAATTTTTTGAGGAACATCTTTTTTTTCAGATCCCTTCCGAATAATTCAGAATTTTTTAGAACATTCCAAAATTGTTTAGAATAATTTATAAAATTCCAAAATAGTTGAGAATATTACCCTATTAATTTAAAAAAATTCAAAATGGTCTAGTATAATTTAGAAAATACCAAAATGGTCTAGAATAATTTAGAAAATACCAAAATGGTCTAGAATTATTTAGAAAATACCAAAATGATGTAGAATAATTTAGAAAATAACAAAATGGTCTAGAATAATTTAGAAAATTTCAAAATAATTTAGAATATTGTTCGAATTTTTTAGGATGGCAGACGAAACACTTAAGCATACATTTAGCCGCTTGTTGTGGATAACTCACGCAATCATAGGGTATCTGAGGTGTCTAAGTGTTAGTTTGTAATAATCTAGAAGTCAATAATACGATAAATTATCATAAAGCTTTGTTCATGAATTGAATGTTTATTTATATATCATTTTGTTGCCTTGAGTATTATTGAATTTATGGATCATTTCGAGTTCATGACTGAAATTGTGAAACTCCATAATATAGATGATATATACTCTTAAAAGGTCACTGACCAAGGTAATTAGCATGAACACTAATTACCGCGATAAGGTTAGTATGTGGATTAAAAGATGGTTAAGTTTTACAAACCACCTAACACAAGATGTCATTTTAATCACATAGATACATGTTCTAGGAACATGGTACTTGACAGACCCCGAATGAAACATTAAATAGAATTGTGTTCGTGTCATTTATGTTTTCATTAAGTGTCACGTTCTACAGTATGAGGTATTTATCGTTCCCACTGAAAAATATGTATGTGTGATTGTTATCCACCGCTGTCCATAAAAAGCAGTCATAACGGTAGCTTTTCCATATGTATAGCTTAGCTGAGGAAGTGATAGTTTACCAAGAATATTATTTGTCCCTCGTATCTCTATACGACCTATAGCATCACTGGGCCCCTTGGTAGAGTTAGATTATCTGCATGCGGTATAATTACAAGAGTAATTATATTTGATAATCTACTCAAGTTCAAGAAAAGATACAGTTAGCAAGGATGACACACATCTACCTTGAAACTGATCTGATAGCTATGAGACAGAAGAACAGACACAAGTAAATTGTTTACTGGATCGTGATATTGTACTGTACAACATCATCTGTGTAATTGGATGGTCATGATGTGTTGCCAGATGCCGCTCATGATTATAGAAGTTAAAACAGTTTTAACTCTATTTACCAACATAACACAGATCCTATTGGGTCACACTATATAGGAGTTAATCGGAGAATCTTATTGTGATTGATTATAAATTGGTTATGATCAATAGTAAGATGGTTATAATTAATTATACGTGTTATAATTAAATTATAAATGTTATGTAAAAATAACAAGCAAAAACATTGGTTAATTTATAAACGTGTGTGACACGTTGTATAAAAGTTAACCGGTTAATTTATAAGTGTGCAGGACACGTTGTATAAATTACCGAAACAACAACCGCAAGAAAAATATATATAATTGTTCAGAATAATTATACGAATATTATTTGTATTCGGGCCGAGGGCATTCGGGTCTTTTCAGATTCGTCCTTATCCGCATGACATGTCATCGATCATATCCAGATGACACGTCATCGATCTTATCCACATCACATGTCATCCTTATCCATTCAATGACATATCTTGTAAATAGACCGAACTTGGAGGACATTTTGATCTTTTGGCAACCGACCCTAAACCCTATAAATAGGGGTGGAGGGATAGAGAGAAAAATCACTAATTCACTCATATCATTTCGTGTCGAAACAAATCGGTATTTTCTCTCTTTCTCGGTTTCTCTCCCAAATAGTGTTTCGGTTGAGAAAAGAAAGTTATACGTAGCTGACGTATAATCTTGTGAGTTGTTGTGAAGTATATTTACGGGATTGATGAATAGTGTTTTACCAAATTTCGCGGTATGTCAGTTTTGCATATTGATGAAACTGAGCAACCAAAAATTCGTGTTTACGGGTTTTCGTCCTTTTCTCGTGAATAGTGTTTTTGCATAATTCCGCGGTTTCTGGTATTTCTGGCAGAAGAAATAAACTGCTCTCCGGTTAGTCCTGGTGGATAACCGATAGAGGTATCACACGTGTGATACTCCGAGTCGATTCCTTCCTTGGTGAGGCTCTATTCGCTCAGTCTGCATTCCAACTGTGATTTGGAAACAAGGTATAAATATGCTATATTAATCTATTTAATTGGTAAGTAGATTAAAGTTTTAGAAATCAATCATGGAGTAGATCTGTAAAAATGATTAAATTGGGTTTTGATGCCAAAGGAATACTGAAGGTGGACCGCCTTGGAAAGTTTCCTGACATACCCCGTTTAAACTTGAGCTTAAGTTGGCTGTAGAAATTTTTGTTCTATGGTCATTCTGCAGCTTAAGCCTAAACGGGTTTTGGTTACAGCACCGTAAACCCCAACACTAAGGAGGTAAGCATTTACTTATTTCATTTTTCATAACTCGGCCAGTAATCAAATTATATTGTAATTGATTTTTTTGTCTACTTTAGAGTAAAAATATTTTGACCGTGAGACACTATCGACACAAATGCGATTATAACGAGAACTACGCACCGTTTTTAATTCGAATGGGCTTATATCAGATCGCGACATTGCCTAATATCGCCCTCGATGCGGCCCTCATTCATGGACTCGTCGAGCGGTGGCGTCCGGGGACGCACACCTTTCATCTTCCATTCGGAGAGATGACAGGTATTAACTAATTCATTTTTTTTTAATTTCTTACTGACAAGTCAAATAAATTACAGTTACGCTGGAGGATGTGAGTTGCTTGTGGGGTTTGCCTATTTTGGAGGATTCGGTAACGGGAATTACAGACTTGGCGAGTATCCAAAGCCGACTGTATGATTTGCTAGAGGTAAAAGATTATGAAATCAAGGGTTAAATGAAAAAGAGGGGAAATGATGCCAATGAGAGAAGATCAGATATGTTTGTGACGAAAAAAGCACTCTTCCAGCGCTTCAAAACATTGCCCGAAGATGCGACCGACCAACAATTGAAGTGGTTAGTATTTTTTTATTTAAAACCCTATTCGTATTTTACATTTTCAATAATGTACTCACATTCTAATATTGGTGATTAGGTATGTCCGTGGATTTATCCTTGTCATGTTAGGGAATACCATGTTTGCCGACAGTATCGGGGACGGGATACCGCTGTGGTATCTCAGCATGGTGGATAATTTGGACGAGCCGAAGAATTACAATTGAGGCGGAGCTGTTCTGGCATATTTATACCAAAATTTATGCCTCGCATCCAATCCTAGCTGCCACTCTATGCATGGTCCCACCATGCTTCTGCAACACTGGTCGTGGACCCGATTTCAAATTCACTGGCCGTTACCGGGATCTCAACCGGTATGGGACGCAAAAACATAAGATACATGCCCAGCCTTTGCTGACCTATGGAAAGCCCACATAATTGGGAAAACTCGGTGCATTCAAGTACCGCCGGTCTAAGTATCCCCCGCAACCAGATTCAGCAACTGACGGATAACATGGTGAATTGGCAGCCGTACGCAAATGTTTACCACCAACTTTCAAGAAGAACAGAAGCGTATCCACTGCGGAGTTTTTTCGTGCGGAGCTGTATGAAGCTTTTAATCTGGTCCGTTCATTTCGGATCGGACGAAACAAATCAGATCTTGCCCGAATTGAAAAAAAAATTTCAAAATTTACAGAGCTTTTAATCGGGTCCGTCCGATCCGAAACGAACGGACCAGATTAAAAGCTCTGTACGGAAAAACTCCGCAGAGGAAACGCTTCCCAAGAAGAACTCGGGCGGACCAGGTACATTGTAATAAAGTCGTATATTTTCTTTTATTTATGTCATCATAATTATAAAGAGGAGGGATCGGATGACACTGTTTTTTGGTGACATCGGATGACACCGTCCATTTTCAAAGTCCAAACAGTCGATCCAAACCGTTCAACTTGATGGATATGTTAAAATGTGCTTGCAGATCAAAATTTACATTTTTCTGAATTTGTTTTGGGTTTATTCAGATGGGTACAAAAATTCAACGGTCCAAATATAGCGATTTTGTTAAATACTTAATAAATAGTAAAAAAATTCAAAAAAATATAAAATTTGATCTGCAAGTAGATTTTAATATATCCATCATATTGAATGGTTTGGATCGACTATTTGGACTTTGAAACTTCAAAAATGGACATTGTCATCCGATATCACCAAAAAATGGTGTCATCCGATCACTCCTCAATTATAAATTCTACCTAACATTGCAACTATAATTTTATTAGCCATACTACTTATACCGCGGTCCTCTTATTTTTTATTGGATTGTTGAGCATCACAATCCTGATCGCTGCATGCGACAGTTTGGAAGATGGCAATAGATAGAGCCACCGCTTCCCCTGGATAAGCACGAGCACCAAGAGCTGCACAAGTAATATTCGCATTATTTCTGTGGTTTATTTATTTTAATATACTTATTTACCTATTTAACCTAATAATATTGTAAATAGGTTGAAATGAGGCTCAAAGAGGAATGCGAACTGGGGGCAAGTGCACACACGACATGTGAACCATACGACATAATATGCATAGCATGTGTACGAAGTAGCTCATCCATGGGATGTAAATGACCTTGTAAGATATTGAAGATGGTACCAGAAGGATTGCATGGCATCTGTCTACTTATTTGGCAAGCATGTGGAGGGGATGGATCGTAATGTTCCGATTCCAAGAGACGAGCATTCGAAGTCTGGATACATTCCCAGCGGATCGACATCTGTTCGAAATGTAAACATTTCTAACTCTGAAATTTATAAATCATTTATTATATATCATTTCTTATATTCTGATTATGTGTACATGCATTGCGTGGGATGGGAGAGTTGGCACACGGCACACGAACATTTTTCACTATGAGTATATTCAAGTCTCGGCTGATTATGCCTTGTTGAAATTTTTTCACCCTTAAATAGGACCTCGAAAAGTCCATGTCCGGTACGATAAGGAATCATAGTCATATCCCTTCCTTTTTCAATACGCTTTTGCAATAACTCAGTTACCCTGTCGGACCACACCTGACCATGCTGACATCCCATTTGAGATTTGTTTCATCGTTCAAAAAACCATTTATTCAACTTATAAAACGTGTCATCCACGACCGCTGCAACCTGTAATCGCCGACTAATTTTGAATACGGCGTTCAGTGACTCTGACCCATTTGTTGTCATTATCCCTCATCGGCGACTTGATACAACTTCTCTGGACATGGAAGCTCGTCTTCATCATTAGGGTTCCTCTTACCTACTTTGTTAAGGTAGTCGATAGCCTTTGGACAACTAATTTCAAAGTCTTGTAACATCTCCTGCAACCTCCTAGGTTTGCATTTGTTCACTCCAGCTATGAACCTATCGCTAACCTCTCTCTTTCGGCCCACGTGCTTGAAAAGGTTTTCGGCAACATGTTGAGAGCAATACTGATGCACATATTGATCGGTAGACTCATCCCATCCGAAATTCGGATCCTGAAACACGGCTTTAATCCCCAAATATCTATCTAATATGATACAAAAGAATCGATTATCTCCAATTACTTCCAACCTCAACCATCTCATAAAAAAATTCCAGTTGTCAGTGCTTTCTTTCTCCACAATTGCAAAAGCCACTGAAAGTAATTGGTTTTCGGTATCGTACATACATGCCATTAGCAGCCTACCTTGGTACCGTCCCGACATGAAACATGCATCGATACTAATCACTGGTCTGAGGAATGGTATCGCTGCAATACACGCTCCAAATGCTCATGCCGCTCTGTAGAAGTACCTATCAGTTTCTCTGGCAATCGGGATCGAGATCACATAATACTTAGTTCCTTGATTTTTTTTCTTTTTATGGCTTCCAATAGTGGGATAAGCAAGTTGTACGAGTTCTCCCAACTCCCAAACAGATTTGCAATAGCAAGCTCACAACCTCTCCATAATTTGTTGTACTTGGGGTTACCTTATCATATTTCATCATGACGATATCTCGAATATGATTTATAGAAGAGCACACATCTCTTCTAATGGTCTTATCAATCACAAGGACAATCATCTCTGCTGTAAACTGACAATGATCAGTACGTGTTGCCGATACTATGCACGTATGGGGAATTGCTTGTTTGGTAATAATCTAAGATTCTGAAAGACCGTTCTGCTTTGCGCATATCTTAAATTTACAAAAAACATCTCTGTACACCACCTCGTAACGTCTGGGTTCGCTTCTAACAACCTTGCACTCACAATTCTTATCGAGATGAAACTCACTAATTACTATCCTTAGAGCCATTTTCGACTCATAAACTACACCCTTAGCCAATGGATTATCGAATGTTTTTTTTAGCTGCCGAAAAAATTGACATCCGCAGGTCGAAAACTGAATATGTCATTGAAACTATCAATCGAATGTCTCATATTTTCCCGACCAGTTATCGGGTACTGTGCTTCACGGGATTTCGTTTGACGGGACTGTGATTGTGACTGGCTGGACGATCCAATATCATTGTCGAAACTCGATGACTCACCTGAGAGCATCTCATCTCCACTCTTCAAACTGTCATAATCAATTGCATCCACAGGTACATGCGAATAATCACGTACCTGTCTACGGACCCGACTTGTACTGGGTCGGGGTCTAACTGGTTGATCCACAGAGTTGCTACTGATACTGGGTCGGGATCTCATTGGTACATCCACAGAGTGCCGACCGGTACTAGGTCGGGATCCACAGGATTCCGACTGGTACTGGGTCGGGATCGAGGTTCAGGAATCTGACCGGTATAGTTTGGTTCCAATTCTACATATAACTCCAGGATCGGTAACCTTTGTGGAAAAGACGACACAATTCCTAAAATTATTTCGAACGATTGTTGGTTCATTACCGGTACTAATTGATAGTCACATTGGCCATCGATGGACATAATAAACTTGGCTTGGATTTCCAGATTTACTTGACTAGCATTGTACCCAACAAATTTATAAATCTCATTCCGAAGATAATCAAAGCTGTGCTTCACGGTTAGCGGTAATGAGTATTTAGCTCGGGTATAAAAGAGCCCGTCATCATTGTATTGGATTTTTCCTCCAATAAAAATTTTCACACAAATAGTTGTCATTTTTAGTTTCGATTGGTCTGGCAATTTAAAAAATAACAACACATAAGTAATTAAAAATTGTCTGGACCTCTAAAAATTATTCTATATCATTTTACAATTTTCTAAATTATTCTAGACCATTTTGGATGTTCCTAAATTATTCTACATCGTTTTAAAATTTTATAATTAATAGGGCAATATTATTTGAAATTTTATAAATTATTCTAAACCATTTTGGAATGTTATAAAAAATTCTAAAATATTTGGACAATATTCTAAACTCGGACTACAATGAACTAATTAATTATATTATAAATTAAAATTAAAATAAAAAAATAAAAAAACCTGAATCGAAGAGCCTATCGATCAGACAGTCAGAGTTCCGTAAGGGATCCGAAAAGGAAAGAGGTTCCTAAAACAATTCTAAATTATTTTAGACCATTTTGAAAATTTATAAATCATTCTACACCATTTTGGAAAAAAATTTAATTAATAGGACAATATTCTAAACTATTTTAAAATTTTCTAAATTAATCAGACAATATCTAAACTATTTCCTAAATTATTACAAATAATTACAAATTTAAATAATTTAAAATTAAATAAAATAATAAAACTTACTGTTTGAGACTGAGTAAAAGCGAGTGAGAGATTGAGTGAAAGTTACACTGAGATATGCAGTTTTTATAAACGAAATCAGTGCGATTCCGGAAAAAAAAATTCTGCTAATCAAAATATCAGATAAATTTTTTCTAGTTTCGGATCCGGAAATTTTTTTTCCAATATTAGATTTGACTTTCCGGAAATTTTTTGTCCGGTTTTGGATGTTGAAACCGGAAAATTTCTTTCCAGTTTGGGTA
The DNA here is from genome assembly GCF_964058835.1 of Carex rostrata. Lineage (NCBI taxonomy): Eukaryota > Viridiplantae > Streptophyta > Magnoliopsida > Poales > Cyperaceae > Carex > Carex rostrata. Next base: position 9,180,384 of record NC_135934.1, read on the forward strand.
GTTTTCGAAATTCAACACAGATTTGGTTATTTTTTGAAATTTTATTTATTTTTTTGATATAAATAAAAAAATCGGAAATATATACGTACCGCTGCAGTACTAAGCAACGCCGGTAACTTGTCCAACAACCAGATCGATGCAATTGTAACCTTGACAAAGGCAGTCTAATATTTCACAAAATCATTTAAATATGTGACATGTATGAGCAACAGTAGGAGCTTCGTTAATACAAAAAATAAAATAAAAATAGTATAAGAATAAATATCAAATTAATATATATTTTCTTTTGTCAAAGATAGAATTCAACGTTACAAACACCACTAATATGATTGCAAATTGCCTATACTCCAAAGTTTCTAATTGTTAATACTTGAATGCATGTACCTTTCAAAGTTAACCATTTTAAATTGCAAATTATTATTACAAAATCCAGCCGTCTTCGGTTGGATGGTTGTGATTGGATAGCTAGATATTATAAATGATGAGCAAAGCTAGGGTGTGATGTGCTCACCAAGAAAGTTTGGCGAGCATAACTCCAAAAATATATCGGATCGACGTCAAACGTCGAATCCAAACCGTTGAAATCAATATACTTCATGAGTGATGCATATATATGCAAAATTTTGAAAGTTTCGAGTTTATTTGCTACACGGTCAAGCGGTCAAAGAAATAATAAAAATTGAATATATAAAACAACTTATAAATTAACTTATAAAATATTTATTTCTTTGACCGCCTGACCGTGTAGCAAATAAACTTGAAACTTTCAAAATTTTACATGTACATGCATCACTCATGAAATACATGGATTTCAATGGTTTGGATTTGGCGTTTGAAGTCGATCCGATAAACTTTTGGAGTTGTGCTCACCAAACTCTCTTGATGAGCACATCACACCCTAGCTTTACTCATAAATGATATACTTGGATCAGTAACATTGTAATAGGAACAGAAAAAAAAAAAACAGATCATAGCTAGAAAATAACATATTTTTATAAAATAAAATAGATCAATGAAAAAATAATTATTCAATCATATCCATGAATAATATTAAAATAGATTGGAACAATAACATATTATAAGAGAAAAAATATGTTTAAAATCTAGTATTTCATAGAAAATAAGTTGGAGAACCTTTAATTTATAGGTACGTTGATTTTGTGTGATATTTTCTTTTACAATAAAATATTACAATTTATTATTTTACTATTTTTTCAATATATTATAGTCTTGTTGCATGAACATTTTGTACAGTTTTTGTTATTAACATGGAGTCATGGATCTATAATCCTTCTTGTTATTACATGTGGATATATATTTTTGGACGCTGATAACAATCCCCACAGCCTCCACCCCGCATTTATCCCCGCAGATACTGCCAAAAAAATATGGGGGGACCGCTCAATCATTAATGAGCGTTTAAAAATTACGGGTATTTAACTTGAAGCATCAAAGTATTTACCTTGAATTTGTCAGGTATTAAACCCTCTGCAATGATCTCTATTTATTAAAGAATAAATCAATCCATCAATTGTCCCTGCACAAAATTTTCTTTTTTTTTGAATCGTCCCCGCACAACTGGGGGCAATTAAACATGGGGGGACCGCTCAATCATTAATGAGCGTTTAAAAAACTGTTAGTGTTTAACTTGAAGCATCAAAGTATTTAACTTGAATTAGTCAAGTATTAAACCCTATGCAATGATCTCTATTTATGAAAGAATAAATCAATCCATTAATTGTTACATTCCGAAATTTTAAAACATGATTAAATTGTTAAATCGATCATTTGGCTTAAAAAAAAAAGTTTAATTAACTTAATGATCGTTCAAAAATTTTCTGACCGACTAAAACGAAACTAAAAATTTCGTAATATAAATAATGTATGAAATTATGTATAATAAAAATTAGAGATTTAGAAATAAAATAAAATATAGCACTAGGAATAAAATTATAATTATTCGGTAAATTAGAAACTTAGAAAATCTGTTACAATTCTTTTTAAGTTTTAGGAAAGAAGAAATTTCTTTAATTAGATTCGTGTAAATAAATAAATAAATTGAATTCCAAATAAGAGCATAATTATACGAAATTATTCGTACAATTGGATTTTATAATTTATAAAACTAGTTCATTTAGGAAATTTAGAGAGTTAATGGAATATATAAAAATTATATAAATTGAGAACGAATTATTCGAATCTTAAATTGAGAGATAAATACACAAATTATATGTACAAATATAGTTACAAAAAAAATTATGAACTTTCGATTTGAATTTATGAAAGAAACAGAATTAAAACCAACGAAAAGAAACAATGTTTAAATTCTGAATTGTTTAGACCATTTGATTCATCTAGCACGGATCTTAAAAGCTGTAATTTAAATGCTGGAATTATATCAACCCCTAATCTTGATCCAGCACGAATCTTGAAGCAGCCCATTTAAATCCCACCCCCCCTCCCTTCTCTCTTTCTCTCCTCTCCTTCCCAAACCGTGACAGAAACAGAACCCCCCCCCCAAGCCCGTCCCCTTCCCCTGTCTACGCCAAACCAGGGAGGGCTCCGCCCCTCCCCTCTCCCGTCGCCGGCGAACCCACCGAAACCGCTCCCCTTGCTCTCCTCTCTTCTCTGGCCGTGAGAGCTGCAGCCCCCGCCCCCTCTCCTCCCTTCTCCGCCAAAAACAGGGCTCCGCCCCTCCCTTTCCGCCGCTGCCACGGCCAGCCGCCGGCCGCCACCCCACCCTCTCCTCTCTCTCTCTGACCCGGGGCACTAATCTCTTGGATTCTTCGCAATTGCCGCTGATTTTTGCGAGCTTTCGAGAAACCCTAGAAATTAGGGTTATGGTGCTGAGCCGTGCTGGTGTTGATTGGTGCTGCCTCAATTCGATTGGTGCTGTCCCGGTACTTGGAAGTGCCCATTGCATGAGGTGCTCGCTGATTTTAGACGACCGCAAGGCGAGGCGAAACCCTCGAAACCGATCACTTTCTTCCGACATTTTCTCTTTCGGTTAATTTCTAAAATTCATGATTTGTGTGTCTTGATGAATCGATTAATGTCATAGAACTTGAATTGCCTAATTATCGAGTTTGGTTGTTGATTTTCCCGACTCGATCGAATTGCTTGAATTATTTTCTTTGAGACCCCTCTGTTGTAGGTTGTGTAATGCTATGTTGACTTGTAGTGCTTTAGTACTCTGTTTTGATACTGGTAAATGCAAAATTGAAGATAGAGGGGTTGTGGCAAATTTTAATAAATTTAGGGGGGTATTGATTAAAGTAAGTAAATGTGACTAGGATCGAATTGCAAATGTTTAAAGAAAAATAGTATAATTGCAAAAGTAAGAAATTGTTAAGGTATGGAATTAGGCCTAACTCAATGAATCTGAATAGGTGAATTATTATTATTGAGCCCTTTGTGTTGGGCTCGGCTGTGAATTTGAATAAATGGATACGGGACTTGGGTCAAATGAAATGATAATTAGAACATGCCAAAACTCTTGACTATAGAAACGAGATATAATAATTTATTTAAAGTGAATATTAACCTCTTATTTCTGAGCTGATAATTTGTAAAAATAGAGATTTAGTTTAAAAATCTGATTTGAGTTTTAGTTGTAATACTAATTTTAATTAAACGAAGGTTGTAAATAAAATGTGCCTGTTCTGATATGACCTGGTGCTGATTTTGTGTGTGTACCAGCCCTTGACTTGACATGGACCAAAAATGTAAATAAATTAAATTGAGGGTTGTTTTGTGCAAAATACAAGTCTTGGGAATTTTTATAAAAATAAGGGGTAAGAATTGTAAAATATAAGGCCTTATGTGGAGTAGTATAAATTAATAGCCTAAATGTGAAAATGTGAGGTTTTGAATTAATGACCGGCCTATGCATTAGAAATGTTATAAATGGACTTGGAGTAAATTGTGAATTTTAATTAGAGGCGTAAACCTTCGCTAAATTATGGGTCTTTAATTAAATTGAATTGGAATAAAATAATTGATACGTCCAATGGACCAAAGTGTAATAAGGTGAAAGTTTATATAAGGGCCGACCATATATATATATAATTTTGGAATTGGACTTGAATTAAAATTATTATAAATGAGCCGAAAGGTATAAAAGAATTGACGAATTGAAAGACAGCTTTTGGAATTTAAGTTTTGATAATGTAACCGAACTAAACCAAGTAAACGTATAATATAGGTGTAGGCTCAGTCGAGCAAGATTTCGCGAGGCAATTCGAGACGCCTGATCTTTAAATTAAGCGGTACGCTCGTCATAATAAGGTGCGGGATTCTTGGACTTGTTTGATACTTTATTTTCAGGAATTAAACTGTGTATTCGTTTGTCATGTTGAATATCATTGATTGCATCTGAATTGTGTAAAGCATTTGCATAGCCCAATCAAATTAAACTCGAATTGATATGACTTGAGTGATTTGCATGCTGGTATGGTTGTAGGTTGTGTCGATCTATTATGATCTGATTTGATTGAAAGTCACCACGATTGATTTGATTTGATTTGATATGTATGTGAATGGATTTACGAAGTTAAGCACTTGGATCCAATGAATTTGCCAAGTCGGGCTGTATGCTGACTTGGATTCCCAGGATCCTAATGGCCTTAGGTGAACGGCCCTCGATATTCCCAGTACCGGTTGGGACGAGGGAGGGTGATTATGTTATGAGATGTGATTGGAAATATTATGTTATGAGATGTGATTGGAAATCGTGGGTGACATGTGTAACGTCTATGGCTCTGTGGCATTCTCCTACGTGTTAATGCATTTGAACGGTCAATTGAATATTACGACTATTGGAATGATTCCAAAGTGAATTTTCTTTATATGATTCGAACCAGACCTTAATGAACTGTTAAGCCAAGCGATTGCAGATGGGTGTCAGATAAAGGGTCCAGCGGTTGGCCATCTGTAGGTGTCAGTAACCCTACAGATGTGGGTTTGATAAAGGTTCAGCTCGAAAGAACATCTGTAATTGCTACAAGCCCTAATGAACTGAGTTATGAATCGAGTTAAGCCAAAATATATGTTGTGTTTGAAATTCATCTTGAAAATTCCGTAAACTGTGTTGCAGGTTGAATTAACTGTTGTCGTGCATTGGCATTCTGTTATTTATGATTATATGTATCTGTTTGCATTGTTTATTGTTTGGGTTTCATTTTTGAATATAGAGTTTGATTGCAAGTCCAATAGTCTGAAGTGTGGCAAATTCGCACTGAGAATTTATTCTCACCCCCACCCTCCCGATTATTTTCAGGTTTATTTTGCGGAGGCAGCAAATGAGGATACTGGTAATGCATATAAAAGATCCACTGCCTTGCATGTATATGTGACACTTGATAGATACACGCGGCAGGCTGTTAGACCCCGGTAGATTTGGGGTGTGACATTAATTGTCCCTGCACAAAATTTCTTTTTTTTTTGAATTGTCCCCGCACAACTGGAGACCATTAAATAAACAATCTCCTCACCCAATGATAAATACTCTGAGACATAATGATAAATACTTTATGTTACATGGGTAAATACTTTACGCATAATGATAAATATTTTATGTTACATGGATAAATACTTCTTATTACATAGATAAATACTTCTTAGACATAATTGCAACTTACAGTAAAACATCAATGATAAATACTTTCAGACATAATGATAAATACTCTATGTTACGTGGATAAATACTCTATGTTACAAGGGTAAATACTTATCAGAAATAATGATAAATATTTTTTTGAACATCAATTAACATATAAGCATTTATTAACGGGGATTGTTATTAGATAACAGTATAATGAATGTGAAGATTGTTTTTAAAGGAATAATTAATGCGGTAATTGTTATTAGACGAAGGCATAATTAATGCAGGGATTGGTATTAAATGACAGTCTAATTTAATGCGGGGATAAAAGGAAACTTTTAGCGAAATTAGTGGGGGGGATATGTGGCAGTTAAGGAAGAGAGAGAGTGCGGAGCAAATGGAGAGATGGGAGGGGGGGGTTTCATATAATTATTCTATATTTTTATTGCTATTAATGTGAATTTGTAATCTTTATTGCTATCATGTGTGAATCTGTATGACATACAATAAAAAAAATTTTGCAATGATTACTGTGGATATGTATCTTTAAATGACATTTTGAAAAATGGAAATAAATTGAGTATTTTACAATCAAATAAAAGGGTTTAGAATTTTTTTTTGAAAAAATAGAGAAATTATGACATCTACATGTGGCGAGTACGTATCTAAATAAATTTAGACTTCTATATGTAAAAAAAACATAAGAAAAAATGCACAAAAAAACAAAATCTGCTTGATTCGATGTGGTTAATATTCAATCCAAAAAATCATCTTTCAATCACAGTCATTGGCAGATCAGGATATCTACGTGCTTAATATAAGCAAGCGCGGATCTGCATGTATGCCAAGGGGTGCTAAGCCACCCCAATAATTTTAATGTTTAAATTATGTATTATTTTTTTTAAAATATATAGTTTAACTCTCTAATAATTATATGTTTGTAGTTTAGTGGTAAGAGTTCTATTAAATTTTTGTAAGGTCATAAGTTCAATTATTAATCACATTTTTTTAAACCTTTTTTTACATATTATACATTTTATAGATTAGTCTTCTTTATTTAAATTTTCTACTTCTGTCCTTGAACATAAGAATGAAGATTTGTTGATATGAAGACGTGATTTTTTTTTTCCTTTATTCATTGAAGCAGTTACTAAATATATTTTGATGCCATGCAATATTGAGAGAATTAAGGACTTTTGTCGATTTGCTGGGCTACTTTTTTTCATATTAGAGAACACAAAAAGGATTTCTCTCAGCTAGGTTGTAAAACTGATATAAAAATGCTTTCATCCGACTTATTAGATAAAAATAATTTGTAACAGATGCGAATATGAAAATACTTTCACCCGATCAATACCGTACCCGTAGACACACCTGATTCACGTCCTCCCTTAATTTATTGAACAGGAAGAAATATGGAACTACATCAAATGCTATAGCATTTAATTATACGTTTTTTATTTATTTTGTAGTGCAATACAATGATGAGTACTTAGAGTAGAATGGTTATTAGAGGAAGAATACAGCTGTAGAAGAAAACGGACAGACTGACACTATCGTCCCCGATGAGTAAGAACTAAGAACTACACGGGTGTCAATGCAGCATGAATTGGGTAGAGGTATTTTCATATTTTTATTTGCTTATAATTAACTTTATTCTTACATGTCAAAATTAACAGAGATTATGAACAGTTAATGAATAATCATTAAATAAATTGATGAAGTATATCTAACTTAAAAACATAACAAATAAAATTATATTATTTTAAGTACATCATATACATAATATCACAAATATAAATTGGTCGAATTATTTGTAAAATATATAAAATTTAAATTATTGAAACTAAACATGTTAAATTAATCATTTTGCCCTTATTTAATAATTAAAAACTATATAAATAAATCATTCTCATCATCATAATAAAAATTGTATAGTTATAAAGAAAAAAAATATTGTATATTATTTTAAATTTATATATAATTTTCATTTTATAAAGAAGCTATTTATCAATACTCTTAATAATCTTAGAGCACATCCCTGAAACTCTTGGAGTTTCTAATCTGATGTGGCAGTTTCTAAACCAGTTTCAAGGATGCAGATGGATTTCTTATTTAGCAATTTTGCTCCAAAGTTTCTTAATAAAAAACCGTTTATAAACTCTGACGTGGTCAAATAATTCGCAGAAATTCTTCTCCTATAATTTATTTGCTGATGTGACAATTTAGAAACTCTAATTTTAGTTTCAAGGATGTGGGGATTTAGAAACTTTCAGAGACAAAATTTCTAAAAATTAGTTAACAGTTATTTAGAAACTCCAAAAGTTTCACGGATGTAGATGCTGTTATACAGTTATTTAGAAACTCCAAAAATTTCACGGATGTAGATGCTGTTATACAATATCTTTTGAAGTCCGTCGTGCATGCGGTGGGCTCAACAGGGAACCACCCGTGGTGTTGGTGGCTTTGTGCCCGTCTCAGTCACAATTGAATAAAGACGCCAAATCCAATAAATGAAACGAGTGCAATGAAAATGTAATAAATCAAATCAAATCAAACCAGGGGCTACGGCAATGGAATGCATCTTCATATCATATCCCTTCCTATTTTATTATTAACCGCAATTTGGCACAACGGTTCTGAAATGAAGGTACCAAACGCTGTCCTCTCCTCTTATCTCTGTTTTCTTTTATTTCGTTTTAATTTGTTTCTTCGAGTTCCCCTCTTTTCTATCTTCATGAGAAGGTTCAGCAGAGAGAGAACTCTCTCTCTCCATCCTTTTAATTCCTTCCCTTTTGTAATTATCAATTACCAAAGCTCACTCGGCCACTGCTCGCCAAGCATTTCTCCACCTTGCTTATTACGTACAGGATAGAATTATTGATAATTCCTTCCCTTTTGTAATTATCAATGACCCTTCAATTTTTTGTATGATTATTGATTCTGATTCTCTATTATCATACGTACAGGATACATAATCACTGAATCAGAGTCCGAATTACAATTGGAGCATTCAGGGTTGGATTCGATTTCGATTCGCCAAACAAAGAATAGGATAGAATTATAAATAAAAAAATTCAAAATTATGATGACGAAGGTATGGCAATGGCAAGGGCACCTCTCTCGGCCAACAGATGCTGCCGCTTCCTCCTCGACCTCCTTGGAGATGCGTCGACGCTGCACCTCAACCACTGTTTTCTTTCTGATTTTGGCCTCTTGCACCCTGGTTGCTTACTACGCCTTCTTCCCCGACCAGCTGGAGCTGCCCTGGACATCCCCCTGCACACTCTGCCCCTCTGCTCTCTACAACCCCAACCCCAATCAACTTATTCACATCCCCCCCGCGCTAGGCCCCGCATCACCCTCTTCCGTCCCCACTGACCTCTCCCACATAATCTTTGCCATAGGCGGCTCAGCCCAGACATGGGACCAGCGACGCGCCTACACCGAGCTCTGGTGGCGCCACAACCACACAAGAGGCCACGTTTGGCTGGACCAGGCACCGATAGGCACCTGGCCTGACACTTGCCCGCCTTACCGGATATCTCGTGACATGTCTCGGTACGGGAACCGGGCATCGGCATCTCGAATTGCTGCTGCCGTGGTCGAGGCCTACCAGCTGGTGTCAGTGTCATCGGCGCCGGAAAGGGAGAAAGTGCGGTGGTTTGTGATGGGGGATGACGACACGGTGTTTTTTGTGGAGAATCTAATAGGGGTGCTGCAGAAGTATGACCACGAGCAGATGTACTACGTGGGGATGCCATCGGAGAGCGTTGAGCAAGATGTCATGCACAGCTACGGGATGGCATTCGGCGGAGGAGGCTTCGCCATCAGCTACCCGGCCGTAGCCGAGTTGGCCAGGGTCATGGACACCTGCCTTGACAGGTATGCCAACTTCTACGGCAGCGACCAGCGAGTCCAGTCATGTCTTGTCGAGCTCGGCATTCCTCTCACTCGCGAACCTGGCTTCCACCAGGTATGATTCATGCTACATGCACCATTATTGTCTCACCTATCTAGCTATATATTGCATGCATGGTTGTTATCATTACTCATTACTGATGCATGCATGCATAGTTAGAAAAGAAGATTGCGCCTGGTGATTTTCAACAAACAACAACATATAATTAATTAATACAATTAGTTTGATTTGTTTAATTAAGTTTAGCTTAGAGATGTGCAACATATTCTAAGCAGCAACATGGATACAAGAACTAATATCCATCGATGATACATATCAATTAAGCGAATGTATTTACTGCTGAAAAGAAAAGGTAGAGAAGAATGATCTGATACTGGTACTGATACTGACACATCATTAATTGACCACAAGGAGACCATCAATTGCTTTTGAGTTGACGAATATAGAAAGAAAATATTAAAGATTAGAACCCAAATTTGCGGGCTCTGCAGGTTCAGGTGCTTTCTAAATTCAAAATTTGCGAGCTCGTGACACATCAGCCGCCGGGACTCGTGAGTCGTGACCCAAATGCCACGTGTAGCTATTGTTGATGTTCACATCCAACAAACAAGTAGAAAGTAAAAAAATCGACTCACATAAATTATTTATTCTTATTTTGTACACCTTTCACCTATCTTCTTTTCTTGCTGCCACGTTTACTTTCCTTTTAGCTTCTAGTGCGTCACTTGGCATCTCTCAATACTACTCTTTCTTTTTTCTTGGTCTTACCTCAAGCAGTTTGATTTTTTCCCTTTTTATATCTCTAATGAGTTATATTGAGATCGATAAAATTATAATTCAGGCAAAGACCAATCTTTTACCCCTGTTTGTAGAACAAAACATACTCTTGGTCTCTTACGGTGGCTAGCTGCAGGTATCCACCATTGCAACATATTCATCCATATTTTTATTATTAATATTATTTAAACTTAAAATGCTAGGACTTAGCTATTCATTTGGTGCGGGCTTTCACTTTGGGCCCAATTCAGGCCCATAAATATTTTGAGATAATTAAGACCTATATTCACAGTACACGACTAGGCCGATTGTAATTTGTAAAAGCCTATTTAAGGCCGGTGGGTCGTATCAAAATAAATGCATTCTTTACATTTAAATATGCTATATACATGTGTGTGTCCAACTTGCTGCCATTTGAAAGTTGATTACTTTCATCAAAGCATTTGAAAATTTTGACAATATGAAAATTTTATAAACAATAAAATATTTCAAATTATTTAGTAGAAGGTTGGACGTAGGTTGTGATAAATTAAGTACTAACAACTTGTGTGATCGCTGAGATAACTCCAAGAAATTGTAGTTGTTTTTTTTTTCACAAATATAAAAATAGAAACAGAAGAAATAAAGAACATATTGTAATTAATTAGCAGATAGGTTGGTTTGATGAACAATTTAGAATGAAAAGGCATAATAGCCCCTTTATTATTAACAAAGCTAAATTACAGTTGTTCAAGAAACAGTAAAAGAAAACAAACACTTCCTATAGGAAAACCCCTAGGCCTCAAAGATCTCAGAACATCAACCTTTATGCCTAAAAATCAACCGCTTATTCTGCACTAATGCATCTACTTATTAGCATATACAAAGGTAGGTTTGATGATCAACAATTGCAATTGAAATTGCAGGTGGATGTCAGAGGAGATATATACGGGATGCTGGCGGCCCACCCAATTGCACCGCTGGTATCACTCCACCACCTGGATTATGTGAAGGTCATCATCCCCAACAGGCCCAGCCAACTGGAGGCATTGCAGTCCCTCTTCTCCGCATACCAAGTCGACCCGGCCCGGATCCTACAGCAGGCCTTCTGCTATGATGCGGGTACGGGGGTGGTGCTATCAGTGTCAGTATCGTGGGGGTACACAGTTCAGGTTTACCCTAGTGTGCACCCCCCACATGAGCTGGAGAGACCCCTGCAGACCTTCAAGACGTGGCGCACCTCCAGTGACGGGCCCTTCATCTTCAACACCCGTCCCCTCAACGACCCCAACCAGAACCCCTGCGCCCGCCCTTTCATCTACTTTTTCGATCGGGTGCTGCGCAACCAGACAGATGCCTCCCTCACCCAGTACACTAGTAAGGCTCAGGCTCAAGAAAATGCCAAGGCCATGTGCAACAACAAGGGCTTCTATGCGGCCTCTCGCATCGACAGGGTCAGGGTTCTTGCACCAAAGATGGATCCTTTCTTGTGGAAACAGGTGACTAGTTACTTGCTTAATTATACACACAATTTACAAACAGATATCAATGACCAAATTGCCTATGAATTGTGATGTCAATTTAATAATTTGATTGATAATGATTTATAGGCTCCGCGGAGGCATTGCTGTACAGCTCGAAGGACAAAATGGGGGAGGATGTTGGAGGTGCAAATCAAGTACTGCAGTCCCGGGGAGTCTACCATGACCCCTCTATCTACTTGATTCATTCACAACGTAGTCCATATATAATGCATGATACATCTTTTAGTTACTTCAGCCAACTAATGTATATTATATATACATTATATATAGAGGATCAATCATAGATGGAGATGATTAATACAAATTTCAGAGTATTAAATTATAGGTGCTGCTTGAGCCTGATATATTTTAAGATAAATACTACTGCATTTGCAATTCCATTTAGTCACTGCAATCTAGAAGAGCATACGAATACAAAAATAAAATGTGGAGACTGGAGAGTCGCAATTTATCACGACTGATTCAATTATTGTTTTGGTGTCTGCCAGCGTTATTTTCTATTAATTAGTCATGGACGATTGAAACAAATTCTTAATCTGGAAAGGCATCAATTAATTTTAATTCAAATGTACATTATATATGCACGCTCTAGCTTTAAACCTGGTAATGGCCAGGTCGTGAGTTTTTGGCATCATACATGGATATCAGAAGCCTCAATAGAGTCTTCTTATTTATATAAATGCATGAGTTGATACTAATTTGGGTCAATAAATCAATATCGATCTAGGCGTACGTCCTGATATGATTGAGAATCACGTCTCAATTTAAGATTAGATTGATGAATGATGATGGAAATTTGTTTGATTCAGTTTAGTAGTTTTATCTGTCTTTGAGGTGTAAATGACTAAATGGGGTTGGAGTTTCTTTTAGGGTAAAGATCCATTGACAACAGATTAACTTAACAATTTAATAACCGTCAAAAATAATTTGTAATTTTAAAATCCAACGACCAAAATGTAATTTATATTTGAGTGAGTCTATGGTACTATGCATATCACGGGTTGGTCCGTGCTACGGTTCAATATTCGAGTTTTCAAAATCCTAACGGTCAATCCAAACCGTTCATCTTGTTCTCCATATTAATATGTGTTTGGAGACCAAATTTTACATTTTTTGAAATTTTTTTACTATTTTTTTAGATATTTAGAAAATCACTTGATCTGAAAATTCTGGACCATCCAAAAACAGTGATTTTCAATAAATCTAAAAAAATAGTAAAAAAATTTCAAAACATGTAAAATTTGGTCTCCAAACACATATTAATATGGAGAACAAGATGAACGGTTCGGATGGACCATTAGGATTTTGAAAACTCAAATATTGAGCCGTAGCACAGGCCAAATCGTGATATGCATAGTACCATAGATTCACTCTTTATATTTTATATATATGATATACATAAAAAATAATGGAACTTATTGCAAGCTTTCACCATTCATTTAAAGACATAAAATTTACAACGATCCCATTTTAACCGTATTTTATAGAGCAATAAACTATTTTAAAATTGCATGAAAAATGATACACAACCAAGGAAAACAACTTGTTTATAATTTTTTTTTAATTAAGAAGTCATTATTGTGGTAGTTAAGATAAAGTGTTGTTAAATAATTTTTAACCCTTCATTTAATAAAGAAGAGCTAGACAGTGCTGCATGTCTTTCTATTAAACAAAAAAAAAGCCCTCAGAAAAAAAAAAAAAATCGTTGCTTTGAGCCGATCTTTTATATAATATGTATCCTTAAATTTGAAGAAAATTAATGAAAGTGACAATCAATTAATGGCGTCCTAATTAAACTCCAAATCCATAATGGCATAATGCTAGTAGTTAAGTCATAAGAGTCTAAACATAAATTAGTTATTTTGAAGGTCCACTTTAGAGAAGCTTTAATATATATATGTAGGCGCTGCATACTGCACCCCACGTAGACGTAGGTAGCTATTAGTCAAACTCTGGCTACCATATATATACCATTTAGATTTAGCAGTCAATGAATTGAATATTCTTTTCTTACAACAATAAAACATAATTTCTAGGTCCAAAGTCACAAAGCAAATTAGATCATGACTAATAATTTCTGCAACTCTCTCACCCTTAGCTAATTAATCTAATCTCATTGTTATCGCCCCAAAATTTCCAAACCTCATAATTATTAGAAACTAATACATACACCAACCAAAAACAAGAATCTAACTTAGGAAGCATGCAGAGCCGAGCGGAGGGGGGGATAATTCAAAAATGTCAACTATTATCTTTCCAAAGATCAGACGAAGCCGGCCAGCGACGTCGGTTTTGGGTCAGCAGTTCACTCTGCAGCCTTGTTTCATTCTCTCTCTTTTCCTTTGCATACTCCCTCTTCTTGCACCGGGAGGCATTTTGCAACTTGACCGGCCGGAGTCCAAGTTTTGCTTCTGCTCATCTCACAGCTGATACAGACAGGGACATGTCATCCTTAGCAACAACAGATATCTCGCACATTGAATTTGGTATAAGCAGCTCAGATCAAACATGGGACCGAAATCGACCGTACAATGAGCTGTGGTGGCGACCAGGGGAAATGCACGGTTATGTCTGGTTGGACGAGGAGCCACCAGCAGATAGCACTTGGCCTCACACATGTCCCCCGTACCGTGTCTCACCCTTCAGTTACTCAAGTACAGAGGGTAGTATTATTCCAGCAACTGCTCGAATTGCTCGAACAGTGGTGGAGTCTTACAGAGCGGTGATGGCCGAACCGGTCTCTAGAGAGGTCAGATGGTTTGTGATAGGGGATGATGGCACGGTGTTCTTCCCGGATAACCTGGTGGCCATGCTGAATAAGTACAATCACAAGGAAATGTACTATATTGGATCGATTTCAGAGAGTGTGGAGCAGACCATGCAGCACTCATACAGTGTAGCGTATGGTGGGGCTGGTTTTGTGGTTAGTCGTAATATTGCAGCTGAGCTGGCAGAAATAATGGATGGCTGTCTCGAACGTTATGCGAGCTTATATGGAAGTGATGAGCGTGTTCAATCCTGTATAAGCGAGCTAGGAGTCACCCTCACCATCGAACCGGGATTCCACCAGGTACATTGCTTATTATATCTCAGAGTATATATGGCTTGTATATATGGCTACTATCCATTGATTCAAATTTTATATTATGTATTAATTAATTTTGGCTAATTAACACTTGCTAATCAACATTCAATTTGTATGTATTGTAGGTGGATTTGCAGGACGATATATACGGACTGCTCACAGCGCACCCTGTTGCGCCATTGCTATCTCTGAACCACCTGGGCCATGTAAAACCCATCTTGCCACGTTGGGCGACGCAAGTAGAAGCTGCCAAGTCTTTGGTTGATGTTTCCCAGCATGACCCAAGCAGGACTCTGCAGCAGACAATCTGTTACGAGAAGGGGCCACACACAAACTGGTCTGTGTCGGTTTCCTGGGGCTACTCAGTGCAAGTCTACCCGCAGGAAGTTGCCCCCAAGGAGCTAGCGAAGCCCCTCATGACATTCCGAACTTGGAGGACCCGTAATCTAGGGCCTTTCACCTTCGACAATAGACCGGTGGATCCAAACAGATCCTGCGAGCTGCCTTTAGTATTCTTCTTGAACCATGCCAGAGTGGAAACTGGTAGAAAAGGAAAAATTGTTCGAACTATCACAGAGTATTCAAGAAACATCACTGGTATTGTTAGCAGTACTTGCAAGTTGCAATGTTTCACTGAGGCATTAAAGGTTCAGACTGTCACTGTGTATGCAGCAAAGATGGACCCAGCCGATTGGAAGCGAGTAATTTTTTTTCTCTTGCTTTCTTTTTGTATGTCAATATATTTCTTTATCAATTTTAAATCGTATTGCAATTTGCATACTGTTTTTGTCGTGCCCCTCTAAGCAATCCAAAGTAATTAAATATACCAAAAGACCTCAGATCTGTCAATTTTTTATGGTTGATAAGAAGAGTCTTTCCTTTGGATCATTTTTAGGCACCAAGACGACAGTGTTGTCAAACAAAGAGGATGAGAAAAGGGAAGATACTACAGGTACAGATAAACAAGTGTGAACCAGGACAGCGCACGACATGGTAATAGTTTGCAATTAGTGAATTAGAAGTGCCTTAATTAGTTCCGCTTATGATTAATTTTCAGTTATTCTGTCAGGTTATTGGTTATAAGCTCCATTTTTATGAACCGTTGTTCCATAATTCCAAACATGTGTGTATATATATTCAAATTCAATGTATGAATAGTTTATGAAAGAGGACACTAGCTACAGGAAACATGTTAAAAATGAAAATGATTCCATTTGGTAGTCGCTGCTCCATTTAGTTAATTATTTGCAATCCAATTTAATTTATTAGACAGACTGGTCTGGCAATCAGATCAGTATCTCTAAAGAAGGGTGTGCATATAAACGCAGTAAAATACATTCTGGCACCAGGTGTAATTATCTGCGTTGCTACCATGTACTCACATATTGGCCCCAACTAAGTAATTGCCATCTATACATCAGACCGACAAAAGCCAGCTCCAAGTGATACTTTTAGTACTATCAATCAAACATTATAAATGGCCCCTCTTACAAAGATACATTCCCCCTATATATGCATCCAAAATCATGTCCTATAATGAACTATTAAAAACAGTTCAAATTTGAAATCAGTTGGAAAAAGTGATTTGTTCTGTTCACTAGCTTTAGTTGCCTCTTTTTTGGATAGGCAAGTACAAAACGACCAGGTCATATATATATATATATGCTGTTATGAACTGAATGAACCAGCCAAGGTTTATACCAGTATGAACTACAAAACAACCCTCATCTGAGACAATCATTTTTCTTGCAACATGTGCAATATAATCATATATTCTTTCACTCAACTTTATCACTTCCTAAAAAGTCCCATTTTTCAACTGAGTCGAAAACACAAAGCTAAAAGATTTGTATAAGATAATTGTGTAAGCGGATCCAAATGCAAAAACTGCGAGCCCTCCTTGCACATGTTTTGCAACTATACTGCCGGGTAAGTTTCCAAATTTATTTATGCTTCAAGTCAGAGGCAGAGTCAAACTTATTGACTGTAAAAGTCAATGGTGAATCAAAATCAATCATATAAAATTTTATTTTCATAATAAACATCAATATTATAATACTCGTAGCATTTTACTCTAAAATATATAAAAAATGGTGTATATTTACAAACTTTTTGAATCAATTGGTCCCATTAATTCTTACAACCTCCATCCTTGCTTCGAGCATCATATTATTTTAGGAGTATAAAAATAATATCAGGCAACAACGTTGCTCCAAGCATTTATTAAATAATAATAATAATAATAATAATAATAATTTTTGTTGTTGTATTTTTATTGCTTTTAACTTATTAATATTCTTATTATTATCATCATTATTATTTTATTAATATTAGAATTATTATTATAAATATGATCTACATTATTTTCTCTATGTACATATAAAAAATTATGATATTTCAACTTAGTTTTAATTGTTATCAAGAATTTGCAAAAATACACTTATGTAGATAATTTTTGAATGTTGACTTTTCAATTTATTTGATTCGCATAAAAACAAAAAATATAATTTTTTTTATGTAATTGTAGAGAAAATAATATAGATCAAATCTAACGTTTTTATTTTGATATTGAATCTTAAAAATTTAGTTATTAGAAAAAGGCCACAGAGGTACGATCGAATGAGCACGAAGAAGGCACTTGAAGCCATTCCAAAAATTTCTAAGGTGAAGGCTAAGAGACAGGCGGATCACTTCAGAAACAGGTTTGTTGATATACCTATAGTATGGATTGAATATTAAAGGAATAGAGATAGAATACAAATATATTCTGGATATTAAAACCTTTTTGTTCTTGATAATAATGGCAAATCTGTAAAATGTGTGACAGGTTGAAGGTTGGTAAGGCCAGAAAGAAGATAGAAGCCAGTAAGGAACTAGAGCAGAGCATTTCCATCCGCTTTCAAAGAGGATGCTACTCTCACACTTCCAAAGCGAAAGGTCACCGTCTCCTATACCCAAACAGAAACAAAACCCGATGGAAGACTAATTGCCATGATAGGGTTTCATTCATCCACTACTAGTTGATTTTTGTTATCCAATGTAGTTATTAATTTGCTTGGTGGTAGATTTTGGTGGAGATATTATAGAGTATATATGTTTAAGTAGCATGTGAAAAATTTGATGAGTCTTTTGTTTTTAGAATGATTAAAGATTCACATGGTTATATTAGCTACTAACAACATAAGCTTCTTCATGCGTACAATGCTCATATGCTGATATGCACTATATTTTATTGGTCATTGCAATTTTCCTCACAAGTAGGTTGTAATTTACTCAGATATTGCAAATAGGGGGAACTATTGCATGTCTTGATTTTCACCCTAAGTTGTTCGTTCCATTAAAATCTTACCAGAAAGAGTCCACTGGTAGGAAATATCCCTGATCTAGTGATCTGTCTTGTTAAGTAACATAAAAATAAAACAAAATAATGTATACAAATAATGAAATAATATTCACTGACCCCATAGCAGATGTGTGTGTACAGGCGTATGCTTTGTAAAGTATGAAAAGATTAATTAAACCGTAGAAATTTTGCCATTTGTAAAAGAAAAGGGTATACATCTATTGGGCCGGGATTTGGGCCCGGTCCGACTTGGGTCTCTTCAAGTGGGCCGTTTTCATACAACCCCATTTATACATGCAATATTCTTTTAAATATATTAAATAAAAAAATTTAAATAAAATTTATACATGCAATATTCTTTTTTTTTATGTCAATTAATGAATAAGAAATCTTTATTGTGCACATGGTATATCTCAATTTACACGTGTCATGTGGCTGAACAAATAAATGATGACATGATAGCTTTTAAGATGTGTCTGCCTTCTTGCTCCCACAATACACAACCTGACACGACCTCCGCTTTTCTATTCCTTTTACTTCACTTTTATTGTCTATTCTTCCTTTTTAATGGATCATTTTATCTTTTCTTTTTTATTCCTCTTCTTTTATTTCCTTTGTCTCACACCATAAATAAAAAGGGTGGCCGGGTCATCCCATCACTTATTGTCTAAAAATTAAGAAAATGAGTTTAAAAAAAAAAAAAATGCAAAAATCAGCAATACGCATGCGATAGATCTGCCAATTGCTTTTAAATTTCGGCATGCATATAACATTTTTTAGCGTACGTGTTGAAATGAAATTAGGAAAATGGGAGCCACAAAAACCGCGAAAGGAACTGTGTGGACCAAGAAGTTCAATTCCATTGAATACAGAAGTTGGTAAACGATATATATATATTTTATACCTATCCAATCAATAGAGTCGCACTCGATTACAAATTTACAACACCATTACTTGAAAATGAACTATAATTATAATTTTAAAAGAAAAAAAAAGCTGGGGAGGTTCATTGATCAGGATGTCAACTTGGCTGTCTAAATCAATGAAATAAATAGTTTATTTTTTTATAATAAATAGTGCGGGCATCAATCAAAGCATCTAAAGTCCACTACACGCCATCAAATCCCCATACTATTTTTGGTCAATTTTGGATGGTTCCCACTTCCAACCTCCTTACATCCTTGTTCCTTGCCCTATTTGGCTATTTTTTATTTTTTTATTTTTGCATTGTTGAATTAATCAAAATTACAGATTTTTTTTAATTTTTAGTCTGGTATGATAAAATATCTCAACTATTTTGAACATGGTGTTCTCCGACAAATGATGTGGTTTTGGTCATTTTATGGCATCTTGGTTTCCTCCAGTTTGTGGTAACATTGGAGAGGAGAGAAAAACCTAGTTTCATATGTATGGTGCGTGTTCTTTGGTTGGTTATAGAGTTGGTATCACTTCCTTTCCCTTTTTTTCTTCTCCTTTGAATTTTGTCCATAAAAAAGCAACAAGGTTGGTGATCCATCCGTGTGTAAAGAAGCAAATTAAGTGGTGCATCCTCTCTAGTCTCTACCATGTCTTAATTATATTTGGGTCTCTTTAATTTGGCCACATGTCTAATTGGTATACTCACACGATACACAACACTCAAATTGTATATATATTTGGTTATCTCTGGGCCTAATGCAATTAATTTGTTCTCCATATAATTATATCGTCGGAAGAGGTTTTAGTCATAGAACCGAAAGCATATAAAGTTGCTGTTGCTACTCCTTGCTCTTCTTTTTTGTTTCTTCATGGTTAAGCCGTGATGAATTGTATTTCATTCAATGTTGTTTGTAAAATTCGGAAAATATTATTTGAAAAAATGAGTAATATTAGTTTGTATGTTATATAATATAGTAATTATCACGATTCCTCTTAACAAAAAAATAAATAAATTATGAAATATATAGCAATGTCATATTCCTTTACTTTGATTTGTAGCAGAAAAGTGTGTACCATAAACAAATTGAAAATATATAAGAAAACCGAGTAGAATGACAGTCTTCTTAAGTTCACCAGTCTTTTAGTGACCTTAATTTCAAAATCTATCGAATTGACTTTAAATGACAAATTTGAAATCGATGTACTTCACGAATGAGTCTTATATTTACATGTCAATTTTTTTTAATTTTTGAACTAAATAAATATAAAAAAGTGGTAAAAAATTGGTTTATATTTTTATTATTTTTTATTGCTTGACTTTATACTAATTAAATTAAAAAAATTAATATGTGTGCACATTTTTCATAAATTAAATTAATTTTAACAGTTTGAATCAATCATTTAATTAAAATTAATCCGATATTTTTTTCTTAAATTAAGCTTACCAAGAGACCGGATAAACTTAAAAAAACTTTAATTCTAACTTAAGGAACCCGGACATTGTTTAGCTTTTTGTACGCAAAAAATCAAAATAGTTATTTATCACGGTCAAAAGGTTTAAATAGCGTTTATCGCGTCATAGCGGACTGCCTAAAAAAACAGCGCTATGCTCAAACAGCGCCATAGCTTTTATGGTCCGAAAACGCTATAATGGCGCTATAGCGCGCTATTTAGAACCTTGATCACAGTACTTGTATATCTTTTTCTAGTTATCATTCATCTTGTGATAATTGTCTTTCATGTTCTTCTAGCTGTAATTCACCTTCTTTTAGTTGTATTTCATTTTCTACTACTTATTTTTTTTATCGTTTTCAAATTGTTTTTCATCTTCTACTAGTATTTTTATATAATTTATGATATTTTTAAAAATTGTAAACCATAAAAAATATCTTTCTTATTTTTTGATATTATGAGACGCTGCTTGAAACTGAATATTTATTACAACTCATAAACAATAAAAAAGGGGAATTTCATATATATTCCTCAAAAATCTCAAAATTACGTATTTTTAATTTTTGAATTAAATCAATATAAAATTAAAGTAGTCAACAAAATTGATTTCTATTTTAATATGTTTTTTTCGTTATTTTTTATCAGACTTTATACTAACTAAATAAAAAAATTTGATATGTGTGTACATCCCTATAAAGTAAATTTATTTCAACATTTTGAATCTGTCGTTTAATTAAAATCAAGCCGATGTTTTTTTATAAGCTTATCAAGAGACAGAATAAACTTAAAAAAAAAAAATTTAATTCTAACTCAAGGAACCGGATATTGTTCGGTTTTATATACTTAAAAAAATCAAAATAATTATTTGTCACGGTACTTGCATTTTTTTTTTTTGAATAATTATATGAAATCTCCCACTTCCATCCCCCCATCATCCTCCATCTCTTTAACAAATTTTAACTTTCATAAACTAACTTAACTAACTAGTTTAATTAAATTTATTTAAAACACTGTGGTCTCCCAAGTTTAATTAAATTCATAGATATAAATACTTGAAAGATAATAAATTAATACTTGCATGTCTAACTTGATATGAATATAAAGGAAAACTACTCAAACTACATGGGGAGAAGAATTATACACGTTTTTAGAGGTGAGTTTTTTTTTTCCTTTTTCAATATCGTTCACATTTCTCACGATCTATGAGGAATTTTGCGAATCTAAAATCACGAACTTATTATACGCAATTTTATCTTTCAAATGAGATCTATGATGACATACTTTCGGGCTCATCATCACACAAGTATTTATACCTCGTCGTGCAAGTATTTATACCTATACTTGTAAGTACTTATCTCCAATCGTGGACCCCGCATCTCCGCATCAACCTTTCCCAATCGTCCCTGCATCAACCCTTCTCTAACAAAAGTAGTTGACCACATAGATATAAATACTTTAGTTCATAGGTATAAATACTTGTAATACTTGATATTAATACTTTTAAATGTTAATAGTGTCATATGTGAAAAATACTATGTATAAATATTTAAATGATGAAGTATAAATACTCGTGTGACGACGAGCTCGAAAGTATGTCATCATGGATCTCATTTGAAAGATAAAATTGCGTAGAAGACGTTCGTGGTTTTAGATTCGCAAAATTACTTATAGATCATGAAAAATGTGGAGGAGATTGAGCAAATAAAATTGAGGGATAGTGGGGGGGATGGGAGTGGGAAGCAGATCACCTGCCCCCCGGGGTGCAGGAAAATCCTGCCCCCTCAGTCACTGTGGGGTGGGGTCGGGTTTAGGGTGGGTGGGGCCGGGTTTAGGGGACCCACTAACAGTGACTCTGGGGACAAGAGATTCGATCCCATGGGAGTGGGGGAACAATTATCAGGATCTTTTTTTTTAATTGTCTTTCACGTTGTACTGATTGTCTTTCAAATTCGCTGTATTTCATCTTCTACTACTAATTTTTGTATTTTTTTTCAAGTTGTATTTAATCTTCTATTAGCACTTTTATGTAATTTATATGATATCTTTAAAACTGGTAAACAATAAAAAATATCTTTCTTATTTTTTCAATATTGCGAGACACTACTTGAAAGTTGAAACCGAGTATTATTACAACTCGTAAACAACAAAAAATCATGTATATTCCTCAAAAATATTGAAATTATGTATTTTTTTTCTCTAAAATTCATAATAATTTACTCTTTTAAATTTCATAAACTCACAAATTTTTCTAACTAATTGATTTTTCTATTTCAACTCATTTTAAATTTATAAATGACCCATTTATAAATTTAAAATGAGTTGAAACAAAAAAGTTAATAAATTGGTTAAATTTGTAAATTTTTTAAATTTAGAAGAATAAATATGATATTATGAATTCTAGAGAGAAAAATACTTAATTTCAAAGTTTTTGAGAGGTATATGTGAAATTTTCTCCAAAATTATCTTAACCGGATCTAGAAGAGTAAGTTTCGGCCGAATATTCGTATTCGGTTGGAAACCGAATAGGAAATGAGTATTTGGTCCAATATTCGGTTTCGAATATTTGATCGAATATATTTTTCCGCATATTATCTATTTGGTCGAATATTTTCGAATAGAGAATAAGAATCCGAATAAGAACCGAATATTTCTGAATAGAAAATAAGAATCCGAATAAGAATCGAATATTTCCGAATAGATAATAAGAACCGGATAAGAACCGAATAAATTATAATTTTATTTATCCTTATTTGTAGTTTTGTAATTTGTACTGAGAGTTGTTAACTTGTTCTAACTTGTGTTATGTTTTATTTATGTTTATTTGTAATGTTTATCTATGTTTATTAGAGTTAATGTCTATGATTTTTTATTTGAAAATCCGAATATTCGATCACATACTATATATTCGGTAATCAGTGACTTTCTGAATACCGAATAAGAACCAAATATTAAAACACCGAGTAAAATAAAATGAGATGCAACGAGAGTACAATAAGTAATTTATTTGTGAGAAAAAGGAAAAATAAATTAATTAATAAATAAATATTTTTGACGTTGGTACTTGATATTTTGTCGGGACTCGAGACACTGAGGGTTCCACTGGACCCCACTTATACAAAAATTCACTTTGATGCTCTCGGTGCACAATTTAATTGAACTCCTTGCGCCACCCCTAAGAAAGTAGGATGAACAATTTTGAAAATGAACAGTGATGAATTGGTACGAGGTGGCATTCCAGGAGCATAGAGTGGTTTGCTAGCTTGATGCGCACGTTACATCCGCACCGCTGCCACGCTCCTCAATCCCAAAGTAGCCCAAATATTTGAGAGAGGGGGGATTTAAGAATTTTTTTTATAAATCATAAATAATTAAATCAAATTTACGATACTATGATTATTTTATTTTTTTGAAAAATCTTAAGGATCGTATGGTCCTTACGGTCTCCAAAATTATATTTTTTTCAGACCGTAAGGACCATACGGTCTTACCTTTTTCTTTTTTCTTTTTTTTTCATCTACCGCCACAGAAGATCCCTTCCTGCTCTTTTTTTTCCCAGACCGGACCAACCTCACAGTTTCCATATCTCTGTATTTTTTTCCTATTTCAACCATTTTTTGCTATTGTTTTTTTAAATAATTTTAATAATGTCAATTTTTTAATTTTTCTAAAGAAATAATTATTACTAGTTTGATTGAACAAGTGTTATTATTGGCTTGAGAATTTTAATTGGAGACTGACATATAATTTAATTTTTTTAAATATAAATATCCATCTTCTTCCTTCCTCCAACAAACAATTGATTTCTTCTTCTCCACTATTTTCACTTTTTTTTCAGCTAAAAACCAAGCTTTATTAAAATATTGTATTTTTACAGATCGGCCTCTGCATTGTGTTGGTAGCTTTCATCTAAATATTGTAATAAATTTATTTTTTCAATTATGATCATATTTTAGATTGTAAAATTGAAAATGGTGGACGATTGATTGTGAATTTTTTTTTTTTTTTGGGGAAAACACCATGTTTCTCTTTTCATTTCATATCATTCATATATATTATATATTTGACATGTTAATGTAACAAATTAAAAAATAGCAAAAAATGATTGGAACCCCACGGTCTACTCTAATAGCTAACAGACAATAAAGAGGTCTTTAATGTAACTATTTTTTTACTCTATTACCACAACAGACAATAAAGAGGTCTTTAGTTTTTTGCTATTTTTTAATCATATATATTATATAATTGCTATTGTTTTTTGAAAATATAGGCAGACCATGGGAACCACGGTCTCTATTTTTTTATTTTTATTTTTGCTACAGATCTCTTGCGGCAGATAATTGGAAAAACTGAAAAAAAAAAAAAAAAAAATAGAGACCGTGGGAACCCCACGGTCTGGAGAATTGTGAGACTGTGGGAACTCCACGGTCCTTATGGTTTTTTAAAAAAAAAAAGTCATCGTATTGGTTCCATAAAATTCATTTAATTATTTATGGTTTATAAAAAAAATTCGGGATTTAATGTTGAGCATAATACATAGTGGAACGCGATTGTGGAAAAAAATACAGAGGCGAAGACAAACTAACAAAACATAGTAACAAACAACTAATTTAATGTTTGGCGGTAATTATAAGGAGTACAACTAGGGTGTTCTTAAGTTCACTTGGTGAACTCAATTTTAAAACTCGTCAAATTGATTTTAAATGACGAATTGGAATCGTTGAAATCCGCCTGCTCATGAGTGATGCATCTACGTATGGAAATTTTAAACATTCGAATTAATTTAGTATAAAATCAAACTGTCAAAAAACGTTCAAAAAATGAATACATTAAAATTGATTATTAACCTTCTAATTTTGACCGATTGACTTTATACTAAATTAATTTGAATGTTTAAAATTTTCACATGTAGACGCATCACTCGTAAGATAGATGGATTTGAATGGTTTGGATTTGTATTTGAAGCCGATTTGACGGGTTTTAGACTTGAGTTTATCAAGAGACTTGATGAACTTAAGAACACCCTAGTTCTACTCAAATATAAGATATTTTATTTAATGCACGGTCAAAGTCAAACTTAATTACTCAAGCCTAAGGGTGTCAATGGGTACAACACGGATAGGATGGAAGTATTTTCATATTCATGCCCACTAAGAATGACTCTATCTATATCCTACCATTACCCATTAAGATTTGATTTTATCCTACCCTTACCCATTAAAATTATTGGGTAACGAAACGGTAGCGGATGAATAACGAATAATACTACTATAATAATTAGTTTTATTATATTTTACGAATAGAACATCAAAACTCATTTATTTCGCGCATATGCAATGATATTACTTATAAAAAAAAAATATACATTCAATTTCAACTAAACTGTATATTTTTTTATAAAACAAGAGAATCTAAAAACAAAAATATATCTTCCGACAAATTTAATTATTTAATTAAAAAATAATACATACAAATAAAAATAATATTTTAATTACAACAAAAACAATACACTAAATAACAAAAGTACTCACTAATTATTGCTCAAATATTATAATATTATCATATTTTATATAATTATCCTATTGAGTAACGGGTAAGAAATAGTCCTTACCCGTACCCTTACTCGTTTAGGTAATAAAAAAAAATTTCATCACTCATATCCATACACAATAAGGTAACGAAAATAAAATCTTATTCATCCTCGCCTTATTGAATACGGTACGAATTGGATAAATAGCTAAAAGGTATGATTGACACCCCTATCCCCTGACAATACATTCACCTGCGTATTATTCAAATTTATTAGGGTGTAAATGGATTCCGAATACGAAATTTTTCGGGTATTATTACAAATTTATTAGGGGTGCACCTGTCATCGCTTTTTATTATCAGATATAAATTCGGATACAATAAAAATCTATATTCCATTTTAAAGTTTAAAATTAAAGTGATATATGAATTTATAAAAAAAGTTAACTTTAAAAAAAATCTGAATACAAATATAATTATTTATATTTATGTTAATATTTGTGTCTGTATCTATTTTCCAATTAAAATTTAAAACCAATAAATATTCGATGCGTTAGATTTGTGCGATGCACCGGTGTCAGTACTGTTCCAAAAAAAAAAAAAAAAGAACCGACAGGCACCTCCCTGTTCCCCAATTGAATTTGTCTCTTACTATTACCTCTTTATTTTTTTTATTTTTTTTTTGAGCAAAGTCTCTTTACCTTATTTGGTTGAACCAGCCTTTAGCCTTACCTTCTACTCACTATTTTCCCTTCTTCCCGAATCCCTCCTTTCTTATATTTCCATTTCCGCTTCTTCAGTCTTCCCCCCCCAAAAATAGAAACATACATAAATATACTGATACTGATAGTCTATTACAAACCTCTCTTTAGTCTTTATATTTGAGAGAGAAACAGAGAGATCGAGAGATGGCTCATAGTCATAGTCATAGGTGGTGGGCTGAGAACGCAGCCAATCACATCATCAATTCCACCTCCGCGGCTATGTCGCCGTCGTCTCTGCACCTGCACCAGCATCAGCATCAGCTCTCTCATCTGAGCGCGAACCGCCTCGACTTGCAACAGGACAACATGCCCTCCTCTCCCAACAGCAGCGGCAGCAACGACGACGACCACTCTCCATCCGCCGCTGCCGCATCAGATCCCGCCTCATCTGGCGGTGGCGGCACTTCCTCCGGACGTCGTCCCCGCGGACGCCCTCCCGGATCCAAGAACAAACCCAAACCGCCGATCATTGTCACCCGTGAGAGCCCCAACGCTCTCCGCTCTCATGTCCTCGAGATCGCCAGCGGCTCCGACATAATGGCAGCCATCGCAGGTTTCTCAAGGCGCCGTCAGCGTGGCGTGTCAGTGTTGAGCGGCACTGGTGCTGTGACCAACGTTACGCTGCGGCAGCCAGCAGCGCCTTCTGGCTCTGCTGTCATCGGCCTCCATGGTCGATTTGAAATCTTGTCTCTTTCAGGCGCGTTTTTGCCAGCACCATCGCCGCCAGCTGCCACGGGACTGACAGTATACCTTAGTGGCGGGCAGGGTCAAGTAATGGGGGGAAGTGTTGTGGGGGAACTGATTGCGTCTGGACCGGTGATGGTTATCGCAGCCACATACTCTAATGCAACATATGAGATGTTGCCACTGGCAGAGGATGAAACTGATGCGGGGCCACAGCTGCAGGATAATACAAAAGGTATGAAAGTACCTCAGAACGGGTCGGATGGCAACGTGGGCGGCGAAACAAATCAGGATGCGAATGCGAATGTTAATGCAGTGCTGGTTTCAGGCGGCGGGCAGAATAATTCGGCAGTGGCAGCTGCCTATAATATGCAACAACAGAGTCTGATGCAAAACGGGCAGTTGCCGCATGAGGCGTTTGGTGTCTGGGCAAAGCCGACGGCCTACTAGCACTACCATTATCTGTTATTGCTAGTTAGGTCGATTGATCTGCTAAATTTAGGGTTGCACCACTTTTGCTTTTCTTAATTTGTAGAGAGAGAGAGATATATGTATGTTAATTATGTGATCATGTTTCATGTTATAGTTCAATTAGTTAATTAATTAGTCCGGTACTGCATGCATGCATGTTGCTTCTTTAATTAATTATTTTAATTAGGCATTGGCTTTCTATAATTTTCTATGGACCTGCAACACTTTCTTGTAGAAGCTCTCGCCGTTTTTTGCATATATAGTTAAATTAATGCTTTCCTCAGTTCCTGCTTGATATAATCTTCTGACTTTAATTTTAATTTTATTGATTAATTGCGCTGGTTGTCGGATAAGGCTAATTTTTGTTTCTCTGATATAAATATAACAATTTCTGGTACATAACACTTTCCAATATGTGCATGTCCAGTTGATGTAATTCTGATTTTTTTTTCCTTTTGTTGCACTGCACGATGAGCGCATCAAATTGCATACTCGCTCCAAGAGAATATATATATATATATATATATATATATTGCTAAAGAAAATTAATATATATTATGTTCTTAATTTTTTTCATTTGATTGCATTTTTTCTAGGTTAGTAGATACATTATATGTTGAAGTTGGAAGGAGATAGTTGTAGTTAGTGAGGGAGCTTTCTAACTTGAGACTGGGACCCAGAAGGGAATCAAGTTGGATATGTGATTGACTGCTTGTTCTCCGGGTTCTATTTGTAAATAGTGAAGCCATAGTAGAAACCAATTAATGCCATCTTTAATCTGGCCCTAGCTAATATCTGATTTGATTTGATTTGATATGATTTTGATTGCTCTCCTGCTATATGGCTTTCCTAGATGCTTCCAGTCCTTACATTAATTAAAATATGATCTCATATCATGTATTCCTGTCACCAATGTATCCATAATTACATGAGTAGAATTGGGGTGTTCTCAAGTTTGCCAAATTTTTTGATGAATTCAAATTTAAAATCTGTCAAATCGACTTCAAATGATGAATCTGAATCGTTGAAACCTGTCTATCTTACGAGTTATGTGTTTGCATGTGAAATTTTTAAACATTCGAATTAATTTAGTATAAAGTCAATTGATCAAAATTAGAAGAATAATAAATTAATTTTAATGTATTTATTTTTTGACTGCTTCACATTATACTAAATTAATTCGAATGTTTAAAATTTTCACATGTAGACGCATCACTCGTAAGATATGCGGATTTCAACAGTTCAGATTCATCATTGACGAGTTTTACACTTGAGTTCACCAAGAAGCTTGGTGAGCTTAAGAACACCCTAGTTCTACTCTAATTACATGCATGCTGCCTAATTAAGCCAATGCCTCCAAATAATTTTGTACTAGGTTGGTTCCCAGGCCTTTGATTCAGAAAGAGAAGCTTTTATTTATTTAAACGAAAAACTAGAAAAAAAAATATTAAAAAATTCTTGATAGAAAAAAAAAAAAAATTTCCGAAACAATGCTTGTACAATATAAAATAAGAAATTAGTTGCATTGGAATTCCTAGAAAGAAAAATAAAAGAAATAACAGAACTATATATGCTTATCAAAGATCTTTTCCTTGTCATTGCAACTCATGTCTCACTTCCATTAATTACAAATTTCTTAATTTTTACAGAGAAGATAAGATAACATAGAGGCTAAAAGATTAAATTCATCTTTATAGATTATAGATTAATTATTTTATTTTAACAGTGCTATTATGAAAAAGAGTAAAATTGATAATCCTGCCATATATCCTGGGGTGCTTCTTGCGGATATCCTCTTTATGTAATTCAAAAATTGGACGAATTAATTACAAGCTCTCTAAAAATTCATAATTGAAAATTGGCAAATAATTAAAGTAATTAGAGAGCTGTGCCAGTGCCAGTGCCAGTGCCAGTAGAAGGCCAGCATCCATCAATTAATTAGTTCTGGTAACAAACACCATTAGGTGCGTGAAAGTGAAAGCCCGATATTTGATTGGATATATATATGTTTTTCAAGTACCTTTAATTTGGCCGATGAGCTGCTTCATCTCTCTCTATATAGTACTTAAATCGTGCGATATATATGTTGGGATAAGGGTATTATAATACAAGAATTCAGATTTCTTTTTGATATTTTCCATTTTCTATATTTTTTTTGGTATCAGCTCCTACATGTTAATATTTTAATATGTAACAGTCAACTCATGCCGCGACAAATGCAGAGAGAAACCCGATCAATGAATATGATGATGGATGCATTTTGGATTTAATGGTTAGTTGAAGGGGCAAAAAAAAAAAAATCCTCTTTTGAAGTTTGAAATAGGTAGGAGGTGGCGTACTGACGCTACCAATAAATTAAAGTCCTTTTTGACTTGGGCTATCGTAGCTTTTTGACGATATCAATAAACTAAAGTTTGAAATAGGTAGGCGAAGTCAGGCCCTATCGTGTTCATATACATATATATTCATATTTGTATTCATATACATTTTTAATATATTGATCCTTAACGTATGCATGCATGTTTTCCCGTTCAATTCAAGATAGATAAGTTTAATTTACAGAGAATGACTTAATTTTGTATTCTAGACCAAGTCCACAAAGCATGCAGTTAATTCTCAAGTTATATACATCTACGAAGTTTTATAAATTTATAACAGTTAAAGGCAACCTAATAATCTATATATGTAGGGGTATTCCTAATAATATTTTTAATAATATCTGGAAAGCAAAGATTTCTCTTAAGATCAAAGTTTTTGTTTGATTGCTTCGGCAGGATAAAATTCTTACTAAATGCAATTTACTAACTAGAGATTGGCAAGGCAATGTAGATTGTGTATTTTGTGGTGCCCCGGAGACTGTAGATCATCTATTTGTTACTTGTCATTTTATTTCTACTTTGTGGTCTTGGATTGATAATCATAATAATTTTGTTTATAATTGCACGCATGTATCTGATCTATAGAATTTTGAGTATTGGATACCATTAAAGGATGCATTATTGGTTGAATTGATTAGGGCAGCTACTTTGTGGATTGTTTGGTTAACTAGAAATAAAATTTGTTTCCAAAATACCCAAGTACCATCTATTAGTTATGTAGCATCTTCTATTATTGCTATGACATCATATTGGTGTAAAGCGCGTTTAGATAATTCTTATTTCAAGTTATCATTAATTTTACCTTTTGATGTTTCTTCTTTGCCTCAGACAAGTACTATGATAGTTCTACCAGACCCAGACTCACAGGACAGATCCAGTCCTCGATTGGATTCAGACGTGGACCCTTCTCTTGGTTTCGAAGGATCGTCCCTTCTGAGTGATATTAGTGATATTAGTGCTATTAGTGACATTTAGTGGATTTTCTTGTGATTTTTTGCTCTTATGTTAATTTTGTATCTTAGGGCCTTTTATGTTCTTATGATTTGTGTTTTGTGGATAGTAGTTCCTAGTGGTTGAGGTTCCACTAGTTGGGTCTATATTCGGTGCTTTGCACTAATTTTGTATATACTTTGTAGTTTCGCAATGAAACTGGTGGAATATTTCCACTTTTACCAAAAAAAAAAAATCTATATATGATGATGATCATCATTCGACTGATTGAACAAAAGGTTGTGCATTTGTTATATCGGAACATATATATACAGTAAATAGTGTTTTTTTTTGGAGCATCTAGCTATCCCCGTAACAATCTCCCATTTCATCCCCCGATCATTAACTACTTCAATAACTACTAACTACCTAGGGGGACCACTTACTATTTGGGGACCACATAATATTTGAAAGATTTTACAACTAGCGTGCGCAAGTATTAATCTATAATGCATCAAGTATTCATCTATAACACATCAAGTATTCATACCTAATATATCAAGTATTTTTAAAAAAAAACTGGACACGTTTTTAGAGGTGAGATTTTTTTTTCTTCGTTCAATCTAATCAATATTTCTGACAATCGGTGAGGAATTTTGCAAATCTAAAATCACAAATGTTTTTGACATAATTTTATCTTTAAAATGAGATCCATGATGATATACTTTCGAGTTGTCCGTTGTACAAGTATTCATCCTTATCGAGAAAATATTCATCATTGTCGTGCAAGTGCAAATATAGAAACTGGACACATCACTCATCCATCTTTTACACGTTTTTAGAGATGGTTTTTTTTCTCCGTTCAATATAACCAATATTTCTGACGATCTATGAGGAATTTTGCAAATCTAAAACCACGAACGTTTTCTACACAATTTTATCTTTCAAATGAGATCTATGATGACATACTTTCGAGTTGTCCATTGCACAAGTATTCATCTCTTATCGAGAAAGTATTAATCCTCATCGTGTAAGTGTAAATATAAAAACTGGATACATCACTCATCCATTTTTTACATGTTTTTAGAAGTGGGTTTTTTTTTCTCCGTTCAATTTAACCAATATTTCTGACGATCTGGGAAGAATTTTGCAAATCTAAAACCACAAACGTTTTCTACACAATTTTATCTTTCAAATGAGATCCATGATGACATACTTTCGAGTTGTCTGTTGCACAAGTATTAATATCTTGTCACGCAAGTATTCATACATAAGATATTAAGTATTCATTTATACACATTGAAGTATTCATATCTAAGACATCAAATATTCATTCATATATCTCTATTTTTTTTTCAAAATTTTGTTTTTATGTCATTTATTTAATACGCAGTGGCCTAATTCACCATTAATAAAGCTTTGTTCTTTGCAAAACTCGCTACTTCATGAGCAAGGGGAACATAAACATGAAAAAGATTAATTGCATATACATATACAAAATTATTTTGATACGATCGACAGTGACGGATTTGACTCGGTAGAGACGTGCTCTAGTATTCATTCATACACATTGAAGTATTCATTCATACACAATGAAGTATTCATTCATATACGTTGAAGTATTCATTCCTGGCAGAGGCGTGCTTGATTGGGATGGAGTGACGGATGATCTCCGACAGAACGTTCGCTGGAGCAGGAGTAGCAGGCATAGAGGGAAAAAACTGAGGCGAAAGTGTAAGAGGGAGGGAGCTTATTGTATTTGCCATTTCGAGGTGGGAGAGGGATGGGAGCTTATCAAAGGAAAAACGGAGGCGGAGGAGGAGGTGGGATGTGGAGGTGGGAGAGGGAGGTAGAGGCGGAGGTGAGGTGAGGTGTAGGAGGCGGAGGTGAGAGAGGGAAGTGGGAGGCGGAGGTGGGAGAGGGAGGTGGCAGGCGGAGGCGGAGGTGGGAGAAGAAGATGGAGGTGAAAGAGAAAAATGGAGGTGGAAGAGAAATGGAGAAAGAGGAAAGAAATAAAATGTTGTTAGAAATAGTAGTTATAGTTATAGTTAAAATATAAAGTTAGTTGGGGGATGAAATGAGGGATGGATAGGTGGGGGAAATTATAATTACCCTTTTTTTCCTTCCTTTCCATTTTCCATGAACAGATAGTGGATTTATTTATTTATTGGCACGAGACGAGATGATAAGAGAATTCGTATCCTCTGCATTAACTCAAAAAATTTTGAGTTAATGAATCTTAACCGTTCGATTTGTTTTAAGATTTATACAAATTAGATCTGCACTAATATTAAAATACTCCTATATTATAGACAAGAGCCGATTTAATTCCGTTTAAAATTAGACGATTGAGATTCTTTTAACTCAAAATTTTTTCTTTTGAGTTAATGCGGAGGATACGCATTCGATGATAAGAGCGGTAGCGGAGGTGTTATTTTATTAATTAATATTAATGATTGGAAGAGGTGCCTCGTGCGTGAGTGTGGGGACGTGACACCGTGGCAGGACGTTACAAGCGCATATTTCCCACGTGCGAGTGAACCCAACCACGCTCAACTGCACAAAAATCGATCCGTCTCCTCTTCATGGTCCCAGCTTTAAATGTACTAACATAAATAACTTATTTATTTATGATATATTGTTAGGTTTGCGTGTAGGAACCCAGCGGTGGTGCAAGTTGGAGGTGGACTGGAATGGAATGGCAATTGATAGTTGCTACCGTATTTGACCAGAGGCAGAGAGATTTAGAGATAGATACAATGCATCATGCATGCATTTGCTGACTTGAGAGTAGAGAAGAGGCGGCAGCGAAATTGACATGACCCAGTCTAATTGAATTCACGACTGTGATTTGTCGGACGATATTTGTATCATTAGTTGAAACTGGCACAAACTGCCAGTACTAGCAAGCCACCTGATTTGAATTTTGATTTAGATTGCTCAGTGCTTATCGTAACCATAGCCCATAGTTATTACGGTACCAGTACTAGTTTGTATGACTAACGACTAAATATCCCCCAAGTCAGAAAGAACCAATTTTTTAATCTGTAGCATTTAAAATAGTAAATTTAATTTATGACATTATATCAACATTCGCAAGATTGCAAAAATGTCGTCGTTAACAGTATTTTTTTTCACCTCTATTACAGAAACAAAAACATTTTTTAGTTCAATATATTCTAAATAACATTTACTTTAGGACAAAATGTTATTTTATGTCATTGACTACGATTTCACCTAAAGAAAACATTTTATCCTAAAAGAAACGTTACTTGAAATATTAAAATGAAACGTCATTTTTATACTAAGATCAAAATTCAAAATATTGTCAATGACAATATTTCACTCATAGAGGACGACAGAATTTCAATAATTTGCTGATTTGACATCTACGGATAAAAAAATCTGCAAAAACAAAGGCAGTTAATCAACCCTAACCCATAAAGTAGCAAGTAGCATGGGTTAGTACAAAATAGCAAGTAGCAGTGTTATTAATAACAGTATGTGCTAATCGGACGGACATGCGATTAATAAAAAATAATCGACCGATTAGTCAGGAAAAACCGTGATGGTTTGGTCACTGTCAACCGACTAATCAGCCAATTAATTGACTTAAACGCATGTTTTTTACAACACCGGTAAGTAGTAACAGCATGTCGAGATGCATGCCAAATCTCCATCTGCAGCATGCTTAATCATCTCACATCTGACATCTCTATGAGAAATTATATCATTCATGAACAACAGCTATAAAATACGCATATTCAAACAAAAATGCCAACCCATACTGGGAAGCCCAAATCATGTACCTATTTTGCTTCACACTCAGCCTTCTGTACTAGACCCAAGAATATATAAATAAAATCCACCTACCAAGAGAACCAGACAACTCAGAAAGAAAACAAAACTGATGCATACAACAATTCATTCAAATTTGAAGACCTACAAGATTTTTTTTTGTTCATTTAAAAGCAGAAAAGGCTAGCAAAATGTTGTCACGTACCTAACACTTGGTCGCAACCAATTGTGCAATAATCAAAAGAGGAAGTGCTTAGTTTCTTACCTTTTTTTTTCTTTTCTTTTCCTTTCTTGATATTGTTCATCTGCCCAGCATTCTTTTGGATAAACAACATACTATCTTAATGCGTAGCAGCGCTTTTCTTTGCTCGGAAGGACTGAAGAGCCCTCTCCTTCAACTCAATCTCCAGCCTCTTTTGTTTTTCTGACTCCAGTTCGTCCTCCGATCCGTCTCTCATATCAGCATCGATTCCAGTGTCTGACAGAGGCGTGGCAGCAGATTTGTGCTTCTCCCTGTGCTTCTCTTCACGCCGCTGCCTTTTTTCCTCTCTCTTTAGACGTCTCTTCTCCTCTCTCCTTTTCCTCCTCATCTCCTTCTCAGACTCTTCGGATGACTCTGATTCCGAGCTCTCATCTGAGTACTTCCTATGCTTCCGGGACTTCTTGTGCCGTCTCTTATCTTTGTCACGTGATCTCCCTTGCTTCTCCATATCATCATCATCATCTGAACCACTGTCGCTTCTCCTTTTTAGTTCAAGTTTCACAGGATCAGGGTCTGGCCCATATTTCAGTTCTTCCTCGGATTCATAATTTTTTTCATTAGAATGCTTCTTTCTCTGAGCTTCTTTCTTGATCCTGTCCGGGGAATAGTACGTCTCTCTTATAGATTGTTTGTCAGATTGGTGCCTCTGAGGAGAGGTGATATCATCAGGGCTAAAGGCATCTCTTGCTCTCTGTTTGGTAACATATTCTCTTTCTTCAGGCGAGACTGATGGACCATACATGTGTTTCCTTGTCAGAGCCCTCCCTCTGAAACACATTGTAAGAAAAAAAGAAGAAGGTAAAGACAGGTATTACACAAAGTTACTTAAGTCAAGGCATGGTTAGCACGTCAAATAAAAGGAGCTGGCAAGAACAAAAAAAATTAACCTAGAACGAGAAGGTGGCTCCTCTTCTACACTGTCATCAGGGCTATCACGGGGGTGCAACTGTTTCCCAACATGTCTGACAGGACTTTCTGAGATGTTCTCAAGCCTGTGCCTTCCAAAATCATCAAAATGATTTATTTTAATAGATTACAAAAAAAAACATGAGCGAGTCTATGGTACTATGCATATCATGGGTTGTTACCGTGCTACGGCTCTATATTCGAGTTTTCAAATCCTAACCGTCGATCCGAACCGTTCATCTTGTTCTCCATATTAATATGTGTTTGGAGACCAAATTTTACATTTTTTGAAATTTTTTTACTATTTTTTTAGATATTTAGAAAATCACTTGATCTGAAAATTCTGGACCATCCAAAAACAGTGATTTTCAATAAATAAAAAAAAATAGTAAAAAAATTTCAAAAAATGTAAAATTTGGTCTCCAAACACATATTAATATGGAGAACAAGATGAACGGTTCGGATCGACTGTTAGGATTTGAAAACTCGAATATAGAGCCATAGCACGGTAACAAATAGTAATATGCATAGTACCATAGACTCACTCAAAAAACATTCTATTTCAAGGGTTCATTTATTTGGTTCTGTTTGATACAACATTTTAAGGTCAAAAGAAAAAAGGAAACCTTTTATAAATAGGAGAAGGATCATGGTATGCAGATCTGCGAGGCGATTTCGAGCGAGTAGGGCGAGCAGGTGAGTTTTCAGGAGAAGATTGGGGACTCGACATTTTATCTCTCACAAGTACTGCAATCGAGTCTGGACCCTTGCGCTTTGCATAAGCTCGTTCAGCCCTTGCTCTCCCATTAATATGCTGATCTGGCGACCTTCTTTCCATGTCCCTAACAAAAACAACACACTTAGTTTTCCAAATAAACAACAATGCAAGCAAATACAAACATTATTCTGCAGAGCTCACCTTGAATTCACCCTGGACCGATAGGAAGGACTACCACTTTGATCGGGACTTGAACTATTCCTGCAAATTTTATCCACTATCAAACTCAAGTGCCTTCTTGTTTTAATTTTTGAAATTATGCAGGTTCCACACATGAAACCAATCATATCCCAATGTATCAAAGATGAAAACCTTTCTTTCAAATTCCATGATAGTTGCAAATTTCAAATCAGAGTATCAGACAGAAAAAGGCAATTGATTCTGTTGACTTCTTACCTCTTTCTACGAGGAGAGGATCTCCTGGGTGGAGGCGGGGGCACAGGAGAAGGAGAGAGGGGCCTACGCTCGGGCAGCGATGGTGACCTACGCCTCCTGGCAGGAGGAGAAGGGGATCTTCTGGGTGCAAGCTCTGGAGATCTACGACGCGGGTGCGGAGACCTCCTACGCCTAGATGGGGACGGCGATCTCCTCCTGGGGTAGTAAGGAGACCTCCGTCTTGGAGATGAGCGCCTGGGAGATCTATACCGCCGCCTCACAGGAGATATGGATCGTCGCAGAGGAGGTGACCGAGAAGCACGTTTGGGAGACAATGATCTGCTCCTTGCCCTACCATCATTTCTACAAAAATGCAACATACTAGTCAATCAGTAACGGCAGTCAGAAAGAACAAAAAATAAAAGAGCCTTCAAAGGAATTGTAATGGTATCTGCGTAATTATAAGAAAGGAAGTGCACGCTTGGTCAAGTGCCAGACCTGGGAGGTGAGATGCTACGTGATCTACTTGCTGGAGGAGACTTCCTGAAAAGAAACCACCGTTATCCAATTGGTGGAATATGCCAAAAATAATAAATAAAAATACACTTAACTATTAACTTTCTATTTTCTTCCTATTATTTTTTCTTTTTGTGTTCTAAAGGACAGAAGAGTTTGGAAAACATTACCTATTGGAAGGAGAATGATCGTCAAATCCAGATTTTCTATATCTCCTAAGGGTAAAAAAAATAGTTGATTAGGTTTGAAGCCGGAGAAGCTTATAGGGCAAAGAAACACAGGTACATATTTGTCTATTGGGTAATGCACAACAGAGACCCACCAGAAAAGAAGCACACACCAGCACACTATAACGGACAGATTGCTTAAAAATTCACCAAATCTCTGACTTCACAGAGATCATTTGGTCAAAAACATAGATGACAGTGTAAAATTTATAAGACATATCAGGAGTGGCCTCAAAAATGAGAGAAGCATTTCCAGCTTTGCACAGGCTCTGAATGCAGATATATCACAACAACAAATGAAAGAGAAAAAGAGGGTTTTTGAATGCAGACCTTTCCCTTGATTCTGATCCATGCTTTGATTCGCTACCTCTGTTATCATCGGTATTGTGGGTCATTGGTTTCTGATCCTACAGTAGTTTTGAGGTAAAGAAGGATTATCGGGTGGAAGCAATCTATCTGAAGAAACACAAGAAATGTCACAACAAACAAAACCGGTAACCGATGAAAGATATCTGTCTCGGACAAGAAATGCATACCTTTTTCTTCAATTGATCCAGTAGTTGTTGCTCCTTAGCTTCTTTCTCCCGTTTCTTCTGGATCTCCTGCACTATCCTATCACTCTCCGCCTACGCAACAAGCACACATCACACTTACATTCTAATTTCTACCAGATGATTAAAAAAGAAGTAAAATCTGAAGATGAGTTGGCGAATGTGAATTAAAAGATGAGAGAAAGGGGCGGAGTGGGAGTGGACCTTTTTCTTGATGATTTCTTCAGCTTTGGCATCTAAAAACTGTTGGGGCACGCCACTGGCATTTTGCTGGGCACTGAGGAGAAGGCCCCAGAGCTCACGCATGAATTTGGCGGTGTTCTTCTCCATGAAGCCTGTAAGCTGTATCTGTATCTGCTTGCCATCCACCTCCTGCATCTCAAATTCAGTTGACTCTATTAGTCTCACACCAATTAAAATGACATGTTTGTTTGGAAGTTTAGAAGGTCAGTATTTTGCAGTAAGTAAAGCAAAGTGGGAAGTAAAAGTGAAGCAAGCATGTTGAAGAGGGGCAGAAAAGAGAACCTTTGCATCGAGAAGGCCGAAGATGAAGTTGATAAGCACTTCGTCTTCAAAGCCAAGTAGCTCAGTGACACGGGTGGCAATCCATGGTTTCATCACCTCCATTTGCACTTTCCTCATGTCCACCTGCAATTCCAACAGTGTTGACAGATCGTGTGTGTGTGAGAGAGAGGGAGGGGTAATTTATTAATTAATTAAATTAAATTAAATTAAAAGAAAGAAACCAATTGGTCGAGCTCCAGAGGGAATTTCTGAGTTTTGAGCAGCTTGGCTTGCTTGTTGGAGAAGCGAGTATCTTGATCCGCAGAGGTGCCCTGCTCATTCAATCCATAAATTATTCACACAAACTTCACTTGGGTTAATTTTAAGTTACAAAGCAACCGAACTTACTGACATCCGACGGGCAACACAATGAATTAATCAGTTAAGAAGGGCAAGTTAAAAGTAAGAAAGGAGAGGAGAGAGCGATCTATGACTATGATCTATGTGAGTGAGTGAGGTCTATGCGTCTTACCCGGAAGAAACCGCCTGACATCTTGGGTCTACTCAGTCGTTCCTCTAGTCAGAAATCTAGGGTTTCAGAGGAGAGGCAGACCCAGAAGCAGATGCTACGATGCCACCACAACGCAAGGCAACTAGGCAACTAGGTAACTAGGCAAGGAAAGAGAGAGCGACTCTGCGGCTGGCCAGGTCAGGGTTAGAGAGTAGAGAATCGGGCTGGGGAAGAAGGAAGATGCTGTTTCAGTTTACTTTCGTTTCTCAATTTCAACTTGCCAATTAGACTACAGAGACGAAGACTATTATCATTCTATTTCATTTTCATTTTCGGGCTTAGCCCGGGCCCATCTAAAACCTCTCATATCTTCTTTGAACAAAAAAAAAATCGATCCCAGCCCATCTCATCGGTCTGTCCACCTATTGGATTCCATTCAATTCTTATTCGCCTTTGAAATTCTTATTAATTGCAAAAATTTCTCACCAAAGATTCGTCTTGATCTTTAAATGCATATAAACCGCCTTGAAATTTTCAATTTGGAGATAATTTGTTCCTATAATGCTATTTTCTTTTCATCAATGCGACTGTAACGAGTACAATATTATATATATTTTGCACCTTAACTTAATAATATGTTTTCGCTTTAATTATTTTTCTTTTGATAAAAGGCTTTGTAGCCCGTTTTATTAAAGAAACCATGCAGTCTCTGTTACAAAACAAAAAGGTACGAACTATGCTACGCTACCAGAGTCCATTGGTACCAAAATACTCTAGAACTATTGGAGACAACAACCAAAACATAGAAGCAGTATAAGCATATATTACAAACGACCCTAGGAACTAAATAAACTTGGATAAGCTAAATAGCACTGACTTCAGTAGACTCGTCTCCTCCAGGAGAAGGGGGCTTGTATATGACCATTTGGAGTCCTGGTTCCACCTCTTGCACACTAGTGGGGTCCCACACCTGCAGGGGAATGAGATCAATATCCTTTGGCATCCACTCAGCTTGCACAATGTCTTTAACCTGTTTTTTGAAATTTCCTGCCCAATAAGTGATAAGAGAAATGATTAACAATACTATTGTTCTAAAAGTTTTACGAGATGTTGGATTAAAGCAATATTCATTTCTCAATTTCTATATAGTCCAACAAAAAGCACTAAACATGATTAAAAATGATGTTTTGGAAAGTCCTGAGAGAGAGTTGGCAAAGTGCAGTATATCAGTTATAGAAGACCAGTTGGAAAAATGATGTTGGCTTAAACCCATCCAAAACCATAATTGTTGAGCTAGGGGATATAAAATAAACAAGTGGTTGGTAGTTTCCTCTATTTGACAAAATTGACAAGTAGTGGATCTAGTTCATCCCCTTCTACTGAGATTTCTTTTTGTAAGGATTATGTTTCTAGCTACAAGCCACATGAAAGTTTTAATTTTGTAAGGAATAAGTAATTTTCACCAAATCATTGCATTGGGAAATCTAATCCCTCTAAAATTTAAGATCCTATATAGAGATTGAATAGTAAATAACCCAGAGGGATCCCATTTCCAAGACATGATGTCATGAGCATGTGTAAAGGAGACTGTACTAGTAAGATGTCAAACAGATAACCATTCCTATAAGATTACTTGATCAAAATGTACCGAGGATAATATTTTTATTAGAACAGATCTCATACAATGTAGGATATTGAACATGCAAAGCTAGTTTATTATTCCATGCGTCAGTTCAGAATATTTTTACGCTTTAATGTTCCGCCCAAGAAAATATGGAGGATTTTCAAGGAAACTATGCCCTGCTCAGCTCTACTTGTACATTTATTATACCATCCCCATAAAAATAAAGCAGCAACAGTTTATCAACAAAGATTCAGTTTTTATTAACTGTAAAAAGTTTTTACAAAGCAGCAGCAACAAAATAAAAATAGAGAGTTGGTACTAACACATTATTTCAATTTATATAGTATATGTCGACTAAATTATGGTATATCAGAGTTGTTGCCTGGAAAAAAAATCCATTAACTGCCATCCCACCATTGACACAGACAGTTTGGCCAGTGATGTGAGAGGCAGTCGAGAGGCACAAATACCCAACTAGAGAAGCCACCTCTTCTTGATCCCCCACCCTACGAAGTGGCGTCTGCGCGATTATCCCGTCCCTGACTTCCTTCTACTCTAGCAATTGCACATACAAATTCATTTATCAAACACAATTTATAAGGCTTTGAGAACCAGTTTTTGATCTAGTGACAAAGGCAACGCTCAACGTGTGAGAAGTTGCAGGTTCGAAACCCAAAAAGAACAATTCTTTATACATATTAAATAGTTTGATGGCTTGAATAAGCCATAGTTTGCAAGTTCAGTACAACACTTCATGTTAATCTTTACTCTTCATCAACAGTTCTACATTACACTTGCACGAAAAAGAAATGAAAAGAAAATTACATCCTCTTCTTTCATGAACTTGCTGTGCAATTTTTGAGGGAAAAATAATTTGTACACTAAACAGAAATCAACATTTTTTAGGGTATCCAGTCGCTGTTCACGTATCCAAGACGTATCCAGAGGTGTCAGAGCTGTATCGGAGACCGTATCAAGAGATCAAGGATACGCCACGTCAGACAATACGCCAACTGGCATATCCGATACGTATCGGGTGCATATCCGATACGGATACGGAGCCTATATCGGAGTATCCGAGTAACATAGGTTACGAGAAAAGTGCGGATGTACCAAGGGGCGACCGAATTTACTCTTATGTTATCTTTTGCCCTCTCACATGCCAATATTTACCAACTAATTAATTACTGCTGATTTATGTTTGCAATGGCACAAAAAAAAAATTCAATGAATAAGTTACGAATTTCATAAGCAGAGTGAGTAGACACGAAGTAATTTATATTTCAGAGATTACTTGGAGTTTAATTTATACAATCTTGTTGATGAACAGGAAAAAAAAAAAAAAACATAATTAGTTATTTTGCAGTCGTGACTTTGCTCTAGTGTTAGTGTGCCAGTATTTGGTGCCAGTGTGTACTAGTACCTGGTTACAACAAATCAAAAGATGAATTAATTGAAAAATGAGGAGTGATTGCTGGATTATTTCAGCAACTAATGCTGCATCACTAGAAAAAAAAAAGATAAAATTAATGTCTAGAAGTAACTATTAAATAGATATGAACAGAAGTTAAGAGATACCTTTATCTTTAGTGGCAGCATAGATGGATCCAGAAAAAATGGCAACGACTCCACCAACAAAAGAGTCAAGATTGATACTCATGAGGAATGAGTATTCCTCCACCGAGTATGCCATAGTCGGCTTCCTAATGTTGGTGCCGACATTGTTTACCTGAGGCCCCCGTATGAAGAAATATTAATTTGAAGATGAAGTAGTGATAGGCCATGAAAGCAGCGAACGTGTGGTGTGCATGTAAATCATTAAGCAATATAGAGTCGTGTCA
Organism: Carex rostrata; assembly: GCF_964058835.1. NCBI lineage: Eukaryota > Viridiplantae > Streptophyta > Magnoliopsida > Poales > Cyperaceae > Carex > Carex rostrata. Next base: position 9,223,652 of record NC_135934.1, read on the forward strand.
TATATTTGAAAAATTGAAATTACAAATAACAATATTTTAAAGAAAATAGTATTATGTTTTGTAAAAGTTTAATCGGAAGTACATGGCATTTAAATGTATGAGAATGCATGCGCAATTGAATAAGCCGATATGTATACTCTAAAAAAGGTTTAATTCGTAAATAACATAATGCACTAAAAGTTTGACTTAATTTTGGATCAAGTTGAGGTGTCACAACACAAGTATGTCTCCTCCTCAATTTAGTTGACAAAGTATTATCTCAAATAAATAGCGGAGAGCCGGAGACTGTGGAGTCATTTTGAAAGAGTCCCTCGACCTGCTAACAGTCGCCATTGCGAATTGCCATTCATGAAAAATTAAATGATTGCTTCTTTTCTAATATCTCTTGTTAATCACATCATTTTTTATTTTTTTTAAGTGCGAACTTCAAGAGATGTTGATGTTGAGAGTTTGTCAACTGTTAAAGCGATGAAGCCGAAACTGATTTTGGGCTTCGGCCCAATTAGCAAATTAACGGAAATGATTTCCGAATCGAAATGAAATATAGAGAGAATGTCACGAAGGTATGAGCTATGAATTTCATTTTAGGAAATCTTATTCTTTTGATTTAATCCACGTATCTTAATATACTAGGAAACTTTAAACTAGTGTATGAAATTATAAAAGAGTATCAGAGTAAGTGTTAATAGTTTGATTTAATAAATTTGTGCCATATGCTTTTGTGATTTTTTTTCGAAAGAGTTTTTACATAAAATCTTATCTCTTTTGTTTTCTGTAATTGATTGTTTGTTATTGTTGACTTCTTGTGTGACTTTCATGTTTCTTCATTTGATCGGAAATTAATGCATGTCCGTAAAGTGTTTGATAAAACTACTCCTTCAACGTGGATACAATGCACGTTATAGAAGCATAATTAATATTGTTAGAACACCAATTTTACAGGATCTATTTTGCGGTTCTTTGAATTCGCATGCGAGCACAAATGTAAATTAAGCTGCATGTATTGTCGAGAAAATAATAGTAGACAGATTTAAAGAACTCATAGATTAATATCCAATTAATTTTATTCGTTTTGCCGAACAAAGATAAGATTTAATTAAATAAATAAATGATGCATATATGTTTGTCACAAGTCGGTAGAGAACCAATTAAAACTAGCAGTGGTGGGTCAACTTTAATTAGACAAAGAACTGATATTTCATGCACCTATATAATTCATGAAGCATTTAATTCTTCTTTCCTGCTTGATTGAGCATGAGCAGAGATTAGAGATGCTATCGGGTCGGGTCCGAATACTATTATATTTGAACTCGTACCCTAAAAGTGTTCGGGTCCGAATTTCAATCCATATACTTATTTGATTTAAATTGGGTTGGGTTTGGATCTGAATACCTATCTACCCGAAGATATTTCGGATCCAGTCTTTCGGTTCCGGGTAAATAGATACTCATAACTTGTTTGTAAATTATCGGGTCCGATTCGAATACGGAGCGGTTCCGGATCTGAAGCGGATATATGTCACAACTCCAAAGCATTTGAAAAATCATTTACATTTAAATATAATAATTTCTTAAATATCTCATATCATAAATCATTATAATATAAATTTAAAACTACTGCAAAATAAAAATTATACTATTGATCTTGTTCATAAATAATAAAATATATCATGCTACATAAGACAATAAAAATAATAACTCTATGGTTGAAGAAGATATATAATTTTTAGAAAGTAAAATATTGGAGATGACGATTTTCTTTTCTATGGTTCAAAAAAATCTATGAATTGAATACTAATAATTTGTAGAAATGACATATTAATGAGCAATAAATTTTCATTTTTATGCAGAGGATATTAAGGCAAATATTGAAGGATGTATTCATAATAATAATTTACTTAAAAAATTAATGCGACCGTTACGGAAGAAATAAATTTGGCATCTATCTGTGTGTATAAACATAGCGAATATGTGACTGCATTATATTTTCTCACATTCAAGTTGTGAAAAAAGTACTGAGCTCACCACGGCTTATGCAAAAATTAATATGCAGTTGTATTTTTATATATTAATAGTTATTAATATATGTTTTATCGAGTATTTATACGGGTATCGGGTCGGGGTCGGTTATGGGTCAGATAATTAAATGAAACCCATATCCTACCTATTACAGTATCGGTTCCGATTCGGATCCGAATAAGATATTAAATTATTACTTTTGTAACCATACCCATAATTTAACCGGTTATATTTTTTAAACCATACCCTATCCAAAATAATCGGATCCGAGTCGGTTCCGGGTCATATCTAGTTCTGTTCTGGATCGAATTCGGGTAATCGGGTAAAAATAGCACCTCTAGCAGAGATAAAGGTTGAGATATTTTGTTAAGATAATCAGGGGCGGAACTAGAAAATCTTGATAGAGGAGACTAAAACTCAAAATGCATAAATTGTGATTGGTGGGAATTGAACCCAAGTTCTCCACCAACACAAAATAAGCTCTAACCACTAGACTACAAGTATATATGTAATATTTATGAGAGGGGGCTAACTCTATATAAAATGTTCTAGAAAAATAAAATTCAATTAAATCTTAACCTATATAACAAAAATTTTGAAATCATAGAAATAACTTAGCCACCGTTTGAATAGCTTTAGATCCGCCACTGCAGAGAATATCACATTCTCTCTATCTGTACTGTAACTCCTGCTCAACACCACCATAATAATATTAAATTATTAATAATAATATATACCAGTAATATTATACTATCTCTCTTCGGTTTCATCGATCCCTTTCTATTCGAGCCCGCATCTTCTGCATTGAATATCTTTTGAGTTTAATACATTTTGACAGTCTAATCAGGATTGAGGTCAGGTCCACGCTTATTATGCACGAAGTCCTTTGATATTAATTAGTACGGACCTCAATCGGACGGTCCAGATATATTAACGCACGTTCCGTTAATGTAGAGGATACATATTCTTTCTATTCTCTCTCTCACTCATAATTTTTTTTTTTTTTTGAAAACTTGATAGTAGCTACCAAGGTTCGTGAGGGGAAATCGAACTCTTGACCTTTGGATACAACAACTCTAGAATATTTTCCTAGCCAATTGTGCTCCCTCCCCTTTCTCCTCACTCGTAATTTTTATCTGGAATGTCAATAACACTATTTTTAACTGTTTATTCTATCCATATTGTATTAGATAAAACAGGTATAAATAAAGTTTTATTCGTTGACTTATCGAATATGTATACGGATAAGTTTTTTTTTTTTATTAACTAAACGGGGTAAGGATACAAGTTAAATTTATCTCGTATTCATTAATGTAAAATAAAACTATATATAGATATATAAATATTATATTCAGTTTTTTCTCTTTCTATTTTCTATTTACATTGAACCTAATTTTTGATAAAAAAAAATTATTCATTTTTCGTCATTATTGTCTTTTTTTTCAATCGCTAAAATAGAAATAATCTACGGTACAATATGACTCCCACGTTCCATTCAATTTTCTCTTATTGTCAATCTGCCTAATTCAATCCTCTCCCTCTTCCCCTTTCTTGCGTGGTTGTAGGCTTGTAGCTTTTTCATTTAAGTCTCTTCAAAATTTGGTTTTCTCTTTCGATTATCACAAGTAATCGTTGTAATTTAGTAAAATGAAATTTATAAAACACTTGCAGGCTGAAATTTTTGAGTTGATTTGATAGAGTAGATACATACTTATAAAGTGTTTGATAAAAATGCTTAAATCAAATATTTACTGATTACAAGGTATTTGATTAGAATTCCAAGTTGGAGCATCTAATGAGTGTATACAACTTATAATCTGGTATCTCATATATGGTATCTAGTTGTACGGAGTTTGTATGTAAAATTGTAGGATATGAACGGTTTGTTCTTGAGAATCACTAATTCTGATCCGAGAATAATGGAGTTTCATTTGCTTTTGCATCTGGATTTAAGTGGTAGACTCGGTAGAGAAAGTACAAATAATAATAAAAAAAGAACTGGTTCTTAAGGAGCAAGGGTAAAATTGTCCAGAAAATCTTTAAAAATGGCTCTGAGGGGTCGGATCTTAAGGCGAGGGGATTGCCTCCTTAAGCCAATTCACTAAAGAGCTCTCTTAATCTTACCTAAGGAGTGCTTGTTTGGCAGGATTAAGAGAGATTAAGGCTAAAGAAAGCTTAAGGAAGTCACGCCGAACATGTACATATGATTAACTCCAATAACTTGAAAATCAGTCCCTGTTTTTTTTAACAGTTTAATTTAGTTGTTTAAAATCGATCTGATCGATTTTAAAGTTATAATAATGAAATCAATTACAGTGATAAGTATAGTACACACTAAATTTACTTACATTATTATATTTTTACTTTTTAAATGTATAAATCTTTCGCCGAGTAGTTCGGTTGGGGATGAAATTCTTTTTACAATGCTCGTCCATCTCGTTTTTCCGAGCATAATGAATCTAACATCTCATTGGTTTCTGAACTGTTACGTCCATTTTAGTTTGTCTTACAAATTTGTCCAAATAATATATATTTTTTTTATATCTTATTGCCATAAGTATTATCTAAAATATAAAAAGATGATGCCTTACTAATAATCTGCATTCCATGCATATAGTTGATCCCATAACATTAGAAAATATATATATAGGTTGGCTAATATCAAAGTGGTAGTTCCTAAGTTTTGGTGCTACCAATTCGTTTTTCAATTTTTAAATTTCAAAACATCGATCTGAACCGTTCAAGTTGTTCTCCATATTAAATTATGCTTGGAGACTAAATTTTACATTTTTCTAAATTTTTTTACTATCTATTAAGCCACTTTGAAAACAGCTGATCCAACGGTGGCTTCTGATTTTACTGTTTTGTTAAGCCACCGTTGGATCAACGATTTTCAAAGTGGCTTAATATATTGCAAAAAAATTCAGAAAAATGTAAAATTTGGTCTCCAAGCACAATTTAATATGGAGAACAACTTGAACGGTTCGGATCAACATTTTGAACTTTGAAAATTGAAAAACGAATTGGTAGCACCAAAGCTCAGGAACTACCACTTTGATCTTAGCCAACCTCTCTCTCTCTCTCTCTCTATATATATATAGAGAGAGAGAGAGAGAGTTGGGCTATGGTGCATTGCAATGTATAGCCTCTTTTGTACATTAGACTATAAATTACCGAATTCAAAGTCCAAATAATCGATCCAAACCGTTCATCTTGTTCTCCATATTAATATGTATTTGGAGACCAAATTTTACATTTTTTGGAAATATTTTACTATTTTTTTAGATTTATTGAAAATCGCTACTTTTTATGGTCCAGATAAAAAAAAATAGTAAAAAAAATTCAAAAAATGTAAAATTTGGTCTCCAAATACATATTAATATGGAGAATAAGATGAACGGTTTGGATCGATTATTTGGACTTTGAATTCGGTAATTTATAGTCTAATGTACAAAAGAGGCTATACATTGCAATGCACCATAGCCCAACTCTCTCTCTCTCTCTCTCTATATATATATATATATATATATGAAGAGATGGGCTATGGTGCATTGCAATGCATAGGCCATGGTGTGCATTGGACCATAGATCACTGATTCAAAGTCCAAATGACCGATCCAAACCGTTCATCTTGTTCTCCATATTAATATGTGCTTGGAGACCAAATTTTATATTTTTTGGAATTTTTTTACTATTTATTAAGCCACTTTGAAAATCGTTGATCCAACGGTGGCTTCTGATTTTACTGTTCCAAACAGTCACCGTTGGATCAGCGATTTTCAAAGTGGCTTAATAAATAGTAAAAAAATTCCAAAAAATATAAAATTTGGTCTCCAAGATATTAATATGGAGAACAAGATGAACGGTTTGGATCGGTCATTTGGACTTTGAATCGGTGATTTATGGTCCAATGCACACCATGGCCTATGCATTGCAATGCACCATAGCCCATCTCTATATATGAATATGCTAGCATGCTATGCATAGCATAGAGTCCCTCCATGCAATGGCTCGGATTTCGAGTTTTCAAAATCCTAACGGTCGATCCGAACCGTTCATCTTGTTCTCCATATTAATATGTGTTTGGAGACCAAATTTTACATTTTTTGGAATTTTTTTACTATTTCTTTAGATTTATTGAAAATCGCTGTTTTTTTATGGTCTAGATTTGCTGAAAACAGCGATTTTTAATAAATATAAAGAAATAGTAAAAAAATTTCAAAAAATGTAAAATTTGGTCTCCAAACACATATTAATATGGAGAACAAGATGAACGGTTCAGATAGACCGTTAGGATTTTGAAAACTCGAAATCCGAGCCGTTGCATGGAGGGGCTCTATGCCATGCATAGCATGCTAGCATATTCCTATATATATAAGTAGTATTTTCTTAGGTTAATTTTCAAACTTTGTGAATTGCGAGAATATTACGAGAATATTACGTCTCTCTCACGTCACCCAAGTTTTATATTTGCTCCGCTTAAACCACTTCATCATTTTTCTATCAAAAGAATATATAAAAATTGACATCGTTGTACATGTCAATGAAACACGTACGACATCATCGTTGCTATTTAAAATATAGGGAAAATTTATGTTGTGCCCATATAAACTTTTAAAATAACCAATTTTTCCATCAAAACTGCAAAATATCTAATATTCCCATACAAACTTTATATAATTTATTCTATCCCCTTTCATCTATTTAACTAATTGTTTAATTATTTTAAATATTATTTTGACAAATATACCCTTCTCTCTCAACAAATTTACATTTTATTTTGAAAATATAAAGGACTATACGGGTATTCAATTTCCTCTCCAATTCCTTAAAAATTGGCCACGCATGCAAACCGATCAGGTTCAAATTAAATTATTTTGTCCATACCTTATTAAATTATTTTGGCCACGCATGCTGACCTGGCACATGAAAGTTATAGGTGCGTGGATAATTTTACCAAAATAAAAATGGAACTCTGTTGAAAGAGAAGGGTATATTGGTCAAAATAATATTTAAAGTAATTAAATAAAGAGTTAAATAGATATAAGAGGATAGAAGAAATAATATGAAGTAAGTCTTGGAGATATTGAATATTATGTTGTTTTGATAGATAAATTAGCTATTTTAAAAATTTGAATGGGCACACCAGAAATTTTCCATAAAATATATATCTTGTGTCCAAGAAAATATCAAATTCAGATCAATCTCTTATATAAACAAAGGTGTCGGTGGCACCGGCTGCGCAGTGGTCCCGATTGCCCCACACGCTATACAATTAATCACCGTTTGACCGGGAGCAGCCGGTCAAAACACAGGAAGAAAACAAATTAGCAGCCTAATCCAGGTCTGGACCATACATACTCCGAAAGTTCCAATTTGGTATTATTAGCAACTACTGTACATAACAATAACATAATATGGAAAACAACTTTAATAATACAAAGAAATTGGGTGATCGAATAGCTCCAAGACTTTAGGTGGTGTCTCCGTGTTTTGCTTAATTTTTTCAATGTACTTCATTCCAAGCGTTTTTCAAACCTCTAACGCGTTCCAACTGGAAGGATATATTGATTGATTCCCTCGCTCTCCACCAGCCACTAATTAACCACTTCAAACACATACATTATCTCTTTTAATTATACTCCTTAATGATTAGCATTTGCCTTAATAGGGTACCTAGCCTACTGATTTTTTTTTGTTGCTATTTGGGATTAAGTATAACCTATGTACGGTTTACTTTATTTATGGATAGTGTGCTCCCGCACAACACATTTATAAAAGATGATTCAGTAATTAATTTTGATCATCCAATCAATTAAGTGTAACTAAAACATTTATTTTGCTTTCAAAAGTAGTTTGTAATTACTAAGGTGTCAAGGACACTTTTTATCCGTTTCCACGATCTGTATCGTATTCGAAAAGATGTATAAAGATAAAAATTTGAAATACAAATAAAAATATACTATTGACATCTTAATTTGTAAATATTTTTAAAAACAAGACAAAAAATTAATAATGAATACAACTAATGTATATTACAAAATTTGGTAAAGTACAAAATTTCATAATGTTTTTGTTAACATATATAACGAGTAAGGGTGCAGGTAAAGATCATTTCTTACCCATTATCCTATAAGATAATTTATAAAAATAAATTATATACATAAATATATATTTGTATGAAGATGATACAGGATAAAATAAAGTTTTGTACTTTATTAAATTTTCATAATATAAATTAGTTGTATTCATTATTAATTTTTTGTCTTGTTTTTAAAAGTATTTTATCAAAAGCACGAATTGAGATGTCAATGACACATTTTTATTTGTATTTCGAAAGACGGGTAAGGATAATTTTATTTTGTTAGCTTATCAAGTACGGTAAGGATAATTATTTTTTCCGTTATCATGACAGGTATGGGTATAAAAATAATTTCACTTGATCTGTATCGTACCCGTTGGCTGACACCACTATTGGTAACTTTCAGTAAAATAAAAATATTCACAAATAAATTTATATTATAATAAAAAATAATTTATATCTTTGTCATTTCATTTTAAAAAGCTTCAACAGTGCAGTATAATCATCCAATGAAATAAATATGAACCATCTAAAAAAAAACCTTTAAGTGTACTGAAGGGATTGTCTATCATTATTGTTTTTATTTCCTGAAGGCAAATATTGTTAACCGCATACAATGGGCCAAAAATAATATGTATGAATGGCGATGACAAATTATTTGTGGTTTGACATGTTACATCATATATTTTATTAAGTGATAAAAATCTAGTTAAAATAAAATCGTTAGATGTGATCTATGTTATTTTCTCTATGTGATCATAAAAAAATATTATATTTTGCTTTTGCTTTTATATGAATCAATAAGTTGAAAAATTAATGTCTAGAAATTATTAACATTAGTATGCATTTTTACAAGTTCAAAATGACAACCAAAACAAAGTGGAAATGTCATAATTTTTTACATGTGCATAAATAAAATAATGTAGTTCATATTCAATAGTTTTATTTTGAATTTTAAGATTTAAATTTCGAGTTATTAAAGTTTTAAAAAATAGAGACATGATGGAGGCACAAAATGAATGGAGGCATTTGAACCCCCGTCCTTTTCATATTTAAAAGAAAAAAAAAATCTAGTTACTTTTCAAATATCTTTTTCAGGGAAATCATGTTTAGAACAACTGATTAAGGCAATGCCTTTCATATGAAAGATTGTATGTGAAACTCATGATCATCAATTTGATTACATAAAAAGAAAACCTACGGGCGTTATCTGACAAAAAAAATTTTGATTACATAAAAATGGACTCACGCCAAATTAAATTTAGTATTTTTATAATTTTTCAAAGATGACCATAAAAAAAATAATAATAAAATCAATATTTGCATATCAAAACATGATAATTTTACAAATTAAATAGAAGTAAAGCAACGGTCGATATGCTAATATTAATACATTAATTAGCATTATTTATATGAGTGTGAAAAGCTCGAGTGGAGGTTTAAGGGAATTGACTGATACAAATTAAGTCTAGATAGTGAATTAAGGGAATCAATGGATACTTATTCGGTGCTTAATTACAAGCAGTAGCCTAAATTTCTATCCGTCCAAATTAGTGCCCCTCCCCCACCCCAACAAAAAATAAAAACAAAAGAAAGAAACACAACACTAGTACAAAAAACGCGATCTTCTTGGGCTGGTTGGGTGATCGGCCCCCATTGACGACCGGCTTGTTTACCTTTGGTATGCAGCTGCCAAACATGGGACAAAATGAATATGATCGGTTCTTCAGCTGCCTTAATTTGTATCTCCAAATTAATATGCATTAAAAGTCGGAGATAATAAAAAGTAGTAACTCCTCTCTGTAGGAATAAGTAACCTACTAATCACAATAAAAAAAATGGGCTTCTACATGGTTTTCGAACCGTGTCTATGGAAGTCATGTACACTATATCGCTAAATTTTACATGTTTTTTGAACTGTGTGCAAAAACAATAATCCTATATAGTTTTTTTTATTAAAAACCGTATAGGATGTTTTTTTTTTTTACACAGATTTACTTTAAAAAACGTGTATGATAACTTTTGGTGAAAAAAATTGGTGATTTTTAAAAAAAATTGTGTATAATTCAAGAATTATTTTTAAACAAAAAATCACATCAAATCCTAAATCTGAATTCAAATCAAACTCTATCGGATCCAAAATAAACCCTAGATCTAAATTACAAATATATTCAACTAAATTTTGAATATAAAAATTACAACACTACAACACTACAACACTACATTTATAAAAATATAAACAACAATTACAATTACATCACATATAAATAGTTACAGGAATAACATTATAACTAAAAAAATATATGAAAATATAACAAAAAAAACTCTAGATTTGAGACTTCATATATTTACATGAACAATGTCTAAGAGATATGGTAAATGACAAAAATATCGAAAAATAGAAATGAAAAACTTAATCAGAAATTTCAACTCAAGTTTTGAGGCTCTTCCCTTTGTTTTTTTTTGCAATTATGAATTTCGGAAACAATGCAGCGGTCATAAACACATGCATCTTCTCGCTAGCTTTTCGAAAAGTGGTAATTTACTGAAATTGAACACTTGAGCATCGTTTTATGGCCATTTGAAGTTTCGTCGTCGGAAATTATCTTTTTGGTGAATATATCGTCTCTTTTGCCTTATCTCTCGCCCTAACCTCATATGTGTAGATTTACTTGACTTAGAGAACGACAATGTATTGTCTACAGAGAAGATATAATTTAGAAAAAATAGAGAGAGATACATTATAACAGAAAGACACGGATCAATGATGTAAAAAAATTTGTATTTCTTTCATCACGCACAGATTATAAAGTAAAACCATATAGAATTGTTGGAGCATCATAACATGCCGTCCGAAAATATGCTCCATAATCTTCGAAAACGCCCTCCAACATTCATACACGGTTTTTAATAAAGAAACAGTGTATAATTTGGTCAACTTGTACATGGTTTTACTGTTTACAATCGTGTATGAATATTAGAATACATTTATACACGGTTGTAAGTAGTAAACCGTGTACAATTTGATCATATTTTCGGAGCAAATATTTGGAACAATGTTGTTGTTGGTTTTTTTTTTTTTTGCTTTGAAGATGGATCGATTTAGTGGAAATTTTGAGCAAACGTGTATAATATGCAGTGTATGAATGTTGGAACACATTTATACACAGTTGTAAATAGTAAATCATGTACATTTTGATCAGATTTTCGGAGCAAATATTTGGAACAATGTTTTTTTTGCTTTGAAGACGGATTTAGTAGAAATTTTAAGCAAACGTGTATAATATGCAGTGTATGCTTTGCGTTTATGTACTAGTGCAATAAGCTAAAATTTTAAGCCCGCTCAATTGTAATTGATTAAAGCCAAAAAAAAAAATATATATTAATTTGATTCCAGATCGATGGTGTGCCTATTTTCTTGGACTTTTTTTTTTTTATTTCACTGGAGGACAGAAATGTGACACATAGTTTTGTACAATAAATGAATGCATTTCTTTAATTTGTTTAATTTTCTTCCTTGATGGAAGGGAGCCATCACTCAGATCACAATCAATTCAGTTAAGCAAGGCAATGACATAAGATCACAGGGAAGAAAGATCAAAAGCCATGCTCATAGTTTCTTTCTTTCTTTTTGCAAATAAAAATAAGGTCTATATATTAATATATACCTCCTAACTTTAAATATTCACAAAATATTCTTTAGTTGGATTCAACTTAATTCTTACACAAAAGAGATATTGCCTTAGCCGCTAGATTAAAAATTGGATTTTAGCCAAGATTATTATGTTCTTTTTAAAAAAGAAAAGAAAAAGCAATGTCCAAATCAATGAAATTATCAGATGTTGAATTGGCCATATCACGGTCAGAAGCCCAGTCATGGTAGCTGGAGCAAGAAAATATGAGAACTGAGATTGCTGAGAGGTTTCTTTGTTTTGTTTTTTAATTTATTTTTCTTGAAGTAGATAACTTGCTATCTAAACCTTCTGCAGAAAACCAATTAAGAAGGAACAGTGACTTGGCTAATTTCCTGAAGAAATGTTTGAATGCTCTTTTTTTGTGGTCCTTTAATTTTTTTATTCGGTAAAATGAAAACAAAATTCAAGAAAAAACCATATATACTCCAAATCTGAAGGTTTTAAAGTAATTAAGAAAGATAACAGACATTTTATGCAGATTTTTCTTGTGGTGAGAATGTGAGATCATGTCAGCGATTGAATAGTGCATCTAACGGTTGACATATCAGTTTGCTAACTACAGGTAGTACTTTAATCAATTAAAGTTGCTTAAATTATGCAATGAAATCTCTTTCGTTGGTGGTTCATGCATTTCCATCAGACCTTTTTTTAGCTCATTATCACACATTAGTTGGTAATATCATGCTCACTAATCACGTTGCTTTACTAATTGCACACCTAAAACACTTACAACTCTTAGAGGCTCAAATTGTTTTCCTCAAGTCTAGCTAGGGAGAAATCAACAATTTCAAATGTTCTAATTCGTCTAACAAAAGTACTTTTCTTTCTATCTAAAATATTATAAAAAAGTTTGTAAAAATTTGCAATAAATGTAAAGTTTAATTTCCTATAAAATTTAGATATGTAGATCGAATTGAATGAACTGTATAAATTTTTTAAATCAAAATTTAGAACCATAACACTGACTTATTGATCGATACTATGCATAATACCACAGCCTTAATTATTCTCTCTGTATATAGATAGGAGTGAGTCTATGGTACTATGCATATCACGGGTTGTTACCGTGCTACGGCTCTATATTCGAGTTTTCAAATTCTAACAGTCGATCCGAACCGTTCATCTTGTTCTTCATATTAATATGTATTTGGAGACCAAATTTTATATTTTTTGAAAAAAAATTTACTATTTTTTTAGATATTTAGAAAATCACTTGATCTGAAAATTCTGGACCATCCAAAAACAGTGATTTTCAATAAATCTAAAAAAATAGTAAAAAAATTTCAAAAAATGTAAAATTTGGTCTCCAAACACATATTAATATGGAGAACAAGATGAATGGTTCGGATCGACCATTAGGATTTGAAAACTCAAATATAGAGCCATAACACAGTAACAAATCGTAATATGCATAGTACCATAGACTCACTCTATAAATAGATACATGTATACATAAAATTTTCTTCCATAGAACTCCCTTTCTTTTCCTAGCTATCCATGGTCCAAATAATTGCAATTTTATATGCAATAGTAATACCTGCTCCTCTTCACCCACTAAAGCAACAAATTAACATGGGAGAATACTAGCACATGCACAAAAGTATTTATTGTGATACAATTTTAGAGATCTGATTGTTTAGTTTTCATGTATTCATAAATTAAATTAGAGGAATTTCATTCTCTTAAGCTAAAGCACTCAAAACTTAAATCTATTTGACTTGTTTGAGAATCTTATTGGTGTCAGACAATACCAAAATGTATTTGGGTCATTTATATTTGATTCTGATTTTCTTATATGTTCTCTTAATTTCTCAAATAATCTCTTAAGCAAATTAAGGAAATGATGATAACCTTCTTCGTATATAAAATCATTAATTTATTGTTTAATATTGAATATGCAACCTTTTGCATTAAAGATATTTTTTTAGTTAATTGTCCTCTCCTCTTTTCTCATATTATTTGGTTGCCTAACAAACGCAACTGAGAATTAAAATTTTGAATATTCAATACCAATGGTATTATTTAATGATTCAAGCATGCATAAGCTCCACAACAATGAGTAACACGGTCAAAACTAATTAGGCACATTTTGTCGCTCCAAATCCAATTAATATGTAAACACGCGAGAGGAAGTTGTCAGTCAAAGAAGGCTTCCATAAAATTAAATAATTGCAAAATGAGCATAGTCTAAAAATAGTTGAACGAAAGCCCCACCAAGAAACAAAAAATAAGCCCTTGCATGACTCGTGCTCAAAATATGTACACACACAAAAAAAAAGGAAAAAGACCCTAGAACTCTACAAGGGAGCATCACCATCCAAGAAACATCTCCTGGTCAATATCTTTATAAATTATACATATGTGTGCCCCAGTCTAGATTTCCTGATGCATATATAATTATATCATTCTATGCAACATGTCACTGACAGATGGTGGGCTGTGAATAAAAGGTGGGCTGAATACATGGCAGCGACTTGTTACAAGATGTGGTGCATCATACTCGACGCAAGGGATTTGTTATATTTTTATGATTATTATACCGCTTGAGAGAGGTTCTTTTTTCTCACCATACAAGACCAAGTCACCAACCCAGCGACCCTGATAGATACCGTCTTCAGTCTCACCTCTCCATCTCCATTTCCTTTTCCCCGTATAATATTTCATATTTTTCATTTCCCCTTCCTCCTTGAATAGTACTTCCCAAAACATCCATTATATACGCTGACCTCCCTCTTCCTTTCAATTCAAACCTCTCTCTTCTCTCTCTCATAAGAGAGTCATTGGAAAAAGAACAGCAAAACCAAAACCACAGCGCGTGTACGTACACTTATTTGCAACCTCACTTAGCCTCCCTCTTGGCCTCCTTTCTCTTGCAAATATAAATCATCCTCAGAGAGAGAGGTCATTGGAAGAAGTCGGAGAACATCGGCGTATATAGCACTAGCTGAAGAGAAAACAGATCTATTAATTATTACACGAAATATTAATTTGCGAGATAGATAGACATATATGTGCTGGCAACAACGGCAAGTATCAAGGAATTAAGGTGCTAAATATTTTGGAAAATGGAGATGAAAGGAAAGGTATATGTTGTGTTGGTGATGGTATTGGGCATATTCAGTTGGAGTTGCGTAGCCCTGGAGCATGAATACGGTGATGCTTTGCACAAGAGCTTGCTCTACTTTGAGGCGCAACGCTCCGGTCGCTTGCCGTACAACCAACGTGTGACATGGCGCGGTCACTCCGGCCTCACTGACGGGCTCGAACAAGGGGTTAGTATTTACTTAACTATATATTAATTATGTATATGTATATATATATATATATATATATATATCATCAAATTTGGTAAACATTTTATATATATAGATATACCTGATTATATTTATTGCAAATGTAAGAAAGTAATTGGTATAAATCAATAAATCATGGAGTTGTTTGGTCAAGTTTTGAATTTTGATATTGAATTGTATTAATTAAGAGTGTGAATGCGGAGTTAGGAAAAGTCCACAATCAAATTTGTTTGCTCCATGAACTTTGAACTTTTCAAAAAGTTTAATAAATGCAGTGGTTCACATGGAAAATACAATATATGTGGGGTTGGTTGAAATGATCATCTACGTACAGGAAATAAATCTGCTACGATCCTCAAAGAGATTGTAGGGTCCTACGATTCCAAATCCAACCTTTTATTTGTTTTAAGATTCGTGCATAAAAAACAACTTTTATGGAGATTCATAATACTTATAAAATGAAAGGTTGGATTTGAAATCGTAGGACCCTACAATCCCTTAGGATCGTAGCAGATTTATTTCCCTACGTACATACATACTTTCTTCCAAAAAAGAGGAATAAAGAGTAAACGGGTCACCCACGTAAGATGACGTGGTCAGAAATATATATATATATTATTTCTTAAATGATAATTAATTTAGTACCTAGAATGACAGAAAAAGGCATAATTAATTAAAATAAAATCAAAATGAGAATATATAGGTACGGTTGCGGGTTGCCAATCAATTTATTACAAGCTAGGCTTAGTTTGTTGGAGTGTACCATCAGAATAAGCAAAAAGAAAATTAGGTTGGTTTGGTAATTTGGTTTGAATAAATCAATCAAATCAAACAATTGGTTTGGTCGTAAGTTAACTTGTTATTGATAAAAATTAATTGGCATTTCATTCAAATATTCGTTTAGGTGGATTTGGTGGGAGGGTACTATGATGCAGGAGACCATGTTAAATTCGGGCTGCCCATGGCTTTTACGGTCACAATGCTATCATGGAGCGCCATAGAATTCGGGCAGGAGATGGAAGCCGCTGGAGAGCTCCAGTACGCGCTTGAGGCAATCAAATGGGGCACCGACTATTTCGTCAAGGCCCATACCGAACCCAATGTCCTCTGGGCCGAGGTACTAATTACTACTTGTTTTTCTTTCTTTCCCATTAACCAATTCATTTCCATGAAATGAAATGAAATGAAATGAAATGAAATGAAATGAAATTTAATCCAATGATACGTGTAGGTGGGGGATGGTGACACAGACCACTACTGCTGGCAACGGCCGGAGGACATGACGACGCCTCGCCAGGCCTACAAAATCGATAAGAACAAGCCCGGCTCTGACCTGGCCGGCGAAACAGCTGCAGCAATGGCCGCTGCATCCATGGTGTTCAGAAAAACAAACCCGCACTACTCCCATCTGCTACTGAACCATGCACAAGACTTGTTCGAGTTTGCCGACAAGTACAGGGGGAGCTATGATAGTAGCATAGAGGCTGTGAAGAGCTACTATGGTTCCGTCAGCGGCTACAAGGATGAGCTACTTTGGGCCGCGCTATGGCTGCACCGGGCCACCGGGCAGGAGGAATATTTAGACTATGTGGTGGAGAACGCAGAGTGTTTCGGAGGCACTGGCTGGGCCATGATGGAGTTTAGCTGGGACGTCAAGTATGCGGGTGTCCAGATTTTAGCTGCCAAGCTTTTGTTAGAAGGAAACTATGCACCTCGTCACGAGCGCACTCTGCAGCAATACAAAGCCAAAGCCGAGCACTACATATGTGCATGCCTTGGCAAGAACGCTGGCAACAACCTCGAGAGAACCCGCAAAGGCATGCTCTTTGTCCGTCAGTGGAACAACATGCAACATGTCACTGGTGCCGCCTTCCTACTCATGACCTACTCCGAATACCTAGCTGAGGCTGACCAAGAGCTTGTGTGTCCTGATGGGCCTGTGCAGCCCGATGAGGTTTTCAAATTTGCCAAATCACAGACCGACTACATATTGGGATCCAACCCGATGCGCACAAGTTACTTGGTGGGGTATGGACAAAAGTTTCCTAAAAGAGTGCATCACCGGGCCGCGTCCATAGTGTCATTCAAGAAAAGCGATGGCTTCATCGGTTGCACACAGGGTTACGATGATTGGTTTGGCCGATCAAAGCCCAACCCGAATGTGCTGGTGGGAGCTATCGTTGGCGGGCCCGATCGCCGAGATAGATTCCGGGACCACCGAGGAAACTTCATGCAGACGGAGGCATGCACCTACAACACGGCTCCTATGGTAGGAGTTTTTGCCAAATTGAACAGCCTACTGGTACCTGAACAAGAAATGGTACCGGAACAAGAAAATGATCAACAATCATCAAATCCAGGCTCTCAGTCTTCATAGGAATTGTAAATACAAATAG
Source organism: Carex rostrata (assembly GCF_964058835.1). Lineage (NCBI taxonomy): Eukaryota > Viridiplantae > Streptophyta > Magnoliopsida > Poales > Cyperaceae > Carex > Carex rostrata. Next base: position 9,241,136 of record NC_135934.1, read on the forward strand.
AGGATATAGGTTTTGTTTTTCTTTTTAAATTTTTCCATGATTAGTTTATTTTTTTATAACCTTTGTATCTATACGCCGGAAAGCTGTCAAATATACACAGAGTTCAATAAATCATATAATTGAATCAAGTTCATTTGCTCACCTCCTTGTACATCATTTAAAAGGAGATTGTGTTCATAGGTGCTAGAACTTACTGCACGAGATCATATGAACATGATCTAGGATAGGATGAGAATTGTTTTACTTTATTTTACTACTTGTTAATAACCGACCGGCCCAATCATCTCGTATCAATCACCTATTTACAAAATTATATTTTTTAACCTAACTACTTGCATCGAAATAGAATAAATTTGTAGCTTGCATTTGGTACCTGCTAAACCTATCTTATCTCATATTCCGAACCATTAGCAACTGAACACGACTGTGATTCCTTTATTGGGTAATAAAACTTGGGCCTATAATAAATAATAGGCTATGGGATTTGGAGTCTTTGAATATTACACTTGGGCCCTTTACAAATCGAAAGCCCGTAAATAGATTATCTGTCGCTCTAGAAGGAAGGGTTTCATTTTGGTTCATATTTCTTAATCACAATTAGCACCGAGATCTGACTCATCTGAGGCTGATGTAGAGAAGGACGATGACGCCAGATGGAATTACCCTAATACCCCTACCCTAATACTCTAAACAACTCCAACTCTCATTCTTTCTTCTACTCTTTCAATTTACCAATGGAAAAGCTCGAAGAAACGGGTAATTTTCAGAGATTGACGCGGCCAGTTTATTAAATTATTAAAAAGAGAATATCCGCGTATCTAAGGGATTTAATTATTTTGGGTTTATTTTTCTAATGGGAATCGGCGGTAATGATCAATGCTTAGAGAAACAGGGGAATATTACGCAAACAAGGGAACAAGAGCAAATTGTTTTTCATAAACCATGCAAAACAAAGTAATAAAAAAAACTAGAGGTTTTTTATGTGACGAAGACTTCGAGAATAAAAAAGAATAAAAAGTACATAAAAATAGTTCTAAACTATATCCCTAATAGGCAATAATTTATGTATATATTGTCTAGTCGGTCAATCTAAAAGTGCTAAAAACAGATCATTTTTTTTTTGAAAAATGATCAATGTTTTTAATACAAACAACCAAAACTCCGCTATTAATGTTTTTAATTAAAAAATGATTAATTTTAAGCATCCAGCTAATATGGTAATGATATACATATTTTGATACAAATTAAACGACATATAGAGAAAAACTAGGTTGTTCTTATGTTCACCAAACTCTTTTGTGAACTCAATTGTAAAACATATCATATTAGTTTCAAATGATGAATTTGAATCGTTGAAACCCATCTATCTTAAAGAGTGATGCGTCTACATGCAAAAATTTAAAAAATTTGAATTAATTTTTTTATAGAATCAAGTGGTCAAATTAAAAGGTCTAGAAACTAATTTTAATGCATTCATTTTTTTGAATATTTTTTACCACTTGACTATATACAAAATTAATTTCAAATTTTAAAATTTCCGCATGTCGACGCATTACTCGTAAGGTAGATGAGTTTTAACTGTTCGGATTCGTCGTTTGAAGTCAATTCAATAAGTTTTAGAGTGCATTTCAAAAAAAGAACTTAGTAAACTTAACAACACCTTAGTTCTACTCGACTTATATATAATAACTTAATAAGTATAAAAGAAAAGTGATAGAAAGTTCTAATACTATTTTTTTAATAAGGTTAATATGGTCCGTTATGTTTGTGCCATAATTATGCATCACATTCTTATCTTTATTTTTAAAGTCTAAAAATCCGATTTGAACTCAATGTGATATCCATATTCAAATATATTTTGAAGACTAAATTTTTATATATATATTTTTACTTTGTTTTAAATAAGTATAAAATCACTATTTAAAAAAAATAGAATACGAAAAGAACATGGCATGACATTTTAAGTTTTTAACCCTACTTGTTTTTTTCTATAGTCTATAAATTAGCAAGTCCGAAAGAAAAAAAGAAAAAGGGCCCAACGATCCTATCTACATAAAATAATAGATACGACTTCAGATGATTACGATATACGGGAACACTTTTTTTTTTTTTTTTTTTTTCAGGTTCTACCTATAAATCTCTTATCTGCGTGACTGCGTCAAATCGCCTCACACCAAATCTCCGAATTGGTTTATGCGTGCGTATCCTCTGAGATATCTCAACTTTTGCGTGACCGACGTGTCCGGTGCCTATTCGGGGTGATGTAGGGGATCAGTATTATGTGTGCTTTGAGATTCGTGTAGAGCGTATTTAAACGGTTGGAATTTTTCATAAAGTCACGCAAAGTTTGAGATATCTCAGAGGATACGAATTCATTGGTTTATTTGGGTGCTAGGTGCTAACAGAGTAACAGTGCCGTTATTGCCTCAACATGCTTCTCGCCTTCTCCATTTGATCCAAACAAAAAGAGACGACGAATATATAGACCATGCAAAGATAAGTTCTTCCACAACCACAGTTCTTCATCCTCTCTTTTTACGTGCCACACTTAATTGAAACTTTATTCAAATATGCACTGAAATGTATTACATTAAAAGAAACATCACTTGATCGAAAGCATTACGATATTTTCTCCACTTTTTTCTTCTGCTTTTATGATAAATCAAATGTCTCGAAAAATGAATGAAATTACGAAAAACTCAAATTTAAAAAAGAGGAGGGTTCAAATGCTTTCATTTTTTGTGCCTCTATTTTAAAAAACTTTAATAACTCAAAATTTAAATCTTAAAATTCAAAATAAAACCGTTGGATATGAACTACATCATTTTATCTATGCACGTGTAAAAAATTATGGCATTTCAACTTTGTTTTAGTTGTCATCCTGAGCTTGTAAAAATGTATACTAATGTGGATAATTTCTAGACGTTGATTTTTTTAACTTATTGATTATATAAAAGCAAAATCAAAATGTGATAATTTTTTATGGACACATAGAGAAAATAACATAGATCACATCTAACGGTTTTATTTTGACGTTTAAGTTTTTAAACTTTGAGTTATTTAAGTTTTTAAAAATGGAGGCATGATGGAGACACAAAAAATAAAGACATTTGATCCTCCAATTAAAAAAAAAAATACTATTTATAACATTTGTCTAGAATCACTGGTATTTTTTTTTTGTAAGTGACCTCTTAATTTTTTTTTTTTTTTTAATTCAAATCCAATGCAATACGTGATGGATACAAGGAGATTTGAGTCGTCATGTTCAGTCGGACACACATCTCAAAACAGGTCCTCTATATCTTTGACCCGATTGGGAGTATCATACCCAGTCTGATATCTAAGATATACATACTCCAGAAAGTTAAATTCAGAATACAAGAATGATTCCCCACTGAAACCATGATTCCAACTTCTCCATTAATGCAATAGCTTCCCATTTACTGCATCCAACCACTTCTCTCTACCATTTATTCTGAAAATTTCCTCTCTGCAAGCTCAAAACGTTTTGCATCTAGCTTTCACCTTTTTACAAATGCTGCTCACCAACTGTTTGAGAAATTGACTGAATGAATTTGCTTTCTGAACTGAAAATATTTCTTAAAATCAATTCCCTTTCTTAACCGGTACTATTTTCTGAACTGAAAATATCTCCTTTCACCTAATTCTTTCTCACACACCTGAGTACCTATCTAGACTTCTGAGAGATTCTTTTTTCACAAAAATGGAAATGGAAGGTAACTTCCCAATGTTGAGTAGGCAAATCATGAAAGGTTGTGTGTATCTTCCAACAAACGGGGTGTATGAATATCTGGCTGAGGGTCTCAGAAAAACAATCTCCGTAAGAGCAACCGATTGGAACTGTAATGGAGTAGGTTGTATCTGTGAGGTTCAAGCTTATCTAGCTAGTAAACATGGGGGACCCCCAGAAGCTTACACTCAAAGAAGACACTCTACTGATACTTACCGTGTTCAGCTCTCGCCTGGAATGAATAGAGAACAGGTAATAGCGGAAGGAGAGGCATGGTGTCACGAATCAGGTTGGCGAATGGAACCATGGGATATGGCTAAACAAGCTAACAATCAGCCGGACCTCTTTAAGGTACTCATCAAAATCACTCACTTCCCTCCAGAATTTTTGAATCCTTTCTTTATTGATATGGTTATAGCACAATTTGGTCAAACTATGCATATCAATGAGGAGAACTTGTGGGGAGATGAATGTACTGAACTGAACGCTAGCCTTACCTGTATTGACCCAAAACGCATCCCATACTCCACCATTTTACCGTACAGCTCACTATGGAAAGAATGTTATATTGAGATTGTGGGTTGGGAATATCTTGGGGATCCGCCGCCGGAGGCTAGATATGAACCTGGGGGCGATGAGGAGAGTCGATCCTCGTTAATAGCAGCTCATGACAAGATCCTTCTCTACACAGCACAAAGGAGCCCCGCTCCCTCATCTTCTTCTTCCAACTCTGCCACCCCTTGTCAGGATCAGGTCCATGATGGACCGGAGTCTGATTCAGTCCATCAAACACCGGTGCATACACCAACACCAGCCAACATACACCATCCCCACAACGGCTCTCTCTCGCACCTTTACCCAATCAAAGAACCTTTCTCCATCTGTCACCTCTGCCCCAAAAAGCCAAAAAATGCCAATGACAACAATACCCCCACCCCTATAGTCAAAAATAGGATATGTTGGGAAGACACAGTGAGGATACCACAGGCTGGTAATAGCAAAGGCTGGTATGCTCTTTCTGAACCCCAAGACAAGTACTCATTCAAGATAGGGGAAATTACAGTCACATGTGAGGAGTTGAAAATCAGGACCCTTTATGTTGGCTCACATGTGATCAGTGGTTATGTGCAAACTGACAGGTATGCGGTTTTCCAAGCTACTGAGCACATTAAATATTTCCATCCTGGGGCAACTCATCAAAAGCCAACTCACCCTAAAAAGGAATTTACCCTAGCACGCCTCAAAAGGCCCAAAAGAAGTTACTTGCCAGAACTAAATGACCCAAAACATTTAAAGCCCATTCACCTCAACCAACAGCTCACTACACCAACCAAGTCATATACCCCCACAAGCACTGCCCCAGGCCTTATACCACACAAACTCAAATCTATAACCACAGCACACACATCCACCCCATCAGCAACCATGAACTCCACTGATGAAGCTTTCATAGCCCAATTCGCGGCCTTAAGCTCCGATTCAAGCATATGCAAAGCTCCCTTGGTGAGGTTACCACATCATACCTCCACAAATGCAAATCTGGACCTCAGCTTACTAGCGCGTATCATCACCACCAAACAGGTAATGGGAGACCAGTTTGCGACCACCATGAAACGTGCTTGGGCGGTACGTGATCCCCCGACCTTCTCCATGATGGAACACAATGTGTGTTTGGTTGAGTTCGCAACAGAACCGGACATGCTTCGGGTACTATACAAGGGGGTGTGGAACTACCGGGGGGAGGTAGTGGCGCTCCGAAGGGTAAGAGAACAGTCAGATCTCATCAACCCCAAGGTTACTCACATAGAAATGTGGACGCAGATGCATCGCATACCGCATCGGATTGTGTCCAAGGAGGGTATACAAATAATAGCACAGAATGTTGCCCCGACACTATCACAGGTAAGTGAAACTTTTGTGGGAGGAAACAAGCACTACAAAGTAAAACTTCACTTACCTATTGATAAACCCCTCAATGACACGACAGGTGCAACCCACCCAATAATAGGTGACTTTCCGGTCTTCTTAGTATATGAAAGACTGTCCAAAATTTGTCTATACTGTTCTAGGATAGGGCATGACCACATGGATTGCCCGGATAAAATTCGAATGGAGAGTCTCTGTACTGATCCACGCTACAGCAACAGAGCTGATATGAGGGGCATTACAGACTTGCGAGTGGGCAAATGGATTAATGACTCCACACTAGTCCCAAACCAGGATACCATCACGTATCAGCCTAACCAACCACAAAATAGCACCAACAACACCATTCCACAGCCCGAGCAGCAACAACACCCTACCCAACCTGATCCCCAGCATACCACAACCCACATCCCACATCAACCAACGGACAACTCACCTTACCAGCCATCTCACCCTATGGGCATGGACCTAAATTATGCAAATCAGCAGGTATGGGCTGTAGCAGTAAATGGGCAGGACCAAAGCCCAAAATCACAACAAAACCACCAAGCCACTACTTCATCAGCCAACCCAAAAGTAAGACAGTTTGTGAATTCCATTGAGGCACGAGAGACTTCCCATGCAAGGAAGAAGCGTGTCATGGAGGCGACCCAGGTGCCGCCTCCGGATCAATTATGAATCTTTTGACCTGGAATATCCGTGGTGCCGGAGGGCCCCGGAAACAAGAATTCCTTATAAATCTCCTCCGGTCCACGAAGGCAGAGATAGCCTTCATAATTGAAACCAAAAGATCCTACAACAAATCTTCTTCTTACCTCCAAAACCTTCCTCTTGACAACTCTACCTGTGTGCCCTCAGTGGGGCGCTCGGGTGGACTATGGCTCCTCTGGGGCAATGATACCAACCTCCAAATAATCCAAAAAAATAAATTTTTTATTCAAGCAAGAATCATACCAAGTGACCAACCTCCCTGGACGCTCATATGCGTCTACGGGGACCCGCACCATTCGCATAACAGTGCACTGTGGCAAGAAATAAAACAGATTGTTCGTACGGAAAACAGATGTTGTTTAATGGGTGATTTTAATTCAGTTTTAAGCTTGCAGGAAAAGTACGGTGGAAGCTCTAGATTGAACAGCAACACAACACAATTTAGACGCTTTCTTTTTGACACAGGCCTTGTGGACCTAGGGTTCAAAGGACCTGCCTTTACATGAACCAACAATCAGCACACCTCCACACCCATCTTTGCTAGATTAGACAGAGTTCTGGTAACTCAGACTTGGTCACAAACCTTCAGCCATGCATACGTTAACCACCTCCCTCGCATACACAGTGATCACGCCCCAATCCTGTTAAGAACACAAAGCCAACCTATACCTAAACCCCAGTTCCGAACTGAAAGATGGTGGTTTACCTCTGATGAGTTTGAGACAGTTTGTAAAACAACTTGGAGTCAGGATACAAATATTACTTGGGACGAAAAAATAACTCAAATGAAAAGGGGTATACAGGCTTGGGCAAAAAACACTCCAACTCCTCAAAACCAAATGAGAACCCTCCAGCAAGCCATATTAACTCACCAGTCACTTCATCCATCCCAACAAAACCCCACACTAGAGGATAACCTGTTACAAAAATTTCACAAAGCAGAGGAGGATCTAGCTCTTTACTGGCGTCAACGAGCAAAGATCCTCTGGCATGCAGAGGGAGATAGAAATACTGCTTTCTTTCAAGCAGCAGCTTCACACAGAAGACGGATTAACACAATCAGGCATGTCCGAATTGATGAAGAAATGGTAATAACGGGTCAAGCACAGATAAGGCAAGCCTTTGTTTCTTATTTTAAGAACATTTATTGTCCTGTGCAAGATCCGCAGACCCTTGACCCAAAAGCCTACTTTTATAAGTTCCAATCTTTAGCTTTCCCACAAATTCCTGACTCAGCTCATCAATCTCTCATTACAGCCCCTTTAGAAAGAGAAATAAAAATGGTACTGGACAATATGGGCCCGGACAAATCACCCGGCCCAGACGGGATTAGTGCGCGATTGTTACAAACCCACTGGAAAATCTTTAAAGAGGATTTAACAGTGACAATAGGCCGGGCTTTCAGAGAAGCAAAGGTCCCGGACGAGTGGCTGCCCAGTTACATCACCCTAATTCCTAAAACTGAAGATGCAGAAAAACCAAAGGATTATAGACCCATCACTGTTGGGAATATAACCTACAGATTGTTGATGAAGATTGTAGCCCAGAGATTGCAACCCCATATGCGAAAACTGATCTCAACCGAGCAAACTGCTTTCCTCAAAGGACGCAATATCACAGATAACACCATACTAGCAAGAGAGATCATTCATTCCTTTAATTCAGCCGGTTATAAGAAGGAGTCATTCATGTTGAAAGCTGATGTGAATAAAGCTTTTGATACCGTTCAGTGGGAATTTATCTATGCAGCAATGCGAGCGGTTAACTTCCCTAATAACCTTATTAAACTGGTCAAATACTGCCTCGAGGCAGGAAGAGTGACGATAATGATAAACGGTCAAAAAGATGGTTTCCTAAAACCAAATAGAGGATTGAGGCAGGGATGCCCTCTCTCCCCGTACTTGTTCATTCTGGTTACTGAATTTTTGACGAAAAGTTTGCAGCTGGCGCAGATTAATGGATCAATTAGGGGAATTAAACTGGCTAGTACGGCTCCGGTTATAACTCACTCCATGTATGCAGATGACCTGGTGTTAATGGGATTAGCAAGTGAGGCTGAGGCTAAGGCATTCAAAGCGGTACTGGATGAGTTTGCGGAGTATACGGGCCTATCTATTAACCCTGATAAATCAATGATCTGGTTCAGTGTGAAGTGTGATGAGGAGTGTAGAGAGAGAATCAGATCAGTGCTTAGGGCCGCACCAGCAGGGGAAAGCGAGAAGTACTTAGGGGTCTATGTTGCACAAAACACAAATCAGCTAGATATGACACATGATATGCTGGTGAGCAGATTTAATGGAAGACTAGCAGGGTGGAAATTGAATATGTTGTCATACGCGGGAAGATTGGCTCTCATTAAGTCCGTCTTGATTTCACTCCCAGTCTACTTCATGTCCATCGCTCAACTACCAAGGAGAACAATTGATACAATTACTAGACTGATCAGAGATTTTCTGTGGGGTAAGGTTGATGGGGAACGGTACCTGGTACCGATTGCTTGGCATAAGATTTGCTGCAGTACAGAGGAAGGGGGGTTGGGGATTCGTGACTTAGAATTGTTTAACAAGTCCTTGCTCCTCAAAGTGGTATGGCACCTGGCAGAAGACCAAGACCGACTATGGGTCAAGGTCATGAAGGCCAAGTACTATTCGAGGGGTGGTTTTTGGGCAGTGAAGAACAAAACAGGTTGTAGTCGCCTCTGGAAAACGGTACAAAATCTGAAAGATTATTTCAAAGATCAAATACTGTGGAGCATAGCGGATGGTACTGGTATTCCGGCACTCAACCAACCTTGGTACGAAGGATGGGAACTGACAAGGGTGTTAACACACCAGCAGAGAGATGCCACAGTGGCTTCTCTAGTCTGCAGGAACACAACTGGGTGGGACCCGCGGAAGGTAACTGAAATAATGGGAGACAGATTAACACAAGTTGTTTTGCAGGTTATGCAGGTACCTTCGAATCACTCTTTATTGAAAGATAAACTCATTTGGCTACCGAGTAAAACAGGTGTCTACACTGCCAAGATGGGATATGAGATGTTAAAATCTCACATGCCATTGCCGGTGTATAATGCAGAAACAAAGCAGATGCTCCAGAAAATTTGGGAATGGAAGGGAGTGCTACCTCGAGTAAGGACGTTCCTGTGGAGAGCAATCCATGGAGGCCTACCCACAACAGCTATGTTGCATACAAGAATCAGAAGGGTGGATCCGGTTTGCTCACGCTGCCACATGGAGAATGAATTTCTCATGCACCTTCTCTTTTTCTGTCCTGGGGCAAGGGCAACCTGGCATTCCTCAACCTTTCCGCTAAGGGTCGAGCAATTGCCACTTGACTTCTCAAAAACACTGTTGATGATCACACAAGTGTTAGATGAAGATCAAATAATCTCATTTTGCAACATGCTATGGGAAATTTGGAAGGCCAGAAATAGTGAGATTTTTGCTGGTAAGAAAATTCCACCACAGATAATCATTAAACAAGCACGTGCGTTGACTCCACCAATACATCCGCCATGTCAGACCACAGGGCCACCTCAGGTAATACCAATTCTGATTCCATCTGGTACGAGAACGATTCTAGTCGATGCCTCATGGGAGACCTCGAAAAAGACAGGGACAGGAGTTATGTGCTTTGATGGAGGGGGAAGGCTGCAAGAGGCTCAATACACCTACATGACTGCTCACGACCCTTTCCATGCAGAGGCTCACGCTCTACTACAGGCAGTCAAACACATAATAGCTTCCCCAACCACTGTCAGATGGGTAATTTTTTCAGATTGTAAAACCTTGGTGGATGTGATTAACAATCAATCAATGGAATCCTTACCGTCATGGAAAGCGGGGACCACAGTAGAAGAATGCATAGAGGGCTGGAAAGAGGTGCAGCACTATACACAACTGCACCATGCAGGGAGGGAAAGAATGTCACAACCTCACATCTTGGCTAATGCAGCAAGAACAACTGCTCAGAGCAGCACAAGAGAAAATGGCATTGACCTCGTTAGGCAATTAGGAATTGAAATGTTTTTACTTCCTCAGTTTTTTAGTCTTGGTTAAGTAATCATTTACTTTGCTTTTTAGGATTAGTTTACTTTCTCAATTTTTAGATTCAGTAAGCAATTTCAATTTTCTCTTTAAATTTACTTCTGGTACACTCTCGTAAAGGGACTGATTATGTAATACTATACTGATACATTGTACCAACCTTTTATGCTTCAATAAATATACCTACGGGTTTCTATCAAAAAAAAAAAAAATATACATACTCCAATTTGTCTACCAAAAACTAAACTGCTTTTAGAGTCTGCTCTGAAAGAGTATGCGAAGGGAGGAAAAGTGGGCAAAAGTGAGGTGAGACATGACCGGATCTGACCGTAGCCGATTACTTGCTTTAGAACCACAAAAATTAGAGGTGACCGGAGGGGGGGAGAAGGTTAGTTGGAGATGGAAAAACAATGGCAACTTCTCAGTTAGATCCATTTATAAAATCCTTAATTTTAGAGAAATCATGCCAATACATGCAATGCCGTGGTGGATCATACCTATACCTGTTAAGATTATGATTTTTATGTGGCTTACTCAAAAAATAGGATTTTAACTACTGATAACCTCAAAAAGAAAGGGTGGGTAGGAGATGCCAAATGTCAATTTTGTCACCAACCTGAATCCATAAATTATCTTTTTGTTACCTGTCAGTTTACCAAGCAAATCTGGTTCTATTTGGGATCATGTCAAAATGTCAGCATTAATTGGACTAAGTTTATGGACATCATTCAGTTTGCACAACAACTCCCCCACCAACACAAAACAACTTTCCTTTTGGTATTCAGTGCAGTCTGTTGGACTTTGTGAAAATATAGAAATGATATATGTTTTCGAAAAAATCGGGTACACAGATCATTTTATTAATTATTTCTCTTGTACATTATTGGTCAGGTAAAGTGAAACCAGCTGTTGCATTATTCATGGCCTTGTGGCTTCCAGATGATTTGGATGTCCTCCCATTGACAAGTTGGCACCCAATAACACTGCTTTTGATAGCACTGGAGGAGATGGTTTTGGAATGCAAATTGTGCCTTATGAAGAATAGTGTTAGAAGATGGTCTAAGGCTGCAAAGCCAAAATTTTGTGTTTACTCATATTAACCTCAGTCCCATTGTGTGGATTAGTCATAAACTTGTTTGTGTGAATTTGTTAGGCTACTGTCTCATGCTAGTAGTAGGTCTTGACCAAGTATCTTTGTTGTTCTGCTTTAACGACTTGTGGTGGTATCCAGGCATTATCCTTACGTTATGTGGATATGCTCTTTTGGGTTGAGTTTGTTTTGATTAGGTATTTTGAACTCAAGGTTGTAAGTAACTATGTTTTCTTTTAATGGAAAGTGGACTTTGGCCTTTTAATCATTTTTTTAACAAAGGTGAATTGAGTTGAAAAACTAAAGAAAAACTCAGTGATTATGTAACCTTTAAACTAGAGTGTAAAGGAGATGTAAGTCACTAGTTTTCTCATCTCCCTTCACTTCCTTTAATTATCATTAATGTATGGGTTCTCGAACATGTTCTTAGTAAATTCAATTTAGACTAAATATTGAAAGCATTAGCATATATATGTTGAATAAAATAGAGACGGTAACTAGTGAGGAAAAATAGAATTTTTTTAGTTACCATCTTAATATTTAAAAATTCTAACTTTGTTATTGATATTTGAAAAATTAAAAATTTATCACTTACATAGCTTTGAACTGTGCATGATTTGGAAATCATGTGTACCTCATAACTGTGCACTGCAAGTTATATGTATCTTCAAACTGCACTTTGAACTGTGCATGATTTGGAAATCATGTGCACCTCGTAACTGCGTACTACAAGTTATGTGCATCTTCAAATTGCACATGACTTTACAATCAATTTCAATTAAATAACCATATGATTTCAATTAAATAACTATTTTTAACGATCCCACTAAAATGACACTTTAGCTAAAATAATTGAACAAATAATGTGGATCCCGTCAAAGCAATCTAATCAATTGGATCAAAACAATAAACTATTTTTTTAGTGGGTCACACCAAAATAATTTTTACTAAATTATAAATTTTATTGGAGCTCATTAAACTTTGTTCTTTGTCACGAATTAATCACTCAAATTTGATTTATCTCAATTAAGTCACTGAACTTTTTTTTTGTCCCAATTAAACCACTCTATAACCTTTATATCCAAAATACTAAGGGTATATTTGGATGAGAGCTAGAATAGCTAGAATAGCGAAATTTGAGAATAGTGAATAAGAATAGAGAAAAAATAGTGATTTTTAGATTAGTGTGAAAATGGTGCTATTCGGATTAGTAAAAATGTTGTTTGGATTGTACATTTGAAATAGTGAATAGTTGTAACCGATAAATAACAGTGTTAACAAGGTGTTAATTAAGATGAAATATAGGCAAATGGGGTCTTAAACGAATTGTCACAAACTCACAATAGAGAAATAACATAAAGTAGTGTCAATTTTGTAATTTCGGGAATGTGTTGACGAAAATCCGAGAAATAATCATTTTTCCCTCTCTTCACATTTTCGAATAGTAGCTATTTCAAAATTTACAAGGAATAGAGAATATCAGCTATTCTAACTATTCCGAATAACAAAAATGTTGTTTGGATGCACATTGTTATTCCGAATAGCCGTTGTTCTATAATAGCCTCTATTCTTGACATATCCAAAGTCCAAACATATCCTGACATAATATGCCCATTCCATCCAAAATGTTAACGGAATATGCTCATTCCATCCAAAATACTTACGGAATAAGCATATTTTGTTCAAAAATACTAACGAAATGAGAATATTCCATTAGCATTTTGGATGAAAAAATCATAGAGTGACTTGATTGGAACAAATAAAAAATTAAGTGACTTAATTGAGACAAATCAAATTTAAGACTATTAAGCTTATTTCATTGCATAAACTTAGATTACAAATACCCAATGTTGGTAGCCTATTAGATATGATCCAACAGCGCCCCTTGTCTTCTAAGTAAAAGAGACCACTAAACAATAACAAAAAAAAGATGTCCACAAAATATAAAGTTCAAAATATAGCTGATTGCAGTCAACAAATATAGCAGTTTTGCAAAATATAACAAGAGACAAATCAAATTGAGTGATCGATTCGTAACAAAAGACAAAATTTAGTGATACCCTTCAATTTAATACGGACAACAACTAACTTCTTTTTAAGTATTAGTATAATTATTATGCACACCTCAAAAGATGTGTGGGTAGTAAATTTTTAATTTTCCGAATATCGATGGTATTGGGTAATATTTTAAAAAAATTCCGGATATCGATGGTAGGATCGGAATTTTGAAATATTAAGATGGTAACTAAAATAAATTTTGGGAGGAAAAATGCCGCAATTTTTATTTATAGGAAATACAAAAATAAAAAAATATCAAAAATGAGAATGGTTGCGAAAAAATTTCAAAAACAGGAAGGCAGGATCGGCCGATGGCGTCCCTGCGGGACGCCATGCCAAACCTCAGCTCTGAAAAAAAAAATATATATTATAGTGGGATGCCATGGCATATCCCTCTTCAAATCTTAAAAAAATATATATATATTATAGTGGGACGCCATAAGCCATTCCAACCAACAAAAAAAAAGTGAGACGCCATAAGCCCATGGCGTCCCATATTAATTGTTTTGTTTTGTTTTTTTTCCTGTAGAATTAAAGTTTGGCATGCGGATGCCATGGATCAATCCTGCATTCCTGTTTTTGAAATTTTTCCGCAACCGTTCTCATTTTTAATATATATATATATATATATATTTTTTTTTTCTTTTCCTATGAATAAAAATTGCGGGGAAAAATAACTAGAAACAGTGCCAAAATTTTTATTAATAGAAAAAAATATTAATTAAATATCGAAATTAGAGGAATTACGGCCACGGGCCGTTACGGTTTATCACGGCCAGATTTAGACCTTAATTATCTAACTGAACCGGACGGACAAAAAACCGAAAAAACCCTATCCGTTATGGGGTAAAACGGCCTATGTCCATGATGCGCCATAACGGCCAGAGAAAACAATTAAAAACCAGGCCGAAAACGCTAAAGAGAGGAAACGACGGGTGAAAGGGAGCGTTTTTTTTAACGGGTGGGACCTGTCGGTGATGGCCCATCACGGCCTGGTTTTAATTGTTTTCTCTGGCCGTTATGGCGCATCATGGACATAGGCCGTTTTACCCCATAACGGACAGGGTTTTTTCGGTTTTTTGTCCGTCCGGTTCAGTTATTAGATAATTAACGGTTTAGTTAGATAATTAAGATCTAAATCTGGCCGTGATAAACCGTAACGGCCCTTGACCGTAATTCCTTATCCCGTTTTTTCTATTTCTAAAAAAAATTCAAAACCTTCATCTAATCTCGATATTTAATTAATATTTTTTCTATTAATAAAAATTTCGGGAAACAGTACTGTCCATTTTTGGCTAAAAAGGAGCGCAAGCAAAGCGTAAAACCCTGGGGCAACTCCCGTTGTATTGTTACTTGATTCAATTAAAGGCAAGACACGCAGCACAACACAAGGTTACACTGATCTACTCAGCTACTCTCTTTTCTTTTCTTTTTTCTCAGAACATAACCCCGATCTAAAAGTAAAGTTCCTTCCCCAATGGCGACGGCTGTGGCGAACGGCGGTGCCAAGGATCCGGCGACCACTCGCGTCATGTCGGTGTACAGCGAGGTCCAGACGAGTCGTCTGAACCACACTCTTCCCCTCCCCTCCGTCCTCAGAGCCCCATATGCCATGACCGACGGACCTCCCAGCTCCGCCGCTGGAAACCCCGGTATGCAACTCAAATCCGGATCTGAATCTCTCTCTCTCTCTCTATCTATCTCTAGGTCGGTAGATCGGATTTGTAACTGCTGATTAGTGAGGTCTTAAGCTGGAGTTTATCTCCATGGTGCTGATTTCTTCGTTTAATTTTTCAGCTTGGCTACTAGGTTTTAACCGAGCTAGCTAAAGACTTCATTCAGGATTCTAATCCTTAAAAAAAATCTAAGATTATTGTCGAATTCTAATTCACCAGGGTTCTCACTTCTCAGTCTATTAAATTTGTCAATTAACCAGATCCATATCCTAATAAAACAGACCTCTTATCTGTGGTTTTGAATCTGAATTTTGGACTGGTTATTACGTGTGATAACAGCAAGTCTTCACTTTTTTATTTTTATTTTTTTATTTTCTCTTCTCTTTGCAGATGAGATAGCAAAGCTCTTCCCCCACCTGTTTGGACAGCCATCAGCCAAGCTTGTGCCGGCCAGTGACAGCTCTGCAGCTCCGAGTGGCCCCCTCAAGATCGGTGTTGTGCTTTCTGGAGGCCAGGCACCAGGAGGACACAATGTGATCGCTGGAATCTTTGGTGAGCCTTTTCATCTTAATGTGATCAACACAATCCTTTGTGGTGCAGTATAGTCATAATATAGTATCAGTTTCCAAAAGATGGATTAATCACATCCCAACCCAGCCTCAATATAACCCATCTTGATTTGTGCAAAAACTACCAAATAATCCCTGGTAAAATTAAAAAAGTTAAAACATGATAGAAGTTGATTAATTTAGTAGAAGTGTGCTTGATCAAAATGGTATACAATTTCAGTATGCTAATTTTGGTTTATGCTCTAGATAGGCGGCTACCACTACCTAAGATTTAGTTATTATCTTAGCATTTTTCTGAATTACCTTACTGTTACCTGTAACTTCTCATACCTGTTAAGTACACATTCTGCTAGGTAGGTTAACCTTCCCTCTGTTCTAGAAATGCTACAGTTTTTATTTCTTGTGTTGCTTAGTTATGCGAGTTGTTTATTTTGGTTGAGTGTAATGGCAGATTATTTGCAACAGAAGGCAAAGGGAAGCACTGTATACGGATTCAAGGGAGGTCCTGCTGGAATTATGAAGTGCAAGTATGTTGAATTGACTCCAGAGTTTGTGTACCCGTTCAGGAATCAGGTAACCAAGTTAGCAATCTATTTGAGCTGTGTTCTGATTTTGTGATTTAATTTCGGTTCTAAATGAGTCTTCTATTTTCTAATAATTCTTTGTAACAGGGTGGTTTCGATATGATTTGTAGCGGAAGGGACAAAATCGAAACACCTCAGCAGGTACATGTTGTACTTGATGCATGCGTCTGTTAACATTTTTTAATATTTCACGTTGTTACTGTTTGGGGAACCAGAAAAGAGACCTTATTGTTTTATGTTCATAAAAATCACTATTGCTTACCTCGTTGATTCAGTTTAAGGAAGCTGAAGAGACAGCAGTGAAGCTTGATCTTGACGGGCTTGTTGTTATTGGTGGAGATGACTCAAATACAAATGCATGTCTTCTTGCTGAGTACTGCAGGTAGAATTCCTGACTGCCTATGGCTGTAATATTGCTTATAATTTATTAGGATCTAAATACCATTGCAATAGTGGCGGCATAGATTTTAAAAATAATTTCAAAAACGTAAAAGGTATAAGAATAAGAAGAGTAGTAAAGTGACTGTGGTTGAGTTCTCTTTTTGATGTTTATCTGTAACAAATTAATGAGTTACAAAATTCTGAAGCCATGTATCGAGTAGAAAATTGGGTAGCATATGTAAGTTGCTGAACCTTTCAATATATCTCTTCTATT
Organism: Carex rostrata; assembly: GCF_964058835.1. NCBI lineage: Eukaryota > Viridiplantae > Streptophyta > Magnoliopsida > Poales > Cyperaceae > Carex > Carex rostrata. The sequence continues at coordinate 9,258,205 of NC_135934.1, forward strand.
GATAGGTCAAAGAACATGAAGACCCGTGTAATTGGGTGCCCGAAGACAATCGATGGGGATCTAAAATGCAAAGAAGTTCCTGCAAGTTTTGGATTTGACACTGCTTGCAAGGTACTATATATGTGTGCATATTGTCCCTAGTTAAAATTTGGGATTTTAATGCGTACAAATACTTTTTCCAGATATTTTCAGAGATGATTGGAAATGTGATGGTGGATGCACGATCGACCGGGAAGTATTACCATTGTAAGTTACCTATACAATATTAAAATTAGAATTAAAATTGTAGTTATTTACAATTCTATGTTTTATACTATTGTGGACAAATATACCATCTCTACCTATCTGATGATGTTTGACAAAGTAATCCAAGCCATATCACACGTACTTTCGAATATTGAATTATTTAATAAGTTCACTTTTGTACTTGATGGAAATTACACTTAAAGTTAAGTGCGAAGACCAGGTTTAGGATCTAGTTGATATATGGTTTCTATCTAGTATTTGCCTAAGGTGACCCTAACGTCACATCTATATGCAGTTGTAAGGCTCATGGGACGTGCAGCTTCTCACATTACACTTGAGTGTGCCCTACAGACACATCCAAATATTGCTATCATCGGTGAAGAGGTACTCTTCCCTAATGATCTTTTTTTGTTTTTCTGCATCTATTGCAGATAATTGGACTATTGCAACATATGTCTTAGGTATTAATACACTTTTCCCTTATTAAAGTGGTTTAAAATGGAAGGAATTTTGTGCTCCATTTGTCATGTTCTTGGTGTATGACAGGCCATATTGTTGTCAAATCTATTTTTTGGTCGTTTATTATTTCCTTATTTGCAATCTGTATCCAAAGTACTATGCCTTAATTTCTCAACCAAGGTGAATTTTGATCGTGTTACAGGTGGCTACCAAGAAACAAACACTTAAAAATGTGACAGACTACATAACTGACATCATCTGCAAGCGTGCAGAGCTCGGCTACAACTACGGTGTTATTCTTATACCAGAAGGTCTAATTGACTTTATTCCAGAGGTAAATTTATAAATGATGCTGATGGTATTATGTCTTTCTTATGTAAAACTAAAATTACTTGAGCTTTGTGGGGTTTCTTTCACTATAAGCCTAAATCCATGAAAAGATTGGGTTCGCAATTTTGGTGAATGTCTTTTCCCTTTTTTTTTTTTAATAATGATTAATTTCAGGCATGACCAGTAAAATGTCAAAATAGAATGTTAGAATGTCTGTTCCCATTTTTTCCTTTAATTATGATTAATTTCAGGCATGACCAGTAAAATGTCAAAATATGTTAAGTGCTGCAAAAGATGCATGTCCTGTGAAAAAACAAAATATTTTCAAATTGCTTATCCTGTTTACTATTTGTTCCTGGAGAAACTAAGGTTAGTTTTGCTACAGAAGGGGCATGTTAGATATCTCTTGTTTTTTTTTTCATGTAAATAATGTGATATTGTTTGCATGGTAGGAGTATTCATCCATTTAGTAATTGTTTATTTATGAGCAGGTCGGATTGAACTTGGCTTTGATTTGATTTTAATGAACATGATTTCGAACTACATTTATATCTGTTTAGTATTATTTTTATAGGTGCAAACACTGATCTCAGAGTTAAACGAAATCTTGGCACATGATGTTGTTGATGAGGCCGGTGTGTGGAAGCAGAAACTGCAACCAGAGTGCCAGAAGCTGTTTGACTTTTTGCCACAGGCGATCCAGGAGCAGCTTCTCTTAGAAAGAGATCCTCATGGCAATGTTCAGGTAACCATAAGAACCATTAATTGTTGTATTGCTGCTATATACTGTGGTATTTTTATGGTGTAACCTTTTTTTCAGTGTTAAGTTAACCTAATTCTGGTCAAATGCAGTGGATACACAATTAATTCAGGTATTGATGAAATTCACTTTTGCCTCAAGTAGTAGCAGTAAGTGAACAAGGAAAAAAACGAAGTTGTCAGGAAAAAGAGCCAAAATCTGGTGAATACAAGGCAATGTCTACACGGACATGTCAGGAGTCTAGTACATATACCAGTACTTGATCTTGCTGAATTTGTCCTCAGTGCAGTAATTATACACTGGAAATGACTTATTGAATACTTTTGCATTATATAGGAACATTATTGATTAATGATTTGTATTATTTTCTTTTGCTGATTAATGTATTCATTGATATTATCTTTCAGGTTGCAAAAATTGAGACGGAGAAAATGCTCATCTCCATGGTAGAAACAGAGCTGGAGAAGAGGAAGGCAGAAGGGAAGTATGCTGGTCATTTCAAGGGCCAGTCTCACTTTTTTGGGTAAGTTGGTCCCACACATAAAATCATTGTACTTCTGTATATATCACATGTATGTGATCTTATGCAGCTTATGGTAAGTTTATTTTTTTATATATATGTGTGTGTATATATTCAGATACGAAGGGAGATGTGGCATGCCTACTAATTTTGATGCTAGCTACTGCTATGCTCTTGGCTATGCTGCTGGTGCTCTACTCCATTGCGGCAGGACAGGCCTCATTTCTTCGGTATTGCTACTTACGACCAGCTTGGCAACTTATATATATTTGATGGATTAAAAAAATTAAAGCTTTTTTTCAGAAATTTGATGGATCCTGATGCTGGTGCTTCTACCTTTTTGTTTTTGGGTCAAATATAGGTTGGAAACTTGTGTGCTCCTGTAGAGGAGTGGACTGTCGGAGGTACTGCATTGACTTCCCTGATGGATGTCGAGAGGCGGCATGGTATATTCCATAATTAATCATACTCATGCATTTTTAAGATGTATTTCTTCTGGTTTGTCAAGTGCACAATGTGCCTGTCTGTCTAATTTTATTCAAATTTTATTTCTTAAAAAAAATCATTTAAATTAAATGTTCTTTTCCCTCAGGCAAGTTCAAGCCAGTGATCAAGAAGGCAATGGTGGAGCTTGATGGTAAGAATATATATCCACTGTTCCTATTTTTCTCGGCATTGGTACACTTTGAATTTTAAAACTGCTTACTGATTTATTTCCTTCTACAAAAAAAATGTTTCAGGTGCACCATTCAAGAAGTTTGCATCAATGCGTGATGAATGGGCAATCAAGAACAGATACATCAGCCCAGGTATGTTAGCGACGATAATCAGTGAAAATGTTTGAAACCCCTCAAGATGACTATAAAAGAGGCTCTGTGTTTGTGTATAGATCCTCTCAATTAATTGTATATCTGTATAAATCTGCCTTCTGCTATGAACAGATACATCAGCCCAGGTATGTTAGCGACGATAATCAGTGAAAATGTTTGAAACCCCTCAAGATGACTATAAAAGAGGCTCTATGTTTGTGTATAGATCCTCTCAATTAATTGTATATCTGTATAAATCTGCCTTCTGCTATGTTTCAGGTCCAATCCAGTTTATGGGCCCAGGTGCCAATGACGTGAACCATACGTTGTTACTGGAACTTGGTGCAGTTCAGGCTTAAAGCTTATCTTGTTGAACTGAACTGATGTTCTTTTTTTCTTCCAAGGACGAAATTACCTAGTTTTGCAGAACCGGGGCTTTGAATAAGTTTTGTTCTTGGGATTGTTTTCTCTTTCTTTTTAGTTTGTTTTAGTAATAGTATGTTGCGATTATTGGACAATAAATAAATGTTTTTAGCTGTTTGTGTGAATTCATTTATTTAGCTCCAGCTCTGTGCCTGTCGCCTTGTTTAAACTTTGGCGATCACTTCTAGCTTTTACATTTTGCTTGCGATGTAATTCTCTTTGAAATCTCACGGCGCAGTAGTCGTAAAGAATTTTCGAAGATAAAATTAAATCCTATAGACGTGCTTATTTCGTAAAGTGAGCAGTAGCTTCTCTTCTTTATCACAATTGAGTACTCTCTCGTTTTTATGGCTTTTCTGATTTGCTTTCCCCTTCTTTAAACCCTAGTTCAACGGCAATTTTTATTTTTCTCGATTCTCACGGATTGTATATTTGCTGGAGAATATTAAGACCCGTTCACAAAATTTCAATGTAAAATTATACCTTTTTGTTTCTTTTCTATTGTATTTGAATTAAGTCTTCTATCACCTCATTCCGATCAAGTAATTGCAATAATAATTATAAATACACCACCTTGTAATGATTTCTAAAATCTTAAATTTGTCTTGAACCTTTGAATTGTTAGTTTGTTACATCCATGTTACGTTGTGTGTCCAAAAAGTAAACGAAGATTGGAAATCGAAGTATTTCATAATTGTACAATAAAGTAATACATAATTGCTCGCTTATTTATGACCTAACGACAACATTCTATGGTCCTGTTAAATTTTTAGCATTGAATTTAAACGGCCTTCTAATGGATGATTACTAAAATTTCAAATTAAGTAAATTTAAAATGCATGTCCAATTTAATTAAGAAAAATATATTAATAATTTTAGTTTCTTTTAGTTTAAACAATATAGTGTTTTTTTAAGTATTAAATCCACGTATCATAATGGTTAGATATACGCTAGAGTTATTTTATTTTTGGAATTGCAAATTGCACGAACAATGTTGTATCTGTACTTATTCAGGTTAATCATCGGTGTTTGGTTCTTTTTTACCCATTTCGTTCACGAAAATTTGGAATTCCAGTGAAAAGAAAATTTAAGCAACGAATAGAGATATGAAAAGAAAAAATGTAGTAAGATATCGAACTGGAGATTCAAACATGAAGCAACTACAGAAATTATCTTTAATTCTTACATCTTGTAGTGAAGAATAAGAAAATCACATATTTAATTCTTATTTTGTTGGATATTTAATGGGAGGCATTTTTTTTTAAATTCATTAATCTCTTAAAACTCATATTTGTTTTTTTTTTGAATGCCGGGCAGAGGCTGCCAGGGGATTTATATTATCATAAAAACCACGTTACAAGCACACATCACAAATTAACCAACAAAAAGAAATAACATATCTCAATTACAGTAAGGTTGAGCTCTTTCACTGCAAGGTCTACCAACCAAACACTCAACTGTGTTTCTCCCACAGTGTAGCTTCCCGGATTATCCACTGAATAAGAACATTAACCGTTGTCCCTCCTTCTTCGAAAATCTGAGCATTTCGACGCCTCCAAATAGCCCAGCAACTAGCTGAGAGATATACCTGCCATCTCTTCTTTGCCCTCTCATTTCCCCTGTACCGGTAGCCTTCTTTGTACCAAAGCTGCTGTACCGATTGAGCGGGTTGAATACCGGGGCACCCCAGATAATTGCATACCCCTTCCCAAATTAGTTTGGCGAAATCGCACTCAAAAAACAGATGCATAGCTGATTCTAACTTACCAGTATCACATAAAGGGCAATCAAGTTGACAATTGAATTGCCTCTTAGCCATTACCTCCCTTGTCAGAAGCTTATCCCAAAGAAGAAGAAAGAGGAATACTTTAACAGAAGGTGGAATCGCATAGGACCAGATGGATATGAAGCGCCAGCCAATTAGTCCCGAGGTAGCCATAACCTGGTACATAGATTTTGCGCTGTACATACCATTTGCAGATAATCTCCATTTGAGCTCATCAACTCCATCAGTTAGAGCTGGAAGGTGGTGCGATTGGGGAAGGTCCTGGATTGAGTATTCATGAATTGCTTCCCTAATTGAAATTGAGTGGTTGGTTTGCCTCGAACCCAATTCAACCAGAGGAGAGGAGGCCCAGCTATCATACCAGAAGGAAATCCTGACTCCATTCCCCACCTTCCATTCGGTCACCCTATCAAACAAATTCCTAAGACCAACCAGTTGTATCCAAAAGAAAGAACCCCGCTTTGACCAAATAATAGGCCCAATTGTGTGAATCTGTTGTGTTCTGATCCTAGCCATTGTTGCAGACCACAGGGAATCCGGTTCATCATAACATTTCCACCACCAGCGAAGAATGAGCGAAATATTTCTAAGATTTAGATCTGGAAGGCCCAACCCTCCCCATTCTTTAGGAATGCAAACCAGATTCCAATTGCAAAGTGAGATGTGCCTATTTCTTGTCACAGGCTTGCCCCATAGAAATGCCCTTCTTGCCTTATCAATCCGACTTATGACCCACTTTGGGAGGATGAAACAAATCATGTGATAGGTGGGAATTGCTGATAGAACCGTTTGAACCAGCAATAGTCTACCACCTCTACTCAACAGCCTTGACTGCCAACTTTGCAGTCTTTGCTCAACCCTTTCAATCAAAGGTAAAAATTGTTCTTTGTTCGGCTTCCTAATGGTCAGAGGCATACCAAGATAAACCAATGGAAAATCAGTTTGTGGGCATCCCATAACCGACCTTATCCACGGTAAGTCGGTAAAGGCAACATTTATGGGGATGAAGCAACTCTTGGTGTAGTTGACTTGTAGGCCTGAAATAGATGAAAACAGCCTAACAATCAATTTGAAGGAGATCAACGAGGAGATATCAGCACTTGCTAAGATGGCAGTATCATCCGCGTATTGAAGTGCTAGCAGAGAGTCATGGACTCTGTTAGACATAGGCACGTCTAGAAGTGAGTTTGCAACTTGAATCATCTGTTGAAACACATCTGCTGCGATGTTGAACAATAGCGGCGAGAGGGGGTCTCCTTGTCGAAGGCCCCTCTTATGAGGGAATGACTCTGAGAACTCTCCATTCATGTAGATTCTTGAAGAAGAGGAGTGCCATAAAGAAGACAGCCACTCAATCCATCTGTTAGGGAACCTTCTTGCCGCCAACACATTGGTTAAAAAGGCCCATTCGACAGTATCGAAGGCTTTTTTGAAGTCGATTTTAGCAAAGATCGCCGGTTTACCACCCATTGAAATATGATGAAGAAGTTCCCTAGTCGCCACGAAATTCTCTGAAATCTGTCTCCCATGAATAAAAGCCGTTTGTTTACCCGAAATTAGGTCAGGCAATACTGTTCTAAGCCTATTTGCAAGAACTTTTGAAATCAATTTTGGGATTAGATTAATCACACTGATAGGGCGGAATTCATTGACCGAGGTAGGTGAGTCTGATTTTGGAATCATGACAATCTTTGCCTCATTGAAGGGGATTAAATCAAGGTTGTTGTGATAAAATTTGTCGAAAATCGACAAGATCTGATGTTGTAACTCCGGCCAATAGATTTTAAGGAATTCGTTCGGCAAACCGTCCGGGCCCGAAGCCTTGCCGTTTGCCAATTGCTTTACTGCCATTTGAATTTCGGCCAAGGTGAATTGGTGTTGCAAGGAATCCAAATCCACCTCAGGTTGGGATTGATATAAAGTGGCTGCATTAAATGATTGAACCATAGTAGAAGTGCCCAACAAGCCCTTCATGGAGGTAAAGAAAATTTCTCTTATCCTATTTGGGTCAGTGACTGTCTGCTCATTATCCTGTATAGATAAAACCAAATTCCTTCTCATCCTTGATGAAGCAATAGCATGAAAATACCTAGTGTTTCGATCGCCCTGAGAGAGCCAAATACACCTCGCTCTTTGTTTCCATTTAGCTTCTATGTTGGAAGCTAGTTCAAAAGCCTTTTCTTTTAGCCCTTGGCGCCTTGTGAACTCATCCATGGTTAGCTGTCTTGTTTCATGCAATTTATCCAATTGAAGAATTGAATTTTTGCAATTTTCGAGTTGTTTCTCCATAACCCCGAATTCCTCCTTATGCCATATTTTTAAAGCTCTATGTAGAACCTTAGTTTTATAATGGAAGGAGTAGATTGGATCCTCAACCGAACCTGGTTCTTGCTGCCAAAGGTTCTGCACCATTAATCTAGGTCTAAGATACTTAAACCAGTAGAGTTCAAGTTGAAATCGCCTCTTTGACTGAGGTAGACCTTTACAGCTAAGAAGCAGGGGTACGTGGTCAGAAACAATGACCTCAAGTGCTTGCAAAGTGATTACCGGATAGTGGCCAGACCAATCTGTTGTCATGAATACTCTATCTATTTTTGAGAAGACCGGTTGGGGTCTATTGCTGCACCATGTATAGACCCGATTCTGTAATGGTACATCAATAATACCCGCCATTCTAACAAAATCATTGTAGAGTTCCATTAGCCGAAAGCTTCGCTGATTCCCTGACCTATCGGTTAGCCATCTTGCTAAATTGAAATCCCCGGCTAGAAGCCAATTTGCTGGTGCTAGAGTTGCTAGGTATGTGAGCTCTTGAATGAATGAAGGTTTGAGCAGGTCATCCGTTGGCCCATATGCATTAGTAACCAGCACCTGACATTGAGAGGATTGGTGTTGTAGAAGCACAGTTATGGTATGCTTGGTAGACCATGCCGATAGGAGTGAGAATGAACGCCTCCAAGCGATTATAGTGCCTCCAGCCGAGTTAGCCGCCAAATTAAACGCCACCTCATAATTAAAAAAGGAAGGTAAAAAGCGGGAAACATAAGAGAAATCCACTCTATTGCCTTTAGTTTCTTGAAAAGCACAAATATCACATCTTGAGTTTTTAATAACATTTCTCACTATAAGGCATTTCTCATCATTTCCTAACCCTCTTACATTCCAAGAAAGCAAACTAAATTTTTTTTGTAACATTAAAAAACAATTTAAAACACACTGCAAACAACCAGAACCATTCATCCCTGGAGGTCATCATCAGACCCTAGTTCCTCATCCGAGTCGAAGCTCAAATCTAACCCCTCAGAGTCCACTTCCATGTTCTTTTCAGAAGGCCCAGGTGGCTGATGAGTCCGACGGTGGAGATTGTCTTCAATTAATGCGTCATTGACCATGCTAGTCTGCAGTCCACAACCTTGTGCTAAATCCTCCTTATGACCATACTGGACTGAGACTTCATAGAATCCTTCTGGACCCAGGTTCACTTCAGCCAATTTTTGGACTTGTTTCTTGGGCTTGGATCGGCCTGTAAACTGCTGCTGTGCCACTTTCTTGAAAAGAAGAGGCTTCGGCGGTATTAGAATTGGATTGCCTTTTTTGGGCTTCTGAGTAGGCCCAACAATGGATTGGGTGATTTTTTTCCCCTTATCCTTTTGGATTTGAGCTGTACCAACACGTGCCTCTTTTTCCTTGCGAGCTTCTGCCTCAACACGTGTCCACACCCTTGATTTCAGTGATTTGTCTCTACCTCTCTTTTGTCCACTGACATCAGCGCAGGAATTCAGAATGGAACCTTCTCCCTCTGAGTTGCAGGTCCTTGGCCTGGGAGAAATTGCAGAAGGGTGATCATTACGCCTCAAAATTTGAAAATTTGGCTTAGGATTTTGAGGGGCAGGCCGTGTGTAACTTTGTGCGTTGGGTACCGGGTTGAGGGTTTGTTCATGACCCGCTTCAGGAGGAACCACCGTGTTAACCAATGTTGGCGTCTGTTGTTGCGGCACAGGTGGTGCGGTAGAGTATAACGGGTCTTGGTTTGAGGTTTCCTGACCCGCTACATGGTTAATATCCTGGGTTAGTTTTGGGCCTGAAACAAGCCGTTCTGTTTGAGAGATGGTGAGAACGGGGGGGTTCGCCGAAGACGACAGTATGGCCAGCACCTCCGGGGGTAGCTCCCTAGGGTCAAGCCCTTTGCAGATTTGAAACAAAGCTTTCCTGGAGACATGTATATGGTCTGGCTCCGATGATGCCGGTTGGCGAGGTGGTTTTGAGAACTTTGGCAGAATGCGGGGTAGGTCAGCCGCCTTGTACAAAGGGCTGCGCAGCCAATTCTTCACCTTGATAGGGACAATGTGTTCAGAACCAAGGTCGTGCATGGATAACTCATCTGGTATCTTTTCTAGGCTACTCACAGCCACCACCAGAGACCACTTTGATAGATCAGCCGGGTCCTGCGTAGGAATAGAGCCCACGAAGGTTCCAAAGGTAGCTACTGCCTTTTGAATTTCAGACTCTTTGAATAGATGTGGAGGAATGTCATGAAGATCTAGGAGGGCCTTATATTCTGGCAAAACCATGTGAGCACCATCGAGAGGAGACCAAGGCTGGAAAGAGAACCCGGCATCCCACAGCTCAGGTCCCGTAGCATTTATGAAAGTTTCCGGGGCAAGCCCGTGTGGTAGAATGATGAGAAATTTCTCCTTGCTAAGCCTAGCAATCGCCACTTCTTGGGCTTGAACTTTCTTCGTGCGAGTTGCAAACCCCAGGACATCTTCAAGGCTGAACCCAAGATCATTCCCATGTGTGTTGAACACCACTCCTGACTTCAACTTTTCAAGTTCAGCCAAGGTTGAGGGGTCTCTGATGCAGTGGTATTCAAGGCATTTTGGGCGATTTGCTGGGAGAGCTGGTGTAGCTTGAGGGCATGACTTGAGCAACTCTTCAAAAGGGGAGGCTTTTGGGGCAGGAGCATGGTGGTGGTTGGCTTTCTGCGACCAATAAGGCATGGCCGCCGGGTTCAGAACCTTAGCCGTGCAGCGTGCGCCCATGTGGCCCTCACCCCAACATTTCCCGCATCTCATCGGGTTACGGCAGGCAGCTGAAGTGTGACCCGTCCGGCAGCAACGGAAGCAACGGCCACGCCATTCGGTGAAGTGGGAAGAGGGAGGGAACCTTAATTGGGTGGGGCTATGAGGTGAGAAGTAGTAGGTTGCTTGGTTTGGTGGGGGTGAAGATGGAGGGGATGTAGGAGATGATGGTGTAGCCATGGAAGGAGGTGCTGTTGGCAGCTGGGAGGGGCGTGTAGTAGGATGAGTTTGATTTGGTTTGGATTTTAGAATGTTGGAGAAGAGAGGTTTGTTGTGGAATGGGGTGTAGATGTTTAAGTAGGGTTTTCCAGGGACAGTTTGGGTTTTAGTTTTGTGGCGGGTTACTAGCTGCCATTCTCCATCCATGGCGTCTCAACTTCGAAGCTTCGTGAAATCCAGATGTCGTCGACTTTCCTTAAAACTCATATTTGTTAGTTTCCAAATTGACATGTGACCAGGATAAATATACAAATCAAATAAGACAATATAAAAAATTGCAACTTCTTTCTCCTACATTTTTATTTCATCCTATTATTTACCTGGTAGGAGCTCAAGAAAGTAACATTCGATTTTTTTTTTTAACCTTTTATTATTGTTTTATCATTCGAGGATTAATTAAAAATCATGCTAATTTAATTTAATCATTCGATTTTTTTCCGCGCTACAGTACCCGCACCTAAACTACCATAACTGTTTGTGGGGACCAAACTGCCATAACTGCACTTCAGATCTGTAACTTTTTTTTTAATATTAATAGTTAAATCTTGAAGTATGTAGTCCAAAAAACACAATTATTTATATCTATATAGTAAAAATGTAAATGATAAATTAATTATTTTTAGATAATCGTACCCGCACCTAAACTGCCATAATTACTTATGGGGACTGCAACTGTTCCAGATCCGTAACTTTATTTTAAATTATTAATAGTCAAATCTTGAAGTATATAGTTCAAAGAACACAAGTATTTATATCTATATAATAAACAATGTAAATGATAAATTAATTATTTTTAAATAATCGTACCCGCACCTTTTTTTGAAATTTCTGACGTCGTACCCGCACCTAAACTGCCATAATTGCTTGTGGGGACCGCAATCGTTCTAGATCTATAACATTTTTTTTAATATTAATAGTCAAATCTTGAAGTATATAGTTCAAAGAACATAAGTATTTATATCTATATAGTAAACAATGTTGTAATTTTTACATAACTGCCTGTGAGGACCTAAACTTCCATAATGTTGTAATTAGATCCCTCCTCTTTTTATATATGACACTGAAAATATTAATATCTAAGTATTGAAAGTATTTATATCTATGCACTGAAGTATTTATTTTTATGAGGTCAACTATTTTTGTTAGAGAAATATTGACGTGAAATTAGTGCCGAGACTTTGAAAGGGTGCTGCTGGAATCTGGAATTTTAGAATAATAATTAGTTGAGACTATATAATATCTTTTAAGAATAATAATTAGTGGGGACCATAATACATTATTCCTCTAAATGCGGGTACTGTAGCATGGGTACTGTAGCGCGGGTACTGTGCGGGTACATAAATGATTATTCATTAATTTATCGGATACACAAGTACAACTCAGTCTTTATAATTATTTTTATTATAAAAAATATCATACTTATAAAAATTGATTGACACAAAATTTAAATATTTTTCCTAAGCTAATTAAAAATTTGTTTGGCACAGTTCAAAGTGGAATTGTTCTTAGCCAATAACAAATTGAAGTCAAAATTTGCATAAAATTTAAACGAATTATAAGTATTGAATAAAAGGCCCAAAAAGTTCGGCTGGACCATTTCCTTAGAATTGTAATGATAGATCCCACCGTCAAAACTTTCTTGTTCTCTTGTTCTCCTTCATTCTATTTGCAAAATAGAGTATCGCATATTCGAAAAAAAAATACGCAGAATCGACCCAAGCTCAGAAGGAATCGATACAAGAATCAGACTAACTCAGACAAGGGATAGGCATTACATCGGACCAGGAGTAGACACATTGAACAATTAGTAAAAAAAATCAAATCCAGAAGTAGGCACTTGCCTACTCCAATCCCTACGTGGATCTGCCAATGTGCGTGAGAGTTCACATGTTCAATTTACACCGATGCTCAGCTTCTAGTGTGAAGCGCTTACTTGAGTATTTACCGTTAAGAATATTACTAGTATCATGCCCGTGTGTTATAACAGAGATATATTAGAAGAGAAAAAATAAATGTCATACAAAATTACATATTTTCATAAAAAAATTAAACTAAATGACAAATAACATTTTTAAATGACATATTTAATGACACATTTTTTAATATTTTTGACATATTTCATAAAAAAAATCTCATACAAAATGATATATTAAATAATAAATAACATTCTTTAAATGATATTAAATAAATAGAAAGAAAGGAAGACATGACCGATTAAGTATCAATCAATTCAAAAGTTTCTTAAATGACATTTTAAAATAAAAATGAATCATGACCAATTAGAAAAATGACACAATTTGCATGTATTGAGTACGTGTCTAAATAAATTTAAACTTCTACATGTAAAAACACATAAAAAAAGTACATATGATTCGAATATTTGATCAAAAAACTAATATTCAATTCAAAAATTTATTTTTTAATCAGAATCATTAATAGATGAAAAAAAATCTACACACATAAGAATACAAATATTTATAATATGAAGTGTTTAATTGTTTATACGTCTCACAAATCACAATTACGTAATTTACAGTAGTTGTATAACGAGGACTACAAAAATGGAAATTAAATGTGAGCTCCCACGCCTCACGTGGGGTCCAAACACTCGGGGCTTGTTCGGTGTATCGGTAGGAATAGGAATGGTTTAACTTGCTTTTTTAACTGTATTTTACTGTTTACGTGGGAAAAAAAAATTTAATAAGGGCGTGTTCGGATGTCACGGGATTACGGAATGGGAATGAGAATAGGAATAGGAATTCACTTTTGAAAAAGTAGGAACCCACGGATAGGAATGCACGGGATTAATTACGGGAATATGAGAAAATGAGTGTTCGTTTGTATCACATGATTAATTGTGGGAAATCTTTATTTATTTTAAAATATGTATATTTATTTGTTTTAGCTTAGTTTAGTTATTTATAAACAATAATTACAGAAAATAATTATAAACAATAAATATGTGAAATGTATGCATTTAAATTTTTTGATAAGAGTGTTTCTACATTTCTCAATCAATTAATTCTTCAACTCTTCATCTTATTTAACATTTTTCAATAGTAAATCTAATTAACAATAATAATTACAGCATTCAAAGTCAGCAGTTCAAAAATAAAAATACAACATTCAAAGGATTAGATGATCCTCTGACAAAAATGAGGCTCTGACAAAAAGGGAATATGCATCTAAGTACCTACAAATGTTTATTTTGTAAAATTACAGAGTAGATGAGGAATTAAAAATATTAATATACCACATGTTGATTTAATTATTTTAAAAATATGCAAATGAATTCTAAAGTAGTTTTTGAGGGTAGGGGTAGAGAGTACCAGCACCAGAAGCTCGAAGTGTGCTGGTACTGTATTCGTACACTTTCTTGAATAAAAGATGAACTAGTAATCAACAAATTGACCTTTTACTCCAATACAATAAAACACAATGGTGAAATATAACATAATTGTATCATTTTACTCCAATACAAGTTAAAATATAACATATTATCATTTTCACACACACGAAAACAATTCTTTCTGGTACCACATTTCAGACGGTACCAATTAAATTGTCTTGGCACAGATCCTTCCCTGGTTTGCCCTGTACCTTCTGTCAGTTCGCGTAACTATAGTCTTCTTGGTTCAGTTCAGGCCTTCTTTAGGAGCTGCAGTTGTGCCAGTACCTCATCTAAGAGATTGGTCGGTGTCTTGGTTACGTCCTGAAAGGTTCGTGAGCATCATTCGTAGTAGAGTGGCATCATTAAAAGCATGAATGGAACTAGTATGAAGATCTCTATATACTAATCCTTACCAACATCTCTTCTTCTCCTTCAGGATTATGAAACTCTCCGTTGATCTCTTCCTGAAGGCAATGTACCAATATTTACTCAATCTGTGCAATTTCATTTGTTGGTCCCTGACTTATTAATTCAGATTCATCAGCACTCCAGTTTTCTTTACTATAAACAATTCATGTTTTTACTCTTCACTGGAGACATTGACCGTGATAACAATAATATCAAGTATTTGTCCAGCAACAAAAGGAAATATCATTCCACTACAAAAAAAATCACCTATGCCTATCTAAAATGTAAATAACTAAATACCTCATAAAGAATATACCTTCCTTGTAATATATCTAGTGCTGGTATGTATGATGTTATTTCTCATTTTGAGAGCCGTTTGTGGTACTTTCATATTTTTCAGAGGTGACATGAAATTTTTTATTTACAAATTACAATAAAAGCCACAATGTTATCCTATACACAAATAAATGATAAAATGCCAACTAGGTAGGCATTCAAGATATTCGATGAAATGCCACAAAGCAAAAGAGTAAAATTAGCATCTAATTTTGAATGAAATTGGGAGATTGAGAAATTTGTTCAATAAAATGCCATAAGGCGTGCAAGGTGGCTCAACTGGATAGTGAAATCAATTTCTTGTGTTTACCTTCGCTGGAGAAGTTCTTCGTCTTCTTTTGCGTTTGCAAAATCTTTTCGTCTTTTCCTTGGCTAAGAAGGGGTTCATTTTCTGCTAAAGCTTCTCGCGCTACCATTTTTTTTATCGCCGAAGAAGAAGTAGAGGCAAAGAACTGAGAGAAGAGAAGAGGAGAAGAGAGAACGACGCACACGCCGCGGGAAAAAAAAAATTTACTCCGACTTCATTTTCATTTTCCCATCATTTTACACTACGGTGGGAACGACTTGGGGAGAAACCGTGAGAACGAATGGGAAGAAAATGGGACCTCCGAACGCTGCTGGGAAATATTGTTGAAATATTGTCCCGATCCCATCGATTCCCATCAAATTTTTGTCATCCGAACACGTTCTAACACTTTTTCTTTTTCCACATAAACAGTATTTCGCCGAACATGATCTCAATCTGCATCTATTGTGCCGAAATTTTTATTAATAGAAAATATATTAATTAAATATCGAGATTAGAGAACGCTTTTGCGTTTTATCAAGAAATAGGAAAAACGTGATAGTTAATCACGTCCTCTGACCGTTATAGACTTTCACGACCAGGATTAACGTAAATCTCCGCACTTACACTTATTAATTAACTAAAAAAAAATTCCTGGCCATTATAGACTATCACGGCCAGTAATTTCATTAAAAAAAAATTCCTGGCTGTGATAGTCTATAACGATCAGGATTTTTTTTTAGTTAATTAATAGTGTAAGTGCGGAGATTTACGCTAATCCTGGTCGTGATAGTTTACAACGGCCAGAGGACGTGATTAACTATCACGTTTTTCCTATTTCTCGATAAAACGCAAAAGCGTTCTTTAATTTCGATATTTAATTAATATATTTCCTATTAATAAAAATTTCGGTCTATTGTGTCTAACATATTTATCTATACTTAATTGTACACCTTGATTGTTATGTATTTATGTCATGTCATAATGTAATTACATTACATGTATCGTTAAATGTTTATATTTTGTTTGGATATTTAAATAGAGTTCGGTTAGTATAATATCAATGTCATATGACATCAATTTTAAAATTATTTGGATAGATTTTAAACGACGAATTTATATCGTTCAAACTGATTTATTGGACGAGTGATGCGTTTATACATAAAATTTATATTTTTTTGGAGTTATTTTAGTACCAAATCAAGGTAAAAAATATTGAAAAATAAATACATTAAAATTAACTTTAGAACTCTCACATTTATCCCACTTGACTTGATACTGAATAAATTCGAAAAATTATAAATTTTATATGTAAATACATAACTAATAAAGTAGATCGGTTTCAACAGTTTTAATAATTTTATAATTAATATTATATAGACTAAAATGATAACAATAACATACAGCTTAGAACTGGATGTTTATACTTTCAGGACTGATGTTTATAATTATGTCACCAATGGTCAAGCACTATATATAGCACAGTGGCTGAAGCATATGTCTCTATGTGAGAGTTTCTAGATTCGATCCTGGATAGTAGAAGTTAGATTGTGTGACAGGCTTATGTAAAAAAAAAAAAAATCATGCCGCCAATGCACTTAATATTTACATATAGTCAGGGGGGTGTAAACGGATCGGCGGATGTATTATCCGATTTTATCCGGATCCGAATTCAAAAAATTACTTAAATTATCCGATCCGTATCTGTATCCATATCCGAAAAATTATAAGGAACGGTAAGACTTTTAACTATCCGTATCCGACCGTTTACACTTTTAAACCATAACAAACGCGCTATATGTTCTTAAATTAATTTATTAAATTGCATATTGTACTAATAATTTATTAAATTGCATATGGATATATATTTTGATGAACAATATAACACTATGACATAATTAGTGACTAATATTTTAATAATACGATAGATGTTTTGTAACTAATAAACTAATTATGAAAAATATCTGTATATGTCCGATATCCGAACCGTATCCGGAACATTTAATATCCGATTCATATCCGTATCCGAGACTATCCATATCTGTATCTATATCCGTATCCGAAAAATTATAGCAGATACGGTAAGACCACTATCCGATCTGTATCCGATCGTTTACACCCCTAAACTCAGGGGTCCATATCATCTGAGGTAACAGAATATTTTAATTTAAATCCGGGCTGTTCGATCAGAATCCGGCTTAATCCGCTGGCAGATTCTGATCTAAACAGAGGTGATATAAATTCCAAGAATATTCGAGGGACTTGAACGCATAAATATCCGTCAGAAGCGCCGCCTATTTGTTTTTTTCTTTTTTCTTTCCGGAATCAAACCTCACTACTCACCAGTGCTCACTGCTCTATCCTTCCTCGGTTCCTCCCTCCCGCCATGCACTCTCTCTGCTCTTCTTCTCTTACCCCTATCTTCCCTTTTTCGTCTCTCCATTTTCGATCTCTCGGGTTCCTCCAGTTCAATCCCAAAGTGCCTCTTCGAATAACCCCAATACGCTCTCGTAAATCCTCCAAAGAGCAGCTCTCCCTTCCCCACAACGAATTCGAACTTGAATCCGGAGGTGAAGACGAAGAAGATGAAGAAGACGATGAGTTTGACGAGTACGAAGACGATGACATCGCCGCTGACGAGTACAGCATAGATTCTGATGCCTCTGAAGAGGAGGAAGGGGACGAAGAGGGATGGAGTGATTCTGACACCGTGGCCTCCTTTCGTCAGTCTGAAGAGGATAAGGCGGATAGGGTAAATAAACTGCTTGAACAAGTGAGGGAGTTTGGAGCAGAGATTATTGATTATCAGGAGGTTGCAGCAATTTACGATTTTCCAATTGATAGATTCCAGGTTTATTTTCTTCAATCCCTATAATTTAGTGGAATATTTCTTTTATTTATACATCTCATATCTTTTCAAACATATTTAAATTCAATTGGATATGAATAATGTGCTTAAAATTTAATATGTAGTATGAACTAGTACGTTACTCCGCATAATGTCTGCAATGGATTGCTAACTAGCCATACTGGACTGTGATATTGTAGTCTGATCTGATCTGGTACAGTAAGAGTAGAGCATTAATACTGACTGGCCAATTTATCTATAATAATTCCCAAGTATTACTATTAGGCTACTCATTAATACTGACTGGCCAATTTATCTATAATTATTCCCAAGTATTACTATTACGTTTGTTTATTGGATTTTTGAAGATGTAATCAGGGCTAATAAGACC
The DNA here is from genome assembly GCF_964058835.1 of Carex rostrata. Classification (NCBI taxonomy): domain Eukaryota; kingdom Viridiplantae; phylum Streptophyta; class Magnoliopsida; order Poales; family Cyperaceae; genus Carex; species Carex rostrata. The sequence continues at coordinate 9,276,498 of NC_135934.1, forward strand.
TTACAAATTGCAATAATATTTCAAGTCATGAACTATATATAGTTATTCTCCAAATCATGTGTTTCTTAGAGTTTGACATTTTTCCCTAAAATTTTATCTATTTATTTATTTGATGTAGAGGCTAGCAATACAGGCCTTTTTAAGAGGGTCGTCAGTTATAGTATCAGCACCCACAAGCAGTGGTAAAACACTGATAGCAGAAGCCTCGGCACTAGCAACACTTGCGAGAGGCAGACGTCTTTTCTACACTACGCCATTGAAGGCTTTGTCAAATCAGAAACTTCGTGATTTTCGGTGATTGTATACCATACCAGTTCCATTCTTCATTTTTTTCTTTTTCTTTTTGTTCTTTCCTTAAAAAAGAAGTGGGTAAATTTTTACATGAAATCACTTTACCCTTAATCTGGTTATGATTAAACTTTGGTTTATGTAGTTTAGTCATGGAACTAGAACTTCAACCAGAGTGAGGCTATGGTAATATGCATATTACGGATTGACCCGTGCTATGAATCCATATCTCTATTTTCAAAGTTCAAACAGTTGATCCAAACCGTTAAACATGATATCCATATGAAAATGTACTTGCAGACCAAATTTTACATTTTTTAGATTTTTTTTACTATTTTTTAGATAAGTAGAAAACCACGGTTTTGGATGGTTTTTTTTTACTATTACTAATGTTCAGTTAAGAAGCTAATTATTTGAAATAAAATAAAAGTTTACTATCCTTGTGCAATTTGAATTTGAGATGGTGATTGACTCAATTTGGATGAATATAAAGTTAAGAGACAAATCAGATTAATCAAAGTTCAATGACAGAAACAGACAGTGGTTAAGGTTGAGTCACTTCATGCAAAAATTTATCCAAAAAAAATATCTATATGTAAGTTTGTCCCCGGAAAATTTTGTATTATGAATAATTAGGTATTGACTCTATGTTCCCTCGGATACATATATTTTAGGAGGACATTCGGCGATCATAATGTTGGGCTTGTGACTGGAGATTGTGCCATCAATATAGAGGCTCCAATTTTAATAATGACAACTGAGATCTTGCGCAACATGCTTTACCAGAGGTAGATTTGAAAGATAATTTCACTTCAATGTTTGATTTATAAATGGTAATCTATGTACATTATGTGACTGTAACTATAGTTACCAGTACCAGAATATTGATACTGGTACATATTGTCCCCCGTGGTTACTTTTGATTAGTAGACTGTGACTCCATGTAATTTTGAATAAGCTGTTAATTTATTTTATTTAAATGCAGTGTTGGAGTGACTTCTTCTGATGGGAGACTATTTCATGTGGATGCAATAGTCCTGGATGAAGTCCATTATCTCAGCGACATATCCCGTGGTACTGTTTGGGAAGAAATTGTATGTTCTACTACTTTTTATATGCTTAGGTTTCATGAATAGTTGACTGTAACCTGTCTCAATTCTATTTGTTGTACAATTAATTGTTCAGGTAATATATTGTCCAAAAGAAGTACAGCTTATTTGTCTGTCAGCAACTGTCGCAAATTCCGATGAGCTGGCAGGTTGGATAGGACAGGTAATATCATGCCCCTCATTTTTATAAGTTTTCTTTTAGCGATGGCTTAATACGTGAAGAGCTTGCCCCATCTTTACATTTTTAGAGATATATACATAAATTACAGTGGTAGCCAATGATGAATTTTCTCATGCTTTTCTGTATGCATTATTTGAACCTATTCCAGATCCATGGCACAACAGAGCTGATAACGTCAAGCAAACGGCCGGTCCCACTTACTTGGCATTTCTCTAGGAAAGATGGCCTATTACGGCTTTTAGATGAAAATGGGAAAAAAATGAACAGGTCTAAGTAACCATCCTTGTGTTTAAATTTTTTTTTCTCTCTCTCTCTCTCTCTATCTGTTGCTTATCTTAACTTTGTTTATTGTCATTGTATTTCTAATAACAGGAAATTATCACGTGAATATTTGCTACTAAGCTCTTCAAGAAAAGACTCATATGATGAGAGAGGAAAAAGACAATATAGATCTGGTAGGTCTGGCCAGCGGAATAATGGCACTGGAAGAATAACACAGCAGGCGCCAGTAACAAAGAACGACATCAACAATTTGCGACGCTCACAGGTCAGATCCTATTTATTTTCCTCTTTTTATATGCTTTTAATCGAAGACTACTATTTCAGATTTCCATACTGGATTGGTCATACCCAGTACTGACATGGACAGAGAAATATCAGTCGGAATATTATTGTTCAAACAGCCTTTCAGTCCTTTTTTCTCTTTTTTTTGTAGGCTTCCGTTTTAGTCAATTAAACCCGACAATAAGCTAGGCTGAGTTCAAAATTTCATTGCAAAAATGTTTGTATAATTGACACAACTAAGTAAATCAGAAAACTGAAATATTCAAATCGAAGCAGGAAAGTAGGAAGGGTGCTGCTCGGATTGAGCCATCATAAGTTATTTATTTTGAAACCCAAAAGGGGTATTGAATTAGTTGACCATAGGTTAGTTGCCTGATTGGGGTTATTTTGGCATTTGCTATGGTATATACCAGTTCAATTACTTAACACAATCTTAGTGCAATTATCCGCCTTCCGAAATTTCTAAATTGTAACTGTTCTTGAATATAAAATATAACTGATTTCAGGTTCCTCAGATAAGAGACACCTTGTCACAGCTACAGAGAAAGGACATGCTTCCTGCTATCTGGTTTGTTTTCAGCCGCAGAGGCTGTGATGCGGCTGTACAGTATGTTGAACAATGCATGCTGTTAAATGAGTGCGAAGCTAGCGAGGTGGAACTCGAACTTCAACGGTTCAAATCACAGTATCCAGATGCTGTTAGAGAAGTTGCGATGAAAGGCCTCTTACGTGGAGTTGCAGCTCATCACGCAGGTATGTTTCAACAAAATCTGGTACTAAATTGACCTGACAATTTATCATGAGTAGAACTAGGGTGTTCTTAAGCTCATCAAGTCCATTGGTGAGCTTAATTTCAAATCCTATTTAAATGACTTCAAACAACAAATCAAAACTGTTGAAACCGATCTACTTCATAAGTGATGTGTTATATGCCAAATTTATAAATTTTCGACTTAATTTAGTATAAAATCAAGCGGTCAAAAATAGATTGTTTATAAGTTAATTTTAATGCATTCATTTTTCATCATTTTTTGACTGCTCGACTTTATACTAAATTAATTTGAAAATTTATAAATTTTTCAGGTATACACATCACATGTAAAGTAGATCGGTTTCAACAGTTTGGATTTGTGGTTTGAAGTCGGTCCGATAGGTTTTAGAGTTAAGCTAACAAAGGCCTTGGAGAACTTAAGAATACCCTAGTTCTACTCGTTTATCATTCCCAACTTAAAAAGTGTAATGCTGCTTGATATTACAGGTTGCCTCCCCTTGTGGAAATCATTCATCGAAGAATTATTCCAACGCGGGCTGGTAAAAGTGGTATTTGCAACGGAAACTCTAGCAGCTGGGATAAACATGCCGGCACGTACAACTGTTATTTCATCCCTGATAAAAAGGACGGGTGCTGGACGGACGATGTTGACCCCGAATGAACTCTTACAGATGGCAGGTCGTGCAGGTCGCAGAGGCATTGACAAGGCTGGCCATGTGGTGCTCCTTCAAACGCCATACGAAGGACCTGAGGAATGTTGTGATGTTTTGTTTGCCGGGATTGTGCCCCTTGTCTCACAGTTTACTGCGTCCTATGGAATGGTTTTGAACCTCCTTGCTGTGAGTACTTTTCTTTTATATTCAAAGCCGCTGTTAAATGAGGACTTTTGCATACATATCTCACATTTCCTATTAAGATTTAACATCTATTTGGTTGTTTTACTGCATCGAACCAAAATTGAGTCGAGCAAAATATGTCTAGTTTGCCCCTTGGGCTTACTCTAAAAAGGGGCACATATCAGTTCCATTTATACTAATACAATGGTTGGCTGTTATTATTGCAAGTGTAAGAAAGTTTGGATGTTAGTCAAAATGTGGTATGTGATATTTGGTTAAGTTCACATTAAAAGGTTTTCTGTTCTTACATTTATCTATGTTCATTTTTCAGGGGTCAAAACTCACAAATAAAGGGAAAGAATTAGAAGGAACAGAGACATCACATCCGGGAAGGACACTGGAAGAAGCTCGAAAATTGGTGGAGCAGAGTTTTGGAAACTATGTTGGTAGCAATGTGGTTGTTGCGGCTGAAGAGGAGCTCAAGAAGATAAAGCAAGACATTGAGCAGCTCTCTTCGGAGATCACAGATGAGGCGATTGATCGGAAATGTCAGGAGCAGTTGACAGAGGAAGAATATGCCGAAATATCTGTTCTTCAAGAGCAACTGAGGGTATTCTTTTTTCAATTCTAAAATGCAACAATAGAGAATGTAAAAATCTGTGTTCGGTGCACCTTTTCACAATTATTTCCCTAATTCATAACCTTTGAATCTCTGGGGATCATGTCTATAAATACACCTAGTTTATGTCTGAATTATCATCTGTCCGAATTTCATCAGCAAGAGAAGAAGGTGAAAAGGGAGCTCAGGAAGCAAATGGAACTTAAGCGAATGACGGCGTGGAAGCAATTGTTGGAAGAATGTCAAGACGATGACCTTCCTTTCATGTGTTTACAGTATAAAGATAATGATTTGGTTGAGCACGTAGTTCCTGCTGTTTTTATTGGAAAGCTTGCCTCGCTTTCTTCTCCAGGTATCATGGACATGGTAAGTATCAAAGATTGTTGAGATTTTTTTTTTTGGGTGAAAATGCTGGTTAGTTTTCTCTTTAGGCATAACTCTAAGCAATAATATTACATTTACTGATAGTCAGCTTTTTATAGTAAATACTTACTGAAATATATTTACAGCTTGTGCTCCCTATATCCTTTTAAGGAAAACAGAAGGTTTATCTTTTAAACTGAACCTTTTCAGGTCAACAGAGAAAAACAAGCATCAAATATTGGAGAAATAGAACCGAGTTACTACGTGGCTTTAAGTTCAGACAATACATGGTACATATTCACAGAAAAGTGGATAAAGATGGTGTATAAGACTGGCCTTTCAGGTGCTTCTCCTGTTGAGGGGGGCCCATTGGCGAGAGCAACTCTCAAGCAATTCCTATTGAAGGAAGAGATGCAATGGGACAAGCTTGCTGATTCTGAATTTGGGCCTCTGTTTTGCATGGAAGGGTCGTTAGATACATGGTCGTGGAGCTTAAATGTACCAGTCTTGAGCAGCCTATCAGTAGATGATGAGGTACATCTCTGGCCCTATAGATGAATTTTATTGGAAGTACTATAGAATTCTTTTGATATTTTGATGTTATTTTATTTATATAGTACTTATTTTACATGTTTGAAGAGTATAGCCTGAGAATTTAATTGTCAATTTTTTAGTTTTAAACTGCATACAAATATGTGAGATTTGGTTAATAATATGCATGTTCAATTTTCTAAGTTAGGGGCATGATCCGTATCATATCTTAAAAATATATATGTATCATACATCTTCAATTTTCATGCCTGCAATATTCCATACAATTCCAATTCCGTCTGTACTTGAGAAAATAAATGACTATGATCAATTCATAAAAACAGTGCTTAAATTGGACATTTTTAGGTACAAATTTTATCCCAAGAATACCTAGATGCTGTAGAGAATTACAGGGAGCAGAGGCGCAAGGTCTCAAATCAGAAAAAAATGGTAAAAGGCACCAAGGGTTTTCTAGTATTCAAACAAATAGTTGATGCAAGAAAGTTTACTATCGACAAGATTGGCCGCTTGGAGACCAGGTCACGTAGGCTAGCTAGACGTATTAGTCAAATTGAGCCAACTGGTTGGAAAGAATTTCTCCAGGTATACACTTCCATCTTACATATGCCTTTGGCGTCTTGTGTAGTTGGGGATATGTATAGTTAAGTATTCAAATGCTGTCCTCAATTTCACTGGAGTATTTGTTACAGTTTTCAATTACGTATTTTAGTTTGATTTTTCTATCTTTTTGTTTCTAGCTTGTAGGCATTCTTTTGTTTTTATTGTTACAATTTGTTATGCTGCTTATCAATTAGCAATTTAGCATATCTAGCATATAATCCTTTTTATTGATTTCGCAGATCAGCAGAGTAATACAAGAAACCAGGGCAATGGACATAAGCAAGCAGCTGATCTATCCACTGGGAAAAACAGCGGCGGCCATAAGGGGAGAAAACGAACTCTGGGTTGCAATGGTGCTCAGGAATAAGGTTCTGAGGAACCTAAAGCCATCACAACTTGCAGCTGTTTGTGGAAGTCTCGTCTCGGAAGGGATCAAGCTTAGGCCTACGAAAAGTGAAAGGTACCAATATTTTGTGAAAAGGGTTTGCTTAAAAAAAACAATTATTTTGGTGTCATTCATAAACAACATTCTGTTGTTAACAAAAGGTTGGGGGCCTTAAGAGTTAAGACAAGTTGAAGTGTAATTAAAGACCTCATCCCTCAAATGTATCTAAGAGATTAGTTGAGTCTGGTCTGAGGAAAAAGGCTCATTAGAGGCTAGGAGAAAATCTGTCAAAATTCACCAAATTCCATCATTGTAACATATCATTGGTGTTATATGGAAGTACGAGTTATGCATAGCGCACATTGTTCCATATTATGGATCTATATCTTTACCATTTTTTTAGATAGGTAGAAAATCACTACTTTCAGATGGTCTAGAATCTTTATGTCAAGTGATTTTCTACCTTTCTAAAAAAATGGTAAAAAAATTCTGAAAAATGTAAATTTTGGCATGCGAGTCCATTTTTATATGGAGATCATGTTGAGTGGTTCGGATTGACTGTTTGAACTTCAAAATAGAGATATGGATCCATAGTACGGAGCGATAAGGCCACATACAGTTACTCGGTTCATAGAATTAAAGTGTGGTCCGGGTTTATGACATGATGAAAACCAAAAAAAAAAGGGAATTCGTGCACGTTCTCAGCCTTTTCTCATGCTTGATGGGCTGTCGGTCATGAAGTCTGTGCATCCATCTGTGTTGGCTTTTAATTTCATCATTAAACCTTTTGGACCTGCTAAACTTTTGACTGCATAACAGTTGATACTGAAAATTTGTAAAATATGATGATGTCGCAACTAATGATATTTTCCCCTTTTTATTTTTCTGGGCCGGATCTTGCGCATCCAAACGTGTTACTTTTTTTGTTTTTAAATTAATTAACTTGATTTGATGCGGTGCGCTGATGTCTATACCGTAGTTGTCACATAAAAAACTGTGTTGGCACTGTCATCCGGGCAGTGTGAGAAAGGTAGAGAAGTATATGTTTTGTTTTGCTTGCAAATGTCTTCATTAGTTGGCTGTACCCATCTATGAGGTATGATACTTGCACATCACCTTTCTGAAAATAATTATGTAACATGTATATTTCATACTTGCAGCTATGTGTATGAACCATCGTCCACCGTGCTTGAAGTTATAAACTATCTTGATGAGCATAGAAATTCACTCATTCAAATTCAAGAGAAATATGGGGTTGAGGTAAGTCAATGCTTGGTTTGCTCCGCTAAACCCCTCATGGTCAATTTGTAATTAATGCTGGAAGTACTAATCTCTCTGTTATGTTTGTTTCTATGTAGATACCTTGTGCGCTTGATGGCCAGTTTTCAGGAATGGTTGAAGCCTGGGCTGCAGGTTTGACTTGGAGGGAAATAATGATGGATTGTGCTATGGATGACGGAGATTTAGCGCGACTCTTAAGGCGCACAATTGACTTGTTGGCTCAGGTACATTTCTAAACCAAGGATCCTTGTTTTGTATTAGTATCAACCATTTTCTAAGTGTACTGGACCCTAGTTGTTCTGCATCATAGCCAGGGGCAGACCCAATAAGGGGGTAGGCACTTGTTGAGTGGCAAATTGCTATTAACAATGAAGTAAAAGTTAACTTTTTTTGACAGTCTTTATTTAGTATTTAAGCTCAATAAATATTGTCACTTATTTATATAGATTAATTCATTAATCCAGAAAAGGGCTCTTTTTTATAGACCAAAAATTATCATACTGGTTCCAGTGCCATACAGGTCCGATCTGATAATGCCACACAAGTTAGGCTCTAGACCTTTATAATTGGAATTCAGGAACTGATCGCTGTTTTTAAACAATATTTTTCAGATACCAAAATTGCCAGATATTGACTCAACACTCCAACAAAATGCACAACTTGCATCCAATGTCATGGACCGCTCCCCTATAAGTGAGCTAGTTGGCTGAATCTATCAATTAAATATGAAAGTTGGGTATCCCATTTTTGCTTTAGCTAGGATATCTTGATATGTTATCTCATCATCTGTTTATAAATTGATCAATTTACATGGAGAAAAACTATTAACTTTGTTTAGTAAATCTGAAAATTAACCGAGGAATGCGAAGTAAATAGTAAGATGGCTTTCGTTTGTGACAAATAATGGACTCTTTAAAAGTATTTATTATAAGACTGAAAGAGAAATAAACAATTGTATTTTTAATAAGTTTGAGTTCCTTTGAAATGTTTAGAACAGAGAACTTTAGTAGGGAAGCTTGAAACTTTTTTTTTGAAAGAAATGGAAGCTTGAAACTTAATGCGCACATGTAGCTGATGTATCTGTAACTACATCTTTTGATTTCGACCTGTAAGGCAGGTTCTATACAGTGTACACCAACACTATAAAATTCTCATGCCAGTGCATCTTCATCAGTGCATTAAAAAGAAATTCCAACCCACTCGAGGAAAACAAATCAAATTCATGGTATGTACACTTCCTATACCTACTTCACAACTTAAGAAAAAAATAATCAAACAATAGCCACTCCCATAACCTTCCGAGTTCAATTTCTGCCCAGTTTTAGAGCAACTGCTCCACTGTTCAGCTCACCCAAGAAACTCCCAAGTTTAGCATGTCTCAATCTTAGATCCAAATTGGAGATCTGTCTATGTGCAAATCAGACTTTTTTCTTTTACTTGTGCCTCATGCACCATACCTGTTGGTTAATCTTCATCACTACTAGAATCAGATTCACGATTCTCTGACATAAAATTTGGTGGAAGGTTGGGAAATCTCGGCATAATCCTTCTTCCGTCTCCATCAGTTCCATCTCCCCGTCTTCCACTCCTCTCTGCGTCATCCTTTTTAACACTGCTATCTAAACTGTCCTTTCTACCACTCCTGCTCCCGCCGCCTCCACCCTCTGCTGATGTTCCCACAACGGCTGCTAGCTTCTTCTGTAGTTGGTGCTGCTGCTGCTGTTGCCTTTTTGTAATATCCATACATGCCTTATCTACCATAGCCAAGCAATCCTTCACTATACCAAATAGCTGTAATGGGGCAGCACTCCTGTTCTTGGAGGCACCAGGATGGTAGTATTCTGTGGTTCTCTTCACAAGCTCTAGCACTCGGTCTTGCTCTACTTTGACAGATGATATCTCCTGTTCTGCCACATCAACAAATCCTTGCATCTCCCTTGCAAAAGCATCTCCTACAGTGCTATTCAAAAATCTCTTGATTTTAGTAAGCCGGCCCTCTAGTAAAGGGCATACTGCAACCAATGCATCATAATCTATCCCTGCTACCCTTTTAACACTTGCCATCTCAGATGAGATCCTACCAACAACTGGCAGACCCAGTTGCATATACTCCAGGTGCCTCTCTTCCCGTGCAGCTGCAGCAGTACTGCTGTCCTCTCCACTCCTGTTGCTAGCATTGCTGGCGATACTGGGTGTTCGTCGAAGGCCAAAACTGCTATTGATTGCACATCGCTTGCCTTCGGCACGTATTACTGTCTCTACTATGAAGTGGAGCAATGTGGTGCTGCCATCTGTGCTCTTCACATCAGATAGTTTGTTTAACGATGCCAGGTTGAATGCTTGTGCATTGCCACGTGCTGTCCCGGCATTCATTCGGTTCCCGGCCTTCAGCACCGCTTCTAGTAGCTTGAAGAATAGAGCACTATTACGTAGCTCTTTGCAAGCATGCTCTAGTATTTGCAATGATTGCTGCACATTTGCCACCTCATGGCTATAAGTTGACCTGTATATAGAATTTGAATTACTTAACAGCTAGAACTATCTAATCATTTGGTCAATTTCAATAATTAAACATTTGTGGATTAGATTGATCGAACAAAGAGTATAGTTTAAAAAGAACCTGAATAGCATGGCCTCTACACGTTCAAATGCATTGGGCACGGAGCGAAGAAGGTCAAAGAGGAACGACTCAGCATCAGCCAGCCTTGACGGGTCACCATCAAAACCACGTATAAGTTCTTGCTCTTCTTTCGCAAGGCCTAGTTTACTTAGCTTCTCAAGGGTGTCGATGTTTAGCTCACCGAGGCCCTCAAGCAGAGCATCAAGGATGTCTTGCCTGGTGGATGATAGTGACCGCAGCACAATAGCAAGGTTTTGTGATTTTCGTGGATCGAGGAGGATAATCTGTGGCAGTGCAGCAGGTGTAGCGGAGGTATTTGAGTCTGTTGTTTCAGTAGGTTTCAACCGGCTAGGTGCTGCTGTAGCACCAAAAAGGGCCTCCATTGATTCCTCATCGATTCTGAGACATTAACATAGAAGTATGCAGCTTAATAACGAATCACTGGTTTTGCAAATATTGCTTCCATCACTTAAAACAAATCTACATTACTTCGTTACATAGGGATAAAACAGAGAGTAAAAATGTATTGGATGGTGTTGTAGGTTACATTGACAGCCTCAACGAAATACTGGTTTCCCATCTCTCAGATAGATTCATGTATCAAATTTTGAACAACTTGAAATTCATTTATAATTTTTTTGAGGTATTATAAAATTAACGTTGAACTTATTGGTTTTTGATTGGCTGTGAAGGATATTGAAATTGTACCAAATGTTATACTTATTTTATCTAAGGAATAAAATAGAATATATAGTTTTCTTGACATTGGTTCGTCAATAAATCATTCTCTTATTTAATTGGCCTGGTTTGTTGTTTTTCAATTCACCATACGAACCAGTTAGGCAGTTACCCATTTAGAGAAAAACCGAAGTATAGGATTTTTCCTTTTCATTTTCATTTGATGAGATGAGAGCAGGTCCGACAACGATTGCCGCTAATGTTAAGCAGACATGTGATTGAGGGTTTTTTCATGTCTCGTTATATCTTCATTTTTAAAGTCTAAATTGTTGATTCAAACAGCTCAACATGATATGTATGTTAAAATATGTCTAAGGATGAAATTTAAAAATTTTGGAAATTTTTTATTATTTTTTAAGATAGATACAAAATTGTTGTTTTTGGACCGTTAAAAAAAAAGTGATTTTCAACCCATCTTAAAAAATAAAATAAAAAATTTCAAAAATTATAAAATTTCATCTTCAACTATATTTGAGTATGGATATCATGTTGAACAGTTCGGATTGACAATTTAGACTTTAGAAACGAAGATATAAAATATGAGGTATAATAAGGTATGAAAGACATGAGACATTGGAACCCACCTCATTTTGTGAAATTCCTTTTGCTGATGTATTTGAGTTGGAACTAAGAAGCGTACAGAAACACTTATTTATTTATTCAAAACATGTGCTTCTCTGTTGAAAAAGATACTTGTTGTAGGAGCTGAAATTGGAAATCCTTAGCTGTTGCTTTGCATTATAAAATATCAAAACAGATCTTCCAAGAAAACTAACAAAGGGAGAAGGAGAAATTTAGGCGCATTGTGGGGAGCCAACTGTCTATTGGGCCCCATGTAAGTTTTATCAGTTCAGATTTGTCTCAAGTTAATTCAATTGATGTTGAAATTGCCTACGCGCTTTCATTTTAAAAAAATATATATTTTGAAATTAAGCTCACCACATCTAGAGTGAAAAAAACGTGTCGTGCCGTGATCAAGTGAATAGTAACTCATGCCGTGACCAAAATGTTAAGGGGTGATCACGGCACACGAGTCACGTTTCTCACGTTTAACTATTTTTTTTCATAATTTAAGTTATTTTCTTTAATATTCACTATTTGATTAAGACCTAACGGTCCTAATTACACGTGACTCGTGTGATTACGTGCCGTGCCGTGAGCGGATCTTTCGCGTGTCGTGCCGTGACCAAAATGTTAAGAGGTAGTTACAGCACGCGACACACGAGTCACGGCACGGATCAGTAACACATGTCGAGCCGTTCCGTGTTGTAGCCGTGCCGTTTCGTGACGGAGCTGACTTCTCAGTGCCATTTTTCCCACACTAACCACATCCCATGATGAGCTTAGTAACACCCTACTACTAATCTGCATACGAGAATTGACCAAACTTGAAAGAGTCTACTATATCAAGGTGCTAACTACAATGAGAGAATTTGCCTTTTCATGGTAGTGCTGCTATGGTTTCTACATTAATGCTGTATATTATAACATAGGAATATAACATCTGTTAATGAGTTGCATATTTCATATTTGCATTGCATTTAATTTTAGGAGATAGTATGTATGTGTTATGAATTGTGGAGTATGTGTGCATTAAGCGCAAAAGCATGAATAACGCCCAGGGGAATAAGTACCTGAAAGAGCCGCCTTCCTTGAACCGGTCCCACACCATTGATTGACCCGGACCTTTATCCAACCTTCTCTGCACATCCCAATGCAGGGGCTTCATTCTCGGCCCTGTCGGCCCCGATGGCTGCCCCGGTGATGCTGGTGGTCTCATTGAAGGTGGTCCCGGTGGTCCACCACGCCCACCTGGTGGTGGTGGAGGCCCACCACGTCCACCTGGTGGTGGAGGCGGTGGCGGTCCTCCACGACCTCCTGGAGGAGGTGGAGGCGGCGGCCCACCACGACCTCCTGGTGGCGGTGGAGGAGGTGGTCCTTTTGATGGCGGTGGAGGTGGCGAGGGACTACTTGCCCGAGGTGGCTGAGGTGCTGCTGGTGGTGCTGGCACTGTTGTAAATTTGACCGGCAATGGCCCAGGAGATTCCCCTCCCTCATGTGGAGGTGATGAATCGGGTGCGGGGATTGATTCTAGTCTAATTAAGGGTTCCAGCTGAGGGGTAGCTGTGCTAGTTTGTCTCCCTGGTGGCGGTGGTAAGAACGGATTCGATGACGACTCAACAGATTCTGTAGGTATAACTGGTTCCAGAGGCTGCTTAGATGCAGAACTCGTCCTGCTCGGAGGCAGCGGCAATTGCGGTTGTAACAGGCTTGGAGGCAATAGATGAGTTGTGGACCCAGAACTTGCTGCCGGGTGCAGAGGCGGTTTGCCTGCGGGGCTATGCCTGCCCGGTGGTGGCCGCAATGGCCCTTTCCCCGGCCTTACCCCCGAAGTACCCACTGTATGCACATCCTTGACCACTTCTTCTGACGTGAAATGTGGCCCCAAGGGCGACATATCGTATCCGTAGGCAGCCGTCTGCGGAGGAAACGTATCAAATGAAGTAGACGAGTCCGCAGAGTCATAGAAAACTGAGGAGGTCGAATCGAGCGACCCGGGAGGGATCAACGGCTCACGATGATCCTTCTTCTTATGCCTGATCCAGCCTTGCTTCTTCTGTGCTTCTTCTTCACCACCACCAGTTGCATGTCCATTTGCATTTGACCTCCCCTCAGCTGATGGTGGCCGGGACGGCGACTGCCCAGAGCTGGCCTGGCTCCTGCCCGATGGTTGCCTGGACATTCTCTCAGATGGTGGCCGGTATCCATTTTCCTTTTCAAATTCCCTCCAATAGATGGCGTCAAGTCCCGATTCATCCACTATGTTGTGCTTCATCTTCTCCTTTCGGAGCGGCTGCAAGCGATTGTTCTTCGTTTCTGCAGATGTGGTGTAATCGGATGCTGGAATTTGCTTTTTCTTGGCGGATAAGTGGAGGAAGAGGAAGAACAAGAGACCAGAGATGGCAAAGCTGCTGAAGGCCGTGGAAAGAACGGCGACTATTACATCGTGGCGGGACGAAGAGGAAGTGGAATCAGTTGACGGGGGTTGTGGAGGCGATGGAGGGGTAGGAGGCGGTGGCGGAGGCGGCGGGGGGTTGACGTAAGCAGGAGAGGGGATTGAAGGGAAGCGGGTAAGGATGTTTTGTTGTGCGCTGGTGGTAGAGAGGAAGATGCAAGAAAGAAGAAGAAGAAACTGGACTGACTGGAGCTTGGGAACCATGGATGAATCGGAGGAGAAGAGGAGAGAAAGAGAGAGAATTAAAGAAGAGAAGAGGTCAGAGTCGGAGGTGAGAAAGGAGAGAAATGATAAGTAAAAATTGAGATTAGAGAATGAAGAAGAAGTAAAGTAAAGAAAGAGCGAGGAAGGTCTTGGTGGATTGCCAATTTGCCATTTCATACCTGGTCTCCGACTGTAATTTGGTAATTTATATTAGTTAATTGTTTCGTCCTTTTTATTTTAATTATAAAAGTAGTTAAGTTGTAACTATTATATTGCCTTACAATATCTATCCTCTCCATTACGAAGATGATTATAGTCGTCAAGCTCTATATTTCAAGTGAGGTATTATGTACTGGAATTGTCCATTCTGATAAAACTTGAGATGAAGGTGGCTACAATGTGTCGAGTCGCTGCCCGCTTGAGAGGAAATGAAAAAAGTATGAAAAAATGAAATGGCCAAATGAGTGGGTCCGCGGTCGCATACTCGCATGTAAACGACTATAAGGAGCGCAGTCGCGTTTGGTGTTCGTAACTTTTTTGTTTATTTATTTATTTATTTATTCGGATATTACGCGTTGGGTACTTGGGTGTTGGGACCTCGTGAGTAGGAAATGGAAAATTTCTGTCTTCTCGTAAGAAATTTTCTAGTCTATATTAGCATGCGTTCGCTATTTCTCTTAATCAATTTCGGTGCATATTTGGATTGTAGGGAACAGCTTTGAGATTCGTGCATAATTAAAACGGCTGATGCGCATCCTATTCTATCCGGTAGGTACCGCGCTGGATCTGAACTCGGTCATGTTTTGGTCAACTTGTTCTGTGCGCAGCAAAATGCTGCTGCCTACAAAAATAACGTTGACTTTTAAATAAGAATTCGGTTTTGTGATTTTTAAAATTTAAACAGTTCATCTAAAATTGTTCAACATATATCTATATTAAAATGTATTTGAAGATTAAATTTCACTTTTTTTTTAATTTTTTTACTATTTATTAGATATTTTATAAATTATTTTTTTAATCTCTGAATTATTAGATTTATATTTTAAATTATTTTAATTATAGAGAAAAAGTTATTATCCCACTACTTTCAATTCCCGAATTATTCTCAAGCTTCACTTCAACTGTTTTTAACGGTCAAATTGTTCCTTCCACTTTTCTTATATAACGAAGTTTCTCAGTTTCCGTTGTTTTCTATTTTTCTCCCCCATTCTTTCCAAATCTGACGATCTCCTATTCAAAATTGATGAACTCTGATTTTCATCTCTTCTAATGGATGATTCTATCTTTTACGGGAGTCGGACTCCAAGATCAGAACGAACTTATTACCATTAAGATGAAATTTGCGACGAGAAATTACAAAAGACATGGATTCAAATCAAGAGCAGCACCGGTTGTAAACGAATCAACGACTTCAATCATGAACAACACCAACGATTAGATCCAAATATGAGACGAAGCATCTAGAGCATCTAAGACAGATTTGAAGACTCAACTATATCTAACGAGAGACAAGATAAATATCATCTCTTGGATATTTAATATTGCTAATTTGTCGTAATTAATGGTTTTAATATATATGTACTCTTACCACCCATGGAGGAGGTGTAAAACTCTCTACATACCAACTGCTTCATAAAACTAGGGATATTTCGATTAGCTCCGATGTTCTGAAGTGAGATGAGGTGGAGAGTGCATAAGTAAATTGCATGATCTCTACTTAGCATCCATTGCAAAAATAACTTTCTCTATTTACGGACTCTTATATCAAATCCTGCTCTTTACAAAATTACAGTTCATCTATGACCTGTCATCCCGCCTGAACAAATACATCAGGGCCGAAGCATGTGCTGATGCAATGAGGTTGGAACAAAGCTAATTTTGAATCTGAAGATGATTTCTTGTACAACTGGTTTAGATTTTGAATCTAAAGATGAAATAGGGCGTCTTAGCATATCAATTGATTTCCAGGTTGAGCTATCAGATGATGTATTAGCAAATGTGAGGCTTTAATTAATGTTTTTTTCCAGTGAATCTTTGCCATTTCTCTGTAAGACCAATTCAAGTGATTTACAAAGCTTCTTTTTTTAATCTTTTTTTCATTGGGGAATGTCATGAGAAATAATTTGATATACTTAAGTGTTAATAAGTTTTGGTGTTGTATTGCAGCATACATTTGTACAGTTTGTCATGTCTTGCATGCTTTTAGGTTATCTAGGCCAAGCTGCTTTTTTTTTCTTGCAAATCAGACCTCTCATGAGCATATCTTCTTCTCATCAATTCCACGTAAGTAAATTAAGTTTAGTAGATTTATCGTCTATATATGTAGGGGCGGAACTAGAAAATTTTGATATGGGTTGGCTAAAAATTAAAATGCACAATTGTAGTGAGTGTGATTTGAACTCAAGACCTCTCAACCATAAAATAAAGCTTTAACAACTATGCTACAACTAAATATTGAGAATTTGAGTACCAGAGAGCAATCATACAACACAGAAAGAAAGAAAATTGAGAAAAATCACAAACAGAACACACAGATTTTACGTGGGAAATCCTCTAGGGGAAGAAAACTCACGGCCGCTCGCCAAACAAAATTCACTATTTCTCAAAGTTAGTTACAACAAATTACAGAGAAATTTAATGCATATATAAAATACAAAACCCACTGAAAGGGTGCGAAAAACGGATTAATCTGGACCGCACATCTTAATGGGTAATTTGACTAATCTGGACCGTCAGTTAAAGGATTTTCATGCAATAAAATTCTCTAAAAATAAAATTCTCCGTAGCCTCAGACACCGCTCGCAGGGGGCTGCCGCCCCCCTGCCACCCCCCACATACTCCTAGAATCAGGCCCACATACATAACACTAAACATATGTCATTTATTAAGGATGGCTAGACTATAAAAGTTTTAAAAAGATAAAATTCAATTAAATTCCTATACGTATAATTAAAATTTTAAAATCATAGGTGTGACTTAATCACCTTTGGCTATGCCTGAGATCAGCCCCTTATATATGACACTACCTCAAGTATTAGCACTTAGTTGGAACTGGACCAAATCTTGTATTGTTCATGCACAGCTCATATATTACCATACTAACTCTTATGCATGGTTATACCAGCACCAAACACAAACAAAACCACAAAAGAAGCATACTGGTACTGTGCAACCCCATAATGATCTCCTAGTGGAAATCAGGCCACACCAAGTTGTCGTTCTAATTTGATTAAACTATTGCATGGGTATATATTAGACACCTAGATTAAAAGTCACCAGTTTTTGCATAATTCGGCAAATTGGTTTACATAATTTAGTATTGAAATTTACAGAATTATGAAAAGAGGTTTATAGACACTTTTCAAGTCGTGACAGTTCATTTGGAGAATATTTACGAAATATTTGAGGGACTAGTACTTTTCAAGTCGTGACAGTTAGTTTACAAACACTTATGGTACACATCAACTTGTGTTGTTTTGCTAATTGGCACTCTTCGAGAAAAAAATGAGATTGTTCTGGTATGCCCGAACAATTACTTCTTTAGTTAGGCCTCACTCATGCTTTATTTTTTAAGCTAATCCTCTCTATCCCCCTTCCAAAAAAAACCCAATGATATATTTTTATTCATTGAATATGTTGTGGAACTACACATTATCCATTCATGCCTCTATTAAATCTCATGATTGTGTGTTTCATTTGAATGGTGATTTTATGATGAAAATATTAGTGTTTATATTACAACTACTTTTGCCTTATCTTAGGTTTACAGAATTCGTGCATTAGATATACTAAATTCGTGACTTAGGTTTACATAATTCTTGACCTATTATTTTAGGTTTTAAATTCTTGAGGTCATCTTAGGTTTATCGAATTCATGCATTATGTTTACATAATTTCTTGATTAAGGTTTACAAAATTCATGCATTAGATTTACAAAATTCTTGATTTATTTTACGATTCATAATTTTGTTTATTTTTTACAGGATGCTATAATGAGGGAACGTTTTATTCTAGTGATTAGACTTTGTCTCATTCTCAAAATAAATATCAAAGGATTCGTAAGTAATATGTTTGGTGGTTGGTTATAAACTCTGAATTTGTGAATTTGTGTATTTTGTTCATGAAGAACAATGATTTGTAATATGTGTGGATGGTTGCTTAGAAACTGTTTAGTTGAACAATGATAAGTAGTGTTATGTTCGATTAAAATTTAATTTAGACATGTTAGATAATTTAATGTAGATTAAATTTTAAAAAGACCCTATCCCCTCTTCCCCCCTCTAGATGTCTTTGGGACCAACAAATCCTTTGTCTTGGATTCGAGATCAACATAGAGATTTGAATTTTTATTTTTTATAAAAAGGCCGAAGTCCATTTTCATTCAAGAATACAATTAACTTACAACCTCGAGAATTCAGAAGGCCTAAAACTTGCATAGCAATAATCCTTGACAGAATATCACATAAACCATCAGCCATAGTTCGGCTGAAAACTATGAAACATACCAGCGACAAACATAATATTGCAACCAAATGCTTACTAACTGAAACAAGATAACAGAAATATAAGTCCAACTATGTAAAAAACTAAGCCTCTCATTGGGGTTGTGGGTAGTAGTAATAACTTCAAAATTGGCCTTGAAAGGTATCAGCTTTCTTCTAAGTTGTTGTTTCTTCATATTGCACCATCTGAGTCCCTAGTTCTTCCACATCAGTGGGCTCTTCGGCTGCATCATATGGATGCCAGCTAGCAAGTGGAAGGACATTCATGTCCACTGGAAGCCACAAGGCTGTGGAGTCAGTCACTATCTGTTTCACCTTACCTGTCTAGTAATGCACAAGAGAGACAATAAGTACTATAATTTGTCGGATTGTTTTCTTCTTACCAGTATTAAAGCAAAGTTCATCGCGATGCTTCCATATTGTACAACACAACAGCCTTGAGATGGGATCAAATTGTTGGGTTTTGCGGCGTGCTAACCAAAAACCCGTTTAGGCTTAAGTTGCGGAATGACCGTAGAACAAAAATTTCTACAGCCAACTTAAGCTCAGGATTAAACGGGGTATGTCAGGAAACTTTCCAAGGCGGTCCACCTTCAGTATTCCTTCGGCATCAAAACCCAATTTAATCCTTTTACAGATCTACTCCATGATTGATTTCTAAAACTTTAATCTACTTACCAATTAAATAGATTAATATAACATATTTATACCTTGTTTCCAAATCACAGTTGGAATGCAGACCGAGCGAGTAGAGCCTCACCAGGGAAGGAATCGACTCGGAGTATCACACGTGTGATACCTCTATCGGTTATCCACCAGGACTAACCAGAGAGCGGTTTGTTTCTTCTGCCAGAAATACCGTAAACCGCGGAATTCTGCAAAAACACTATTCATGGGGAAAAAGATGAAAACCCGTAAACACGAATTTTCGGTTGCTCAGTTTCATCAATATGCAAAACTGACATACCGCTAAATTCGGTAAAACACTATTCATCGATCCCGTAAATATTCTCCACAACAACCCGCAAGATTATACGTCAACTACGTATAACTTTCTTTTCTCAACCGAAACACTATTTGGGAGAGAAACCGAGAAAGAGAGAAAATACCGATTCGTTTCTGTACGAAAAGATACATATGAATGTGCATATGTATATATGTGAATATATCTTTCTCTCTCTACCCCTCCACCCCTATTTATAGTGTTTAGATTCGGTTGCAAAAGACCAAAATGCCCTCCAAGTTCGGCCTATTTACAAGATATGCCATTGACACCTCATCCTTTTATATGTGAAATGACCAAAATACCCCTTCCACACCCTTCCACATTCTTCTCCATGCTTCTACACATGCAAGGTGGCATAGGTGTGAAATGACCATTTTTCCCCTGTGGATAGGATTGATGACATGTCGTCTGGATAGGATCAATGACGTGTCATGCGGATAAGCACGAATCTGAAAAGACCCGAATGCCCTCGGCCCGAACACAAATAATATTCGTATAATTATTCTGAACAATTATATATATATTTTTCTTTCGGTTATTTGTTTCGGTATCGATGACGTGTCATCTGGATAGGATCGATGACGTGTCATGCGGATAAGGACGAATCTGAAAAGACTCGAATGCCCTCGGCCCGAACACAAATAATATTCGTATAATTATTCTGAATAATTATATATATTTTTCTTGCGGTTATTTGTTGTTTCGATAATTTATACAATGTGTCCTGCACATTTATAAATTAACCGGTTAACTTTTATACAACGTGTCATACACGTTTATAAATTAACCAATGTTTTTGCTTGTTATTTTTACATAACATTTATAATTTAATTATAACACGTATAATTAATTATAACCATCTTATCATTGATCATAACCAATTTATAATCAATCAAAATAAGATTCTCCGATTAACTCCTATATGGTGTGACCCAATAGGATCTGTGTTATGTTGGTAAATAGAGTTAAAACTGTTTTAACTTCTATAATCATGGGTGGCGTCTGGCAACACATCATGACCATCCAATTACACAGATGATGCTGTACTGTACAATATCACGATCCAGTAAACAATTTACTTGTGTCTGTTCTTCTGTCTCATAGCTATCAGATTAGTTTCAAGGTAGATGTGTGTCATCCTTGCTAACTTAATCTTTTCTTGATCTTGAGCAGATTATCAAATATAATTACTCTTGTAATTATACCGCTAGCAGATAATCTTACTCTATCAAGGGGCCCAGTGATGCTATAGCTCGTATAGAGATACGAGGGACAAATAGTATTCTTGGTAAACTATCACTTCCTCAGCTAAACTATACATATGGAAAAGCTACCGTTATGACTGCTTTTTACGGACAGCGGTGGATAACAATCACACATACATATTTCTCAGTGGGAACGATAAATACCTCATACTGTAGAACGTGACACTGAATGAAAACATAAATGACACGAACACAATTCTATTTAATGTTTCATTCGGGGTCTGTCAAATACCATGTTTCTAGAACATGTATCTATGTGATTAAAATGACATCTCGTGTCAGGTGGTTTGTAAAACTTAACCATCTTTTAATCCACATACTAACCTTATCGCGGTAATTAGTGTTCCTGCTAATTACCTTGGTCAGTGACCTTTTAAGAGTATATATTATCTATATTATGGAGTTTCACAATTTCAGTCATGAACTCGAAATGATCCATAAATTCAATAATACTCAAGGCAACAAAATAATATTAATCATCCAATTCATGAACAAAGCTTTATGATAAATTATCGTATTATTGACTTCTAGATTATTACAAACTAACAATCTCCCACTTAAGCTAGGAGCCAATCATCGTAGGCCCTACTTATATACAAAATTCTTTATTCTCTAAGATCTCGTAGATCCTGAGAAAATCACACAGCCAATCTTCTATGTGTTCCAGACCCATAGAAGCATTAAGCATCTCGTGCTTGGCTTGAGGAAGAGATTTTGTGAGTGGATCAGCTGTGTTGCTGACTGTGTCAACTCTACTTATCTTTACATCACCTTTATATTAATTATATCTTTTATAATTAATTATAAGCATCTTATGATGTTTACGATCTCTCGTATTAGGTGATAACGTTGTAGACGAGAAACATATCCTTAGTTCTCCTCAAGAACTTAAGGATATTCTTTACAGCATTCCAGTGCTTTATGCCTGGATTAGCCTGATATCTACTTGTCACACTCAAAGCGTACGAGATATCTGGGCGAGTGCACAACATGGCGCATATGATAGAGCCAATAGCCGAAGCGTATGGTACTCTACTCATAGTGCTTTGCTCATCAGTTGTCGAAGGACACTGAGTCTTGCTAAGCAGTGCACCATGATTCATTGGCAGGAATTCTCTCTTAGAATCCTGCATGCTGAACCGATTCAGCACTTTGTCAATGTACGTGCTTTGACTTAATCCTATAAGTCTCTTTGATCTACCTCGGTAGATCTTTATGCCTAGTATATAGACATCCTCGCCCAAGTCCTTCATCGAGAAAACTCTTCTTTCATGAAGACTTGGCTAATTGCAATAGAGGAATATCGTTTCCTATTAAGAGTATGTCATCTACATATAAGATTAAGAAAGGGCGATGGCACTCCCACTAGTTTTTATGTACACATAAGATTCTTCTTCGCATCCGACGAAGTCAAGCTTTTTGACTTCTTCGCCAAATCGAAGATTCCAACTCCGTGATGCATGCTTCAATCCATAAATGGATTCAAGAAGCTTGCATACTTTCCCAGCATTCTCTGGATCTTCAAAACACGTAGGTTGTGTCATGTACACATCCTCTTCTTAAATTTCCATTTAAGAAGGTGGTTTTGACATCCATTTGCCATATTTCATCATCATGAAATGCGGCAATTGCTAGGAGTATCCGAATTGACTTAAACATAGCCACGGATGAAAAAGTTTCATCAATTCCCAGAATTTGTTTGAAACCTCTTCGCTACTAGCCGTGCTTTGTAAATAGTCATATTATCATCCATGTCTGTTTTCTTTATGAAAAACCCACTTGTTAGCTACGGGTTTCACCCCATCAAGTGGTACAACTAGGTTCCAGACCGTGTTGTCATACATGGACTGTATTTCGGATCTCATGGCCTCCAGCCATTTATCAGAGTCAGGCCTATCCATTGCTTCCGCATAGGTCAGAGGATCTTCAGTGTCAAAAACTGAGACCTCGTGCAGTCCCAAGTACCTCTCGGGTGCATGGACTGTTCTCGTTGACCTACATAGCACTTGTTCTTCGGGCTGTCAAACTTGATCCACAACAGTGTGCGGATTTAGTTCTTCTTCAACTTGCGTTGAAGCACTTGAGCTCGAGACTAGAACCTCATCCACAGCTACTTGTGGACTTGGTACTTCCAGATGCTCATTAGCCAAAAAATCAAGAGGTGGGTTAATCTGATCTAGTTCAGATATTGTATTGTGTGATGTATCTTGAATTTCTTCAAGTATTACATTACTCCCACTACTTCCTTTTGCAAGAAACTCGTTCTTCAAAAGTATACCATGACGAGCAACAACTAATTTGTTCTCGGACTGGTAATAGAAGTAATATCCTTTTGTTTCCTTAGGATATTCTACGAAAAAGCACTTGTCAGATTTGGGACCAAGTTTGTCAGACGTCAGGCGTTTGACAAATACTAAGCAACCCTATTTTTAAGATAAGACATATTTGGGATTTCCCAAACCATAACTCGTATGGAGTCTTTTCAACTGACTTGGATGGAACCATATTTATTGTTAGTGCGGCAGTATCTAGTGCGTGTCCCCAAAATGATTTTGGAAGGGTGGCGTTACTCATCATGGAACGAATCATGTCTAGCATGGTTTGTTTCATTTTCTTGGCAACACCGTAACATAGCGGTGTCCCTAGAGGTGTGAGTTGTGAGACTATCTCACATTCCTTTAAGTACGTTTTGAAAACCATAACTCAAGTATTCGCCTCCACGGTCCTACCGTAATGCCTTAATACTTTTGTTCAGTTGATTTTCTACTTTAGTCTTAAATTCCTTGAACTCTTCAAAGGATTCAGACTTATGTCTCATGTAAGTCAATACTTTCATGAAACGTTTTGAGTCTTTTGTTATTGATGTTAAACACGTGGTTTTCCATTTCTAGCATATAAAGATCATTTAACAAGTAAGATGATCCATAATATGTCTCATTTTTATAAATAGAACATCTATTGTCCTTTATAACAAACGAGAAACCATTCATCTCTAAACACGAGATTGATATGATATTTCTAGAAATGGTAGGAACAAAATAAACATTTTCTAGTTCCAGAATAAACCCGCTAGGCAAGTACAATTCTATCATACCGACTGTAACGGCTGCAACTTGTGCTCCGTTTCCAACTCGGAGTTGTACTTCCTTATTGCGTAACTTCCTCTTAGTGCGTGCATATTCGTGCAAATATGAGCACATGATCCGGTATCCAGTACCCAATCATTAAGAGAGGTTGCAACATTAATTTCAATAACATAAATACTTGAGACTGAGACTTTTAAGACATTCTCAAACTTCATATCTCCAAGATACTCCAGGCAGTTTCTCTTCCAGTGACCTTTGCTATTGCTAAAATAGCAGTCAGAGTTAGCAGAAACATTTATCTTGGGAGAGTTCGTTCCCGGAACCAACTTCCCTTTGCCTTTGTACTTTATAGCCATTTTTCCCTTTTGCTTTCTTGATCTTCCTCCCACCTTCTTGGATCATGAGAACATGAGAGCTATTCTCGATGTCTTTATCAGTGATCCTCAGCATCCCTTGGAGCTCCTGCAAGCTTTTATCCAACCCTTGCTTTATGAGAGTTCACAATGAACTCCGAATAGCTGGGAGGAAATAAGTTCAGGATAACTTCCGTGGCCAACTCGTGGCTCAACGGACAGTTAAGCTTCTCCAGTTTCTCATCATCACTTGTCATACGAAGTGTGTGAGTACTGACAGAGCTGCTCTCTACTTTTAAGCAGGGACCGGTGTATTTAGGATATATTCCCTTTTCTCATGTATGTCTACCTTTTTGAGTAAGGAGCGTAAAGAGAAAGACGTTTATTTAGCCATATTTCTACAAAGTTTAATGTAAATATTTTAGCTTTGTTCATGTAATGTTTTATTCCAATAATAAAACTCCCACTGCAAATTTGTTCTATTCCCGTTTGCAGTAGGACCAAGATCCATATTTTCACTAACAACCAAGGCAGTGTATGCATATCTTGGCTATCAGTTATCTTAGGTAAGCAAACTTGCTAATCACATCTCTTTGCGATTCTTGGTTTCGTTAAAACATCACGTGTATTTAACGAAAACTTTGCCCCAAGCCCAAAACTGTTTTGGAAATCATTGGTAAGTAACCTCACTCTATTTGGTTTGATATGTCGGACATAACCCTCGACCACCAAAGGTAAAAGGCGATGTCTACTGAGTAGTTTAATCATCAACCAATGAACAATGGTTTGAGGAGGATAGAGTGGGAAGGGCATACTACTTAGTATTTAATGGGTTGGTGTTTATGCTTAACAGTGCTAGCAATATCCAAAGGGGTATGTGAGAAAGAACGACTAATGTGATTCTATTCGTATCTTTATAGCGACTTCTTTCATATGCTTCATTAAGCAATTATGGAAAGGAAGTCTTGAATACTGAATGTGATCTCCATTTCTTTTCTTATCTTATGTTAGAAAGAACGATTAATGTGATTCTATTCGTATCTTTATAGCGACCTCTTTCATATGCTTCATTAAGCAGTCGTGGAAAGGAAGTCTAGAATATCGAATGTGATCCCCATTACTTTCTTTTCTCAGCATATGTAAGAATAACTAAATGTGATTCTATTCGTATCTTTATAACGACCTCTTTCATATGCTTCATTAAGCAGTCGTGGAAAGGAAGTCTTGAATACGAAATGTGATCTCCATTAGTTTATGTTCTTATCAGTACCTCTTTGATATGCTTAGCTTTGTTAAGCAGTCAGTTCTTGTAACTGACTTTAGCTACCGTCTATCTTGTAGAGGTAGTTTATATGATTTCTTATAAAAACGGTAAATCTAATCTATACGTTTTTATATGATAGCAGTAAATCTGATTTACCTATATATGTGATCGAGTCACGTATATTTCTTTCAGTTCGTAATGTTGACCTTGGTCAGCGTTACGGACACGTGAAAGTTGCTTGTCAGAAAAATACCGATTGTGATCCACTTCCTATCTTCCTCAAAGACCTCTTTCATATGCTTCAGTAAGCAGTCGTGGAAAGGAAGTCAGACAGAAAGAATAGTGAATATGATCTCATTTACATTTTCCTAAAAGACCTCTTTCATATGCTTCAGCAAGCAGTCGTGGAAAGGAAGTCAGAAAGAAACAATGTCAAATGTGATCCCACATTCATATTTTTCTTCAAAGAAAGTTTTCTTTCACGGTTCCTTAGAAAGATGGTAAATCTAATTTTACTCATTTTTCATTTTAAAGCAGTAAATCTAATTTACTTATATACGGGACCAAGTCGGTATATAATCTATCAGTTACCAATTCTTTATTTTGCAGCTATGCTCGGTTCTTATTTATACCATTTAAAGCACATAAACAATTTATATGTTTTAAAATCAGATATTCTTTTCGGTCCATAAAGCAATTTGGTAACGTGACAAAGTTCCTTTTGGGCCAGTCATTAGGACACGTGAAAGGGGCTCCCAGGAAAGATTGGGGTCACGAGGACCGCTTAGACTCAATCTTTCCTAGACAGAACCATCTCTTTCTTGTGTGGAAATGACAGCTCTTACTCAGGTACTTTATCACATTCTTCGATGAACTTTATTTATCCGAAGATTTTCGAAAAGGCGAAAAACTTACACTAAATTTTACCATTTCAAAAGCGTTAAAGCAATTTGGTAACGTGACAAAGTCCCCTTTGGGCCAGCTATCAGGACACGTAAAAGAGGGTTAGACGAAAAGCCGAGACTTTTCTTGTCATTAACCTTGTCTTTTACGGGTGGAGATTAACAGCTCTTACTCAGGTACTTTATTGCTTCATCACATTCTTAGATGAACTTTAACGCAATCAAAAGTTTTGAAAACGAAAACATAAAGAAAGCATAAAATCCTATTTTATCTTTCTCGGTCGGAAAACCGATCCAAGAAATGTAAAAGTTTACATTTCATAAGAAAGCATAAAGAAAGCTTAAATCTAATTTAACTTTCTTAGTCGGTAGAACCGATCCAAGAAAATCTCATTTCTAATCGGTTTTGGACTTAAGCTGCAAATGTAAGAATTAAACTGATATGCGGTATATGCATCTAATTTGCATAAGTTATAACTTTTAGAAAATCAATCAGCGGGAGAGCCTTGTGCTCTGATACCACTGTTGGGTTTTGCGGCGTGCTAACCAAAAACCCGTTTAGGCTTAAGTTGCGGAATGACCGTAGAACAAAAATTTCTACAGCCAACTTAAGCTCAGGATTAAACGGGGTATGTCAGGAAACTTTCCAAGGCGGTCCACCTTCAGTATTCCTTCGGCATCAAAACCCAATTTAATCCTTTTACAGATCTACTCCATGATTGATTTCTAAAACTTTAATCTACTTACCAATTAAATAGATTAATATAACATATTTATACCTTGTTTCCAAATCACAGTTGGAATGCAGACCGAGCGAGTAGAGCCTCACCAGGGAAGGAATCGACTCGGAGTATCACACGTGTGATACCTGTATCGGTTATCCACCAGGACTAACCAGAGAGCGGTTTGTTTCTTCTGCCAGAAATACCGTAAACCGCGGAATTCTGCAAAAACACTATTCACGGGGAAAAAGATGAAAACCCGTAAACACGAATTTTCAGTTGCTCAGTTTCATCAATATGCAAAACTGACATACCGCTAAATTCGGTAAAACACTATTCATCGATCCCGTAAATATTCTCCACAACAACCCGCAAGATTATACGTCAACTACGTATAACTTTCTTTTCTCAACCGAAACACTATTTGGGAGAGAAACCGAGAAAGAGAGAAAATACCGATTCGTTTCTGTACGAAAAGATACATATGAATGTGCATATGTATATATGTGAATATATCTTTCTCTCTCTACCCCTCCACCCCTATTTATAGTGTTTAGATTCGGTTGCAAAAGACCAAAATGCCCTCCAAGTTCGGCCTATTTACAAGATATGCCATTGACACCTCATCCTTTTATATGTGAAATGACCAAAATACCCCTTCCACACCCTTCCACATTCTTCTCCATGCTTCTACACATGCAAGGTGGCATAGGTGTGAAATGACCATTTTGCCCTTGTGGATAGGATTGATGACATGTCGTCTGGATAGGATCAATGACGTGTCATGCGGATAAGCACGAATCTGAAAAGACCCGAATGCCCTCGGCCCGAACACAAATAATATTCGTATAATTATTCTGAACAATTATATATATATTTTTCTTTCGGTTATTTGTTTCGGTATCGATGACGTGTCATCTGGATAGGATCGATGACGTGTCATGCGGATAAGGACGAATTTGAAAAGACTCGAATGCCCTCGGCCCGAACACAAATAATATTCGTATAATTATTCTGAATAATTATATATATTTTTCTTGCGGTTATTTGTTGTTTCGATAATTTATACAATGTGTCCTGCACATTTATAAATTAACCGGTTAACTTTTATACAACGTGTCATACACGTTTATAAATTAACCAATGTTTTTGCTTGTTATTTTTACATAACATTTATAATTTAATTATAACACGTATAATTAATTATAACCATCTTATCATTGATCATAACCAATTTATAATCAATCAAAATAAGATTCTCCGATTAACTCCTATATGGTGTGACCCAATAGGATCTGTGTTATGTTGGTAAATAGAGTTAAAACTGTTTTAACTTCTATAATCATGGGTGGCGTCTGGCAACACATCATGACCATCCAATTACACAGATGATGCTGTACTGTACAATATCACGATCCAGTAAACAATTTACTTGTGTCTGTTCTTCTGTCTCATAGCTATCAGATTAGTTTCAAGGTAGATGTGTGTCATCCTTGCTAACTTAATCTTTTCTTGATCTTGAGCAGATTATCAAATATAATTACTCTTGTAATTATACCGCTAGCAGATAATCTTACTCTATCAAGGGGCCCAGTGATGCTATAGCTCGTATAGAGATACGAGGGACAAATAGTATTCTTGGTAAACTATCACTTCCTCAGCTAAACTATACATATGGAAAAGCTACCGTTATGACTGCTTTTTACGGACAGCGGTGGATAACAATCACACATACATATTTCTCAGTGGGAACGATAAATACCTCATACTGTAGAACGTGACACTGAATGAAAACATAAATGACACGAACACAATTCTATTTAATGTTTCATTCGGGGTCTGTCAAATACCATGTTTCTAGAACATGTATCTATGTGATTAAAATGACATCTCGTGTCAAGTGGTTTGTAAAACTTAACCATCTTTTAATCCACATACTAACCTTATCGCGGTAATTAGTGTTCCTGCTAATTACCTTGGTCAGTGACCTTTTAAGAGTATATATTATCTATATTATGGAGTTTCACAATTTCAGTCATGAACTCGAAATGATCCATAAATTCAATAATACTCAAGGCAACAAAATAATATTAATCATCCAATTCATGAACAAAGCTTTATGATAAATTATCGTATTATTGACTTCTAGATTATTACAAACTAACACAAATGGCATAGGAGTAAACCACCTGAACTCCTTATTTATTAATAACTCTCATTGACTACACAACATTCACGTTGGGATTCTATTTTGAGATAGGATCAAAAACCAGACCAGTGTAGGACGAGTGTAACGGGAAAAAACAGAGAAGGGAATCGAAAATCCTTCTCTTTCATTTAAATATTTTTTTTGAAAAGTAGTGGGTGTGCCACCGATTTCATATTGAAATCAAAATACTTCTTATGATGATATCCAGATTGGATACCAAAACATGAAGTAAAAGAGTCATACATCAGATCCAGCATTGTTAATTCAAAAACAAAAGAGCATAACAAAAAACATGAATCTAGTTAAACTGAAACGACTAAACCAAACAAAAACTATTCTAAGGCTGCCCAATTCACTCCATCATCTTCATTTTGTTCGTCTCCAGACATTGGACTTTGGTGGTTGCCATTGCCACCATCCGGATGTGAATTGGTGGGGGTCTCTCTTGCCAGGGACAGCAACAGGTCCATTGTGGAAGCAGTGTCCAGGCTGCCTGTGTCTTCCTCCTGAACTTGATCTGGGAGGTCCTTAACATCAGACGGTATTATTAGAATTAATTTAAGTAAAGAGTTTTTAGGTATAGAAGTACACCATAAATGAGCTAAAGAAATAATTTTGGCACAAAGTGATTTAATATTCAAGGGTTCAGAGTTGGTAAAACAAACTCTATTTCTCTCTAACCAGAGTGTCCAAAGGACAGAGGCAAGCATTAAAATTACAGTATTCCTATCTTTCAAAGGTATACAAGCCTCTATTAACCAAATATCTATTAGTTTGTAATAATCTAGAAGTCAATAATACGATAAATTATCATAAAGCTTTGTTCATGAATTAAATGTTTATTTATATATCATTTTGTTGCCTTGAGTATTATTGAATTTATGGATCATTTCGAGTTCATGACTGAAATTGTGAAACTCCATAATATAGATAATATATACTCTTAAAAGGTCACTGACCAAGGTAATTAGCAGGAACACTAATTACCGCGATAAGGTTAGTATGTGGATTAAAAGATGGTTAAGTTTTACAAACCACCTGACACGAGATGTCATTTTAATCACATAGATACATGTTCTAGGAACATGGTATTTGACAGACCCCGAATGAAACATTAAATAGAATTGTGTTCGTGTCATTTATGTTTTCATTCAGTGTCAAGTTCTACAGTATGAGGTATTCATCTTTCCTACTAAGAAATGTATATGTGTGATTGTTATCAAACGCTGTCGGTAAAATGCAGTTATAACGGTAGCTCTTCGGTATACATGGCTTAGTTGAGGTAGTGATGGTTTACCAAGAATACTATTTGTCCCTCGTATCTCTATACGAGCTATAGCATCACTGGGCCCCTTGGTAGAGTTAGATTATCTGCTAGCAGTATAATTACAAGAGTAATTATATTTGATAATCTTCTCAAGATCAAGAAAAGATTCAGTTAGCAAGGATGACACACATCTACCTTGAAACTGATATGATAGCTATGAGACAGAAGAACAGACACAAGTAAATTGTTTACTGGATCGTGATATTGTACAGTACAGCATCATCTGTGTAATTGGATGGTCATGATGTGTTGCCAGATGCCGCTCATGATTATAGAAGTTAAAACAGTTTTAACTCTATTTACCAACATAACACAGATCCTATTGGGTCACACCATATAGGAGTTAATCGGAGAATCTTATTGTGATTGATTATAAATTGGTTATGATCAATAGTAAGATGGTTATAATTAATTATACGTGTTATAATTAAATTATAAATGTTATGTAAAAATAACAAGCAAAAACATTGGTTAATTTATAAACGTGTGTGACACGTTGTATAAAAGTTAACCGGTTAATTTATAAATGTGCATGACACGTTGTATAAATTACCGAAACAACAATCCCAAGAAAAATATATATAATTGTTCAGAATAATTATACAAATATTATTTGTATTCGGGCTGAGGGCATTCGGGTCTTTTCAGATTCGTGCTTATCCGCATGACATGTCATCGATCCTATCCAGATGACACGTCATCGATCTTATCCACATGACATGTCATCCTTATCCATTCAATGGCATATCTTGTAAATAGGCCGAACTTGGAGGGCATTTTGGTCTTTTGGCAACCGACCCTAAACCCTATAAATAGGGGTGGAGGGGTAGAGAGAAATTTGCTAATTCACTCATACCGTTTCGTGTCGAAACGGATCGGTATTTTTTCTCTTTCTCGGTTTCTCTCCCAAATAGTGTTTCGGTTGAGAAAAGAAAGTTATACGTAGTTGATGTATAATCTTGCGAGTTGTTGTGAGGTATATTTACGGGATCGATGAATAGTGTTTTACCGAATTTCGCGGTATGTCAGTTTTGCATATTGATGAAACTGAGCAACCGAAAATTTGTGTTTATGGGTTTTCGTCTTTTTCCCGTGAATAGTGTTTTTGCATAATTCCGCGGTTTACGGTATTTCTGGCAGAAGAAATAAACCGCTCTCCGGTTAGTCCTGGTGGATAACCGATAGAGGTATCACACGTGTGATACTCCGAGTCGATTCCTTCCCTGGTGAGGCTCTACTCGCTCGGTCTGCATTCCAACTGTGATTTGGAAACAAGGTATAAATATGCTATATTAATCTATTTAATTGGTAAGTAGATTAAAGTTTTAGAAATCAATCATGGAGTAGATCTGTAAAAGGATTAAATTGGATTTTGATGCCAAAGGAATACTGAAGGTGGACCGCCTTGGAAAGTTTCCTGACATACCCCGTTTAATCCTGAGCTTAAGTTGGCCGTAGAAATTTTTGTTCTACGGTCATTCCGCAACTTAAGCCTAAACGAGTTTTGGTTATAACACCGTGAAACCCCAACAAGATCAACTAAACTTCGACCATAAAAAGTAAAATTATTATGAGAGGCAATCCAATTCCATATGCATTGAGCATATTGACATTCTACAAATAAATGGTCTGCACTTTTAGGTGCAGAACAGAATTCACAAAAGACCTCTCTGGTCCAACCCTTTTCCCTTAAATTAGTTTTGGTTAGAAGTTTATCTCTTTTGAGTAGCCATAAGAAAATCTTTATTTTCAGCGGTATATGGGATGCCCATATATGTTTATATTCAGAGTTTGAAAAACCTCCAAATTCTAACTATTTGTAAAAAGAATTAACTGTAAACAAATCATTTTGAGACCATCTCCAAATTAACCTATCTTCTATGTCAGAAGAAAGGGTAAAGTGTTGGAACACATGTTGCAAAGCTATCCATTCTTCCAAGTAAATACCGGTCAACTGTCTCCTGAAAGACAAAGACAGATGAGAGGAGGCAAAAGCCTTAGCAACATATATGAATCTGTCTGAAACAATAGAAAATAAATTCGGGAAGAGATGCTGTAACGCATGCTCTGAATGCTATCTGTCTAACCAAAAAGCAGTAGTAAGTCCATTACCTATCTCTTTATTCAGACCCAAATTAATAACCATATAATCTTTAATAATTGATTTCCAAAAAGGTGAATAGATGGAAGGAGAAGTCCTTCTTCCATATTTACTTAAAAAAATATCCTTCCATCTACCTTTAACTGAATTATCATTAAATATAATCCACCATTTAGCTAGAATTGGTTCATCAATTTCAAATCAAGAATACCCAAACCACCTTAATCTTTACTTTTACACACTATTTTCCAAGCCACTAAGGAGTATTTCCTTTTGGTGGAGTTGCCTCCATGCCAAAGGAATTTTCGTCTAATCTTATCAATTTTATGTCTAATTTTAGTCGGCATCCTATAAATGGATAACTAGTACAGGGGTATAGCAGAGAGCACAAAGTTTAAAAGGGTTACTCTTCCTCCCAAAGAGAGTAAGGAGCCATTCCAACTTTGTAAACGTTTTTCTATTTTATCAATGAGAAGTTGCCAATCAAGTGCAGATAAGTTGGAATTATTAATTGGTACCCCTAAGTAAGAGGTAAAGAAACAACTTTACAACCTAAAACTGAAGCCAAAGCATTACTTTCCTCATCTAATATATTTAAGGGATACATTTCACTTTTCTCAAAATTAATTTTGAGACCTGACAGATTTTCGAAACCAACAAGCAGCCACTTAATATGTAGCAAGACTTGAGGGTCAGCTTTCAAAAATAACAAAGTATCATCAACAAAATGTAAATTAAGGATATTTCCCAAATTTGGAAAATTTCCTAAAACTACAACAAGACCTTCATTCATTGCCTTTGTGAGAATATTATTTAAGGCATCAGTAATAAGAATGAAAAGGAAAGGGGGAAAGGGGATCCCCTTGTCGCACTCCTCTTTTACAAGAAAAATAAGGACCTAAGTTGTCATTCAGATTCACACAAGTTCTACTGCCTTCTAAAATCAATTTAATCCAAGTAATGAATTTTCGACTAAAGCCCCTAGTTTCTAAAATTTCAAAAAGAAAATCCCAGTTAACATGATCGAATGCTTTCTCAAAGTCTAACTTAAAAAGAACTCCTTTTTATTTTTTTTTAACTTTAATCTGATGAAGCACCTCATGAGCACAAACCTCTTTGGATATAACGAGTGGTCCCGCTTCTTTATGTTTCTTTGCTTACTCTTCGGCCATAGAAGAGAATCTATTGAAGCTGG
Organism: Carex rostrata; assembly: GCF_964058835.1. Classification (NCBI taxonomy): domain Eukaryota; kingdom Viridiplantae; phylum Streptophyta; class Magnoliopsida; order Poales; family Cyperaceae; genus Carex; species Carex rostrata. The sequence continues at coordinate 9,310,558 of NC_135934.1, forward strand.
TCTTTGGTTCAGTTCACCACCAAGATGCTATCTGATTGATTATCCTTTTAATATTTTATGTGTTAAGAGAAATTCAAAAGTATATATTCGCAAAATAGAAAGACAGCAGCTTAATTAAATTTAGGCATGGTATCAACGAAATTTCTCTCATTGAAATTTTAATAGTATAGATAAGTCTCATCAATAAAAGTTTGGTTTATGATTCACGTGCATTATATTCAAACTACCCGAAGAGGTCGTCATCTTTTCCATTTGAGCACCTGAACAAATATAAGAAAATCAGAGAATCGTCGAAATCAAAGGGCACCATGTAGTAGATGGGAGCTATGAATGAAAGGGGAAGGGTATATTTGTGAATTTAGCTTTTAAAATAATTAAATAAGAATTTTAATTATTAAAATGGAATTGAGGAAATAATGCTAAATTTATATGTGTAAATTGGATATTAAGAATATTTTATGGAAAAATTAGCTATTTTGAAAGTTTTGATGGGTACACCGAAAATTTTCTCTCCAAAAAATAAAATAGTTTTTGAGTTATTTTTAATGTATTCAATTTTCATCATTTTTTATTGCATGACTTCATACTAAATTAATTCCAAATTTTAAAAATATTGGATGTAAATCTATCAATCACACGTAAGGTAGATTGACTTGAACAGTTTGAATTCGTAGTTTGAAACTTATTTGATGATTTTGGAGTTGGTGTCACCACGGCTGAAACAATAATATAACATTGATGTTATAGTAGCCAGACTCTCTATTGAGTATTAAGATGAGTTCAAATTAATTATGTTTTTTATTATAATTCTATTGATTATTATTAAAGCGGGTTTATGTATATTGCATTCCTGCGAAGAAATTTCGTTTTTTTTACACACTAAAATTCGTTTATGCAGGACTACATTCTGCAAAATTTTGTGGTATTCAAATAAATCCTAAATAAATCGATGAGGAAGGTTTTTTTTTTTAATAAGAAAAAATATGGAGGTCGTGCCTCTAGATTTTATTAATTAAATAAACAATAGAGATGTCAATTGTCAAGTATTACAAATTACAAACACAAAGTTTGCAAGTAGAAAAATGTAAATGTACAGTAAACAAAACGTCCCCAAGCAGCATGATAAGGAAGGTTTAAATCATTAAATGTCTGTTATTTTTAAATCCTTATTCCTTAAAATTAGTATTTTAATTAACACGCTTTAACGTCTTCAAACCTTAACCGCTAAGTTATAGGATAAAAATACGTTATTTCAACTACGACTGTCATAGCGGTAATAGGAACTGTTATAGCGTTTTCGAACCTTAACTGCTAAGTTATGAGATAAAAGTATGTTATATCAGCTACGGCCGCTATAGCGCGTATCGTGTAGCACAAATAGCGCATGCTATGTTACATGAACTTTTATTTCAAAATTCAAATTGAAAATCTCTTTTAAGGACCAACTTTTTTAAGGTTCATATTACTTTTGCTTCTAAATAGAAAAATATAGATAGTTTATAACATGATACTTAAGTTATTTTGAATAGGAAAAAAATAGATTATGTAATGATGTTTAGATTATTTTGAATAAAAAAATAAATAGTTTATGATGTTACTAGAGATATTTTGAATAGAAATTTGAATTTTACACTAGTTCAATATGAATATTATAATTTCTTAATCAATTTGGTGTTACTTATTCCTCTATTAGACTTTAGACCATAAAAAAACAGCGATTTTCAAAAATCTAAAGAAATAGTAAAAAAATTCTAAAAAATGTAAAATTTGGTCTCCAAACACATTAATATAGAGAACAAGATGAACGGTTCGGATCGACCGTTAGGATTTTGAAAACTCGAAATCCGAGCCGTTGCATGGAGGGGCTCTATGCTATGCATAGCATGGTAGCATATTCTATAAATATATATATATATATATATATATATATATATATATATTTAAACGCTGTGTAGAATAATTTTCACTATAACTACACTATTTGTAATAAAAAAAATTTAACCATTATGTAATAATGCAATAATCGCTATTTAAAACATTGATTAAAATTGTAAAAGTTATATAATAATTAAAATGCTACGTATTTTGTATGACACACACATAAAGAATTGTGATATTTCAATTTGGTTTTGACAAGAAAAATAATGCGGAAAATCAACACTTATGCATATCGTACATTTTAAAAAAGCTCTAAATTAACGTCAATTAAAATAAAACGAAAGTATAATAATATTCTACCTACATGTACATAAAAGATAACATAGACTATATATTAACAGGAGTTTTAGTTTGATAGTTAAGTTGTAAATGGGCGCATGCATTATTTTATTCAGAGCAAAAGCAAAGGAATAAGTCCAACTGATGTACGTATTCAATTGCGTTAATCAATTTAATTTGTGGAATTCCGGGAAAGAAACAAATTAAGGTCTGAGTATGTTGGTCAGACAAGGAAAGGGAAAGCAAGTGATTAATTACCAGGCTGAGGCTGCTCTGTTTCTTATTTAGTTATTTACATTCTTTCTTCTCTTGTTACCTTATATACCTAAAAGCAAGTGATTAACACAACAGTGTTTGTTCCTTTCGTTGGTAAAATTACTCTGAAAACAAATTTTTGGTATCATATGTAAAAGCGCGTTGACTTGATAGTTGATACATTGAGTCCGTCAAGAGCATCTAAATTTTTTTTTTTTTTTCTTTTTGTAAACATCATCTGGTAATTAGAAAACCATTATTTAAGGGCTTGACGTGAGGAAGTTGCTATCGAGATTGATTCTAAGAGAATTTAATATTTATTTTTTTATCTATTTAAAATGTCTAATTTTAAACTTAGGTCATTAATTGCTCCAATGCCAGTATATTAGAAAAAGTCATTAATTGCTCTTTTCGGGGACTGAATAAACTTTGACTTGGCAGAAAGGCCTTCGCATTTTTTATCTTGCAAGCGATAGCCTACTAAGTCAATTTTTTCCTATTTCAGCATTCTTCTTCGTATTATCTATCATGAAAGTTTGAAACACGTTTCAGAAATAAGATAAATTTTGTTTTTATTGCTCATAATATCAAATCGATAAAAAATCTTTTATCTATGCGGGACTAATAGCACAAACGAACTGTTCACAACCTAACTTGTGATTAGCTTGACTAGATCGTTTTGACATGAATTCAATTCAAACTTTGCCTCATTCAACTCTGACTCCCCTCATTTATAACTTTATTTTGGATGGCAGCTATCTAATCCAATCTCATCTGTTAGATTCATATTATACAAGGGGGAATGCATTTCATGCTTTCTTGTGATGCTGATGCACTGGCGTCTGGCGCTTAAGAATAAAGTCACAAAATGGCCCTTTTAGGCTTTGGGCAGAGCTTACCGTGTCAATATAAAAGAAGGCAGCCCATCAACGTAATAAAACCTTTCTTTCATCCAATAAAGCCCATCAAGCCCATTTATCAACAAATTCACTGCCGCGTCTTCTTTTCTTCATTGCTGGCTGCTCTCCTCGGAATGGATCTCTACGGTTACCTCTACACTGGACAAGTTACTACTATAAAATTTTGGCGGTAAAAAGTAACGGTATTTTCCGTCCCCTGTATGTGTTATCGGCTCCTAAATCCGTAGGTGGATGCTGGATGCTACAATCCAAACCTGAATTGTGGCTTTGTCTAACCCAAAATCCCAAACAACCTTGGAACCTTCACCCCCAGATTTTTGCCCACCAAAAAAAATGGCGCATATATACGAGTCAAGAAGACTCAGTCCACGGTGGACATCGCTGTGGACCGTCTGGAGGCAGCGTGGATGATGTAAACCCACACCACATCATCCCTCGTCAGTATCTCTCCAGTACAATCACCACCATCCCCAACTGTATAGATCTGGACCGTCAGAAAATGATCTCATGATTCATAGTACAAACTGAGAGAAATGATCACTGGAGAAATGCGAGGCTGGTTATCCCACCTCATCCGGACTCTCTTGATCCTTGATACCACACTCCAACATTTCCAACCAAACTCCTACCTCATACCCCCCCCCCCCCCCCCCTCTCCGCCGCCAGGCATCCGGTGGTCTATGGCCACCTCCGCCGCAAATCTCCGACTAACCACTTCCGCTTCCACACCCAAATCCCTCTTTCTCTTTCGTCACCACTTAACAATCCCGACATCCCTCCATCTCCGCCGTACATCGGCCTACCCGACCGTCCGCTGCGTCCTCTCTGGAGGAGGTGGAGGTGGTGTCGCCGATGAGTTCGTCGACACAAGACGATCTGAAGGCGGTGGGTCCCAGCGACAGTTCTCAACACTAGCCGATCTATTGCTTCGGATCGAACCACTGGACGTACAAGTTGTGGGAAAGGAGGTTTCTGGCCATGCGAAGGATTCTATGAAGCGAACCATATCTGCCATGCTTGGTTTGCTTCCTTCGGATCAATTTGATGTCTCGGTTCGGGTATCCAAGGCACCGTTGCATCAGCTACTTCTCTCGTCTATTATAACTGGGTAATCTTTTCTCAGTGGTTTTCTTCTTTTTTTAGATTTTTACTAGCTCTTTTAGTGGGTCGACTTAACTCTCTGGTGAGGAAATTAAGGATTATTTGAATAGTTTTTCATTTATCTAACAAGTAGAACTTCCCGATTAGTGATCTTATTAGGGGATGCTAATTGCCCAATAAGCTAAATATCGTTGAATTGCTGTCTTCGTTTCTCATGTTTGGTGTTTCATTGCACGATTGCAATTGAGTATATTTGGGTTAATTTCTCAGTTGTTTATTAAAAAGTTAAGTACAGATGATTAGGCCAAGACCTTGCTCAAGGAATCTATTGTGAATTCTCCCCCGCAACATATGTAACCAGGTCTAATATAGTATTCGCAGTGTATCCTTGGAAACTGATGATCAATTTACAAAATATTTGTGAAGGTATACTCTATGGAATGCGGAGTATAGGATGTCACTGATGAGGATCTATGACATGTCTCCTTCTAATAGAGAACAGCACAAGTCCTTTGATGAGTTCGAAAGAGTTAATGGGAGACAAAATAAAGAGAGAGAAGAAGAGGCAAGAGCAAAAGACTTGAACAATTATGTCGATCAAGGGGCTCATGAGAATCTTGGCGAGTTATCTTCGGCCGCTGAGAGATATATTGGAAAGATGGAATCAGAATTACAAAGTCTTCAAAAGGTTTCTCTTTTTAGTCTCTAGTTTATGGGGGTTTTTTTTCGCTTTTATTTAACCTTCGTTTAACTTATATGTAGTTTTGCATGTTTGCATTTTTAAATTTGCATGAGCACGACTACCACTAATCCCGGCCCTTTATGCCCAGATTTATAAATTGAAGCCTGTAAAAAAAAATAAGCAAATGAAAAAAGGAGCACACTGTATTGCATACGTTTGGATAACTATAACACATTGAAAAATAGTGGACCAACTTATAATTTTAGTTTAAACTGTACTTTCTTTGTGTTGATTACTTTCCTAGATTTATATAGATTGAAATCATTATGTACATAAAATTACATTTTTTTTGAGGAATGTCATAATTTTTCCAGGAACTTGATGCTCAGAAGTGTGAGAATTTGTATCTAGAACATAACGAGGAAGACAGCAATGACCTCTTGGAGTATCTGAGATCATTAGATCCACGAATGGTTAGTACTTTTAACAGCTTTCACCTGTTATCATACTGTTATCATTAGATACGACGGTACAAGGGCCATTATTTGCCACTTAGTGCTTGTTCTTAAGGAGAGAATTGAAATTATATAAAAAAACAGGTCTATGAATTGTCAAAACCGTCATCTTCTGAGGTGGAAGGAATCGTTCATCAGCTTGTCCATAGCATATATCACAAGTTCTTCCTCTGCGAGGCACAGAACACAGATGAATCTGATGAGAGTGGGGCCGACACTTCCAGAGATCATCTAGCGAAACTGCTTTTTTGGTAAAAGCCCCATTTCCTCTTTATCATTGTGTTTTTTACTTTTTCAAACCTTTCTTTTTTCATTTATTCAGTTGTGATGGTCAAGAATCAAGGTAACTATAAACCTCCTGCTGCTGTTTATACAGTATGTACTGGCACGTTTTTCTTTTCCAGATCTTAGCTGACTGTACAGTGCTTTTTTTTCTGCTGTTTTGTATTAGGTGCATGCTGATGGGGCATTACTTGAGAGTATTGGAGTATAGATTGCATCTCAGTTGGGTAATTTAGTTAGCATTGAAAGCTGAGATATGGCGTCCTCTGCAAAATATATATACATGTATGTGATTTCCTTTAGTTTATTTTTCTTTATGTATAACGCTTACAATCAAACATCCGTTCTCAAATTCTTTACTGTTCTCTTCTCTATTCCGTGTTTATTTCCCCTGAATTATTATGTCCTTGAAATTTGAAGAAATTATTAGACTAGAGAAAGTAACCAGGTTTTTAGAAGAAAGTGTGCTGAGAAAAGTTTGAGTGGAATAAAAGTTCACATATTTTGTTTTTGCTAACTTCTAGAAACTCGGCACTTATGTAAATGGTTTTGAACTGCAATAAATCCATTGCAAGTAATTTCTTTTATTTTCGTTCAGCAAACCTTTTTTGGTTTCTATTACCTTTATATTTACATAATATATTGCACTATTTCAATCTGTTATTTCATTATGGGTTAGAAATGAGTATATTGATGACTTGACGTGCTGTTCGTATTTGAGCGCCTTATGTTTTATATAGTCATTGCTTGCCCTGAAACTAAAGCCAGTATAGTGCAGGCTGCCGTGTTTGAGAATATACCAACTTGTGTGTCCTGTTCTAATTTGCTACAAAGTTTGCCCCTTTTTTTATTTTTTTTATTTTGGTGTGTGTGTGTGTGGGGGGGGGGGGGGGGGGGGGGGGGTTGTTGACGTATTCCTGGAAATTATCAATGGATGGTTTAGTTTTTCTGTATATACACTTTCGAGAGAAGGTAGAATGGTTTGCTGAATATTCACGGCTTGATTTGCATGTCTTTGTTATGCTTATTGCAACTGGAATTTGATACCTAATCACTCTTTTATTGTTTTTAGTACCATAGTTTTTTTGATAAATCAAGTCAGAAACGATGAGAAAATTAATTTTAGTTCTTACAGTCTATTTTTATTATTATTGTGGTTTGAAGAGTGAAGAATTGGTTGAAATTGTATTTGGATTTTCTGGGTGTTAAAATCTCTTTATAGAATAATCTAATTGTCGAAGAGGTTTTAATTTTACCAGCAACTTTTGCATGTCTCTTGTGATGGATTCCAAGATAACTGTTGGTAGATACTCAGCTCTTTTTCTCCTCGTTCAAAATTTTGATTCTGCTGTTTCAGTAATGCATCCTACTTTGGGATCTCACATTTGCAGTTTTTTTAAATGTTGGTTATGTATATTCTAGTGTGGTTTCGTTTCATATCGATGTTGCTAGTATTGAGTTGTATGATTTGGAATATCATGAGAATCAACTAGGGCAACTATATGGTTCCCTATTTGTGTATTTTAAGATCTATACTGATGCAAAAGGTGAAAAGTTCACAAATAGAAAACTAGTAAAAGAATGTGTATTTGTCTATTTGTTAATTAAGTAGACAGCTATATTGTTCACTATTTGTATATTTCTGTATTTTCTATCTAAAAATATAGTAATTTTTTTTTGTAAAGATGTAAAATTTGATTTACATGTGGATTTTCATATGGAGATCATGTCCACGGTAATTAACTGTTTGGACTTTGAAGACAGAGATATTGATTCATAGTATGGATTGTGCTATGCTTAGTATCATAGCCTCACTACGGAACTTGCACTAACTCCTCTGTCATGTTGCTATGAATTAGACCAATTCATGTAGTTCCGATTTTTTGCCCTAAAGTTTCAAAAAAAAAGTAATTACGTCCCAGAACGGTTTTATTTGTATAAATGTAAAGCTATCATCATTTTTCAATAAAAAAAAATGGAAGAAAACGGCAGCTGATACCAATTATGAATGGGTGAAATTGCTGATGTCCACTACCAAGTTTTTCAAAAAAAAAAAAAAAAAGTTGCTAATGTCTTTGGATGACGTCGTGGTTTGTCCCACATAAGCAATGATTAGGAGTTGTTTCATAACTAATAGCTCTAATTGGTACAAAATTATAAATGTGGAGGACCAAAACGGGTATTTTGAGACTACCCAGGTACAAACTGGAGCTGACTGCTCAGTTGCTTTGAGCGGGCATTTGTGTAATTAGCAGCTATTTGTTTTTATTATCGATGATCAGTATTCTCAGATTTGACGAGGGTAGGGGTGGCAATAGGGTTTGTTTTGATATTCAACATTATCCTACTTACCAGTATAGGTAACAATATAATCTCCTTGGCTGCTTATTGGTGCAAAGCTAGAAATGATGAGTCTTACTTTAAATTGATCTTATAAGCAAAGCTATAAATGATGAGTCTTACTTTAAATTGATCTTAATCTTGTCAATGGATGTTGAAATCTTGAATCAAGAGGCTGACACTTTTCCGGTTTCAAGGTATAGGGGACGTAGAACTTGGATCGGGAGAACTGGATCTATCGAACTACCTAATAGCCAGAATGGAGTTTGATACTGATACACCCTCTCATCCAGCTAATCCACATCATATATCTCCATCTTCTGAAGAATCCCATATGGATTGTACCTCTACATCCTCAGACTCTGAATCTTCTTAGTAATAAGTGGATCTTAATTCTAGTCTAGCCTTGCTATGTTTTGTAATATGATCCTTGCTGAACATTATAGGTGATAGCTTATTGTTTTTTGGTTAGTCTGTATGTTGCTTATCTAGCACAATGAGGTCTCTGACCCAGTGCATTTTGTATTGAACAATGTTACTATTTCTATATGAAACAGGTGGGGGTTACCCACTTTTATTAAAAAAAAAAAAAAAGATGAGGGTAGGGGTGGCAACGAATCAAAATGAATTGACCTTACTCTAGTTTGAGTTTGATTTGTTTTGAATCGAATTAATTACAAACTACACATTTTTCAAATCGAAATCAAATCGAATTACGAACTAAAAAAATTTTAGCAGCCTTAGTTATATCGGTAGTTTATACATTAATTTTCTTCTCGTGGGACAAAATTCACACGGCTTCCTTTTACCTTTCACGAATTCACACTAATGGATTATGGACTAGTTCAATATTTCCTTACATTTTACGCTACTGGATTGATTAAAATCACAACATAGACCTAGTCAAATGAAACTTATTACATTGTTAATTTGTTACGCTGCTAAAACATTTTTCTATTATAAGTTATCATTATATTAACAATTTTGAGTTGCGATATAAGTTTGGTTCCTCCATTATTAAAATTAATGGTTGCATTCATTAGTTGTATTATTTGATATTCGAACCTAAATAGTTCGCGAATTAATTTCGAACAAATTATGTCCAGTTTGAGTTTGATTTGAATAAGATTCGAACCGAACTGGATTTGATTTGTTTCAAAACGAACTAATTTCGAATCAAACTAAACTCAAATCAAACTCAAATCGAATCCCGAACTACGAACTATGAACTTTTTTTGCCACCCCTAGATGAGGGGATCAATTATTAATTGCCGAGTAATTAGATATCAAGATGTTAGTCCTTGTGATGATTGTAAGATGAGATTTATATGAAATGCTAATTTATATAAAATAGCGAGTAAATTTGGTTAGTGGGAAATGGTACTCCTAGATAACTCTTTCATTGCAACTAATTCTAATATTTCGATTGTGTATCTTTCGCCATGAATTGCATACTAGTGACGACCGCCAGTTGCACTATTCTTTCATTTTTTTTTTTTATTGTTAATAAACCTTATCTCTTGAGCAAAGACTCAAATCTTACATAAGTTTTTTTGTTTCTTTATTTTGAAAAGATGAGAATCAAATCAAACTTTCTCACATTAAATATTCGTAAGAGAACACAGTTGAATTATATGAGTCATTAAATCAAAGATTGATTCTCTCACATCTTAGATAGTTATGTTGTTTAGTTTGGTATACGTAACTTTTACTATATATGCTTTGGGTTCATTATGGTATTTCATATTATTAATTTTGAAAATGAAATTCTTGCTAGATGAATTCGGATGTAGAGTATATGGCTATTAGTCATTAAAATCATCTTCCTTTTTGTTATGAACCTACTACTATTACCTAATTATACCTATAGTGAAAGAGGCTTGGCTAATTAGATAATTTGGCCTGGCCTGAGGTTGAGTGCCTTGTCGGTTCACCAAGCAATTCAATGACACTATGCATGTGTCCCTCTGTATTAAAATTGCATGGTAAGTGAAGTGTCGCCTTCACACAAATAATGAAAATGTTTACTTTTAAATCTTTGTTGAGCTCTATGCCTCTATGTACATAATGAGCTTCATTTGCGACAAATGTTCAAGTATTAATCTTGAAAATTATATTATTGATTGAAGATGTATAGAATATTGATCTAGATATAAAATAGCAAGTGTCTGTCTGACTGTCTTTGCAGATTGTAAAATGTGTTTGTACTTTGTAGCAAGAGTTCGCGAGCAATTAATGGAAGAGTAAATAGCAAGTGTCTTGTCTACTCTGCCAAGCCCAAAGTATTCCAGCTGTCACTTGAGACCCGCATTAATCACCAAGCAACGATTCATTCATCATTTCATTTTTCAAAGTAATCTAATTGCTTGGCTGCCAATCAAGACCGCGTTGAACAAAATGCAATAAGCAGCTAGCTAACTAACTAACTAACTAACACAGGTTGACAAGTGGATGCTTACATTTGCATACAAATGCACAAAATTATTAGTTTCTATCTTCGCTTTCCATCCATCCACACTATGCTTATATTTATATATATATATCTCTCTCCTTTCAATTTCCAGGCTCCAGATTGTAATTTGTTGGCTAACGGTGAGCGCGTATCCTCTGAGATATCTCATATTTTGCGTGACCGACCTGTCCGGTGCCATATTCGGGGGTGACGTAGGGGACCAGTATTATTTGAGCTTTGAGATTTGCGCAGAACGTATTGCAACGGTTGAGATTTTCCAAAAGGTCACGCAAAATATGAGATATCTCAGAGGATGCGAATTCGGCTAACGGTAGCATCTATCTCATCATTCCATGGATTTCTATCGTTTCCTCCAGTTGTTGCAAACTGCAGGTGTCCTTAAAGTTCTAGAAACTACTACCACGAATTCCAATTATTTATTACTTTATTTTTTTTTTTTTTTTTTTTTGCTTGCTCGGGAATATCAGCTCATTTATCTCCGAGTATTCCGATATGGTACTTTGAAGAGATAATTAACAAATGTAAAGGGGGTTATAACTTATATGGAACTAGTTAGCTTGTTCATTTTGAAGTTTTTAATACGGATGAAGACCAAATAGTGGATATTTGATGCCAAGTGGAGCACCAAGGATATTTATTATTGATTAAGAAGAGATACATTACAATTTACATATCACATATATATAATATATATGAATATGACCCTTCAGTTTCCTTTCCTGACCATTTTCTTTTTTACATTTGCATTAAATCTCTCTCCTCTGATTGGGTGCAGGGGCAGTGCAGTGCAGGTATGATATTGTTCAGATTTCAGAAAGCAGATGCTTTTATCTAAAAAAAGTCACTCTGAATGGTTGTAATTACTTGGATTTTATAAAATCAACACATGTCATGGTCCACAGGTCCAGGGACATTATTGATTATTTTCTCTTTCTTTCTCTTTCTTTTTATTCATTCTTCTTCATTTTCTGAATTCTAATTTAGAAGTGGGGACTCATGGCCTGATGGCTGATGCAATCAATCATACATGCATTGTTACAAAGAAATGAACAGGGAAATTTCGTGTTCATCATTATATATATAATATTATATTATATTAAATTATATGCACAGATATTATGGAACACCAAGGAATAACACAACTACACAAGCAATAACAGCATTCACCTAACTTCATTATTAGACCAACTTAACTAAAAGTACGAACACATACCCACCCAAACATTATTATATCATATCGTGCAATTAAATATTACTAGTCGTTCAACAAACTAACTAACGATATTAGTCATTATACCAATGCCAAATGATAATTATTACAATATTTTGAGGCTGTTCTGACTATAATCTTACGTAATATCATAAACTAAATAAATAGAAATAAAAATAAAAGGAGTTCATGGGTGCCGACTAGGAACCTGAGAATGACAGATTAGGATGATTTATCTGTATAAAATACTATATAATTAAAAGAAAGGAAAGTGAAAGGAGAGGAAAGGAAAAGAAAAGGAGAGGAGAGGAGAGGAGAATGCGTGGTGGCAGATAATAATAATAATAATAATTGAATTAAACAATGGTTGAATTGATTTGGAATTTGAAACAGAATCTAACGCAAATAAAGATGCAATCAATAATAATAAGAGGGACAGACATGCTTCCACCTATATCAGAAAAACAAAAACAAATGCACAAAACCACAGCCTGGCACCTGCCACTGCTTTGCTTCCCACTCCCACCAGCCAGCTCACACCGCTGCCAGGGCCCCACACAAAATTCAATTCAATTCAGTTCATTTTTTAATTTCCACAATAAGCAAAGCAAACTCAGACTAATGTCAATTATTGGAATATCATTCATTTAATGAAGGGAACTTAAACTTAGGGAAGGGTGGTGAAGACTGAAGCAAAGGGAATTTGATTTAGATTGAAATTGAACTTTTGGTTTTATTCCTCAAAGGTTACTGTCACGTTTAGCTGGAGATGCTAGAAGGAACGAATATTACACTCATTTCATGCCCTACCTGATTCCTGCCTTAATCTCCAAGCAAACATCACTTCTCAGTTCAAAGCAAGCACAAAAAATATTAACAGTTCAAAGAAAAAAAAGAACAGCTGAATTGAATTGAAAAGAATAATAAATTATATCAGTTTTAATTCCCAATATCTGCATATAAACGGGCCATATACAGAACAAACAATCCCCCCCATCTAGAAAAAAATTCTCAAAGAATCAAGATTCTAAAAAACAAAACAAAACAATAAAGAATGAAAATTTAACCCCCCCACAAAACTAATCAAATAATAAATTTTCTGTTGTTCTATCATTTATCGACATTGTACACGAACAATGAAATAATTTTTATCCCCTGTGCAAAATGAATCAAAATCGAAAGAATCGATCTCCTCCACCCCTCCTCTCTATATCTATACACAGCCGGCACCGGCGATCGGGACTGATCGCCAGCCAAGAAAAAGAATTGAATTGGAATTACATCTATATCCCTACTTCTCCATGCTCTGCTCTGTCTACCAAGAATACAACGAAGAAGGAGAAGATTCTGACCCAGAACCGACATACAGATCGTACGGGGCCCAAAGCCGATCAATCGGACACGGCCGGCCAGCATCCAGCCGGTCCCATGGCTTCCCCTTGCCGCTCCAATGCATAAGGCTGACAGGTCCCGGATGCAATGGGCGGCAACTCCCCTCTACATTGTCACCGCCCAAGCCATGCTGGTTCCACCTGTGATCCACCCCTTCAACCTCGCCGGCGAAAACCAACAGGAAGGGAGGCAGTGATCCCAACTCATAAATCCTCTTCTCCTTTTGCAGAGCCATCCAAGTCTCGATTCTTTTCCTGTAATCACCTGCTCGCCACCTCCTTAGGTCAATGACCATAACGCCGGTGTTGAAATAGCAAGGTTGCCGGCGCCTCCCTTCGAAAACACGGTGACCAAGGGACGGATCAGACCAAAATGAGGAAGTGAAGTAACGGGTGAAGTTGGCATGGCAGTACTCCGGCGCCGCAATGACAGCCCGAGCGGGCAAGCGGGTCTCCCAGAGGCGACGGACATCATCGACGGCGAGTACGTCGGAGTCGAGGTAGATGACGCGGGGGACGCAGGGAGGGAGAAGATCGGCAAGGTGGTTGCGTGCGTAGTTGAGAGGAGACTCGAGGGCGGCGCGGACAGAGGAGGAGATGAGATCAGCAACGAGTTCCTGGCGAAAGATGTAGATTTGGAAGCGGAGGGAAGGGAAGGAGGCGGCGACAAGGCGGCGGAGGAGAGGGGCGGAGGAGGCGGGAGCGATGAAGTGGAAGAAGAGGGACTGGGGGCAGGAGGCATGCTTGAGTAGAGAGAAGACAGCGGCCATGGAACCGCGCAGGTAGTGAGTGTCGAGGGTCATGGCGATGTGGACACGTGTGGGATCGCAGAGGCCATGACGGGCACGGGGACAGGACTCGCCGTTGCGGAAGAGCGGGGCCTCGGCGAATGCTGCTGCGGAGGAGGAGAATAGGAGGAGGAATGATAGAAGAAAAAGAGGGAGCATCTCCATGGCGCCTCCTCCTCTCTACCTACTTACTGCTTAATGTTCCAGATTTTTGGTTTTGGTTTTGCTTCTACTGTGAGAGATGTGAAATACAGAAATGGGAAGAGGAGAAGAGACACGGTCGGCGAGAGAGGGAGAGAGGAGAGAGAAGGGTTTAGTTTTGGTTTAGTTTAGGTGTCAATAAATGAGAGAGAGAAATAAATATAAGCAACCAAGGAAAGAACTAGCAAGGACAGACAGAGTAACGCGGTGTAAAATAATTAAATAAATAATAATATTAAATCTTTCTTTTGTTTTACGGCTGGGCCCGCCTGGCTCCCGCTAACTCATATCATTTTCAATACTTTGAAACTACAATTAATAGTCATAAATTATACTATTTATGGGGGGTCATTTTTTTTTTCATTCATAAACATTTTTCTGCTTCTAATTGATAAAAAGTTCATTATCAGTAAATCGTATATAAAAAAAACACTAATTTCTATTACAATTTTATATTCTTCATAGAAAATACATAGTTTTGTAAAAGTATGCATGTATGGTTATTTTTATTTTTTTACATAAACCCAAGAATTGCTTCAACATTATTAATTTGCTACGTGCAATAAAAAAAAAGTACTCGGCTTAAGAAAAATATACGGTACTATTGCTACTAAAAATCTGGAAACATGAAAACACTTATTCGGGTAGATAGCCAAAACTGTTATTTAGTTCTTTTATTATGCGTTTGGATGAATCAAGGAATAGTTCAGAATAGCAGCTATTCCTGAGTTCAGAAGAGTTACTAATCCAACATTTCATAAGAATAGCGGAATAGCAGTTAACCCGAGCTATTCCTTTGTTGAGAATAGCATTTTTTTTTTCACCCAAACGTGTTGTGTTGAGAATAACTCGTCAAAAATAGTAGCTATTATATGTCACCCAAACATATAATTGAGATCTCTACACACAATATGTTAGTTTAATGTGCAAGTATTATTTTCATTTAATGCGCAAGTACTGAATGAATTTGGGTACGTGAACCATTTTCAATTTTTAGTTTTAGGGCCTGTTCGGCCGACAAATGGGAATGGGCGCGGGCACGGGATTTTAACTGAAAAACACTGTTCCCGTGGGAAAAAAAAAATTCAGTTGAACTGAATTTTTTTTTTCCCACGTGAATAGTGATCTGGCCGAACAGGCCCTTAGTGAAATTTGGGGTTAAGATTTTGACAGAGCACTTTTTAATTTATACAGAAAATAATAATGAAGTCAAAACAGCGCTGTATGAATCAAAAGCTGCTTTGTCAAAATATTTAACCGAAATTTGTTCCTAGTTAAACTGCATAATCTAACAAAAATAACTAAGTTAAACCGCGTATTGGATACTAAAAAACAGAAAATAATTAGAAACTTTAAGATAAATTTAGGTAGAGAAAGACAAGCATAATAATTAATTATAGAAAAAAACATTATAACCAAACCAACAAAGTAAACATTGTACAGTAAATTTTACAACAACTAGTTCATATTCTATACTAAGCAATTCAGTTGATCCAATCTTCAAATCTCGTTTGCTAAAACAAAAGACCGAGTCTACATATTTCTACGGTATACATTTAGAAAAAAAATAAAAAAAGTCATGCGATTTTCCATAATTCAAAACATATTATAATAATATTTAAGATGAGGCATATTTGAATTATAAACATAATTTTTCCTTGTTGTGAAACAAACAAGTAAAGAAAAAAATTCTAGTGTCAGTAGTCAACCGTGTTGATGTATGGTAATTTGACTAAGAAAAAGTTAAATTCAAACTTAATGCAATTTATATTGTGACTAAGAAAAATGCTTTAAAAGAGAACTATTTCAAATGCAATTTAAAACAACTTGCTTATATTCTGATGCTGAGGATGGAAGAAAGAATTAAATGTTAAATTTAATTTTACTCAATCTAATTTTTTTTTATTAAAAAAAATATTTCAAATGAAATTTCGAAACAACTTGTTTATATTCTGATACTGAGAATTGTAGAAAGAATTTAATGTTAAATTAATTGTTTTTAAGTTTTTAACTGGTCAGGTCAGAGAATGAGAGATGTTATTTCCCAATACAGGAAGAACGAGTCTTGAAATCTCCCTCGGTGTAAATGTAACAAAGACCGAGTCTACCGACACTGTCAATAAAGGGCCGTTAAAGTCACGACAAGCAACGTGGCGTTGCCTTATTGGTCGAATATTTACCTTGGTTCTGCCCATCTGTTTGTGTGGTCAGTTGCTTTGGAAATTGCTCTGCGGAGTTTAGAAAATGATTTAAAAACTGAAAAGCGTTCAGTTGGTCGGGGGAATCCAATATTTTAATTAATTATTTAGTCAAGATATATCAGAATTTTTTATTTATAGAAATTCTAATTTGGAAAAGAAAACTTGGATTCAATGTTCAGAGCTGAAAAAAAATGCTCGCATTCAATCTTTTTGTCAGACATCATGCAACTCATTATAAATTGACTACAAAGTATTTAAAATACAGTTTTAATTTTCGGATCCGAAAATTTTAATCAGTTTCAAACATTTTTTATTTCCCACTTTTTCTCTCACTTTTACAAAGACGAGTTTATTATAATTTTGTGTATCAGTGTTGAATCTATTAAATCTCAGATTTTTTTTTTTTTACTTTAAAATTTGGATACAATTTTTTTTCCGACTCTAATAAGATCTAATTTGCAGTGTGGTATGTTGTATTGTTGTCACCAGCAAATTGGATCCAATAATTTTTGCTCGTATTTTTGAAAAAAAAAAAATCGGATCTTTCTATGCTTCTAAAAACTCTGCCCCTCGTTCTAATACCCTGTAGTCCTTTATGTTAATTTCTATAAATAAAAAAATATGAGATATAATATAATGTAACCAGAGAAATATGTATAATAAATCAGTCTCACTCTCAATGTCTCATCATATCATCATATCATAGAAAAGGGAGAACGAGAACCAATGTGTGATGTGGTCCTGCCAAGGCACAGCTGTACCGCAAGCTGGTACGGGCCCAATGTATTTATTAATTAATTAATTTAATTGTTTATATAAATCTCGAATTTTTTTTTATTTAATTGTTTATATAAATCTCGAATGACCATATCAACGGTGTTGTTACACGTGGAATTACTGCTTTCATCTGCGCCGTTAGTTTGTTTCAACTTTCAAGTATAGTGATAAATAAATTTAGATTCTGTTAGAATACAATAACACAATTGTATTATTTATTTAGTATTTTTATCGGATTAAGTATTGTTGTAATTTGTGGATATTTATGATTTAATTGTTGTGTGTATGATATAGACTTTAGAAAAATAACCCTTGATATTTTTCTGATGTTTGCATGGCTTTTGATGAACGTAACAATAATAAAAAATAAAAAAAAATTACCTTGACAACTGGAATGAAAAAAGAAAAAGATCAAAGCAAATGGAATAGAGAAATATTGTGACAAGGAAATAGACACAGAAAATGAAATTAAAAAAAGGTTGGTAAACTCATATTTTAAAACACCAAATAAACTTTAAATATTAATGCAGATATTATTTGTGAAAAGATCTCTGTTTTTTAGGCAGCAAATTTTAAAATAATATATATATGAATATTTAGCCTTACAACACTGCACGTACATAGATTTAGGTACTAATTATTTGGAAATTTAGTTGAATTAGTAAAATAACGAATTTACACTTGAGATTCGAATTATAATAATATTTAACAACTTTCAATTCTATAAGGTAAATTATTTTTCTTTTGGAAGCGTCTAATTGTCCACAGCTTTTTGTCCACCATTTGTCCACAGCTTTGACTTACGCGAATACTGTAAAATTACTTCTACATGCTGTATAATTATACAATATATCACATAAAATATATCAGTTAACTACAAAACATTCAGCAACTATTTTAAGTGATCATATAATAGTTAGAAAAAAATTGCAACTTGCACAACATGACAAAATAAATGTACTTTCAAACTGTACTTTCGGAAATTGCAGTTATAGGAAGTTATTGGCAGTTAGAGTTAGTTATTAGCGGTTATTGGTACTGAGTTGAATCTTGTATACTGTAAAATTGAATCTTGTATACAGTAAAATTTTCAATTTAATCTTGTATACTGTAAAATTGAATCTTGTATACTGTAAAATTGAATCTTGTATACTGTAAAATTGAATCTTCTACATAGTAAAATTTACAAATGAATCTTGTATATTGTAAATGTACAATTGAATCGTCTATACTGTAAAATTTTCACATAATACTGTAAATTTTCAATTGAATCTTATATATTGTAAAATTTCTAAAACTAAACCATAAAATATTACCATCTATACTGTAAGATAAAATGTAAAAAATGCTACATTTCAGTTTAAACTACAATCTGCAAACAATCATGTATACTGTAAAATTGCAAAATATAAACCATAAAATAATACCATGTATACTATAAAATTGCTAAATCTATATATACATCCATCATCACACACAAAATCTATTCACCACAAAATAACATCCGTTCACCACAAACAACATCTGTTCAACACAAGATAAAAATATTCACTGCAACATTCAGAATAGCATAACAACAACAAAAAAACTATGGACAAATAACTTTTACATTAAAAACCTCATGTGTTCATTGTTCAGATGAGTAAGAAGCCTCTCTATCATCTCTTTCCTCCAGATTTTCATAAGATGAATACTGTAAAATTACAAGATGAATACTGTAAAATTACAAGATAAATACTGTAAAATTAACAAATCATCTCTTTCTTCCAGATTTCCACAAGATGAATACTGTAAAATTAACAAGGCAATACTGTAAAATTAACAGATTAATACTCCATCACCTCTCTATCATCTATTTCCTCCAGATTTTCACAAGATGAATACTGTAAAATAACAAGATGAATACTGTAAAATTAACAGGGCAATACAGTAAAATTAACAGATCAATACTCCATATCGCCTCTCTATCATCTCTTTCATCTAGATTTCATTTGAAATGCTAGATCTGTTACTGCATACAACGAAAACAACAAATTCAACAGAAAACTTACTAGATTTGAATTTTACCGTGCTCTTCAACAAAAACAACTTCTATTTGATCGCGCTCCACGATTGAAGGTTCCATTGCGATCATGTATAAAAAATGAGATCGAGTCAGTAATCTCAATTAAAATCGACATTGCAAAGAAAAAATGAATCAGAAATATACAATATTTCTTACCAAAGCTTGAAACAATGCATTCACTGTTCGGAGTAGCGAGCCGAAATCGAACCAGTACTTGATTGAAGCAAATGAAGGACAGACAAATGAAGAGCGAAGGGCTTGATTGAAGGACGGAGACAAATGAAGGACAGAGACAAATCGAACCAATACTGTAAAATTACAAGATGAATACTGTAAAATTACAAGATAAATACTGTAAAATTAACAAATAATCTCTTTCTTCCAGATTTCCACAAGATGAATACTGTAAAATACAAGACGAATACTGTAAAATTAACAAGGCAATACTGTAAAATTAACAGATTAATACTCCATCACCTCTCTATCATCTATTTTCTCCAGATTTTCACAAGATGAATACTGTAAAATGACAAGATGAATACTGTAAAATTAACGGGGCAATACAGTAAAATTAACAGATCAATACTCCATATCGCCTCTCTATCATCTCTTTCATCCAGATTTCATTTGAAATGCTAGATCTGTTACTGCATACAACGAAAACAATAAATTCAACAGAAAACTTACTAGATTTGAATTTTACCGTGCTCTTCAACAAAAACAACTTCTATTCGATCGCGCTCCACGATTGAAGCAAATCGAACCAGGTTAATCGAAGCCCTTGTGACCCTGATCGGAGATACTTGATTGAAGCAAATCGAACCAGCTCACTATTAGTGAATATCTCCTCGGTTCCTGCGACTGAGACACGCGAACGAAACAAAAATGAGATTCGCGATCGAGAATTTCATTTGGATTTGAATAGGCGATTCGCGAACGAAGAGAGAAAGAAGAGAGATCATAAAGAAGAGAGAAAGAAGAGAGAAAGAGAGAAAGAGAGAAAGAGAGATCAGAAAGAGAGATCGGAGAGAAAGAGAGAGAAAAGAGAGATCGGAAAGAAGAGAGAAAAGAGAGATCGGAGAGAAAGAGAGATCGGAAAGAAGAGAGAAAAGAGAGATCGGAAAGAGAGATCGGGTGTTTAAATAGCAAGACGAAGTGGAGGTGGAGACCGACAGTTGAACGGGAGTTGGATAAGGTGCTGTGGACAGATGGTGGACAAAAGCCAGTGGACAAGAACCTTTTCTCTTTTCTTTTAGCCTTTGAAATTTTCTGATCTCCAATTATTGTTGGACATTCTCGCTTATAATTTTATAAAAAAAAATAACAATATTGTTAATGAAATACAAGACATTTTCTATTAGGATTTATAGATAATTAGATATAAATATTTTTTTCGTGGCAAACATGTATAGTAGCTGATACTAAATAAGGTAATCAATCTCTAATTGGCGTCCAAAGAAATAATATAATTCACTAATTAATATTTCCACAGGGATATAATTCTTTTGTACATAGTGTCATAGTCTACCCTCTGAAAAATATGCATAATTTATATTGACAAAAATAAATTGCACCAATTCCGTGAAAAAATGGTAAATCCATAATTTCAACTGCAATAATGTACTTTATTCTTTATAAGAAAAATAAAAAAAAATAAAAAAAATCAAACGGCACCATAATTTCAGCGGATGCCTATGTTTTTCTGAGAATTTTAAGCCAAGAAGCAACCTCATTTTCATCTTCTTCTTTTTTTTCTTTTTAACAAGTGAGAGCATAATTTGTGGCGTACAAAGTTCCTCGTATATTCCATTGACGAATAATATTTTAAAATATCAAACAAACGAAGAATATAGAACACCACATTTAATATTTCAGCATCTCATTTTAACTCTAGAAAAAAAAAATACTTGGCCATGCATTTTCCTAAAAAAAATAGCTGCTATTGCATTATTTCTTGCTAAAATTATAAAAATATGCTTTGATGAAAATGAATATAATTGTTCGAGAACACCTTTTGTCTGTCGCAAAAAACATGTTAAAAATAACACGCAAACACTAAGTCGCAAGGAAACAAAATTCAAAGAGCAGAGTTGAAACGAAATGGTTGCTTTCATCATCTCAATTCTGATTCCAGAAAGGCCATGGCCATGTCAGTCAACATGTTGCCACGTGTGCTTTCAACGAACCCTCAGAGTAATAAAAAAGTAACTTCGTTTGTTCTTCGCAACTAATCACCGACGAAAAATTCGTTGATGAAATATAACGAAGCAGCAGCGAATATCACGTGTGAAGTGTAAAGGAAAAGGTGAACACGGAATTAAACGTGGAAGCACTCGAAGAAACATTTCAAACGGCGACCAAACCATAACTTAACCGTTGTATTTGTATTTTTATTTGGTATGATAATTTGTTTTCTTTGATGAGATGAGATGATATGATGTTTGTTCGATAAGTAGTTGTCGGTGGGGATGATAATTGATAAGAGAGCGCACGGGTTAATTGAGGTAATTATACAAAATCAACGAGAGGTGTCAGGTGTGCATCCAAGTGGCAGCTTTCGAGTACTAACTACTTAATTAGAATAATCACTCTCAAAGAAACAAATTAAACCACTCAATTAGAATTCTGGGAAAAAACAAAATATATGAATGATTTCATTGTAGCGAAATATATCAATTCTGTAGGTTCCATATTCCATATGTTGCGACTTTGGTCTCATCATCATCATCATCTTTGATCTGATGATATGATATTTGTTTGAAAATTTAGTTGTCGGTGTGGATGATTAGAGAGCGCACGAATTAATTGAGGCAATAATTAATACATATTCAATAACAGGTGTGCATCCAAGTGGCAACTCCAAACAAAATAGGAGAATTAAATAAGAGGAGGGTTCAAATGCCTCCATGTTTTTGTGCCTCCATCTTTCTTCATCATTTTCAAAGTTCAAACAGTCGATCTGAACCGCTCAACTTAACATCCATACTAAAATATGTTTGGAGACCAAATTTTATATTTTTAGAAAATTTTTTACTATTTTTTTAGATAGGTACAAAAATACTGTTTTTAGATGGTTCAGATTTACTGATTTTGTACCTATCTAAAAAAATAGTAAAATTTTTTCTAAAAATATAAAATTTGGTCTCCACACATATTTTAGTATGGAGGTTAGGTTGAGCGGTTCGAATCGACTGTTTGAACTTTGAAAATGATGGAGAGAGATGGAGGCACAAAAACATGGAGGCATTTGAACCCTCCTCGTTAAATAATAACCATACTATTAGCTAGAAGAACCATTATCAAACAAACAATTATTGAATCAAACTATTACATTCAAAGGGTGGTGATATTGACACAATAATATTTTATTTTGATAGAACAATTTCAAATTTTATAATTTTATAGACAATTTTACCCCTTACTATACATATAGCTTTCAACTATCATTTTTGTTACCCGGAGATTATACGATCTTCTAGTACAAACATTATTTATTAGTTACTATATATTCTTCTAGATGAAAATTTAACAATGAAATATATATATATATATATATAGAGAGAGATGGGCTATGGTTCATTGCAATGTATAGACATTCTTGTGCATTGGACCATAAATCACCGATTCAAAGTCCAACTGACCGATCCAAACCGTTCATCTTGTTCTCCATATTAATATGTACTTGGAGACCAAATTTTACATTTTTTTTGAATTTTTTTACTATTTATTAAGTCACTTTGAAAATCTGAAAATCCGGTTGAACAGTAAAAACAGTAAAAATTCTGGACCACCGGATTGGCGATTTTCAAAGTGGCTTAATAAATAGTAAAAAAATTCCAAAAAATGTAAAATTTGATCTCCGAGTACATATTAATATGGAGAACAAGATGAATGGTTTGGATCGGTCATTTGGACTTTGAATCGGTGATTTATGGTCCAATGCACGAGAATGCCTATGCATTGCAATGCACCATAGCCCATCTCTCTATATATATATGAGCAGGAATCAAGTTACAACAATTTTTGAGTTACAACAAGTTACCATAACTATTTTCTACATTTTCAAAGTCCAAATAGTCGATCCAAACCGTTAGATGTTCTTTACAATAAAATGTGCTTGGAGACCAAATTTTACATTTTTTGGAATTTTTTACTATTTATTAATATGGGTATAAAAACTAGTCAAATTCAGATCATTGAATATTGTACCCATCTTAATAAATAGTAAAAAAATTCCAAAAAATATAAAATTTGGTCTCCAAGCACATTTTATTGTAGAGATCACATCTAACGGTTTGGATCGATGATTTGGACTTTGAAAATGTAGAAAATAGTTGTGGTAACTTGTTGTAACTTGATCCCTCCTCTCTCTCTCTCTCTCTCTCTCTCTCTATATATATATATATATATATATATATTTCAAAAAAAATATTTTTTTTTTCATTGTTAAATTTTCATCTAACTTGAAAGAAAAAAAAATGTTGGTACCAGTTGACACACATTATATGATTTATGTATTAATAGAAATCGGTGGGCTACTCTACTTCTTTAAAAAAAAAGCAACAAAAGATGTATTTTTTTTATGTACATCAATCATTTTATCTTTAATTAAATATGTATTTTGATCCTATTTTGTTTGAAGATATTTAGTATAAGAAATATAAAAATAAAGTTTACTATATTACCACTTTTTTTTAACAAATTTAACATAACTAGTTTATTCTTACTAAGTTATTAAAACATAGACAAATTAAAAATAACACCAACTGAATTTTTTTTGTGGTTTCAAAATAATGTTGGCCAGAGTTGAGGAGTAGACCCTTTTATTTATTAATTTATGTTAAGATAAAAGATTAATTATTTCTCGCGTAACATATTTTATATCGATTGAATGTAATTTATATTACCTTGTAGCATTTATGTTTAGATTATTTTTCGAAGACTATCCTTTTTTCTTTAAATATGGTCATATATTTTGTTATTATGTAATTTAATAAATTATTTTAATCTTATTTCTAAATATCAGGACAAATTATTAATTAATATCATATACGAATGATTAAGATTACTTTTAGTTCAAATAAGAAATCACATAAGATACATGTTATTTTTAATGAACTAAATCAGTGAGAAAAATAAAGATAAACAATTATGAATGAAGTAGCTGAAGAAAATAATTAAAGAATGGCCAAATTGTATACGAACTCATCAACCAATAAAATACATGTTTATTTCTTCATATTAATAACTATTTGTTATTAATATTATTTTCATAATTGGATTTTTCACCTAATACATTTTCTTTTCAAAGAATAGAAATAACAAATTAGAAACCCATACCCTTCTTTATAGAGAGAAAATTCATTCTATCAAACAAATTAGTCTTTTTGCGTATAATATTTTGTTTCAGTTCATGTTTATTTTCAATTAATAGAGTTTATAGTGTTCTTTTGTTGAACTATGATAATATATTTTGAATATAGTTTATATTCTCTTTGTTTTTCAAAATTTAACAATATAAAATTTGTACGAACCACTTAATAATAAGTAACAGTAAAAAATGACATATGATGATGTTGTAAATCCAACAAAATTGATTAAATTTATGTAGCTATATTTATGTAGCTACATAAATGCATCAAAATTGATTATAAATAAGATTCTTTCTGCCAGAAATGACTGCTTTGTAAATTTATGTAGCTATATTTTTCAAATTTGAAAAAAAAAATAAAACATTTCCAATAAGAAGATAAGATTTCATTAATTAGGACTTTTAGTTTTGAAAATAAAATAAATAAATAATGACTATTAATATAAAAAAAAAGTACATCTTTTTAAAGATACGGTATATAGAGTTAAGCAAGGACAAATTTGTCCAAACAAGTAAAATATTTGAATTTATTGTGTTAATAAAAATATCGTTTGTGTTAGTATCATCACCCATATTCAAAGCGTTACATGACGTAGTACAGGTACCATATCGGATACGATGTGATAATTAAAAAAAAAAAAGATACGATACATCTATTGTATATGTTATTTTTATTTTTATTGTGATAGTTAGATTAATCATAATAATAACTTAAACCAAATTTGCACAAAAAAAACTAAAGGTTTAGCTCAAGTATAAATTGAATATCATAGTTACTAGCATATATCACATAAGGTAGTCCAATACAGTGGTTAAGAGTTTTGGTGCTCAAACTCATAGAACCTGGGTTCCAAAAAAAATGGAAAATCAAACCTGACGTATCAAGGCATATATCAGCTAGTCAAATATATTAAAATAATTGTATACGAGTATCAGATAATTGTATACGAGTATTTGGATAACACACATGTGAACTAAACTAACCATTAATCATTGAAGAGTGTTCAAATGTCTTCTATCACATCTTCATTTTTAGAACTACAATAACTAACAACTTAAACGTAACTTCAATGTCAAAACAAAACTGATATATCATTTTCTCTATGCACACATAAAAGACCATGAAATTTTAATTTTGTTTTGATTTAGTATCAAGAGCATTTAAAAATACACTAATGTAGATAAATTGTGGAAGTTGATTTTTCAACTTATTGATTCCTGTAAAATCTAACAGTTTTATTTTAACATATAAATTTTATAATTTTAGTTATTAGAAAGTGAAAAAATAAAGACAAATGGAGATAAAAAAAAAAAAGAGGCACTTTAACCCTCTCTCAGAAGATTATTACTAAATTAGGAGCCAGTAACACGAGTAAAGTGAAAATTAGAGAGATAAAAATGGTAAAAGATTAGATTGGAAAAAACGTGCCGTGCCGTGACTAATATGTCATGATTTTGGTTTCGTGTCATGCTGTGATCAAGTGAACAGTGACACGTGCCGTGCCGTACCGTGACCAAAATGTTGAGGGGTGGTCACGGCACGCGAGTCATGCCGTGTCCAAATGTAACTGGTTATGTTTTTCACGTTTAACTATTTTTTTTTCATAATTTAAATTAGTTTATTCAATTTAAGTTAGTTTATTCAAGATTTATCATTTGATTAAGACCTAACGATCCTAATTACATGTGACTTGTGTGATTACGTGACGTGCCGTGCCGTACCATGTCAAAAAATTTAAAAGTTGATCAAAGCACAGAACAGTCACATATGCCGTAACCGTGACGGAATCAGCTCCGCCGTACCATTTTTCCCACTCTATAAAAGATAATATGATAAAGGTCGTAAGTCAAGTAAAAGGACAAAATCAAGAAGCTACAACGCAGCCACGCAGGTGCACGATCAAAGCAAAAGTACAAAATTGTAATAGTATAAAGCTGTAACCTCTCATCCATGCTATAAACACCGCTTGTGTTTTTATTAACAATTTCGATCTTTGTTAGTTCCAGTTTTTGCTAGAATATCACAGCGTGTGTTTTTAATGCTGAAACATGACATGATTGGTAATTATTGAGTAGCTACTGGTGATACATGCTGTGGGAGAAGATCAATAAAAGAGGAAGGCTGTGGTTGTCATTAATTAAAGTGGGTTTGTGTTAGGTTAGCACTCTGACAAAGACAGAACTCTCATTAATTTATTTATTAATTAATCTGTGGCATTGCAGTTGCAGTTGCAGTTGCAGTGTGTGTTTTAATTTATCACCTAAACCAATTTAATTAGCAATCGCCATCTCGAAGAAAACCTAATGAAATTGACCTCCCAACTAACTGATCAAACCACGCGGATCAATTTCAATTCAATCAACTTCTCGTTCTAAGTATACTATTGTTACAAGCACTGATGACTTCTTCTTTTTTTAATTACAAAATATATATAGCTTGTTTATAGCCTCTATGCATTCTCTATCTTGAAAACAACAAATCATCACTGATCTCTCCGAGAGTGTTCATCCGCATAGAGCAACGAGCCGATCAGCCGACGAGCAAAAGTCGTGTCAAATTTTTCTTCAAAGTTTATGAAAGCTATCAATTAAGCCTGATGTGAAAGTTCTCTCAAAAAAAAAAGCCTGATGTGAAAGGACTTGCAGCTTATAAACATAATTACCATCTCATGTGCATAATTATTCACAACAATTCATTTTGCATCCCACACACAATAACTCCAAACAAAATAGGATAATATTTACTCAATATAATTCTTGATTTCTTGTTGCATAGTTGTGTACGGAACTTGTAGTCATTTCTCGGCTGACGTTGTAAATGTATAAAGAGGACATGTGAGATGCAATTGATATGATGACCAATCATCAATGGCAAGTTAGCATCCGAATCGTTTGCCCCCCCGGGCAGAAAATTCCTGTCCTCAGAGTCACTGTGGAGTGGACCCTCATTTAATCATAAACCCAAAATCATTTTAACCCTAAACTCTTTAATAGTAACCGGACCCATCCCCGCAGTGACTCTGGGGGCAGGAATTTCCTGCACCCGGAGGCAGGAGATCTGATTCTGTCTTGATAGTAGTTTGGAGGTACAAAAAATATAAGTAGAGAGTTCACAGGTATTATCTGTATAAACAATATTAGGAATGCCCAAAAAGGTTAAAAAGAGTTCACGAAGGCATTCTCTCTTCTAAACAGGTGTCGCATGCAATAACCTATACAGATATGAACCTAAAGCTAAAATTATTTTTTCGACTGAACGCAACGTTAACCTTTGATGAAATTTTCAAACAACAAACTCAGAACTCCGATATCTATTTTACAATAACTGACTACAAGTAAATTGATTACGGAAAATATAATTCTGTTTCTACAGAAATAAATAACTCCATTGATTTTAGGGTTCTTGATCCATATATTAAAATGGGGTTAAGCTTACGGGTGTCATGAGTACAGTAAGGGTCGGATAGAAGCATTTTTATATCCGTACCTGTTACAAATTGTCCTTATCCATTCTCTACTCTTATTCGTTATGAATCATCTCACCTGTAGTCTACCCTTATCTATTATAGTAGTCAGATAACAAAACAGTAACGGATAAATAACAAATAATACTATTATAATAAATATTTTATTATTTACTAAATAATACATTAAAACACATTCCTTTCATAAATATATATACGTGTTGCAAAAGTCTAAATTTTATTGGGATTTGCTGAAATTTAGTTACGTGTTTTAATAATTAATTAAGCGTAACACGACTATCAAGAATAATTGGGGAATTAATATTCATTGCTCATTAATATCTGTGTGTGTGTGTGTGTAATTATCCGATTGGATAGCGGGTACAGAATAACAAAAAAAATCTTTACCCATACCCGATAAGTTTACAAAAAATAATCTCACCCATTTAATCGAATATGATACAGATTGGATAAATGGATAAAAGGGTGCCATTGACACCCCTAGTTAAGCTGAAAACGTACTTTCGTGTGCAAGCAACGTATCACGAGTTAAAAATAAATAAAAAATCTTGTAGGTAATAACCAAAAATATAATTGCTTATGGATTACTTATGCTAATATATCAATTGTTTTTATAATTGCTGAGTTGTATAGCTATTGCTTATTTAGCAATTCTTGAAAAGAATTGCTTAATAAGAAATCATTTTCTAAAGATGAGTTGACCAAACGTTTAATTCTTATTGGCCAAGTGTTTAATTTTCAATTGTTTGATTGATTATACTAATGTAGGAGTGGATTGTTTAATTTCTAAAATTTTCATAATTATTATTTAGCCATTACTCTCAATTGCTGAATTGAAGAAGTTGGTCTCCATGAGACGACGTGTTAACTTGAGGATTCCCAAATAAATAAATAAGAGATGTTTTCACCACATCAGGCCCGGCCCAATTACCAGGCCCTTTTTTTGTTTTATTGGAAGTTTGACATTTCAAATCAAGATCAGATTACCCAGTCTTAGTCAGTTGGTAATTTTAATTCGCGTATCAAAATTGGGAACTTGCAGCGCGCAGCAACTGAGCGAAATTTTAAGCAAGGCAATAAGAAACAATTATTTTTACCGAGAGCACAAAAGATCATCCAAGTGTTTTTAACCACTAGAAAACATGCAGCAACCAGCATGCACATGAAACAATTAGTCAAAAACAAAAATTTCAAACCAAAAGTTACAACAGTGAAAGATAAGATCAAATTAAGTTGCGAGAGCGTGAAAAAAACAAAGGAATCTATGAAGATGGTCCCCCATTATAGTTTGATATACGAGCATATATAAATTTATATATTCACTAAGAAAAATGCTGGGGGTGTCTGAACCTTCTTCTTTCCATGCTTATTTGGTGAACAATTCTTTTTTTCTTTTTCTTTATCTTTTTTGGCGCCTAGTTGACAAAACTTGAATGCAATTATCAAATCAGGGAAGCGTTGCTCTGATTTCCTTCCTGTCCGGGCCAAATGACTGTAACAACCCCCAAAAAAAATATATATATATATATATTATTCAAACCTTCCTTATCAGAAAAATAAATTTTAGCATTATTGGTCATGTTTGGTGCTTGATGCACAATTGTAGGTTATTTAAACCTTGTTTGCGTGATCAATAAAAGTAGGTACTGGTAAAGGAATTTTTCTTTCTTTGAAAACTTAACATCGTACAACAGAAGTGCGCCTCTCAGCGATAGTGCATAAGGTACATAAAAGGTTAAAAATTTGCAATAATGGATATATTACCTCAACCCCGTAACCTTTCGCATACACATTTGTAAAAAGCTCAGATTCATCGGGCATTGGACATTCCTGTATATCACAAAAAGATGCAAAATCAATAAACAAACCAACAGCAATAATAATCATGAAGCAAATTACTCAAGGCAAAATTGACAAAAATAAAAGATGACATAAACCAATTAGATGTTTATTTACTGTAACAACCTTGGCCTGAGCAATGGCATCATCAACTTGTTTCCTAATCTCTTTCTCAGTATCCTGGCGAAAAAAAAGCATGAGTGACAACTTAAGATGCACCTATGATCAAAAGAGAAGCAAAAGGATGTCGAAATTACCTTGAGTTCAGAGGCAGGTGCAATATCATGGGCTAAGATCAATTTACGGATTCTTTCGATTGGATCACGTTCCTGTATGCGGATAAAAGCAAAAATTTGAGGATGAAATGTACTTGAAACTAAATTAAAGGAACAAGATTATTGAGCCAAACTTGGGTGACCTGTCTAATACCGCTGATCTCATCACGGGTACGGTATGTGCTACCTGGATCTGACATCGAGTGGCCGTGGTATCTGTAAGTGTCCATCTCAAGAATCTAGATACACAAAAAATTTAAACGAAGAAAGAACATTGTTTTTGTAAGTGAGAGAAATCATGCTTTTCTTGCTTGTGTTAAATTTTTCACTTGGTACAAAAATTGCACTTTATTATTGATTAAGAAGATACATATAGCAAGTATCATTAACAGGAGGAGGAAAGAGGTACCGTGCATGATATAAATATAAATACAAAAAAAGGTTGCAAAGGAAAGAACACAAATGTAAGATTAAAAAAAGAGCTGTGAAGTACTAACAATTGGTCCATTTGCGAGTGCGTGCTCTTTAGCAAACTTGCAAGCCTGCTTCACAGCGAAGGCATCCATACCATCAACCTAATAATAATAATATAAGGTCATGTAAATACCTCAATGTTCTATACTTTGGAATCTTAAAACCTTTAAACAAAGGATTCAATTACAAAGGTTCAATAGTTCAATCATATGCTCAATTCCAGAAATATGATAGTTTATGCATGTTTTCATGCAAATGAAACACACAGCCCGTCCATATGAAATATTACCAAGAACTGCACATTACTCAGATATGTCTAGAGATGGAAGTTTGACAATCATGAAGATTCCAGGTCAACACGAGCAGTGGCTAGTGATGGTTTCAAATCAATTAATCTAAAGAAGAAACGATCGAAAGTTCGAGTTTTTCCAACCTTCAATCCAGGAACATAGTCACCACGCTTGTAATAGGAAGGGCTCTTTGCAGCTCTCCACTCAGCGGTTCCCATTCCATCTATGAATTATAATCTAATTAATTACTTAACTCACTAAATAAACAAAGTAAAATTAGGACCAAAATCAAGTTTGATAACATCTAAAGCAAGCCATGAAAACAGCTATGAAAAAAAACACTAACAGTGGTTGTTCTCGCAGACCAAGATTGCAGGCAGGTCCCACAAAGCAGAGATGTTGAGCGCCTCAAAAAGCTGCCCTTGGTTCGCTGCACCGTCTCCATATAGTGCAAAGGTGACAGCACCTTCCTTGTTATATTTCTGTGCAAAGGCCACACCACAACCCAATGGCACCTGGGCCCCCACAATCCCGTGACCACCATAGAACCTACATAAGTGATGATGTTAATATTCTTACAATTCGAGTATAACAACACACTTATTACAAATTAGGTACTGTTACAAACAAGAAACCAACATCACGTCCAATTTGGTGCACTAATTTGACAACAGATATGCAAAAATTTGTGACAAAGAGGAATCACCTTCTTGTTCAACTTATCTGTATGTCTCATGTCTCAGATAGTAGCAAAATTTAGGTAATTTTGAAGAATTACATGACAATAAATTATGAACTCAAAAACTCTTGCAGCTGCATTAGTATCATAAAAGAAAAGTAAGCACTACACTACATATATCCCCTGAAAGAAAATAAACTTGCCCTACATAGGACTACACAAGTTCTACCAAATGTCTGCTTTAACAACTATTACAAACACACTAACTGTAAAGAAATCAATGTTCAGATTCTATAGACACTATGATTAACACCAATTAACTAATTAAGGCCGGTGAGAAAAAAAAAACATGGAAATATAAATACCTAGAATCCTTCTTATAGAAGTGCATAGATCCACCCTTTCCATTAGAGCAGCCGGCCTTGCGCCCCATGAGTTCGGCGAATGCCTCGACGAGTGTACCACCACGGCCGAGGAAAATACAGTGATCTCTGTAGGCGGTGATGATACCATCGGCCTTGGTGATGGCGGCCTCCATCCCGACGGCCACCGCCTCCTGTCCGTCGTAGAGGTGGCAAAACCCCCGGATCAGCTTGGCCTTGTAGAGCGAATCAGCGGCGATCTCCATACGACGCATGAGGGCCATGTCATGGAAGAAGGAGAGGAGCTCCTTAGGCGAGGTTTCGACGATGCGAGAGGGAGGCTCGATCTTGTGGCCCGTGAAAGGGACGCTGGTCTCGATGGAGAGGACCGTCTCGTCGGAGGAGGAGGAGAAGAGGCGCGCCGAAATGGGGCGGAGGAACGAGCTGGACGGAGCGGAGGAGATGGCGCGGCGGAGGAGCGAGCTGGAGGCCATAGCTGAGGAAGAGGTGGGTGGGATTTGGGGTTGGTTTCAGAGAAAATGAGAAATGGAGAGGGAAGCAAAGGTATAAGAGGATATTTTCTCTTTTTTTTCTTTTTATTATTTTATATTTGTTTATTTGTTTATTATTATTTTTATTTTTTTTGCTGGATCTGTACTCCGTAGAATATAGGCATATAGCTAAAAAAAAAGACGTCCCTGTTTCAGTCTTTTATTCCTTACTGAATTGTTTCGAAACATAATATATATTTAAAATAAGTTAAGTTTTCATAAATACTTTTACACATAAATAAATTTTCTAAAATTTTAAAAAAACATATATAATAAACAAACAATATGATTTACCATAAAATACAAACTCTTTTAAATTAAAAAAAATAAAGACATGAAAAATACGAGCACATCCAATCGTAATAAACAAAAAGAAATATATAAGAATTTGTTTTCTGATTCAACATTTACTTATCTAATAAATAAATATTGCAAGCCAAAATTATTCTAGGGGGAAGAGCTCCTATTTTGGCGTGTTCGTCAATACATTCAATTGATTGCCAGGCTGAAAACATAAGGGTTTTTTTTATTTTTTTATTTTCTTCATTCTAATCCGTCTTCTTATTTAAAAATCTAGCTAATATGACATCGATATCACATGATACTAACTTCAAAATGAATCGAATAGACTTCAAACAACTAATTCAAACCGTTCAAACCAATTTACTTTATAAATGATACGTTTACATACATTTTTTATCTATTTTTGAATTATTTTAGTATCAAATCAAGTGGTAAAAACATTGAAAAGTAAATGTATTAAAATTAACTTGAAAACTCACATATTTGACCGCTTGACTTGATACAAAATAAATTCAAAAAGTTATAACTTTTACATGTAAACGCACAACTAATAAAGTAAATTGGTTTGAATGATTTAGATTCACCGTTTGAAATAAATTCGATAGGTTTTGAAATTAATGTTATATAGACTAAAATAACACTGATATTATACTAACCAAACTCCTTATTTAAAGCATGTACTCGTTCTTTTTGTTCTATATGTTTCGCATATGGTGTGTTTCTGAATTTTGTTTATTTCGGTAACCTCTTATAAAATGTTAAGTGGAGTAGTACTTAAATAATTATATTTCACATTTTGCAACCGATGTTGTAAAAAAAATGCATTTTTCTTCTTCCTAGTTGTATGTAATTTACTTCCACCCTTTGTTTTATTGAAGAGGAAAATCAGTTCACAGTGCAATTTCTGATTATTTTTTTTATTCGTGGACTAACTATATGGTTTAAAGGATGATTGCTTAATTGTTTTACTGAATTAGTTGAATCAGCTATAAATTTATCGTTTTATTTTATCCGATCATTTTGTAACCTTTTCACTCGGTTGTATTGCTGAAAAAAATTCATATTGAGAAAATATTTCGTCCCCCCCCCCCCCCAGTATGATTTAAAGAATTATTGCAGTTATTAATGTCTATGTTTACTGTAAGTTTATTGAGACTATTTTTTAGTTAAAAGTTTCTACATAGCTATTTAAATTATTTATAGGATGTTATTTATTTCTTATAAAAGATTTTTACATTCTTCTTTTATATTTGCTGTTAAAACCTCCATTCATGCAATATAATTACTATATTATTAAAGCAGAAAACAAAATCAACAGCCCAACTACACAGCTCTCATTGTCAATTAAATACATAATTATTTATAATTTAAAGAAAAAATAAACAGAATTAAGAGGCCAAAGCAGGAGAGGAGACTTGGCAGTTGGCAGCTACCACTGGAGATATCCAGTCAGATTGGTTTGGTTGACCGGCGGCGGCCTGCTCTGCTCCAATTTATCAATCCTCTCCAGTTCGTACATGCCAAAGTTTGTGGATTCGTACGTCGTAATAGTGATGTGAACGAAGCACGCATATATGTTTTATTTTTCTTTCGACAGCAGTAAATGATGTTCAATTGCTCATAATATTATTGTCATTATTGTTTATAACATGACATGGATATTTTACTCCTACTGTAACGTCGGATATTTCATACTCTATCCCCTCTAAAAACATGTAAAAAACATATAAAAGATACATAATTGATGTGTCTAAAAACATGTAAAAGATACATAATTGATGTGTCTAGTTTTTATATTTGCATTTGTACGACGATGATGAACACTTGTGCAACGAAATCTTATTTAAAAAATAAAATTGTATTGAAAACATTCGTGGTTTTAGATTTGTAAAATTTCTCACATATCGTCACAAATATTAGTTAGATTGAATGGAGAAAAAATCACCTCTAAAAACGTGTAAAAGATGAATGAGTGATGTGTTCAGTTTTTATATTTGCACTTGCACGACGAAGATGAATATTTTCTTGATGATGATGAATATTTGTGCAACGGACAACTCGAAAGTATATCATCATGAATCTCGTTTGAAAAATAAAATAATGTAGAAAACATTTATGGTTTTAGATTTGTAAAATTTCTCACCGATCGTCAGAAATATTGATTAGATTGAATGGAGAAAAAAAAAAATCAATTCTAAAAATGTATCCATTTTTTTTTCAAATACTTGATATCTTAAGTATGAATATTTGATGTGTTATAGATAAATACTTGTGCGCGTAGGTTGTAAAATCTTTTAAATATTAGATGGTTCTCAAATTGTAAGTGGTCTCCTTATGTAGTAGTTAATGATTGAGAGATAAAATGGGAGATTGTTACCGGAAATAGCTAGATCCTCCCTAAATATTATTGTATTTCAATCTCCGTTGAATCAGCAAGTTGATATTTCTTATTGATAAGAATAATAATTACAGATTTATAAAAGATAGCAAAATGCATGAACTAATGTGACTATTTTATTAGGAATGATACGCGAGTAAGTATCGCTTAATTTGCTAGATTATTTTTTATTCCTCGATGCGTCGGCCAGTGGTTGTCATTTTCTTCAAATTGGAATTGATCACCCGAAAGAAAAGGAAAAAAAAAAAATAGGGAATTGATCAGTCGTCGTTTCTCCTCTTTTTTTTTTTTTTGAAAAGGCAGTCGTCGTTTCTCCTCTTGGAAAGGAAAGAGAGAACCGTGACTCTAATTTGACTTGGTATTGCTCTGATACAAATTCTCAGTTCTGTCAACAAATGAGAACTGGTTGTAGGTCCCAATTTTTCTGCAAATAACCGAATCAAAAAGAGTACAATGAAGAAGTTTCAGAAAACTGTTAAAACACAGTAACAATTTAAACTAAAATGAAGTGAATTTGGGAGCGGGTCTCTAAATTATCAATTGTTGCACTGCACTAAAAAAATATGACAGCTTTTAGTTAGTTAATGACCCTGCCTCACAGTCACAACTCACAACCAACCTCTTATAACCTTTCTTTATATTTTTGCAATTATTTTACTTAATTTTCCAATAAAACTGGTGAAAAACCACGACAAACAGACACATTGTACTCACACGAATAAATACTGGGTCCATCAACTTCAGCTTTTATTTATTGCCTCCTGACAAATAAGATCGCTTGCTTCAAAAATGTATGATGATAATTTGTCTCGGCCGCAACACCATTGGCATTTTACAAATATCTCACTATTACTGATACATGAACGACTCTTACTCGACAAAATAGAAACAAAATCGTCTAATGTGATACATATAACCTAATGCCACGCAACCCAATATCCATTGACCTCACGAACCAATAAATTAAATTAAATTAAAAAAAATCAGAAGCTGCTCAAACCATTATACATAACCGTTCCCTTGTATAGCGAAGAAAGTGTAGTCAATACAACAACAAATCGTTCAGTTCAATAGCAGGCACACTTCATCTCACTGTAGAAAATTATTACACTAATAACACAATCCCACAAGTACAAAACGGGGAATAATCAACCACTCATCCTAATAACATTATTCCCATGAACAATAATTTCAACTACAATCTAATCAACAAATGATCATTTGGTTTGGTTTCCCCGCAGATCTCCTTCCTCTAAAATAAGGAAAAAATCAAAGCCCCGCAACCGCAGCTTTTTCCTCGACCGGAAACAGGAGACTGGAGTCACCAAAGAAAATTGAAACAATAGAAAATGGTTCCTGAAATATATTTGCCACAGCCGGTGTTTCTATCTACAGATTGATTACCTGCTGTATTCCCTGCTTAGGTCACCAAAAGAATTAAGCTCCGTGTTTGTTTATTTGTTTTATTAGTTACAGTCCAAGCCGCATTCCTCCAAAATGGGTCCATCGCCTTTAGCAAGGAACGGGTCGACACGGACCCACAAGAGGGAGAAGATGGAGGCCAAGAGAATAGACCACACAATGACAATGGTTGGAGTTCTGTTTTGGCGGCCAACAAGACCTTTCAAGAAAGGATAGAGATGGACGATCACCCAGAAAGCGAAGAAAAGCTTGCCAAATAGCGGGCCCCACGACTCATACCCATTGTTAATAGCATTTGACACACCAGCAACAACACCAATAAAATTGAAAATGAGAAGAGTTGTGGGAGGGATGAGCAACGTAGTCCATTTGAAGGTGTACAGCTCAGAGAATGCTTCATCGTCTCCAGCTTTGGACGTGACCGTGAAATTGGTGTCGATACCGGCAAGAACCTTTAACAGACCCTGGAACACTGCAAAGAGGTGAGCGGAAACACCTCCAATGACCCAGAACTGCTCATTTCTCCACCAGTCATCGATTCGGACGCCACTCCATCTCATTTCCAGAATTGAGGTTGCAAAAATGCAGATGAAGAGAGACATGAACCAAAGACTCGCCACATTGCTCAACTGCAAAGGTTTCAAATTACCAAATGAGCAATCAAATTGATATAAAAGCCTGCTAATCAGACCAGTGCCAATACATAAAGAGATGTATATTGGCCCTCCGTGTGTACCACCAACAAACAATTCGCACAAAATGAGAAAACAGCTATTTCCCTAACTGAAAATCATATCACTACACCTGAAGATAGCTTATAAGCAATTTAATATTCCTAAATTTAAGAGCAATAGATACATACATTAGGAGTGATAAATTTCCCAGTCAGGAGGCAAACGGCAGGCAAGGTACAGTAAGCGAGAAGAGGGATGGAAGTCCAGGGGTAGACCACTGAATTGATATAGGAAAGCCGTTCAAGCCATTTCAAACCGCTATTGTAACCGTACCAGATGGGGCAGTGCTTGCTGAAGAAAATTTCAACAGATCCAAGGGCCCACCTGAGCACCTGGTGCAGACGATCAGAAAGATTGAGAGGTGCAGATCCTTTAAACGCTGGTCTCTTTGGTACACAGTAAATTGATCTCCACCCGTGGCAGTGCATCTTAAATCCTGTCAGAATATCCTCTGTAACTGAACCATAGATCCACCCAACCTATCAAAGAAGAAAAATAAACATATAGCAAATAATTAATTAAAAGCAGTAGAATTCAGTTCATGTAAATAAAGTAATTAGTACAAACCTCTTTTCCCCAGTCAGTCTTGTCTTCATAGCCACAACTGATAACATGTATCGCTTCCTTCAAAAGAGACGCAGGGTTAGCGCCTTTGAACGTCCCACCATCCTCAAGTAAGGTTGATGAAACAAACACAGGAGACTGTCCAAATTTCTTCTCTAACTTTTGCTCTGATATAGCTGCAGCAGACTTCTCTTGCTCTGCTCCTGCTGATCATATCATAATCTCAGTATGACTTTTTGTTACAAATCTAGAGGCTAGTTAGTTGACACCGATATATTTAACAAAATAAATTATTATCATCACGTACGTACCTTCACCATTCTCTTCAGTGGTTCCATTGACAGGTAATCTGTTGTCAGTTCTCCTGAAAAATTTGGGAAACTTGAACTTCCTTCCCTGTTTGGATTTGCCGGATTTATTTTTTCTGGTACCACAGCAACAGCAACAGAAGCACCACTTGGGCCAGCAGTTGCATGTCCTAGACGGAGGCTTCTTCTTTTTTGGAGCATCATAACCATACAATGCTTGCCTTCTAAACACACATCCCGTTCCGACGTAGATTGGCCCTTGGATGCCATCCAAACCTTTCATGTTAATCTATACAAGAAATGAAGTGTAAATTTGTGTTTTATTCTTAGGATAAGAAGATAAGCCCAAAAATGTAACTATTGTAGT
Source organism: Carex rostrata (assembly GCF_964058835.1). Lineage (NCBI taxonomy): Eukaryota > Viridiplantae > Streptophyta > Magnoliopsida > Poales > Cyperaceae > Carex > Carex rostrata. The sequence goes on from NC_135934.1 coordinate 9,349,398, forward strand.
TTTCTTGGTACTTATTTGAATCTTTGTTTTCACTTGTTTGAATTTATCAAGCATAGGAGCATAAAGAGGCAAGGTTATGAGGTGAAATGCTTACATCAAAGAAGACTATGTTACGGTTAGCATATCGATCGTGTCGATCAATGCCATCAAATCTTTGTGGAAATTGCACATAGCATACTCTCTTCCCGACCAAAGGGTCCATCATGAAACACATTGCTTCTCTCAAAGCTTTGCTGTTGTTGATGTAGTGATCACAATCCAAGTTCAAAAGATACGGCGCATTTGTTAGCACAGCAGACACTCGAACCTACCCAAAAGAAAAATAGTCAGTAACAAAGCCGACACCTGGAAATAAGAATTTAAGTGTAGGTTTGCTGGTCAATTGGTCGTGGTTGGTGCCAAGTTTTACTAAATAAGATCTACGTGATTTCTCATTATTGTGTTTAATTTGCAATTATTTCAGGTGTCACTTCACAACTTAGTATTCTTCTAAAGATTTCATACTGAACTTTTGTTTTGCTTCACACAATTCCTAAATTCTCGATATGATACTTTGACCATGACACTAAAGGGAAAGAGTACAAGGAAATAGGGTTTACTAGGGCGTTCATTGCACCGGCCTTCTTGTGATGATTGTAACCTGGTCTCTTTTCTCTCGAGACGTAAACCAAGCGCGGTAATTCATTACCGTCCTCATCATGCCCACCACTTTGACCCAAAAATACCTAATTTTATGAACAAAGTAAGCAATATTAGTTTCTGATGCTTACAAAAGACAACAAAGAAAATACTTGTCAACAAATTTACAAACAACGCCAAAATCTTCAGAGTATATACCTGAATCATGCCGGGGTGATCACGGACATTGTTTCCAGGCCAAGGAGTTCCATCCTGCATTGTCCACCCTTCTTCCGGAACTTTCTCTGCCTTCGCAACTAGCGCATTTATTCTTACTTTAAACTCCTCGTAATCCCTCTGAGATCAAGAAGAACAAAATTAACAGAACTACTAACAAAGATAAGCTCTACAGAAAGAGGAAAACAAAAGGCTGATATACCTTCATTGCTCTCCTTTCTCTAACAAAGGATGGCATCACCTTGTCCTTCAAGTAGTCTATTTTTTGCTGGAAGTACCATTCCGGTGCACGTGGTTCAATATGGAATTTCTTGCAAAATGGTACCCATTTCTTTGCAAACTCAGAGGTCTCGGACAAGGCCTCAAAGGTCAGCATGGCGGCACCATCATCAGAGACATAACAAGAGATCTTGTCAACAGGATAGTCTACAGCCAAGATAGAGAGAACAGTGTTTGCTGTGACAAGAGGTGGTTCCTTCATGGGATCAACTGTACTCACAAAGAAATCAACTGGTGAAAGCTGTGACGGTTGACCTTCCTTATCATACCTGACCAGATTAAAATCTCACATTAAACACTCTATGGAACAGGAAATAAAAGAAAGGGATGATCAAGGAGCACAATATCATGACAATTGGTACAGACTGTAGAGTTCAGGACATCAGTAATTTTTTTTCTTTTTTTTTGTTTGGTTTTTTGGTGCACAGGGATTAGCTTTGGAAATTCATATTCAAAACAAAACGTAAAACAGATATATTACTACTTAGCATTGTACACGAAGCAACCAACCTTAGATTTAGACGGTCAAGATAGGTTTCCCTCTCGATGGGAAGCCACTTGGGGAATTGATCAAGAACCCAAGAACAAGCAAACCAAATCTCACAAATAACTGATATGAGCCAAAGTGCAAATGCATCATTGACGGGATGAGTTATTCGGTAGTGAAAGAAGAACCCAAGAACAACCAGACGAATTATTATAATAATCCTGTACGGGTTGATTTGACTAGACGGGAATGGCAGTTTCCTTGACAATGGTTGTCTCGCTTCATCCATTCTGCACCACAGGTTAAAAAACAAGGTCAAAATAAAGTATTACTACGGGTCAATATCAATTAAAGAGCCACTTAATGATATTTTTTGTTTTCCGTATACATGTCAACTATTTATGTTTTCTCTGATTTGATTACATCACAATAACGGCAAAAAAAATTATCTTTATTTTTATCTTACAGTGGAAGATCAAGCCCGTCATCATCGCCGTCCCCACCACCAGTTCTCATGTGGTGTGTCTTGTCCTGCTTCTGCTTCCATAGTTCCATCCTCTCTTTCCATGCGACACTTCCATAGCCATATGCTGCCAGGTCTTTTGAAGGATCCATCGATCTTGGTTGCACTAAAGTAACACAAATATATTGCTAGAGATTAATGTCAAAAATGCTTTTGTATAGAGATGTTTCATGGCCACGGGAATATAATGGAACTTAGAAAAGACCCCATGAATAAATATAATTGTTGAAAAACAATAGGTGTAGGGAATTATGAAGTGCATATCAAAAGTGAATATGCAGCATAATTTCAAGAAGTATAAGGAAACTCAAAAGCAACATTCAATAAGGAAATATAGAAAAGATTTAATCAAGGAAAAGAAAGATCAAAGCACCTGGCATATTAGGATCTGTGAATGGAAGTGGGTGAATTCTCTTTCCACCGCCACCCATGAAAGAAGGTACCAAAGCATGCTGCTCAGGGGGGATGTCATCAACCTACAATTGAATACAATTGCAGAGAACAGTGAGAACCCCATCAGAAAAGTCAGTGAAAACACCAATGAAAATGCGCTACAAACAGTTCAAACAAAATTTGCACGGTCATGGTACCGATAGAAATAGAGAGAGAGAGAGAGAGAGAGTATACCATCTGGCCGTTGGTAAGAAGAGGGACGTTTGGAATGGCATGGTACGAACGGGGCAAGTCATAGTCTCGACCGCGGCCATAGCTCAAGTGACTGTGGATCACAGACTCGGCATCATCATCACCGCCCATGTCTTTAAATTCGTTCTCGAGATCATCTACACCATCCTCATCCTCATCTCCATTGACCCGAGCACATCCTATAAAAGGTCATAGTTGAGGCCATTGTTAGTCTAACTGGGTTATAACAAACTGACAAACCAAAAATTCTCCAATTACCTTACCTTTGTGGCGTTTAAGACGGGTTTTGCACTGAGGACAGATCTGGTTGCCCTCCCGGCGCTCGTACTCATAGCAAGTCGTACACATGGGGAAGGCGCACTCATTACATGCCACAAACAGCTCCTTGTCATCATTCAGACCCACATTGTCCCCGCAGATCTGGCAGATCTGCCCATTCAACTGTTTCATTGGTCTCGGCTGTATGATAAAAGAAAAAAAAAAAAAATTAACAACATTTCAGGGAAATACTTCCCAATCCATGAGGAACTCGATCACTGCACTTGGCTTAAATATTATTATTATCTAAATTAAAAAAAGGTACCAAAACAATAAAGAATTTATTTAGGTAAAAGTAAAATTGGGACTGATAGAAACAAATAGCAACACATATAATAATAGTACTGAACTGCACTGCTGTCACTATTACGTAACCGGTTAAATTAGGTCAGATGAAGCTTGTAATTGGTACTGTATTATCACCAAAGTATAAGCTTAACTTCATATAATTGTATCAATCAGAAAGGCCCAAATAAACATAATTATAGAAAAAATTAGTTAAAAGCTTAAAATATATCTGTGTATGATATTGTGACTATGACTTATGAAACTGAAAAATGGTGCTTGGTACCTAACATCATAACTAGAATAGAATTTATAACTACATTCGCATTATAGGGAAGTAAGAGATAATTAGGAAAAATAAATAAGAAAGCATACGCCAGATTCCCCGTCCCGGCGGATGACAACAAGCTCATTTCTGTTATGCGAGCCGGCCACTAGACCCGCACACGCCTCCATTTCGGCCTCCTCTTACTCCCCCCTCTCTCTCTCTATCTCTCACTTGAGCACCAGCAATGCTCCCAAATTAAACCAGATCTGGCGCAGCTCTCCAGTCAAGCACTCAATCGAAGCGAGAAGATAGAATCAGAGTTGAAATTCCCGCATCTGAAGCGGGAATAAGCACATTGCACGCACTCTCCCTCTTCTGCTCTCTCCACAGCGCCAAAACCCCCCCAATCTCTCACCAGATCTGGCTACAACTTGGGTGAAAAGACAAGCACCCAATAAAACTTGCTGCTCTCCTGTGAAAGTTAGAGATACTAATCTCCTCTCACTTGCTTCTCTCTTTCTCTCTACCTCTCTTGCTTCTCTCTTGCTGCCCTCCTGTGTGTCTCTCTCTGGCAACCTTTCTGTGTCTGACAAGTATGTGTGTCTTTATTATTCGTTGCTTCTTACCGCATCTATGACTCAGCCCCAAAATACAAAGACCCACCGACACCGACACGATGAAGTTGGATTATTCATTCGTTCATTTTCTTTCCTAGTAAATAAATAAAAAAGATGATTTACTATACTAATCTAATATCTAATACGTCGAGATAAGAAGGGTTATAACAGTGCAGAGGAGTGCCCACATTCATGTCAATAATTTATTTCTTACACTGGATCCCATTTTTATAATCCAACTGACCTCGCAAAATGCGAAACAGTCTGAATTTTGATTTACTATGATCATACTGATTGTACAAACAAATGTGTTTCTTCAACTGTCGTTTGGGGTCCACCATCATCCACAAACTTGGGCCCGGTATTAGTAGGCTTCATATTTGGATGTAGAGAGTGTTTCACATACGATCTCCACTCAATGAATTCTAAGCGCAGAAGAAAACAGATTTTCTCTCTGGAATCATACAGTAGAATTATTCTCAAATTCTAATTCTTCCTATTAAAAAATCTCTTTTTGGAATGTACAAGTTGGTACTTGGTGGTCCAGGTGGAAATCCTAGAGACAGACTTGTATTATAAAAAGTTACGATGCAAGTTGGAAAATAAGAAAGAAAGACGAGATGTGAATCTTTTTCTCTAAAACATTGAGGGGTTAGAAAAATATAATGGGTAAATTAAAATGTTGACATCCGTAAATAAAGTTCAAAAACTAAAATAATATTTGGTTTACAAATGCACGGTAGGCCATAATTTTAGATAGATGTAACAATAATTAACGTTCTTTATAATTGAAATGAAATGATGATAGAATTAGAATATAATAGAACAGAAATTCTATTATTTTACAATTAAAGTAGGATTACAGAAGGCTGGACGCGCCGAAGCGGTAGGTGAAAGGTCAGCTTAAATGCTGAGCTGTGAATACCATGTGTACCCTATTATTAAAATAAATATATATAATTTTATGTAACATGCAACATGCTCAGAGGCACCATAAGCAACTTGTATTAATTAATATATTTATTTATATAATTAATGGAGCCTATCCTTGTTGACCGACACTAAAAGAGAGGTGCTTGTATTAGCTGCTCTCGCTACAATACGAGTAAAAATGTGAGAAACGATGGAGCATATCTGCACATGCGCTCCTATAGACTATAGACTATAGACTAGAACAGTTAGTTGTGAGAGAGAGAGAGAATGGAAGCGTGGTGGTTACAGTTTGTTCTAGAGGAATTAATCAAATCTGTTGCCAGTTAAGCTAAGCTTTGAAGTATCAAATACTTAAATAGTGCAATATTCTAGACCGACAGATTATTTTTTAGAGATGAAAATCGAATTAAAATGGTTTTGGTTAAAATTAGAATTAGGTGCGTGATGTGATGTAATGCTTCGAGGTACCTTGAAATCATTCTGCACAGCACTTATTACTCTTTTTAACTTTATTGTTGGTGCAATTAGGCTGCATGATGTGCATGATGCCAGGTTTCATTTTCCCGTAGGTTATATGATTTTCTTTGGGAATATCTGGCAAAAAAAGAAGTAAATAAAATAATACAGCTCTAGAATTTGTTGTGTGATAATGAAAAAAGTAAAAAAAAAAAAAAAGCGGAGAAGAAGACAGAGAGAGGAGGTGATGGAACACAGCTCACATGCGAAAGCAATTCATTTGCAATTCAAAAATGTCGCCATGCATTTTGTCCCATTGCTATACTTTTTTATGAATTTTATGTACACCCCTCAATAATTTCATAATTGCTTGTTTTCACTGTGTATACCACAATAATCAGTTAGAAGCAGAGCTGCAAACGAATCGGACCAAATTGAACTTAACCCAGTTCAAATTCGAGTTCAAACTAATTTAGAATTGAACTGGTTCGAAATTGAAGCAGAGTTTCAAACTGAAAAGAAGAGATCAAGTTTGATTCGAACCAGTTTCGAAATTTAAGTTGTTTTTATAACTAAAAAGAAGAGTTTTGAACCGAGCCAGACTCATTTTGAGTTCGATTTGACCTGAACTAAGTTTAATTCATTTCAGAACCGAGTTAGTTTGATTTGTTTCGAACCGAATTTTTTTGTTTGAATCGAACCCAATCGAATCACGATTTATGAGCTTTTTGTACACCTCTAGTCAGAAGACGTAACATTTTTTTATACAAAGTCACGGAGTATGTATTTTTCTTTTTTAATAAATGATAAAGAGGATATTTTATAAATTTAAAATGAGTTTTAATAAAAAAAAAGTCAATAAGTTAGATAAATTTGTGTGTTCTTAAAATTTAGAAGGATAAATATGATATTATTAATTTTTGAGGGGAAAATATGTAATTTTGAAAATTGTAAAGAATCAATAAGCTAACCAGATCCAGAACGAGTCATTCTGCAAACAGCATTTACTCTTTCGACGACAACACCTAATTTATTTATAAATTATAAATTTGCAACTAGCCAACGGTCAAAACACTTAACTCATGTTGATATGACCAACTATTTATTTTCATATAATAACAGCCTCATCGGTAATCAACCCACCTACATTTAATGATCAAATTATATATAATTGAATTTTTTTAACAACTGGCCGATCAAATATTTTTATTAAACAAATAGATCTACTATACTATATCACTCAAATAATAGAATTCAGTGTGGCTAAATGATCCGATCCAGATTATGTGGTAGCTAGGTCCATCTTTTGCCATCAAATTAGACCCAATAGCAAAAAAAAATTAATGCGTATTATTTGAATTTTTTTTTGTCTTCTTCTCTGATATTCCTCCTTTTCACGGGTCTTTTGGAAATATTTCCTTCTATATTATTTGGCTCCCATTTTTTACCATGCTATTTGTCCAAACTTCCTCCTCAATCTATGATTCCCATGTGCCAAAAAAAAAAAAAGGTAAAACATCAATATTCTTTTCCTACAGTCTCTCTCTTTAAAGTTCCACCCTCTCCTTTAATTTTATATACAAAAAAAATAAAAAATAGAACTATTGATAGGAGTGTCGAATTTTGTAAACTTCATTTTTTTCTTAATTAGTCTAACTTCATCAATTTTATTAGGCTTTAGATTAGCCATTTGTATATTCTGTATAACTAAATAATTAACACTAACAAATGACAAGATTATCAAATTTAAATAGATTCCTGTCACAATTTCCACTCATGTCCAAACAATAAGACTTTTTCACACATTTCTACGTCCATGAGATATTGAGATACCCTTTTCGCCAAACATACTCTTAATTAATTGATATCATTTTCTAGACTTTCCACACCATTAGAATCCCACACTAATAAAATTAATTTGTTTATCATCTCGTAATTGCCGAACATACTCTTAATTATTGACATGCAGTTTAATATCTTTATTTATTAAAATCTAACAGGACATGTTCACATTTGGCACATACTTTGAAAAATATTCCCCTTCAAATAGGAAAAAAAAAGCACTTGACATGTAACCTGAAAAAACTTAATCTTTGACAACCCAATTCCAATATTCTTATCTTGTATTTTAAAAGTTAAAGAGTTAATCAACCTTAAATAGAAATATGAAAGGCACTTTGAATTTAAAATATTGCAGTATCGAGACAGGAAAAAAAAATGAAAACTAATAACTGACAAAAAAATATTTTGCATCTAGGAGAGAAGAGTGAACCATGTATTATATTTTATATATATTTCTTTTAATTTGACATTGGAAAGAATAAGTTTCACCTTTTATATTGCCTTGGGAACAGAAGAATGAACTTTATTTTTATAATATATTCACATAGATTAATACTCTGCACTGCAAACAGAACTGAGAAACAAAGAATATCACACCCAGTTTTTTTTCACTGATAAACAACCCAAAAACAAGTAGAGCTTTTGTGGCACGCTCTGTTGCGAACTGTTGTGTGCCAATCAACTGTAATTGACACTTCAAATAACATCATTTTATCAAATGTATAGAGAATTCTAGGATATACCACCATTCCCGCTCAAAAATTGAATACATTAAAATAAAATACAAGATTGAGAATTATGCAACAACAACTTCAAAATTTCAAAGCTAATTTTACAGTAACAAAGAGACCCCTTCACTAATGTACATCCCTTTTCACATTTCTTTTCCTTTATAACTAATTAAATTTGGAAGAAGAAAAAAACCCATAAACTTCAGTCATCTTTTACTCTCGAGTTGAAGATAAAATCCGTGAAAGTTGTAGTTATATCCCTGAAATTCAAAGTATTGTTGGAAACTTAATTAGACCTTATTCGGAATAATGGATGTCAACTGATTCAATTTGTACCCACTACAAAGTAGAAACAAAGTCAGACAATTTGATACGCGTGCTCCATTTTCCCTTTTGTCTGTTATGAGTAACAACTGGTTCGAAATTTAGGCTTGACAGAAGGTGCTGTTTGGTTGAGGCCTAAAATTTTGAAGGCCTAAATTGGCATAGCAATTCATGTTTGATTGAGGTCTAAAGTTTTGTCATGGCCCAAGCTATTGATAGTACCGACTAAAGAAGAGAGAGGGGGGAAAATTGGATAGTTGTTGACTGTGGAGCCATAGGGGACTAACTTTAAGCCACCTGGAGAGGTGGTTTAGATTTGGGGGGCCCAATTTTAGAGTCACGCCTAATTAGGCTGGCCTAATTAATCAATATTTGATGGAATAACTGAGGCCTAAACCCCTTATTCCATGGTTTAGGCCTCAACCAAACACCAACCCTATGTATATTTGAGGGATAAATTGGGGATTGGTAGAAACAAAGGAGAAAAAAAAAATTAATAACAAAGGTAATATACCTAAGGTACATAAGTGTCATGTTTTTGAGCAAAGAGGGATGTCTCAAGACAAGGCTACGCCATTCTTCCTTGTCTATTCTTCCATCATGCTTTGTATCTGCCTCCTCAAATGTCTTTTTTGCCCCCAATGGAAACAAAAGCAGATATAAATTAACAAATAAATAAAAAAAGCACAAATTAAATGCACCAAAAAGGGGCACACTAATATCAACACACGGATCCTACATATGCAACCTCATCTAATTTTATTTCTCATATTATACAGGGTGTGTGATCTATAATATCTAGTTATAGAATTGCAATCTTAGCAACAGCAGATTGGTAAAATACAGAAATACCAGAGCAAAGTATTACCTTGTCGATAATGCTCTCGATGACTTCATCAGAAAGATTCATGCCAGATTCAGCAAGTGTGGCCACCACCATTTGTTTAACCTTGCAGCACCAAAAAAAAAAAATCAGAAAAACACTCCTAGAATCCAATATTTATATCGTAAGTCCGTAACATAGAAGGATTGCATTATAACCTTTATCTAAATGCGATAATTGGAATTATATACATATACCTCTTGTCTTTCAATGTATCCTTGTTGCTTAAGATCATATAGCTTGAATGAAACTGCGCATAAATTAAAACAATCAAAAGTAAAACTAAAATAACATTTCGAAGGACTGTAATGGTTGTGTGTTTTATACTTTTACGTGCTAGATTTAAGGCATTGTTTCATCCAATTATGGCATTTCACCGTGTACAATGATATAGTACCGGAGATTTAGGATACGGTTTCACCTGCCCTAATTAACCAAATGAAGTCCGCCTCACTCCATAATCAAACAGTTATTCCAATTAAGCCTTCAAATCCAGCAACCAATCATCAATTATGGAACCTAAAAGTTCAACACTTCTTCTCATATACAACACACAATGTAGCGTTTAACTTCACAACTCAATCAATCACCCAAGCACCCCCCCACCCCCTCCCTCTTCCCCTCTCAATTCCAAAATAATGGAATACCTACATTCCTCGAAAAACAAAAAATAGACAAATAAATCAATGAAGGAAACAATTGACAGTGAAACATACATTCAATTTTGTCGTCAATAGAAGCACTTGGGTGAAAAACAGAGAGGGCTCGTGCAAACTCCTCGAACCCTAGGATTCCAGTGTGTTTTGTATCAAACAAGTCAAACACCTGAAATATTTTTGTTTGCATTTTAGCCCAGATATACTAAGTTAAAATACAATTATATTTTAACAGCTTAATAAAAGGGGCTTTGATTGAACAATCTCTACTCCTAGAATCTTAGGGAAGAAAATTTCAGGTATAAAATTGGTAAAAAAAATAAAAATAAAAATAATAATAATAATAGTAATAATATTTGAAGGATAAGTGCAATTCATCCTAAACTAGAGTTTTATGATAAAATCATTATTACCTTGGTACCTAGATTTAAAAATATATCAGAATTCCAATAAATACAATGTGGAAGAAATAAATTAATTTGTCGAAATATATTTTAAGGTGGGTAGCATACTCTATCAGCAAACAAGCTCTCCTTTTTGTTAGTCTTGAATAATGCAAGCTGGAATTCCTCCTACAGAATGACATACAAAGTGAACACATGAAATAGATAGGAAACGAGTGGTAATAATTTGATTTAATTTTCACGAGTACGTACTATTTTTATCAAGAGAAATGAAAGTAACAAAAAATAAAATATGAAGGAAATGAAAATAAAGGAAAGTAAGGAAACTAATTTGTACATATAAACATGATGTGGAGTGCACTAAAAAAACTAGGATTATGTTAAAAGGAAACTAATTTAAAGTGCATACCATGAAACAGTCGAAGTCACAACAAGTGTGCAGGAGGCGCTTTTTAAAAAAAGTAAATGAATAAATAAGCATAACAAATTAGCACATAGTCTACTAACCTTGTTAATTAGGCCATCATCGACCACGGCACTGCTAATCTTTTTAAATAACTCATACAACGCCTCTATTTCACTTACACTAACTGCACACACAAATGCACCACCACTGTTAGTGACAGCTTTCAAGAAACTTTCCTAATTAAACCATGAAAGGTTATGACATAATAATATTTATACATAAGAATATTAAAAAAAAAATTTCCCTTTCACCGTCATGTTTGAGCCAAAAGTGTTACATAAAAGTAACCATCAGCGCCACTGGTGTAGACCAGTATAGTTCCGTTTGTTTTCATTTGAGTGTTACTAATTCTTGTTCAATTCCAAAATAACAGCAAGAGGGGAAAAACCATTCGTGATGATAAATGCCAAAATCAAAATTTAGGTGAACAAAATTCTCAGGAGAACATACAAGAGGTTTGTTCAGCCAGGACATGAGGATCGCCGAGGCCTTTATAAGGAGTCGAATTGTCTATTCGTAAGCACTTGAGAAGAAGCTGGCATAGCTGCTTGACTCCTTCTAGGCAATCCACCATTCTATTCCGTCTCCTCTTTTCTCAAATCAATGCGCTAACACCTGTTATGCTTTGATATCATTAATTAAGAATAATAAACAAAAATGCATGGAATGCATGTATGAGTTCCTTATTTTATTGACACTACCTTTCTTATTTAAGAAATAATTACCACTTGTATTATGTACCAAATAAGAGACATCCATAAAATTAACATGGAATCTATGTAGGATTTGTACAGTAGAGTACCACCAGTTTTAGCATTTTTTTTTTGTTTGTTTCCTACCTAAAGAAGTGACATCAAATCGTTTGAAAACATCCAGAGATTTTCATAATCAAAGCACCAATCAAGGAAAAAATAACATAAAAGTAATCTCCGTACGTACGGGCACTACAAAGAGGTAATTAGGCACTTCTCTGTCTAGTAGTTTCACACACAGAATGGCTCAAACAGACATACACAATACCAGCACACAGAAAGTGGAGATTAAATTCAGTTCATTTACAAATTGGTGTTATGTCTGTATCTAAAAATTCTAAAAACGAAGAAAATTCAAACATTATAAAATTAGAACTGCTACAGCACAGTCGCACACCCTCTATCTGTTAGCACTGAAACTACCTTACGATACAGCTGAGAGTGCATTGGAACCCCAAGTCAGAGACAACTCTGTTAAAATTAACATCAGATCCCCACAAGATTACATCCTTTATCTCCTATTCGGTAGCTTTCCATTGTAAGGCCATCAATTGATCTTAGTTCAATTTCATCCTAGTAATTTATTCATTACAACAAGGTCCAATCTTTAATCATCAGACCAAAACAAAGGATGGGCCTTAAAATCCTTAAAAATAGGCTACTTGAGAGATGCAACGAGCCAGAGATCTAATATATAGGCACCTTTAATCAGGAGGAGGAGGGAGCGACTGAGATAGAGACAGGTGGCGAGCGAATGGGAGCTCAAACGAAGGAAGAGAGTGATGGAAACTGCGGCGATGGTCGGAGTAACAGCAGCGGAGACGACGGAGATCTTTTAGGCTTGGGGGGTCCCCGTAGGTTGTTTGGCGGAGGAGACAGAAGGGAAGAAAGGGGTGGGGCCGTGGGGGGTCGTAGAGAGAGAAAATCAGCCAGAGGAAGAGAGAAGCACGTTTGTTAGATTGTAATCGTATCGAACGGCTGCGATTGATCGCTGCTCTCAGCCTTGTATGGTCACGTGAGAAGCACGTTCAGCCTGACGCCTTCTGCGTGAAATCTCATCCTCTCCGTCTCGAATTCAGTTCCCTGTAGTAACTCGAGTTTTGAGTTTATATACAAACCGTCCGATCAGAATTTTAGACAATCGGTCCAGAGGTGGAATGAACGGGTCCCTTTAATATTCGTGTAGAAACAGATCTGACGGTTCTGATCTAAACAAAAACTTTCACCTACTTTAGGTGATATGAATTCTCCTCTCAGGCATAATGGCATCTATTTTTTATCCAACAATCGAGATTCCATTGTGAATTTGTGATGCAACGATTGATCCAACGCTGACTTCCCCCCTCTCTCGAATTCACATCCTCTCCGATATCTGATAAGAGAATCTTTTACAATTACTAGATCTGAACCGTTCTTTTTTACTTGACACGAATGTCAAAGCCTAAAAATATTGTCCCCTATTGCAACGCGAATCCTAAACCGGTTGAGATTTAATCTCAAATCATAAAGTGAGGGTGATCCTCTGCAATATTGGAGAGAGTACAGATTCCCCCCTCTCTTTTTTTTGGTTGAAAACCCGTAGACAATTTTATTGATAGAGAGTTACAAAGTAGATGTTACATAAGTTAGACAATCAATGTCTATGAAAAACATACAGCTAACAAAACAAAAAACGCACAGGGGTATATGCATTCTGTGGACGCAAATTGATGATCCTTGCTTGATTAGATTGATAGAAGCCTAGTGATGGTTTCCTCTGTACACATAACACACCTGAAAAAGCACTGAATCCAAACTAGACCGGAAACTGAATCGACTGGACCAGGACAGTCACCCATTAGCTGAGAAGGCACTGAATCAAATCAGACCGGAAACTAAATCAATCAATCCAGGACAGTCACCTCAACAGAACAAGAAGAAGAAAGACAGGAAGAGACGAGAAGCAGCAAAAAACAACACACAACAACATCATCACAAAAACTAAACATTTATTTCATAATTTACATAAAAGTAAATAAAGAGCAAGTAGGGTTAGTGTCAGCGCTTCAAGAGACCAAGCAGTAGGCGAAGCAGCGGAGTAAGCAAGGAGCAAGCAGCATAAAGGCGGCAGGGCAAGCGGCAAGGAGGCTGAGATGGGGGCGAGTATTGGTGATGACGAGTAGGAGGTGGCAGTGGTGGTGGAGGGAAGGAGAGAGGGTTGGGAACAAGATTAGAAGCGGTGGAGGCAGAGGGACGGGTAGAGACAACGGAGAGTAGGAGGTGGCGGTGGAGGAGAGCATGGTGGAGGGGGGGGGGGGGGGGGGGGGGCAGAGGGCGGCAATCTGCTAGGGTTTTCGGTAGACTCTCAAAACAGCAAATCCTTTAGAACGACGTAATCGGGATACCCCTCTCTAGGCAAAAAAATCCAGAAAAAGAATTTGCAAACGCCTGATCTTGAGAGATATATTTGTTTAGAGAAAAATTAAGTGTGCCCATTCAGAGCTTTAAAATAGCCATATTTTTCTTTGAATGCATCATAAATTTATTATACTTAATATTCTCATATAAATTTAACTTTCATTCATTTATTTAATTATTTCAAAAAAAGTATTAACCGATATTTAGATACCCTTTGAATTTTAAACAAAAAACACTTCCATCTTCCTTCATCGATTCACCTTCTTTCTTTCTCATCTCTCTTCTCCCCTCCTCTCCTCTCTTTCCATAGCTCAATAAACTCATCGCAAAGAGAAGCAGAGGCGTCGCCATGATTCTGATTATGATTGATTTCAATTAAAATTTATTTGTGAGTGTCTTATAAATGCGCTCAAATCTAAATAGAGATTTTCCGATTTGAGATCTTGGAACCTAGAATTAAGTTTGATCGCAATATCGGATGAGAAGTACTGAGTTGTGGATTACTCAAAAAGCATGATTCTTAGTTACCTAGATCAAAATTGAATCTATAATTGTTGCTATTTGTGAATGAAGCATGGAAATTGTTGTCAACAACAGAACAAGCATATTGTAGTTCTAGCAAAAACAGATTGTGGAAATTTTATTTTATAGTATTGTTTTTCACGAGTTATGCTATAATTATATAGTTTCTCTTGTAGAATGTTTATTAAAAACTTCCATTTAACTAATTCTTTTTTATATACTCTGATTAATGGGAAAAAAGAAATGCCTCTCCTTATTGAAGGATTTCAGATAGGTTATATGCGCAATAATTTAATTTAGTTCAAGATTTGTTTACTACTTGAAAATCATAACCTGTGTATAAAATTAATTCCAGGATAAATAGGATTTACTACTAGACGCGCAGCGGAAACTTCAAGCTCTAGCAGTAACCTTCTTCACTTCTTACACCTCGTGTCGGATCGACGCAACAGCAACCGCAGCCGTCTCTGCCGGTATTCACACAAACAGGTTCACAAACGACAGCAAGTCGGAATGTTAGTGCCATATTTAAAACCATATATGTATCCGTATGAATATTAGAATATCGATGTCCGTATCTAATTTTCAGATACAAATTCAGTTACAAACATATAATATCTGACTGTATGCACCCTAGTTCTACCATAAACCGGATTGGTCCAAATTTCTGATCGGACTGTCCGGGTCAAAACTCAAAAATTGAGTTACTTCATGCGATATAGACTCCTCACTCGTGTGAGCATCTCCTAGTTGGAATTCGCAATGTCCGATCTCTGAAGTAACTCAAATTTTGAGTTTAGAGTTTCTTTTTTGCAATATTAGTATGTAATAAAATGCAGTTTATGCGACCGCATATGAGTATTTGGTTGTAATATGCATAGAAATATGTATAAAGTCAATATGCGGCCGCATATTCGACTACATATTATTACCCCATATCTAGCCGCATATTACTGCATACTTGTTTATATGATACCGCATATTTGTTTATATGCATATGAATTCTCATTTTAAAATCTGCATATATAAGATGGATCAGGGGTAGGCAACCGCCTACCCCTGGATTTTGATCATTACCTGTAAATCAATATAAAATTAGATCATTGCCTACCTCTGCCGCGATTCTTTTCTAGTTGTGGCTTAATTCGGTATTTTTCGTGTCAATTTTGAATTTAACAAAAATGAGTTTTGTTGATTTGGAATTAAAGTGAACGGAGACTCTTTGAAGAAGAAGGATTATTTGATACTTCTTTCTAAATAGACTTGATGTATTAGTCCATTAAATATAAAAATTATAAATAATTATTGATTCACAAAGAACCAAGAGCATCTAGAAATTATTTGAGCCTTAACATTCATTCTAAACCATTGTACCTTGCTATTTGATGATTTTAACATACAATGAATACATTTATTTTTAAACTATCACAAAAATAATCTTAATTGAAAAATAACATGACTTTTTTTACCAGATTGTTTAGAAATAAAAAAATTTCATTTTTAAAAAAAGGTGTGCTCACAATTTAAATTTTTTATTAAAAAATTAATTAAATAAAAAATAATAACTATTTTTCATAATTTATTTTTTGCCTACCCTGATAAAAACTCTAGCTATGCCATTGCATGTAGCTGCATACTGCCTTCCGCATACCACATAGAAATCGGATTTAATAAGATTGGGTGATATGAATTCAAATTCTGGATCCTGTAACTAAAATTTTCAGTTCGGATCAGATCATCATGTGATCAGCTATGGTACGAATTATAAAGGAACCCTCATACATTGCAGACAGTTCGGGTCTGTTTGGACGAATCACTGTTCACGTGGGAAAAAAAAAATTTCCCACGAGAACAGTGTTTTTCAGTTCAATTCCCGTGCCCAAGCCCATTCCCATTTGTCGGCCGAACAGGCCCTTCAGATCTGAACTCAAAATTTGGGTTACTTCAGAAGATCCTCATCCGAGCATCCCTTCGGTATTATAGCCGAGGCCAAGTTTTTTAAAATGTAAGAGTTGTTTGTATAAATTTTTAGTTAATCAGTTTGGATTTTATTTGACAGAGTTTTGTAGAATTAGAGTGAAGTCGTTATATATATATATCATGAACTCCCATGCTTAGGAGTGTCAGTGGGTATGACACAGATAGAGAGTTAAACTATTTTTCATATTCATACTCACTAAGAATTGATCTTATTCATACTCTACTTATATCATTAAGAATTTGCATTATCTTACTCTATCTATATCTGTTAAGATTAATGGGTAATGAAACGGTAGTGGACAAATAACAAATAATACAAATGAATGGTTTTATTACTTTTACAAATAAATCATCAAAACTTATCATGTAATACACATACAATCACAATTACTAATATAAAATTAAAATACAAACATGCAATAAATTATAACTAATAGTTTTTATAAAGCAAAAAAAATTCAAAATCATAAATCTCTTCTAACAAATTCAATTCGTTTTAGTAAATAACAAAACATTCAAATAAAAAAGTAAAAATATTTAGCATAATATTATTCTTACAATAAAATGTATACATTTTATCATGATATAATTTATTTTATATAATTACCCGTTACTCAACGGATATGAAATAGCCTTTACCCGTACCCGTACCCATTTATCTAACGAAAAAAAATTATTACCCATACCCAATAAGCTAACAAAAAAATTTTTACTCATGCTCGTCTTTTACCCGTTACTCAACGGATATGAAATAGCCTTTATCCGTACCCGTACCCATTTATCTAACGAAAAAAAATTATTACCCATACCCAATAAGCTAACAAAAAAAAAATCTTACTCATGCTCGTCTTATCAAATATGATACGGATAGAGTAAACAGGTAAACCGGTGTCATTGACACCCATACCCTTGTGTTTGGAACCGAAATTTTTATTAGTACCCAAAAATTCTATCAAATTACTGAATCTATCCAATTTTGAGCAGAATCTCGAATAATGCCCTGTCTGGTCAATAAATAACCGGACTGATTGATTTTGTCCGGTTAATAACTAACTGGACTCAATCTACCCAATTCAAGAATTTTGTCTGGTTATTAAATAACCGGATTGATTTTTTTTTTAAAACATAATTTTTTTATATTGAAATATTAGAAATATTGAATATATTTATTTGAAAATAGAAGGAATACAATATAATTTGATTTATTAGAAAGACTGCAACAAATAACCCGGATCAACATTTTTTAGATCAGATTTTTAGCGGCTGTAATAAAAATTAATATATTTCTTTATGTGTTATTGGAAAAAAAAAAACTTGAATTCTATGTTATTGATCCCAATTCAAAAATCACTTCTAGGTAAATATAGAAAATATTGTCATCCTTCTAGTACATTTAATTTCTAAAAAGTTGTATCTATTTAAAAAAAAAACATAAACTTTAAGTTATTATACATAGTATAATATATGCATATATAATATATCATATATAATAAGGAGGGATCAAGTTACAACATTTTTTGAGTTACAACAAGTTACAACAAGCATTTTCTACATTTTGAAAGTCCAAATCGTCGATCCAAACCGTTAGACGTGATCTCTAAAATAAAATGTGCTTGGAGACCAAATTTTACATTTTTTGGAATTTTTTAACTATTTATTAAGATGGGTACAAAATTCAATGATTTGAATTTGACTAGTTTTTGTACCCATCTTAATAAATAGTAAAAGAATTCCAAAAAATGTAAAATTTGGTCTCCAAGCACATATTATTGTAGAGATCACATCTAACGGTTTGGATCGACGATCGATTTGGACTTTCAAAATGTAGAAAATGCTTGTTGTAACTTGTTGTAACTCAAAAAATATTGTAACTTAATCCCTCCTCATATATAATACATGTATATACTGTTAGTTTGTAATAATCTAGAAGTCAATAATACGATAAATTATCATAAAGCTTTGTTCATGAATTGAATGTTTATATCATTTTGTTGCCTTGAGTACTATTGCATTTATGGATCATTTCGAGTTCATGACTGAAATTGTGAAACTCCATAATATAGATAATATATACTCTTAATCTTAAAAGGTCACTAACCAAGGTAATTAGCAGGAACACTAATTACCGCTATAAGGTTAGTATGTGGATTAAAAGATGGTTAAGTTTTACAAACCACCTGACACGAGATGTCATTTTAATCACATAGATACATGTTCTAGGAACATGGTATTTGACAGACCCCGAATGAAACATTAAATAGAATTGTGTTCGTGTCATTAATGTTTTCATTCAGTGTCAAAGTTCTACAATATGAGGTATTTATCGTTCCCACTAAGAAATATATATGAGTAAGTGTTATCTAACGCTGTCCGTAAAAAGCAGCCATAACGGTAGCATTTCCATATGTATAGCTTAGCTGAGGAAGTGATAGTCTGCCAAGAATACTATTTGTCCCTCGTATCTCTATACGAGCTATAGCATCACTGGGCCCCTTGATAGAGTTAGATTATCTGCATGCGGTATAATTACAAGAGTAATTATATTTGATAATATACTCAAGATCAAGAAAAGATACAGTTAACAAGGATGACACACATCTACCTTGAAACTGATCTGATAGTTATGAGACAGAAGAACAGACACAAGTAAATAGTTTACTGGATCGTGATATTGTACAGTACAGCATCATCTGTATAATTGGATGGTCATGATGTGTTGCCAGACGCCACCCATGATTATAGAAGTTAAAACAGTTTTAACTCTGTTTACCAACATAACACATCTCCTATTGGGTCACACCATATAGGAGGTACTCGGAGAATCTTACTGATTGATTATAAATTAATTATAATTAATATTAAGATGGTTATAATTAATTATACGTGATATAATTAAATTATAAATGTCATTTAGAATGACAAGCAGAAACAACGGTTAATTTATAAACGTACACGTTACGTTGTATAAAAGTTACCGAACAACAACCGAAAAGAAATATAATTGTATATGACAATTATATATATTTGATTTGGATTTTAATTTGTTAATTATGGATTTAAAAACCCAAAATAATCAAAGCCTTAATTAAAATTAAAAGCCCAAAATCAAAGCCTTTTACTATTCATCCTTAATGGGCCAAGGGCAAAATGGTCTTTTTTACCTTGGTGCCGACTTCCCATGTGTTGACATGTGTCATGTGAGGTGGCAAGGGTATTTTGGTCATTTCACATGATAAAAGGATGAGGTGTCAAGGGCTTTTGGTAAATAGATTTGTTTTGAGGGGTATTTCGGTCTTTTACGAACCTCCTCAAAACTCTATAAATAGAGGGGTAGGGGTAGAGAGAAAGACCAACTATTTTCACATGTTAATCTGATTACATTGTTAATCGGTATTTCTCTCTTCCTCGATTACGGTTTTGGTGAATAGTGTTTTTGCAGAATTCCGCGATTTACGGTATTTCTGGCAAAAGAAATAAATCGCTCTCCGGTTAGTCCTGGTGGATAACCAATAGAGGTATCACACGTGTGATACTGCGAGTCGATTCCATCCCTGGTGAGGCTCTACTCGCTCGGTCTGCATTCCAACTGAGATTTGGAATCAATGTATAAATTGTTATATTAATCTATTTAATTTGTAAATAGATTCAATGCTTTAGAAAATCAATTATGGAGTAGATCTATAAATGAATTAAATGAGGTTTTGATGCCGAAGGAATACTGAAGGTGGACCGCCTTGGAAGGTTTCTTGATATACCTCGTTTAATTTTTAGCTTAACTTAACCGTAAAATTTTTGTTTTACACACTTCCGCTGTTAAGCTAAACTAATGGGTTTGAACCGTTCCACAAAACCCAACATATACATATACATATATTATATTGAGATGGGCTACGGTGAGTTGCGAAGTAAAGCAATTATTATACTTCACGCTCATATTTTACGATTTTAAAGTTCAAAACGCCGATCCGAACCGTTCATCTTGTTCTCCGTATTGAAATGTGCTTGGAGACCAAATTTTACATTTTTTGGAATTTTTTTACTATTTATTAAGCAATTTTGAAAGTCGATGATCTGATGGACAATAAAATTTTACTGTTTTTCACTGTTCACAGCAAAACAACAATTTTAAAAAATGCTTAACAAATAGTAAAAAAATTCCAAAAAATATAAAATTTGGTCTCCAAGCACATTTCAATATGGATTAAACATCTAACGGTTCGGATCGGTCGTTTGGACTTTCAAAATAAAAATACAGCGTGAAGTAAAAACGCGTTTTACTTTGCAACTCACCGTAGCCCATCTCTATTATATTATATATACATATACATATATTATACATACATATACATATACATATATTATAAAAAAAAACCCACCCGTGAAATTTTTTCACGGTCCGGATTAAAAATTCCGGAGCGTAAAATTTTTTCACGCCCTGGATATTTTTAAAAATCCGTCCAAAGCGTGGTTATTTTTAATAAAATATTTATGAATTTGGTTATTTTAAAAAAACTCGGCAAAATTACATATCTCATCTCTAAACGTTCTTATATCATATTTATCCTTCTAAATTTAAAAAAAAATCACAATTTTAATCAATCAAAATTTATTTTAAATTTAGAAAATACCAATTTTAATTTTTATAAAAATTACTCAGTTTTGTAATAAAAACACGTAGTCAGTAACAAATAGGTATATGTCTATGTGTGTGTCACAAATAAGAAAATAAACAATTTGCTCTCACAACCGTCTTAATTAGAAAACTGAATATTTCTCTTAAATAAGCTACGCATTTTATATTTTTTTAATAAATAATAAAATAGATATTTTTAAACTTAGAATAAGTTTTAATAAAAAAAGTTCAACAATCTGAGTAAATTTGTGTATTTTTTAAATTCGGAAGATAAGTATGAAATTACAAATTTAGAGGGAGAAATAAACTTCAAAATTTTTAAGGAGTATAATTTCCCCCATTTATTTATGTTTCTAAAAATAAATGCCGAAAAGGAGGGTTGTTATTAGGGGTGCAAACTGGTCGGATAGTATCCGTATCTGTATCTGTATCTGAAAATTAGATACGGATATTCGATATTTGAATATCTGTACGGATACAAATATGTATATGATTTTGAATTTTAATTATTCGTATTCGATTAGTAGATATATATTGTATAGTTTATCATAAATTATGAAAATATTTATGTGTATATATACAAATATCTGATATTCGATCCATATTCGTATGTATCTGCGTATCCGAAAATTAAAAGCGGATATGGATATAGTTTTACCTCTATCCGATCCGTATTCGATCCGTTTGCAACCGTAGTTGTTATTTTAGACGAAAGCAAAGGTTACAAATGGAAATTCGTAATTTCAATACCTACTCCCAATAAATCCATCTCCATCACTCCACCTAATCTCTCTCTCTCTGTACGCTATCCCTCCCTCCGCGCCGCCGCTCGTCTAAGCCAGGTCAAGCTCAAGCTCTCCTTCCCCATGGCCTCTGTCAACCGTTGGTTGCGACCCGAGGTCCCTATTACTCACTCTATTTTAACTTGATATCCATAGACACTTGTATATTCGTTTCTCGTTATTCTGAAATAATTAATTCCTGACTTGTGAAGGTTTATCCCCTGTTTGCGGCGGTTGGAGCGGCTGTTGGGATCTGCGCTTTTTCCCTTGTTCGAAACATCGTCATCAATCCTGAAGTCAGGTATCGATCTGGTTTATTCCTTTTGCTGTTAGTTAGCTAGATCTAAGGGAATTGATTGTTTCTGGTTATCACTTACTTGGATCTGGAGTTGCTTGCTTTTTTTTCGAGAATTTAATACTTTTTCTCGGATGATTGAGTGTTAGAGTAAGCGGTATTGATACTAGATTTGTTGGGGCTAGATATTTAACAGAGTAGTTTTGGCGTCATGCAGCGCATGTATTATAGAATCAAAGCAGCGCTGTATATGGTTTGTGCGCTGCATGAAGCGAATACTGCTCTGTTAAGATCTTTACAATCTGTTGGTCTTCATAGAAGTTAATTGGTTTTTTTGGAAAATATGACTTTATTGGTATATTCATAGTATTGGAAGTTGGAACGACGATAACAAAAGTAACATAATATGAAAATTAATGCTTGTTTTAGAGTCTACTAAATATGACTTGCTGTTCAGCTGCTTTACAAACCTTTTGCTCCAACAATTAATATCGACTAAAATAAATTAATTATAATAGCATTTCTGAATTCTTCCACAAGTCTTAGTAAAAATATAGGGTAAATTTCGCTGGAGGTCAATAAACTTTAACATTTGTCACGAATTGGTCACTTAAGCTTGATTTGTTCCTTTCTAGTCACTCAACTTTGTTATTTGTTTCAATCAAGTCACTCTATACTTTTTCATCCAAAATATTAACGGAATATACTAATTTCGTTCAAAATACTAACGGAATTAACATATTCCGTCAAAAATACTAAAGGCATGAGTATAACGTTATCATTTTGGACATAAAAGTATAGAGTGATTTGATTGAGACAAATGACAAAGTTGACTAAAAAAAAATAAATCAAACTTGAGTCACCAATTTGTAACAAATGACAAAGTTTAGTGACCTCCAGCGAAATTTATCCAAAAATATAATACATCAGGTAATTTCCACCTAATTACTGTCGGTATGAATAGTATAATCAATTGAAGTCAACTTAAAATTTGTGATTGCATGTTCACCTCATTTCAAAGCGTTGCACATTAGCATTACTATACAGATAATCGTTATATTATTTTGATATGTTTAGCTTAAGCATAACAAGTACCATTGGTGACACACCTGAATCTTCACTGAAAAATCTATGTAGGGTTAACAAAGAAGGTCGGGCTGCTGGAGTGTTGGAGAATTATGAAGAGGGGAAGAAGTACGCCGAGCACAGCCTCAGGCAATTCGTCCGTAATAAATCCCCTGAAATCATGCCTTCGCTCAACAAATTCTTCGCCGACCCCAAGTAGAACCTGCTGCTCCCTTGATTAATAACAAGTTATTTTGAAAGGAAGTGTAAAACCTTGCATGATTGCTTCTGATTGTGATAATTGATAAACTGCTTGATGTTTAATTAAAAGCAAATTATGATTTATATGTTCATGTCTCTACATCTTACACCATTATTAGCAAGTATGGGATTAGATGAAATGATAAACTTGCATCTATGCTAACAATTTATTACTAAATGAAAAATCGACACTCTCTCTCAAAAAAATTATGAGAAGTCTGACGTTGTATAAAGTTTAGATTTGAGTAGTAAGAGGTCTATGTTGTAATTCCTCGTTAAAGGGATATATTCATAAAGACGGAATTTAGCATAAGTATATGATTGCAAAAAAGAAGAGAGGTTCGACCTCTTTGGGCATTGCAAAAAGGTTCAATATGTAATTCTCTCCCGAACAATCTATTAATTCTAACAAATCAATAATGCCATCAAACCGGTTACTGTCCAATGGGCATTGTATGAGTTCCTGAAAATAACCTTCTAAGTACGGCAGTGATTAATTTCTGTGTGATGTAATCATATGCGATGTACTCGCTTCAATCATTGATAGCGTACATATTTTATGCCAAAAAAATAAATAATAATAATTCGGTTCCTTTTTATAATACTGAAATATCCGGATAATTCATTCATTTTGCAATATTATTTTCCTACGTGTCTCTGAAAATAACCTTCAAAGTACGGCAGTAGGCAGCATTTTTACTTGGAAGCTGATATTAGCTGCGCCACATTACCTGCACCTAAACTGTCATAACTGTTTGTGAGGGATCAAACTGTCATAACTGCACTTCAGATCTGTAACTTTTTTTTTAATATTAATAGTCAAATCTTGAAGTATGCAGTCCAAAGAACACAAGTATTTATATATATATAGTAAACAATGTAAATGATAAATTAATTATTTTTAAATAATCGTACCCGCATTTTTTTAAAAATTTATGATGTTGTACCCGCACCTAAACTGTCATAATTACTTGTGGGGACCGCAACTGTTCCAAATCTGTAATTTTATTTTAAAATATTAATAGTCAAATTTTGAAGTATATAGTTCAAAGAACACAAGTATTTATATCTATATAGTAAACAATATAAATGATAAATTAATTATTTTTAAATAATCGTACCCACACCTTTTTTTTGAAATTTCTGACGTCGTACCCGCACCTAAACTGCCATAATTGCTTGTGGGGACTGCAATCGTTCCAGATCTATAACTTTTTTTTTTTAATACTAATAATCAAATCTTGAAGTATATAGTTCAAAGAACACAAGTATTTATATCTATATAGTAAACAATGTTGTAATTTTTATATAACTGTTTGTGAGGACCTAAACAGGCTAAACTGCCATAATGTTGTAATTGGATCCCTCCTCTTTTTACATATGACACTGAAAGTATTAATATCTAAGTATTGAAAGTATTTATATATATGCATTGAAGTATTTATTTTTACGAGGTCAACTATTTTTGTTAGAGAAATGTTGACGCGGAATTAGTGCCGAAGCTTTGAAAGGATGCTGCTGAGATTTTTGAATAATAATTAGTTGAGACTATATAATATATTTTTAAAATAATAATTAGCGGGACCATAATATATTATTCCTTTACTGTAGCGCGGATCAGGTACAGAAATAATTATTCTTTTTACTTCTAAGAATAAAAATAGATTTCGGAGTAGTTTTACATTCCCCTCCCCCACCTCCGAATTTAATTTTCATTCTCCCTCTTTTCTAAGAATAAAAATAAAAATAGATTTCGAAGTACGATTTACATTCCCCCCGCCCCACCCTCCGAATTTAATTTTCATTCTCCCTCTTTTCTCTTTTCCTACAGCTTCTCTCTCTCCCGTTCTCTTCTCCGCGATCTTATCAGAGCTCGCCTTCTCCCCCTCCGAATTTAATTTTCATTCTCCCTCTTTTCTCTTTTCCTCCAGTTTCTCTCTCTCTCTCTCCCGTTCTCTTCTCCGCGATCTTATCAGAGCTCGCCTCAGCCTCACCTCTCCATTCTCGGTATGCACTCCCTCTCCCTCCTTTTCTCTTATTTTTTTGATCTTGTTGTTCTTTAACTGAGTTTGTATTCTTTTTCCGATCAGAGATTTAGGGTTTTACCGGATGGACAGCAAACGGGTTTACGCGAGGCAAGGACCCGAATCCAAGCTTTGCTTATACTGGCAGGCCGGGCACTGCAACCGCTACCCGTGCCCTTTTCTCCACAGCAACAGCGAGGTCTTAGCTGCTCCGTCGAGTTCATCTAAGGGTGGTCCCCGCCACCACCATAACATGGTGTGGCGAAACCCTAGTTCTAGTTCTGGAGGCAACCAATTGAAATCAAAGTGGGAGGGTAAAGATCGACACAGAGAGAAAAACCCTAGTTCTAGTTCTGGAGGCAAAGGCAACCAAGATGGACATGTAGAGAACTTGGTGTGGCGAAACCCTAGTTCTAGTTCTGGAGGCAAAGGCAACCAAGATGGACATGGAGAGAACTTGGTTTCGCGAAACCCTAGTTCTAGTTCTGGTTCTGGAGGCAAAGGCAACCAAGATGGACATGGAGAGAACACAGAAGAAAAGTTAATTGGAGGTGTTATTAGCAATAGCCAAGGTGTTAAACCATGCAAATACTTCTTGTCAGGGACCTGCTACTATGGGGACAGATGTCGATATTTACATTCTTGGTGTATGGGTGACAGCTTCTCTCTCCTCACGCCCCTGAAAGGACACCAGAAGGTTATGCCTTTCCCTTTTCCTATTCTCACAAGTAATTTTGTTAATTTCATTTCCTGAGCATGAGTATTGATCAATGCAAATAAATAAATAATGATCTCTTGTAGGTTATATCGGCCATAACACTACCATCGGGATCTGACAAGCTTTACTCTGCAAGTAAGGACGGGACAGTCAAGGTGTGGGATTGCCATACTGGGAAGGTAATTGTTTATTTCAACCCTTCAAAAATTGTTTATCATCTTCATCTTCTCACTTGACTTGTAGTATTGATTTATGTTGTCTTTTTGTTGTATGGTAGTGTGTGACAACAGTTAGTATGGGGCGTGAAGTCGGCTGTATGATTAGCGAGGGGCCATGGTTATTTGTTGGCATCCCCGACTCTATCAAAGTACTAATTCACAAATTTCTTTTCTCAAAAGAATATTTAGTTTATCTTTTAGGGTTTTTCCATGGTGCACCGACCACTTTCTGATAACTGTTCTTATATTCGTATCCGGCGCATAAATCTGTGGTATATTCACAAATAAAACCCAGTCAATATTGACAAATTTGATGGAAAATTGTGCTTGTAACATTGATAATTCTGCCACTATTAACAAGTCATTTTGCAAATAAGGCTCGTCAAGGGTTATTTCTTAGAAATGTTGGGTTTATATATGCAAACACATTTAATTGGTTGACAAAAATTGGAGCCTGCCCTTAGGATATAACTGTTTTCTTTATTAATTTGTTTAGGTATGGAATGCACAGACTGGTGCAGAAATGAGTCTTTCTGGGTTTACGGGTCAGGTATATGCGCTAGAGGCTGCTAATGATATGCTATTCGCGGGGACACAAGTAAGTCGTCCTTCAAATCCTTCTGATAAGTTCCAGTTGACAACTTATCTTGTGTAAAGAATTAAAAGTTGATTTACTTTCTTTTTAATAAATTACAGGACGGTAGAATCTTAGTCTGGAAATATAATGCAACAGCAAATTCATTCGAGCCTGCTGCCTCTCTTCTGGGTCACTGCCTTGCGGTCATTTCATTGACTGTAGGAGGCTCAAAGCTTTATTCAGGCTCTATGGATCATACTATAAAAGTGAGTCCATCCATCCATATATATATATAGAGAGAGAGAGAGAGAGAGAGAGAGAGTTGGGCTACGGTGCTTCGCGAAGTAAAACGAGTATTTTACTTCATAGTTATATTTTGCTATTTTAAGGTTAAAAACTTCGATTTGAACCGTTCAAGTTGATCTCCATATTAAATTGTGCTTGGAGACCAAATTTTATATTTTTTGGAAATTTTCTACTATTTCTTTAGAATTTTTGAAATCGTTGTTTTTTATGGTTCAGAATTTTCTAAAAAACAGTGATTTTCAAAAATTCTAAAAAAATAGTAAAACATTTCCAAAAAATGTAAAATTTAGACTCCAAACACAATTTAATATGGAGATCAACTTAAACGGTTCGGATCGACGTTTTGAACTTTGAAATTGAAGATGTAGACTGAAGTAAAACACTCGCTTTACTTCATGCAGCAACATAGCCCAACTCTCTCTCTCTCTTTATATATATATATATATATGTTCCCACTCGATTGATTTTCATTGTGTCAGTCTAAGGTACCTACCTCATTATGTACGTACCAAGCAAAGTAATGCCCACGGTTGGGGGTCCGTTTTGTTATTTAACTTGCAGCGCTTGGTGTTTAGCTGATGGTAGAAACCCGGTGCATGACGTGACCAGTACAATATTGGCATCTAACAGTTCAAATATGCAGTTTACTATTGTGAAGAACTAGTATCGGTACCAACCCAACATTCTTATGCTTTCTGGTTTACTAATTACTTTCATAATGGCAAATTATCAGTTGTATATACCTCTATATATTGACCTGCTTTGAAATCAATGTCATCATCTATTTAAAATGTATTTATTAGGTATGGGACTTGACAACGCTGGAGTGTGTCGAGACACTTTCAGAACATACAGATGTTGTCACATCCTTGCTCTGCTGGGATCAGTTTCTGGTGTCTTGCTCGTTAGATAACACCATCAAGGTTATTATCTTCATTTTTAAATTTTGAAAATTTGTTTCAGTTGATGATTATTTTTAGCAAGCTTTGAAGTCATGTCATGTATATAAACAATGGAAAAGTTGCTGGAATGATTTACTTATATGTTATCAAATGGCTCGTATGATATATTAGCTGTTAACATGTGGATATGTTGAATTTACTCAAACAATTTACAGTTGTCAATTTTCTAATTTGTTCTTTTTCCTTACTTTCAGGTATGGTATACTGGCAACAAAGATCGGTTGGAGGTTGCATACACTCATCATGAGCAGCATGTAAGTACTCTTTTGTTTATTTTTATATTTTAATCCCTCAACTGTTTTGTATTAGTAAATGTTCTGTGCTCAGTTTAGTTTTAGTTGAATATCTTAATTATCTAGTGCATGCACGAGAAATAAAATAAGAGAATCAAATTGTTTAAATTACCCCCCTTTTTGGTATCTTTATTGTCAGGGTGTAATTCTGTTGGGTGGAATGCATGACTCCCGGGGAAAGCCGGTGTTGCTTTGTTCGTTGAATGAAAACAGCGTCCGGCTCTATGATCTTCCCTCGTAAGTTTTCTTTATCAAGAAAACACTATCCAAAATAGGTGGATCATTTTTCCTATGCAACATTTATATTTGTTTCTGGTATTTTTGGATAGATTTAACGAGAGGGGGAGAATCTTTGCGATGAAAGAGGTGCGGAAAATGCAAACGGGGCCAGGTGGAATATTTTTCACCGGTGATGGAAGCGGTGAAATAAAGGTGTGGCAATGGTCCACATAATTGCCACACCTTAATTTTGCCCCCTGCACCTGCCGTCTCCAACTTGTTCCGCCTCCTCTGGCGGTCGTGACTCCTGCCGACCAGTCACTTTCTCTCTCACTGACTCGATCTGACCATGCTCCATACCTCTCCTATCCTTGCCTCTTATATCTTCCACAGCTTTTATCGAAGAAGCTTCCTTTCACAGGTATATTTTGAAGAAACTCGTATCTTTTGTTTCTTTTTAAGTTTGAGCTATATTATGCGCAAAATTTAGGGAATTTGTTCAGATTTTGTAAAATCATTTTTTACAAAGTCCCGATTTGGCGAGATACTTTATGTAATCAGGGTAATTGATAGACAACAGGACATAATTTGGGATGGCTTTTGCTGGTATTTGGATATCAGTCAGTTTGGATTGACTGGTATTTGGTAGTTAATAGACAGTACACCATCAAAGCAACCAATCCACACAATTAGAATCTTAGGGTTGAGCCGCACCAGCTATTGCTTTCACTTCCTAGGCAGTATCTCATACAATTAGCTTCTTAACCAATCCACAATTTCCTTCTCGCACAGGTTGGTTGTATCGATCCCTTAAGCAGGTTGTATCTCCCCTAGGCCAATATCAACTAAAATAAATTAATTATAATACCATTGTTGAATGCATCCCTTAAATCTTAGTAAAAATATAACACATCAGATAATTTCCACCTAATTAATGTTGGTATGAATATTATAATCAACTAAAATCAACTTATCCGTTGTGATTGCATGTACACCTCTCATTTCGAAGTGCTGGTATTCAGGAACCTGAAAAGAAAGCCATAGTAAAATCCCCTGCTCATAAGCAATACCATATAGATAATCAGTATATTATTGTGACATGTTTAGCTTAAGTGTAGCAAGTACCATTGGTGACACACCTGAATTTGCACTGCAAAATCTATGCAGGTTTAACAAAGAATGCCGGGCTGTTGGGGACTTGGAGTGCTGGAGAACTATGAAGAGGGGAAGAAGTACGCTGAACACGGCCTCAGGCAATTCTTCCGCAATAAATCCCCTGAAATCATGCCGTCGCTCAACAAATTCTTCGCTGACCCCAAAGTAGAACCTGCTGCTCCCTTATAATTAATAACAAATTATTTCGAAAGGAATTGTAAAACCTTGCATGATTTCATCGTGTTTGTTTCTGATTGTGATAATTGATAAACTGCTTGGTGTTTAATTAAAAGCAAATTATGATTTATATCTTCGACTTTATTATTAGCAAGTATGGGATAGATGAAATGATAAGCTTGCATGTATGCTAACGATTTATTACTAATTGAAAAGTCGACGCTCTCAAAAAAGTTTTTTTTTTTTGAAAGTCTGACGCTGTCCAAAGTTTCTATTGAATAGTAAGAGGTCTATGTTGTAATTCCTCTGTTAAAGGGATATATTCATAAAGGACTTTAGCATAAGTATATGATTGCAAAAAAATAAGAGATGCTTGACCTCTTTGGGCATTGCAAAAAAGTTCAATATATAATTCTTCGCCGATGAATCATTAATTCTAAGAAATCAATATTCCCATCAAACCGGTTATTGACTTATTGTCCGATGGGCATTGTATTCCCTCAGTTTCCAAATTTTGTTGTATCATAAATATTGGATAAGTGTTCCCGTAAATCTTGAAGCTATAGCTTTATATTGCTTACATCATGTTTATTTTTTTGGGTTTTTCTGCTTACTATTGTAATAATGGAACCTCTTTCGAATCCTTAGTTCAAATGCTCTGTTAGCTGATGTTTCGTTCCATTTATTAATTTTGTGTTGTGTACATGAGTTTATTTTTATTTCTTTTTTAAAGAAAGCAATCAGAAGTTTCATATACAAGTTATTAAATGTTTATGAAACTTGAATCTATAACTTCTCTGGAAATATGTGATTTTAAAGTATTCTATTCAAAAAAGGGGAAAATTTCTGCTATGTTCATACAAATTTTTGAAATAGCCAATATCCCCATCAAAATAACATAATATCCAAAATTCCCATACAAACTTCATATTATTTATCTATTTAACTTTTTATTTAATTATTTTAAATATCAAATTTACAAGTATACCCTCTCTCTATCAAGGAGGTCTCTAGTACTCTCTTTCAGCTAATTTTTCCTATGTCCACCCTCTCTCAATCACCCATGTCTAACCTCACCATGGATCTCTCTTCCTTCTCACTTATAAGTTATAAGTAAAACATCGTTCCTCCTGCCTCTTCTGCATTGATTATTTTAAACCTCTCCATTTCTTCATTGAACGACAACTTGATCAAGAACAAAAAGAGAGAGAATGAATATGTCTGACTGGAACAAAATTCCGCTTGAAGACATCACCCATTTGTTTCTTCTGAACAACAATAATGAAGTGACACCTTTTGCTGCTCCCCTCCATTTGAATCCAACGGAGAAGACGGTTGTGATGGTGAAGCAGAGGGTTTTCAAGACAAGAGTTTAAAGATGACGAGATATTTTTTTTTGAAGGTCGGTGGCGAAATGTCACCGACAATTATATTGATTAAAAAAGCAGTTTAATTACAGACTCGACCATAAAAAATTAAATCTCACTCTCTATGTACATAAAGAGATAATGAGATATGTCTTTGTTCTTTCTTTTTTTTTCAAAATTGCCATTTAGTGAAGATTTTTTTTTTTTTTTTTTCAATATTGCCAGTTTAATGAAGAATTCTTTTTTGTAAGGTTTAACGAATAATTCTTTACAAAAAAAACACATTTTGTCTAATGCATCGAGAAAATCTTGTATCGCGTGTATGCTTCAGCTGCCAACATCTTTTAGTTTAGTGCGCCTCTTTCTTATCCTACTTATAACCTCAAAGATATCAATCAAAAGTATGTATAGATGATGTTATTCAGAGGTGCCAAGAAGCTATCGGGAGCCCTACTTTTATAAGAACGCTACTAAAGTTTTGGCTCAAGGGAGCAATTGATGTAAGGTAATTTCTTCCTAGTTAGAAAAGATGAAATTATGTAAAGAATTACCGCAGTCAATGCTTCTGGTTAATTAATTTGGACTAAGATAGGTGAAGTGAAGAATCTTGCCAAACTGATTATAAACAAAGCGAACTCATAAAGGAAATGCACCAAAACCGTAGAAAGAGTATATTTGTTATTTTAATATTTAAAATAATTAAATAAAGAGTAAAATAGATAGAAGGGGAAAGATATCACTCAAAAATTGTGAAATCACATTTACCATCCAAATTTTTTGTACTTGCATATTTACCATCTAAAAATCTAATAACTCACATATTTATCCAATATAACTTTAGTATATATCAAATATATCCAAAACTCAAATTAATTATGTTTAGTTTTTTTTAAAACTACAATTAATTAAGAATTAACTTAGAACTCTCTCTTTCTTTCTTTGGAACCATTCTCCTTTATACTCAATATAAAGATTAAAAACATATATTCTAAATGTGCCAGTAACAAAACTCAGTTACTACTTTGATAATCGGTTGCGATGTTAGCGTCGAATTTAGTACGAGTTATTTTGTTGAAAAAGTTTTAGTTACTTTGTTTTTAGACGATCAAGCTCGAGTTGGAATCATTATATCCGAATCTGCTACCCCTTCGCTCTGAGTTTAAGTGGGAGAGACGGGATAAGGAGAGAGTTTCAGCGAAAATGAAAAGTTACGTCAAAAAAGACGAGAGAGAAATTTGTGTGCAAAAGAGGAAGGGCAGAGAAAGAGAAGAGACTAAACAACTTATTAATTATATTTAATATAATCTTAAACTTAATTAATCTCATTTTTTGTAAATATGTGAGTTATGAGATTTTTAGACGGTAAATATCTAATTATAGAAATTTGGATGGTAAATATGTAATTTCATAGTTTTTGAGTGGTATATATGAAATTCTCCCTAGTTTTTATGGACATATTAGATATTATTTAGTTTTGATAGAGATATCAGCTATTTTGAAAATTTTGATGAATACACCATAAATTTTCCCTAAAAAAATGGAGTCTCGCATGTATATGTTGTTTATAATTCCCTCCGTTTTATTTGTCTTCTGATTTATGCTAAAAGTGACAAAAAAAGAAAATTACATTTGAAGTGCTATCTGCCTTTTAATATTTAAATAATTAGCAAAAGAAAAGGAAAATGTATGATTAGTTATAATTAATTAACAAAGTCAACGGAATCAAGGGGTCTATTATCCCGGGGCATTTTATGAAAATTCAAAAATCATGAATAACATGAGAGATGGACATATTATATTATTATTATTATTATTATTTTTAGAATAATTATTTCATACCCACGCTACAGTACCTGCACTTACAAGAATAATGTATTATGATCCCCACTAATTATTATTCTAAAATCGTAGCAGCACCCTTACTCTATGATCCCCACTAATTATATAGTCATCTTTTCACAGTCTTTGCACTCGTCCGCGCGTCAACCTTTCTCTAACAAAAATAGTTGACCTCATAGGAATAAATACTTCAATGCATAGGTATAAATACTTCCAATCTTAGATATTAATACTTTCAGTGTCATATGTGAAAAATACTTAGATATTTATACATTCGTAAATATAAATACTTAGAAGATAAAATATTAATACTTTAATACGTAACTTGTTGTGATCATTCCTTTTCGAGTTCCCCAATCATCCCTGCGCCAACATTTCTCTAACAAAAATAGTTGACCTTATAGGTATAGACACTAAAGTACATGAGTATAAATACTTTTAATACATAGATATTAATACTTTCAGTGTCATACGTAAAAAATACTTGCACGTATAGGTATAAATACTTATACGACGATATATAAATACTTATGTGACGACGAGCCTGAAAATACGTCATCATGAATCTCATTTGAAAGAGAAAATTGCGTAGGTATTAATGCTTTAGAAAAAAAATTCAAATTGTGGAGTTTTTGAAGTCCCTGAAGGAAGTTATCTTTCTGCATTTAATTTTCGGTGGTCCCCGGCAGGTACAGTACGGTAACTGTATTGCGGGTACTATTATATTTGCATTACAGTACCCGTGCAATAAATAATTGTTCACCTCATAGCTATAAATACTTCCGTATATAGGTATAAATATCTCCGTGCATAGGTATTAATACTTTGGAAAAAAATTCAAATTGTGAAGTTTTTGTAATCTCCACAAAAAATTATCTTTCCACATTTAATTTTCGGTGATCCCCTACAGATACAATGCGGGTACTGTTATCAGCTCCCTATTTTTTATTAGTATACAAAAACCAACATTTGAATTCTAATATTTTATACCACTGTGTTGCCATACCGATTCTGTTGCACCAAGTTCGAAAGCCATGTAGTAATGTTGATATATATAGATTTAAGCGGAATCCATGTTGGTCTTTAAGCGGAATCTATAACATTTATATTTTTCAGGGTTAAACATGATAATTTAAGGTTTAATTCATGCGTGAGAGCCGGTTCTGACATAGTTTTCTTTTATCTTATTAAGTTATTACAAATGTCACATAATTGGTTTGGTCATAGTTATTTTGCTGAATATGAGGTTCTGACATAGCTTTAAAATAAGTTTTAGATGAATTAATACTCGTTGTATGACGCAACAACCCTTAAAATGAACACAAATAAATTGTTTCATACCAACTAAAAATTTGGCAGCAACGGAAAAAACATTTTCTCGTTCTTAAAACTAATATTAAAATGCATCTATTGCGTGTTGATTTGGAACAAATTAATTTACCTCGCATAGAGTTGCTAGCTTCTAGCTAGTTTCTTAACATATCAATCAAGTAACTTGCAAAAATATTGCACTATCATTAATTACACGAAAGAAGTACTGGCATTAATTTTCACAAGTCATTCTAATATATTCAAAATTAAAACAAGCATTTACATCTGTATCTGTTAAAGCATGACCACCTAATTAATGTATTTACAAATTGTATATATTAGGTATGGGACTTGACAGCACTGCAGTGTGTCCAGACGCTTTCAGAGCATGCAAATGTGCTCAGATCCTTGCTTTTGCTGGGAGCCTGGGATCACTACTGTTAAGGTTATTTATTTTCTTCATCTTTCAACTTTGAAAATTTCAGTTCATATCTCTAATTCATTTTAGCAAATAAGACTTGAAGTCATATGATCATGATGTATATAAACAATTAAAAATTTGATGGAATTAGTACATGTCATCAAATGTCTTGTATGATAGATTAGTTGTTAACATACATGTTGTTATATACTTATATATGTTGAATATACTCAAATAATTAAATTATCGTTGTCAATATTCTAATTTGTTCTTTTTAATTTTCTTGCTTTCAGATTTGGTGTACCAGCAACAAAGAACAGCTGGAGATCACATATACTCACAAGTCATAATAACCAGCAACATGTAAGTGGTACTCTTTGTTTGTTTTTGTTTTTTTCAAATCTCTCAACAGTTTTGTATTAGTAAATAGTTCTGTGCTGTACGTGCTCCTCAGTGTAGTTTTAATTGAATATCTTGATTATCTAGTGCTTGCATGAGAAATAAAATAAGAGAATCAATTGTTTAAATTATCTCGCTTTTTGGTATTTTTATTTTCATGGAGTAGTTAAGTATGTTGTGCGGAACGCATGATTCCCATGGAAAGCCGGTGTTGCTTTTTGTTCAATGAATGATAATGGTGCCCGCCTCTATGTTTGCCTCTATGATTTTCTATTGTATGTTTTTTTTTATCAAGAAACATTATCCAAAATAACTGGATATTCTTTTTCCTATATATATATAACATGTGTATTTTAAGTATTCAATATGTATTGATGTAAATTGTTATGTTGTAAATTAACTTAAATTAATTTATTTATTTGATGTTTAAACGTATTGAAAGGTACTGAGATATGAATTATTACGTTGTAAAGTATATTAATTTAATATTTTTTTACAAAGAACTTTAATTGATGCTTGATTGTATTAATATATAATATGAAAAGTATTGACATACGTGTATTGATGTGCGGATATTTATGTTGTACAGTATTTTTTATCAACATATTGTCAGAAACGTATTTGTTACAAATATTTTTTTTTGAAAATTGATGGTATTACATGTAATCTGAGAAGTATTCATATGTACTCATATCTATACGTTGACATGGGAATATTTATATTGTAAAATATGTTATAAAGTAATATTAAATTTAACAAAGCAAAGTTTATGTAAATAATTCATGTATTAAATATTCATGTCTCATCGAGTGAGTATTCAAACCTCATCGAGTGGGTATTCATGCTTCGTTGTACAAGTATTAATAAAGTATTGCAAATATTAATGCCTCGTAGTGCAAATATGAATAGTTCATGTATCAAGTGTTTGTATCTAACTGATTATATCATTTTTTTTTTCTTATAGCATTAGATGATGTTTGAAAATATTAATCAAATATTGCAAGTATTTATACTTCAACAGACAACACTAAATAGTATTTGTTCTAAGTTTAATTGCAATCGATTAAGAAACTATTTTTTTTTAATAAATCAAAATTTTTCGATCCGAACCATTCAAAATCGATCACACGGTTTCAATTATATCTGATTTGTTTTAATATATTATATTGATATAGAAAACAAGTAATTGAAGTCGTATGATCGATTCTGAACGGTTCAGATTTAAAAATAGGAGGTTGCTCCTTTTTTTTCAAAGAAAGAGCAGATTTGAATCCATTTATGGATAGATTAAATTGGAAGAGAAAGTTTTTGACTGTTTAAGGAGACATTTAGGAGACTAAATCAATGAGGACGAAATCATTACTTAAAATTTTTATCATGTACTGTACAATTCAATTGATATGTTTGAGAATCCTCCTTTACGGACAAAATCGATATTTTACGACTAAATTAGATATAATACTATATAGTTGTATCTATTTTCGTGTTGAGAATAGATGATTTCCAATTGAAAAAAATATATGCTAAATAGTTGACTTGGTTCAAACTCAGTGGAAGCATGTCCATTGCCATCCCTGATTCAATCCTCGCAACAAATTATTTCATGGCTATGTTACCCCGATACTCTTATATGGCTCCGTTACGGCCACAATACGTATCTATACGTGATCAAACTGTAGGATACGACAGGATACGTGCGTCATACAAAAAAACTATTTTTTTAGATTTATTGAAAATCGCTGTTTTCATTAAATCTGGACCATAAAAAAACAGTGATTTTCAATCAATCTAAAAAAATAGTAAAAAAATTTTCCAAAAATGTAAAATTTGGTCTCCAAACACATATTAATATGGAGAACAAGATGAACGGTTCGGATTGACCATTAGGATTTTAAAAAGTCGAATATTGAGCCGTTGCATGGAGGGCCTCTATACTACGCGTAGCACCGTAGCAGGTTCCAATCAAGGGTCTCCACAATTTTCATGCACATTTAACAAATTTTATTTAACATTTATCCAGCTAAAGAGTATCGATGATA
This sequence comes from Carex rostrata, assembly GCF_964058835.1. Lineage (NCBI taxonomy): Eukaryota > Viridiplantae > Streptophyta > Magnoliopsida > Poales > Cyperaceae > Carex > Carex rostrata. The sequence goes on from NC_135934.1 coordinate 9,387,082, forward strand.
CAAAACAAAAGCTAACAATCTTTATTTAACAAAAAAATACCTCTGATCATTGAGCAAATCCAATATATTCATATTAATTGATCAAAGGAATTGTCCCCTCAAATTTCTATTTCACCTTTTCATGGTATAATACACCGGTACAGTGCACCAATATAAATAAACGATAAAAATAGAATCATCTAATCCCTCTATTCCTTCTTTCCTTTAACCAAAAATCTCAATAAATCCTCTGAACTGCAGTTAATTTGGATTTGACATTTCAATTGGAAAAGGCAAAAGTTTACTTAATTACTCCGAACTGCATCAGAAGATAAAGCAGTGAGAAGTTCCTCTTTTGCCCTTTCTAATGCCATAGACAAGTTCTCTGGCTTCCTTCCACCAGCCTGGGCAAAATTGGGTTTGCCTCCGCCGCCACCACCACACAGTTTCGCAATGTTTCCAATGAATTTACCAGCTTGTATCCCCATTTTGACCACCTCGGGACTAAATGACGCAACCAAACTCACCTTGCCTTCATCTGGTATTGAACCCAAAACAATGGCAACAGGATCTTGTAATGATTCGGTAAGGAACTCTGCCGCACTCCTCAGTGCATCGGTATCAGTATCATCCATATTTTCAACCACAACCCTGTAAAAGAAAAATAAATAAATAATGCTTATGACCCACAATGCTTACTACTTGACTACTTCCCTCTTCATGGTATATCTACTGCAATTTCTATTCGAGTACTTGAAGAAAATCTTCTTCGCACCAACATTGGATATAATACAAAAAATTATCTCATGTTTGCACTTGGCACCAGAGTTTTTTTGGTAATTTGGACATGCCACCAAACCATTAAAAAACATTAGGTCAGTAAAGAACTGACTCCCCACCCCCTCAATATCAGGAGAGGAGTGACAATATTTCAATTTGGAGTTAACAAAAAATAAAAAATAAAATGGATGGATAGGTGATATTTGCAAATGACCTAAATAGAATGGATATAACGTGAAAATAGGAGAACTACTGGGTATTTTGCCAAAAATTAAAAAAAAAAATGTTTTATATAATATCACTTATAATTTGCCCATTTTACACCTGACATTTGATGACAACTTCTAACAGTGGAAACACGGGGAAATGAGTAATTGCTAAAAACTCAGTATAAAGGTACTAAAGAGGAGAGATATGGCAATACCTTATATTATTTTGTCCCACAACAAGGCCTTTGCTCGCAACATTAGATGCTCTAAGCACAGCAATTTTACTTTTCAAAGAGGAAACCTCATTTCTTGTTGCTCTCAGTTCTTCTAAAACACTCTCTACTCTAGCATTCACATTCTCTGCTTTTACCTAAGGAAAAAAAGGAACAATGGAAGCTTCTTCTTTTGGTTTGAGAAGAATAAAAGAATTTTAAAAAAAAAAAAAATTGCAGACCTTTTGTTGGTGCAGTGGTTTAAGGGAATCATATAAGAATCATATTTCATAACCAAGTATTGGAATATGTTACGTTGTTTCATTTGTCAATCAAGGGCTAAAAAAATTGACCTTTAGCATGGTGCATAGTTGTCTCATGTAACTGTCACGAGAAGTAATATATTCGATGAAAGCATCACCAGCCACAGCCTCTATTCGCCTAATACCAGAAGCTATACCTTGTTCGCTGATTATTTTGAAGCCACGAATTTCACAAGTATTACCGACGTGGGTCCCTCCACAAAGTTCCATTGACACACCAGGTACCTCTACTACTCTGACCTACACAGCATCAAAGTTTCCTTCCTTCCATTAATGTTCATATATCATGCGCATGGATAATTCAAGCAACAATTTTGAAATGCAATGTCTTATTTGGTAGATTTGGCTTCTGTGTTTGTTTTTAGAAAGCAAGTATTCTTAGAGTTTAGGAAATAAATCCTCAATGATGGCACTAAAAAGTTCATCTAATATAAGATCTGACCTGTTCACCATACTTTTCACCGAACATAGCAATGGCGCCCGCCTTTTTGGCATCGGCTAAGACCATCACTTTTGTATCGAGATCCGCAGCCTCACTGATCCAACAGTTTACCAATGCCTCAATTTCTGTAATCTCATCGTCAGTGAGGGGACGGTGGAAGTTGAAATCAAACCTGAGTCGATCAAACGAGACCAAAGAACCAGCCTGTGATGTCTCAGGACCTGTAACAGCTTTAAGTGCAGATTGTAAAAGATGCGTTGCAGTATGGTGTACCTACACAATCCAAAGAACATTTTGTAAAGTATTATTCCATGTCAGGTCACTCCATTGAAATTTCTCATGTGGTTGATAAAAAAAGTTAAAAGTATATGATATGTCTTGGACATTTTCGGAACCAAACTGGAAAAGGAGCAATATCTAATTTTAGAAAAAAAAATAATACATGATCAAGTATACATCACACCTTTGCTCTGAGTCTCAGTTTGGCATCAACTGAAGCATCAATCTCTTTACCAACTTCTAATGACCCCTCTTTTAGCATTCCCTTGTGCACAAAAATATTGCCAAGGGATTTCTGCACATCGTTTATCTCCACAACTGTCTTTGACTTTTCATTGCCATCTCCTAAAGAATACAGCAACCCGTTATCTCCGATCTGACCGCCTGACTCGGCATAGAACGGGGTCCGGTCCAACAGCACTTCCACCTCAGTTCCTTCGGAAACATGCTTTACTGGGTTCCCATTTACTAAAATACCCTTCACTACCGCTCTCACAGATAGGGAATCATACCCTAGAAACTCTGTGTCAGGTATCCCCTCAGCAATTTCCATTTCATTACCAACCGAAAGTTTCACCACATTATGAGCAGCCTGAGACTGTTTTCTTTGGTTGTTCATTTCTACTTCAAATTCCTTCATGTTTACTGTAACACCTCTCTCACTCGCTATCTCAGCCGTTATCTCCACAGGGAAACCATATGTGTCATACAAGAGAAAAGCATCTTTTCCAGACAGACAAGGTTTTTCTTGTGTCAAGGCATCGACTAAGAACTGATCTAAGAGCTTCTCACCTCTCTCTAGGGTTTGAACAAACCGCAACTCTTCTCTCTTCAACTCCTCAACAATCGCAGTTTTTCTCAGAGAAACATCCGGGTCAATTTCAGTACTTAGAGCAATCACTGTTTCAGCAAGTACAGGCGTGAAAGCCCCATCAGGGCTACCAAGGCCATCTCCTCTTATACCAATCAACCGACCGGTACGAACAACTCTTCTTATAAGCCTCCTGACCACATAACCTCGACCTATATTTGATGGCATAACCCCATCTGATATCAGATAAACAACTGCACGCATGTGATCCCCAATAACCTGGATAATAAGGCAAGTTCTTTTCTTGTTGAGCAAATATGATACAGCCAGTCACAACTTGCAAGCAAGAGATGTTTTCTCATGTTAACTCTTACAAATTGCAAATATAACACAAACCAGAATTTCACATCCTCGTTTTTTTTTATAATATGGAAAATAAAGGGCTTGCAAGAATATCTTTAATCTTTGAGGTAAAACGAGAATATATTAACAGCAAATATATTAACAGCAGATAGTGTGTATTTCTCTTTTAAACCGACAGATTATTTTTTCTATGTATGAGAGGATGCATAGGGTACGGTTTCTATTTTTTAAACAACAATCATCTTAAAAAAAAAAATTAACAAGTTTGAATTATACTGACTTTCAGATTAGTCTTTGTAGTGTCATCTGCTTTGCTGTATGAGATTGATGCCATGTGAGCCGCCTTCTCTATAATTGGGAAAATCAGATCGGTCTCGTAGTTATTAGGGACCTACAATTAATATTTTTTTGAAAATTTAGTCCTTCAGAAATGGAAAATAAATATGTGCAAGTATAAAGAAAAATTCATGTGTGCCCCTTCAAATATATATATCTAGCCCTGCAAAGCAAGGATTATTTGAAGACAAAGGAAGAGTACCAGGGGTAATTTTGTTGTTTTTGTCCAGCAATATGTGATATTTGCAAGGTGTACACAGGTATCCATGATATTTATCACTTTAATGGTGAACTTGATATTTCAAACTGCTTAGGGTTACACATGAAATTGAGGTACTTTTTAGAAGGTAAAAACAAGTTGCAAGTTACATTTTGAAGGATTTGTGCCATGCGCTCCAGCCCCATTCCGGTATCTATGTTTTTTTGTTTCAATGGCTCCAGAGAGCCGTCCTCCTTTTTGTTATATTGCATGAATACAAGGTTATAGAACTCGATAAATCTACTATCATCCCCTAAATCCTGCATTTAACTATAGCTCCACATCAACAAATAAAGTAAAAAAAAAAAAAAGATGTCAATAGAAAAAGCCCAGGTTAGTTGCATCATTGAATGCGAAAGTGAGTCAAATTGGGCTAAAAGGGCCTCAAAACTCGGCTAAGTTGAATATTTGAGGAACAACTCATAGATTTATTGATCTTGCATGTGCCACTGTGACATAAACAGATTGTAGCCGCAAGAGAAGAGCCTAAAAAACAATTTTCAATTGATATCAGTCGAAAAAGAAACAAAATACGTACAGCATCAGAGGAGCCCCTCTCAGGATGAAAATCATAATACATCTCAGAGCAGGGACCACAAGGGCCTGTTACGCCACTATTCCAAAAGTTATCCTCCTCTCCCATCCTCTTTATTCTTTCCTCGGGCACGCCAACCTGGCAGTGGTGTACAAGGTTCAAATAAACCATGTCTTCAGAAAAGTAATAACAGTGGCAGCACGAGATTACTATACAGTAATTTACTAGGTTAATCTGCCTCACCTCATTACGCCATATAGAGAATGCTTCATCATCATCTTGAAAAACACTAATCCACAATTTCTCAGGCGGTAGCCCAAATCTACAACAAAAGGCCACAATAATTTAATAAACTAAGAATACAATTTTCACATAGTATCTAAAAAATACAAAGAGAAAGCAAACGCCAGATAAATATAAAGGTAGGCTACATGTACAACCATTAAATAACTCAAATTTACCAATAAAGTTTTTAGCCATACTCCTTAGTTGTAAGCTCCCAAGCCCATAAAATTGCCTCTTTTTTGAAATAATCACCAAAGCTGAAGTTACCGAGCATCTCAAAGAACGTATGATGCCGAGCAGTCCTTCCCACATTTTCTATATCATTTGTCCTCATGCATTTTTGAGAAGTTGTAGCGCATGCTACTTTTCTCGGTTCCTGACAAAATCCAATCAACTAATTTAAAAGAGGTCTGATGAAAAAATTTGCCACTCTTATCCAAGTAATTTAGTTGAATCCAATCTGAGATTTCACAATCAAGTTAACCCCCACCTAAATCAAACCTGGACCTAACCCATGAGGCACCAACCAAAACCTGGAATATAAGATAGCATAGAATGATCCAAGAAAAAAAAAAACTACAACTCAAAATCAACTTTATTAAAAAAGTGAGGCTACGGTGTTATGCATAGAGCATGGTGGTCCATACGATGGATCAATATCTCCATTTTCAAAGTCCAACCAGTCGATCGGAACTGTTCAACATGATCCACATGAAAAATGTACTTGGAGATAAAATTTTACATTTTTTGTATTTTTTTTTACTATTTTTTAGATAGGTAGAAAATCACTTGATCTAAAGATTCTAGACCCTTCAAAGGTAGTGATTTTCTGCCAATCTCAAAAGATAGTAAAAAAATTCTAAAAAATATAAAATTTAGTATACAGGTACATGGAGATATGTTGAACTGTTCAGTCCGACTGTTTGGAGTTTGAAATCAAATATATTGATCCATAGTATGGACCAATATACGTTATGCATAATACCATAGCCTCACTCTTATTAAAATGTAACCTGAAATGATCCAAAATATGGGACCTGAAGTTAGGATAAACAGTAAGTAAGTTGCCTAATACCTGACATCAACCCGAACCTGATATAGTCTGACTCAACAGATCTGAGGCCCTAAATTGACCAGACCTGACCTGCCGATTTCACTACCTATAGTATTGACTAAGGTCAGTATTGAAACCGGAACTGCTACCTATACGGGATATTATATCGGAATTGGCATCATCCAAAAGAAACAGACTCGCTTATACTCAAACATACCTTCCCGAGAAATATAGGTTTGAACTGAAGCATCCCAGCAATTGTCAAAAAAACCGTCGGGTCATCTGGCACCAGTGATGAGCTAGGAAGAATCTTGTGCCCTTGTGACGCAAAAAAATCAAGGAAACGTCGACGAATCGCATCACCACTTACTAGATTCTCCTTTTCGTTCCTATCTTCCTTTTCTCGAGTCACTGATGCTGAAGCCATACAATTGACTGAAAAACTCGATTTTACAAAGCAAAGATATATGAGCTAACTTTTGAAAAAAGATATACACAAAATTGGATCAGAAATTAAACCAGGAGCAATTATACAAACCTGACGACTTCCATATTCTCAAATTAGATCTCCTTGGTAGTCTTAAGTACTCCCGTTGATTTGTACTGACATTGATGCAACTGCAACCTATGGCGTGAAAGAAAGATTCTTGGAGTCAATATAATACTGGTAGAGAATCTGAGAAGGGTTGAAAAGTAATATCGGTTTATGTGAATAATTCTATATAGCTGCCAACTAGTGCATTTGGTAATTTTCAAAAGAAGTTGAAAACGATTCAAAATTGAGAGAAGAAAGGGAAAGCGTACCTAGGAGATAACTGCGAAGGCAAGAGATGGTCGCCGGAGAAGACCTCCGATGAGAGGAGGAGGCGCAGAGTAAAGGGAGATTCTGTAGCTTCAGAATCTCCATTTGCGCACGAGTTGTTTGCTGTTTTGCGCCACTCGCGCGTTATCCTCTGAAGTCTCAACTCTAACACTTGCATTTCGAGTGACCAGGGGCTTAATATAATTGTTGTTTTATACGGGCTTCGTTTAGGGGTGCAAACGGATCGGATATTATCCGATCGGATCCGAATCCGTATCCGATTTTTTGCAGATACGGATATTCGGATACGGATACGGATACGGATATTACTTGTGCGGATACGGATACGGATATGGTTTTAATTTTTGAAAGCGGATACGGATACGGATACGGATAATATCCGTATCCGTAACTTTTAATTAAACGGATATCCGTTTTTACAGACCCGGAAAAAAAAGTTCTAAAATCAAACCTTTGAACTTATCTTTTCTCCGCGACGGTTCGAAATATTTTTTTCATTGAGATTTGGACGGAGGCTATACTCATTGATTATTATTGTTGTAAATTTCTGTTTTTTTTTATTTCCTGCCGCTTTGTTTTCCAAAATACCGCCCAATTCCACAAATAGATTAATATTCTCAAATTGCTGCTTTGTTCAATAGATTATTTTCATGACGGTTCAACAATTCGACTTCTTCTCTGAAGTTTTAGACCTAAGGTACAGAATAGTTTAATTTTAATTATTATTATTGGATTATTGCTCATGTGATTCCTATCTCACTGAATTTTGACTGTTAATGTTGGATTTTAGCTTTGGACTCACTTAATTTCTATTATTTTTGTTAGATTTTTTTACTTACGGTCTTATCTCTTAGTGAGATTTTAGTGTTAACGAAATATTATTAAACTATCTCTTTTTATTTTAGAATTATATATGTTTAGAGAGAATATCTTTTGTGTTGGTATATTTTGATTCGAATTATAGTTATGTTGGTGAATTTTAATTAATTGGATATGGTTGGTGTGAATTGAATTTTAATTATGGCTATATATTTTTTGTAATGGCATAACATATGTATTTTGAATTAAGAATCCGAAATATATCCGTATTCGTATTCGTATCCGAAAAATATTCGATCCGTATCCGTATCCGTTTAATATCCGATCCGTATCCGTATCCGATTAATATCCGATCCGTATCCGTATCCGAAAAAAAAATACGGATACGGATATGGTTTTAGCACTATCCGATCCGTTTGCACCCCTAGCTTCGTTTGAGTTGTTATTTTACGTTTTTGACCTTCTAAGTTCTGTAAAATACACATGTGGGCTCCTTTTACCCTTCTAATTTAAAAACCTCGTAAATTTGTCTAATTAATTGACTTTCTATTATAAAAACATTTTAAATTAATAAAGCACTGCATTTTATCCTTCCCTGAAAAAATTAGAAACATATATGTAATATGTTTAAGAGAAGCATTTAATCTTTTTGCTGGCTTTGAGAGTAAATAACTCATTTTCTTACTTGTGGTGTCGTTTTGTACAAGTATATGTTTGAATGTCATTATGTACGCATCACAAGTAAAAAAAAAAATCATTTATTATCAAAAACTAATCAGTTAGATGATGGAGCATTTTTCTTACACAAACTACGTGTTCTTTTTTTTAATAAAGAATAAAACATATGCTTTACAATTTTAAAATGAATTTTAATAAAAATAAAAAAAGTTCATAAAATTGGATAATTTTGTGAGTTTTAAAATTTAGAAGGATAAATATGATATATGATTTTTTTAGGTAAAGGTTGGAGGTTAACTCACCGGACTATTTAATATTTATAAGAAATTTTTTCATTTGGATTTCAATCCTGCGACCTCCCACACAGGTATTGTGAATTTTAGAGAGAAAAATACGTAATTTCGAGATTTTTTATGGGCTACATGAAAGTCCTCCTATTTTTATTAATTTTTATCGGAATTATCACAGCAGATAAAAGTATAAAAAGTGTTTTTATTCGTCAAAAAAGGTAGCCTAGTAAATATTTTTGTACATTGAAATCACATGAGTTGTTTAGCCGAAATTTTTAAAATATACTCTGTTAAAAAAATAATATATCAATAAATTACAAAATCTGAAAAATTATATGTTTAGTGCGTCCGTAACGTGAAATACAAATAAAAATTGAGTGTCCGCAACTTCACATTACATATCAATACTTTTGTTCAGTCTTTTAACCAAAATTAGATTTTCAATGCTTCCTGATTGGACAAAAAAATTGTAGGGCCCAAACTTTTTAATTCCGGCCAATAGTCCAAGCTATTTGCTGCTTTGTTTGAGATTGTTGGGTGTTCGCAATGTGAAGTTGCGGAAACTAATTTTTTTTTCTCTCAATTTTACATTGACAACGTTCTAAATTTAAAATTCTCATACTTCGGTGGTCTTTTAGTTTATCTCTCTTTTTTTGGAGGAATATATTTGAAAATTTTGGATTGTTTAGGTTTCATGACGTTGGATTTGAGAATTACATTCTAATTAGGAAACTTTAATTAGCTTCAGACTCGTTACCGATACCTAGGATTACTATTTTTGAATAAAAATCAATTCAATACATTGTCTTTTTTAGAATTTACCGTTCATTATATGTCTACCGTCAGAATTTTACAGGCTTCCGTTGTAACTTGTAACTATCATCAATATGGAGTTTAAATTTGAATTTTTTTAAAGAAGGATATTTTGATTAATTAACGTCAAAACTTAATACAAACTCCATCACTTAGATCGTGTGGAAAATTTAATGCAATTGAATAACCAATTAGTGCTTCATTACACGAATTGAAAACTAACATTTCAGTTTTATGATTTTTGTAATAGCAACTATATTATTTTTAATTGCTTCAAATTTGTCGCACTGTATTATAGATATAACACATGTACAATTTTGAAAATTTGTACATATCTAAGAGTGCATAAATCGATTCTCTCACTTCAGATCAACCAAGAGATGTGTTACTCTCTCTATAATTACTATCTTTTAGATATGTTGTGTTGTTGTGACTTGAGAGAGCACTTAAAATTGATATACACTTGAATAGATCTTGCCCAGGTTTTTACTCGTTTCATTGTATTGATGCAATCGAAAATACAAAATCAGAAATATACATTTCCTAAGCGTCTAAATACATAATGATATTTCTTTATGACCACTAAAACCATAAAAAAGGCAACCATGACCACTTAAATGCATGCTTTAAGGTTGGTCACAAATAGAATTAAAAAAGAGAGTATTTAATGATATAAGGTAGAAGGATAAATTGGGTATTAGAATGTAAAAGTTGCTCTCAACTCTTAATATTAGATTTCTTGCCCTTAGAATAGCTCCGTTTGCTTAATTGACATTTTGATTAGTTATTTGCTTAAAACCCAGAACCAACACTTGTTACCAGTTATTCCAGAAAGTGAAATAAATGAATACATCTCTTTGCCTACCTTAGAAAAAAAAATGAATATATGCCATTGATTCCAGAAAGTGAAATAAATGACCAATCAGAACTTCATTAAAATATGTTAAATTGAAAAACTGATTTTTTTTGTCACCTTGTATTTGTCCTACACGAAATTATAAAAAAATAATTACTTGACACTACATCTAAAACCGCCAGAAGAGAAAAAAAAAAAAGCACAAAAGAAGATTATTTTTTTTTCCTTTTAGCAGCACTTAAAGAAAAGAAGTTGAATGCCTCCATGAATTCCAAGCCTCCACAAAATGAGTAAAAAGATCACTCATTGCTATAAAAAAAATAGAAACAATCAAAATTCAAATGATTAGATATATTTTGTTCCAGACAGTTTACATCAAATTTTACTTTAAGTGGCCATATTTTTTTTTTTCAAATCACACTATATTTTCTCGTATGCGCGAAGAACATTGATAACTGTATATCATATTTTGCAACAAAGAAGCAACATTTAAGTTACGATTTTGAGATGTTTTGCAGCAGGCACAATCATTATCTCGTTAGATGGTATAAGTAGCTTCCATCAAATTCTGGCATCTACCAGAAAACACCATAAACCAAATTGAAACCATGCCATAAATGAAGCACCTACACATGGATTTGCCAAGTTGATATGAAAGGAGTACTTCAGTCATTTATAACTGCACCTGATAGTTGACTGAATCACACAAAATTTGTTGGTATTATAAAATGGTAGGTAAGGAGGTCTGATTTGCTAACATACTAACCGCAACAATACACCTAAGCATATGAAATTACATATATATAAATAAATCGATATTTGACCAAACTGACCTTGGTTATGGTACTGAGGCCTGAAAGCATTAGCCATTGTCTCCCAGTCGCTAACACACTCTCTCTCTCCTCCCTTCTGTACTGTGGTATATTCTCTTTTAACAGGAACAGGTTGAAATGGGCCAAAGACAAACCCACCTTTCGGGCCATGTATCAGTTGCTGGGCCGTCCTGTTGCACTCTGCCAGGTCAGCACCGGACACTGTAGCCTTGACCCTGCTATCATCTGAATACGGGCCCAAGTTGGGCCTCTTTGATGCCACATTGGTTAGCTCGGTACCGAACGATCTTTTTTTGGGGTGCTTAGCAAATGGAGCTGCGGTAACTGGAGCTCCCGTTTCTGAAATCTGCCGCCCTTCTAAACCTAGCCACCGAAAGGCAGGTTTTCTAGTTTCTGCATGGTGTGTCTGCAACAAAAATTAAATTTTGAAATTGATGAATTATAGCATCAAATGAAGTTTTACCAAAGAAGCAACTGTAAAAAAAAGGAGAATTTAGAAATACCTTCTCTATGAGATTCATGGAAGATAGAACATTTGCAATGTCGTACAACCTCCTGACTTTAGCTGCAGTATTTAGAAAATTAAAAGACCAGTTAACATTTATGGACTGAAAAGAAGATTATGTATAAAATAAGATGGAAATTTGTGAGATAAGGAAAGGTCGCAGTACTTCTCATATTGACAGCATCATGTGCATCTCCAAGGAGTATCTTTGCAGCCTCATCCAGAGATATTGTATCAGCCTAAACACAATGTGCAATGAATTAAACAATAGAGAACACTAATTCAGAAGAGCGATTATGTGCTAAGCTTTGCAACATGATAAATTAGGTAGTGTGATTTGTTAAACCTATCTTTTGTTGTAACTTTTTGTAATTTTAAGTTGCTCTGCTTGTTTGATGTGTTGCTACTTGTTTCTTGAATATCTTTTGCACTACCTTTTTAAAAATATTTTGGGTAAAACATCTTGTATTGATTCATTTTACAAAATAAACCGAACTATTTCAGATTATATGGTTTGGTTAGCAATCTTGTTCGCTGTTCTTATGTTTTGGAAATTGGAAAGAAAAAACTTCTATGTTGATCACCTTTATTATGGTTTGCATGGACCAACCAATTTCCGACCAAAATTAATGGCAAGTGAATGAGCTTTATCATATGTATCATAAAAAAATTTCCGAATATAAACATGCAAAATCTGAGTTTAACAACTTACATCTGTTGTGATGAAAAGTTTGACAAAGTTCTGAGTTAGGAGGCCAAGGGACTTCTCTCTCCTCTGATCCAGAGCTGAAAACAAAAAAAAATACATCTTTAGAACTAATTTGTTCAAAACTAAAAATGAGAACATATAACAAGTATCAACTGAGAAAATATTAGGTTTGCCAGAAATTGACCTGCAATACCAGGCTTTGGTCCAGAATTAGCACTGTTGACGAGGGTTGAATCAAGTAAACCGGTCCCTTTCTCTCCCTCAATATCTGTACCTTGATTAGGTAATTCATCGTCTTCTTCCTCCAAAACCTTTATCCAAGATCAAAATTTAGAATAATGAATTGAAATCAAATGTGATTGTGACCTGAAACGCTTTATTTTGCCCTTGCTTCCATTTAAATTTTCTGTTGAATTATAACATTATAAATCAATGCAAATATGAACTGTAATTTTAGCCAAGAAAATTCTTTGGCAACAAAATTGCGCATCAAAAGTATACAAAACCAGAAGCTTAAATAGAAAATATATATATATATATATATATATATATATATATATAGATAATAGAAAAATTACTTTAATTGGTGGGTCTTGTGCATTTTGTAAAAGAGGATCCTGTAATGCGCTATCCTGATGACAAGAACAGAAGAACATTTTTATCTCGTTTTAATTTAAAAAACTATATAATATACATTAAATTTTTTCTATTTTTTTAATGGAAGAGGAAAATAGGCAGACCTTGAGATCTTGCAAGGCTTTTGGGATTCCAGAAAACCCAATCCATGAATATTGATTCTTCCCCTTTCTTACAAGAACCTAAAAGAAAGCAATTACATATGTAAATCACACACACAAACCTGGAATTTCTTGTTTTACATATAGAACCCTGCAATTTGTGATTTTACATATCTTCTCTATACATCTTTTTTTATTTGCTGCACTTCTTTTGGGGCTTCAAGATATTCACAAACTGACATTAAAAAGGAAATCTCAGAGAAGAGAGAGATAGTTGGAAATAAGAACAAGAAAGCAAGATCTCACCCCAATACTCTCCAAGACATTAACTATATCATAGATCCGCCTCCTTTCCACACCCAGCCTTCTCGCTGCATCATCCAGTCCAATTGCATCAACATCGTCTCTATTGTATAGGGCTACAAAACTACAAAATCCCACAAACAAGAAGTCAGAATTTTTTTAAAATATCAAGGCAAAACAAGAAGAACAGAAGATAAATCCAAATTTGAGAACTGCCACCACTTACTTAGAGCACAAGAGGCCTAGAGACTTCTGCTTTCGACTGTAAGCAAGGTGGCGGCAAGCTGAATCGACAAATGAAGAGTGGAGAGGTGAGGACGACATCTTTGTACTGGGATTTTGTTGGTAGGGTTTTTTGGAGAAAAATTGAACGAATCTGATAACAGAAAGGGATAAATAGGTGTGATTTTGAGTTCGATTTGAGGGGGAATTTGTGCAGATCTGAGGGCAAAAATAGGAGAAAAAGAGGGAAACGAGACCGTTGAATGAGACGGAGGCGGTAGGATTGGGGCTCAGAGAAGGTTTTAATTTGGCGCCGGGGTGTTTCTGGAAATATTTTGAAAAGCGTTTGTTTTTTTTCAATTTTTTTTTCAATACCAGTGGGAGGTGGGATTTGCTAATTCGAAATTTGGAGCTAAGGCGCGCGACACTAGCAATTTCCGGACGATAATGCCCCTATTTACTGTAAGGAGTGACGCTTGTTGCTGCTGGCGAAGTGAGCTGATGGAACGGGGGCTTTTTTCGTCATTCAATACCTGAGAAAGTTGAGAGGATATCGAGGAATCTGTGGGGACACGCACGTGGTCTGTCAGGACTCTGGATTTAATAGTTGATCACTGGATCTCTTCTCCTCCAGAGATCTACTCCTTAATTTCTGATCGAACGGTTTTCATATCAACCCTAACCCTGCGCCTCATTTTTCCAGCACGTGCTGCCCGTAAAGCCTGAGGCAGGTATGACGTTGGATCTGAACTTGACGGTTTAGATCTACCTGTAACGGTCCGAAGAAAAATGAAAGCACTGTAGAGGATCCAAATCCAAAGTAGAGAAGCCTGGCGCGGAGCACGTGACTGAAGGAGCGTTGTTTGCCCGCCAAAACATTTCTCAGCTTCCCTCTGATTTCCCTCTGCCATAAAACATACATTTTGATAGCTATTATTAATTAAGAAGGCGTAATAATAATAAAGAAATAAGAGGAGTGCTTTATTGCACACAAAAAAAAATTGAAAAGTAACGGTTTGGCGCCTCTGGCTCCTCGATCCCTCTCCTCCAGCTCCAGGTCCGAGAGACAGATCTAATGTAATACAATTTGATGTCAGGACTTCACCGTATAAAGGTATCAAATCACGATATAAGATAAAGAGATCGAATCGTCTGCCTCTCTCTTAGGGCAAGAAATTTCTGCCTCCAGAGTCACTGTTGGTGAGCCCCCATTTTAAAAAGCAACAGTGACCGGTCCCACCTGCAGTGACTAAGGAGGCAGGATTTTCCTACACCCCAGAGAGCAGGTGATCTGTTTCCATAAGATAAAACTTGTATCAAAAAATATAAATATTGAGAGAGAGAGAGAGAGTTGGATTATCATGTTTTAGGATCTTAGTAAAGTCTCATTTACTTTTTATTTGTAAGTTTATTTTTCAAACTTTAAATAATCCATTCTCGAAACTTTCAACATGGCTTTGTATTAAAATATGTTTGAAAATCAAATCTTGTATTTCTTTTGAAATACTAAAGGGGTAATTTAAAAAATGTAAAATTCAGTCTACATATTTTAATATGAAAATTATGTTATAAAATTTGGACTTACTATTTGAAAAATAAAATACGAACGAATCTCAAACCATGATATGATAGCCCGGCTTTCTCTCTCAGATATAAATATATATATTTTTATACAAGTTTTATTTAATACCATAATTTGATACTTTATTGTAATATAGATTACAAGTGATATGGACCTTGTTTTTAATCTCCACGAAGATGGAAGCACCTCAAAGGCCCAAACCGCAAGAGTAAGAGAATTTAGCGTAACAATTTTGGGCTTCGCATAACGTACAAAGCATATACAACGTTATTTTAGTTTTACAGTCAGTGCACTCCATAAAATCAAAACTGCTATGCTAAAATTTGTACCCGTACTTAGCAGAGGAATCTCCTATTCTAATTCTCAAATATTTAGAATAAATAATTGGAATTGTTGGTTGGTGTACAAAATTATTGCAAGGCATTTGCTAGAGGGAGGGCCGGAGGGGGGTATTCTACTTAATATTGCTGTGTTCTTATATATTTGAATTTTTTTAATGTTGTCCTTAAATTTTTTATTCTTACAACAAATATATTACTGGTTTCTCTCGCAAATGGAAATTAAAAGATACTTATTTATTCTACTCTTCTCATCTTAATTTTATGATTATGCCCCCTTCTTACTGTGATACTGAGTGCACCTCTAATTGAACAAAAACTGAAATTAAATTGCAATTGAAAATAAATAGATGAGTTTAGAGAAATTTGACACGCGGGATGTTAACGGAGTTCGGCAAAACAAAGACCTACGTCTCCGGGGCTTCGCAACCTTGAGTGGTGCACTTTTCTATTACCCAATACGAAAGAATTACAACTTGTGAACCGTTGAGCCCTTACACATCAAGCGGGAAGTCAAACGACCAACTCAAAGAGATGAGCATTTACCAACTCTTTCATTCTCTGGCCTACCATCACATCCGATTTTCTCCATATTTAAATTTTTTTATCAGAGCATGACTTTGAAATAGTAAATATAATTGATTTGGTCCAAAAAAAACATATCAAATTGATTTTTTACATCCCAAAACAAACATATCATCATTTCATTTTTAAAAGTTTCAAACATAAACCCAAGATCTTACGAGCATGTCAAATTCAGTTTGCATTCAGTGGCTGCACTTTACTAAATTAATGTAATATATATAGTTGTATACCACAACATAAGGAATGCAATCTGAAAAGATATAAATAAAGTATTTACCTCAATCAAGAATGCGGCATGAATGGTCGAATTCCATCGAGTTATGCAGTCTAAAGTCAACCCTCTTTTAGATGGTAACTGCTCGCATTTAAGATTTGGTTGAAGGTTTGGAGTCGCGGGCCACTAGAAGTTATATACCGCATCAACTCTCTAATTTTTGTCAAAGCCTCCCGAATGATCTCCATACCATCTTGCACCATAATATTTAAGATGTGGGCCCCACATCTCATGTGCATGTCTTCACCTTAAAAAACATTCTTATCCCAAAATATGTATTCCAAATACGACATTGCATTATTGTTGGCTGAACAATTATCAAGAGTTATTGTGAACATCTTCTCATCCAACTTCCACTGAAAGATAGCTTTTCTAATCGTTTCTGCAATGTTATGACCCGAGTGTGGATAAGGTATTTGATCGAAAGAGATAACCTTTTTGCGAAGATTGAATCCCTTATCGATATAATGTGTCGTTAGGCACAAATATCCCAAATTGATACTTGAAGTCCAAATATCAGAAGTAAATGACACGCGGGAACCTAATTCTTTAAACTCGTTCAATGATACCCCCTTTCCTGCCTTAAACACCTCTACAACATCATTCCTCAAAGTCTGACGCCCAACAGCTCTATACTCGGGTCGTAGTGATTTCATAGTTGGTTCCCAAAACTGACTTTCAATAACCGAAAACGGTATCTCGGCATCTATGAACAGCATTGTCATGAGATCACGGGTCACATTGGGATCATACTTGAAACTAGAAAAGTCATCTCCTTTACCCGATGAGAACATCTCCCTTGCTTCCTTGTTGATTTGTTTGCATACATCTTTAATATGCCGATTTAGGTGAGAAGTCCCCAAAGTAGGACCGTGAGCTAACACTTTAGAGCAATGTATGCACACAACTGAGCCGTCTCATTTTCGCTCGAAATGATCCCATGCATTGGATCTCTTTTGTCTTTTTCGGTTTTGCCTGACTCCTATCGATACACTTTGAGAATCTCCAACATCAGGGTTTGCTTGCGAATGAGATTGAGACATTAACTCTACAAAAAAAGTTTCATCTATTGATTAGTTTTAATTTAAAGAGGTAAAACAACAAGCACCAAAAAGAGAACTTTATTTATAATTCACACCAAAAAGAGAATTTTATTGAAATGCCCAAAGTAAGGAATTGAGAATTTCATATATCTACAAATGACCAAAACCAAAAATTCTTATTGCAGCATTCCTCAAACCTTGAATAAGAACTGAAAAAAAAATAACATAACATTACTTAATTGAAGTATAACTGAATTACATTGTGTCATTGATTAGAAAGCTTCTTCTACTGCAGGTCTGTCTCTAAGATCAATCTACACATGCAAAATACAAATTAGAAATTGATACTTTTAGGGAGGCAACAGAAAAGGCTTCAATGCTTTTGAGGAGTATACATGAAATTGCCCCTATATTTAATTTGGTAGCATAAGAAATTAAGGATTCAATGCTTTCTTACACCATCTAGTACCAATCAGTACCACTCATAAATTTATGGATTGTCATTGCTTGTGTACTAACCAGTGCCACTTTTTTTGTAAAGTTATGTATTTTTTGTAAATAATTTCAACTCGCAAGTACCAGAAAGGGTAAATTCGTAACTTCAATTGCACAATTTGCTCAAAATGTTATTACCATTAGGCCAAAATTGGAAACTTACATTTGTTGTGGTTGCAAGAGCTAGAACTATTATTTCCTTGTTTTGCCTAAAGACCGAATTTGTCAGTCGCTCATTTTGCAATTGTAAGCTGTCAAAATAAGAATCAAGACATAATTTATTACCAATAATTAAAATTTTGTGAATTCTTGTAAGATTTTTGCACAGATTTTTGTGAGAAATTTAAAAAAAATTGAGGAATACTAGACAGCAATAAACAACTGGTATAGAATCTGACTAGAACAGTACCAAGTCCATGGTACCAGTATAAATCTAGAATATGCTTTTTTTAGAACCCCTGAGTTACTAATCAGGTACAAGGAAAAATGGTAACTGCACAAACTGAAACCACGAATGCTTTCTGGTACCATTTTATCAGTATCAGAGGTAAGAGGATCATGAAGATTATAGACATAGAGTAAGCTTAAATTGACCTGAATTAATGTATAATATCAAGATCCTCACAAAACCCACAAAATAAAATCGTAACTTAAGTAGCTCAGAGAGAGAGAAAGAGAGGAGAGGATAGGAGAGGAGAGAGAGAGCACCTGAGAGAAGAGAGACGGAGGCGACGGAGAGCGACAGAGTGAGAAGCGAAACTGAAGAGCGTCGGCTGCGTTGCTGAGAGTTCTACCGAGAAGAGAAGAGAAGCGAAATTGTTCGGCCCGTGAGCTCGGCT